>NW_026692486.1:1662500-2862500 GCF_021218885.2 Marmota monax | reverse complement strand
TAGATCATCAGTAGGTCTTGGAAAATATTTTTCCATTAATAGTCACTGTAGTATTTTGTAAGAGATTTCCTGATGATGATTCTAAAGAATGTGTTCCCATAAAACAATTACCTAAAGATATTGTCTTTAATATCAAAAGGTGATATTCCATCTTCATCCATGTTCATCTTTAGATTAGAGCAATATGGTTTCATGGCTTCCTTCAAATATGCAGAGTCCTTTGGAATTTGTATGTTGGTTACTTTGGACAGTATTCTCAAATTAATACTTTATTGGGTAACCTTGGGGGGAAAATCAATCACTCAATCTTGCCTATTTGCCATGCTTCAAATATTTTGAAGATGGTACAATATGATACTTCATTTTTAACTTTTGTTTTTTCAAGGAAGAAAATTGGGACAAATAAGATGGAGAGATAGCATCATGATTAGCATATTGGTTAGAGATGAATTTAGGAAAATTGAAAGAGGGTAATTTCTTTCATTAAAGTACCTTTCTTCTCTTGCATACTCCCATTTCTGTGCTTTTTGTCTAGAACCCAGAGATAATTGGATATAATATTAGCTCTTTTTACCCAAGTTACCCTTGTTAAATAGCAATGTGATACCTGTGTCATGCTTTCAAGTCTCAAGTTTATGGCAGTTTGAAAAGTTTATAATGTTAAAAGCCATTAGGGTTTTTTTTTTTTTTTTTTTTTTTAAGGCATTTGGGGTCAGTGGATTATTTTATTTTAATAAACATGCATTAATACATACCCTGTCAAATATTTCTTTTTTCCTTAGTCTTATGCTAGAAAAGTTCTCTAGATAATTGTACTTTGAAACTGAGAATCAAGCACTGTCCAGACTAACCATGATTGTCTCTACTAGAAGGGAATGAGTAGTACTTCCTGATAGCCCATTTTAAAAATAGCTTGTTAATAGAAGATATTTTTTGCCTAGAAGCAGGAAGCCCTACTTTACTCAGCTAAAATAAAAAATTTTCCTCTAAGTGATCATTTAACCAGCAGCCACCTATCCTGGCATTCAGCCTTTAATTTATCCATCTCATTTGCAAGACCATCACATATAAGGTTATTTTGTGACTTGTAAATGTTTGAAAAGATACTGTGTGTTGAGTCTAATCTTAAACCCAATACATGGTAAATTAGGGTATGGGCCAGGAAAATGAACCTGCAGATACTCTGGGTACTTACCTTGTTGCCTTTTAATGTGCTATCTCTCTTTAACACATTTGCCCATATTATGCTTTTATATATTAAAATGGAGAACTGTGGCAAGAGACCAGAGAGAATCTTTTTGTGGCAGATTCCAGCTGTGTATCATTTTAGTAGATGATCAAAAGAAATACAGTTTCTCTCAAAGCTCTCTGATCTACAAGGTTGGCAGATTCTGTGAAAGTTAAATGATGCTTAGTGACTCCTTTTGTGGCCTAGAGGGCTCACTTGACTGAGATCATTTACCTAACTGTGGTTGCTCTTTCTGTTTGGGAATTGACCTTTTGCTGATTTTGAATCAGAATCCCTGAAATGGATCTCTTGAGTTTTGAAGTTCCGGCTTTAGGAAGTGCAGATATGGAAGATTTTCGGTCCTGGGCTTTAATATTCAGAACTTTTCTTTCAGTTTAGAAGGTAATCACTAGAAAATAAGTGTTCAAATGAAAATTTGATTTGGTCATTTGATACTTAATTCTCATTGTGCAACGTTATTTTTATTTGAAAGGCCTTGAATAGCTTCAGTTAAGGGTCTTTGGTATGTATTGTAATAATTCAGAGTATTGAAAAGTCAAATATAGGGGTTCTATCTAGATTGTTAGGACCTTGCAAAGAGTTAACTCATTGATAACAGATTGCTAACATTTGTACCACTATATAAATTTATCCAAATGTCTTAAGATAGTTATTGCTTATCTAAGTGTATTACTCAGATAGTTTCCAGATGAGAATGTTATTTTTCAGCCATTTATAAACACCAAATAATTACAAATTGACCTTCTGTTGTATCATGCTTACTTACTAGTTGAGAGCTATGATATTTTCATCAATTTTAGAACCTGAATAGAGAAAATTTATACTAATTTTTATAAGTTTGCTTTTTAAGAATCTACTTTTGCTATTGGTCAAAATAATTTCTTTTAAGGGTTCAGGAAAATTCACTAGGGATAGATTTCCTTAGAGAGAAAGAGCACTAGAGGAATTATTCTGCCACAGATAATTTTACATCTATATTGTAAATTATTGAAGCAATTTCATATAGTTTCTCATTTGACATAGGATAGGTGGCATTATACAATCCACATTTCCTAACTCATTAATTTAGGTTATTCATGGTATATTCACTGAGGGCTAGGGTTTAGCTCAGTGATAGAGTACTTGCCTAGCATGCCTGGGACATCCCCAGTAGTGCAAAAATGAGCAAAGTATCAAATCAGTGGAAGAAATAGGATCAAACTTCTGTCTTCTAATTCCTGGTCTGAGCTATATTTACGTACGTCATCCAGTGAGGACTTCCTCCATGGACTTTTGGGTTTCAGGGTTGAGAATCCTCATTGAGCAGATCTTGGACTCAGTTTTCAAGAATTCTTTATCCAATGGTTAGACTCTAATTAGTCATGATGATCTGGTTTTTATCTGTCAGAGAGTCAGCATTATAGGTAAGTAACCTGCTTTATTTATTGAATGAAATAACTTTCATATTCACTGTTTTAAAGAATATCTTGGTAGTGGGTCTGTAAAGAACAAAAGTGGGAAAATTAAAAAAACTATAACCCATACCTTAGCTTCAAATAAAGGGTTTGGCTAACTTGAGAAGAATATTCTGGGGAATTTTAGAATGCAGTAGTTATACTAAAGTCAGAGGTTACTAGAGTAGACTCATAACTTTCTCAACTCATTGGAGAAAATTATAGAATAGCAAGATTCAGCTCAAGTTATTTGGCACAAAGATTAATGGGAGGAGGGAGGTAGCTGCCTTAAGTATAAAATTTTTCATTTAAAAGGGATAAACCATTGAATACTCAAACATTCTGTGAATTCTTTGCCTTTTCCTTTGAATGCCAGCATCTTTTATTTCAACTAATATGAGTTATTTCTAAAAGTGATTCTTTGTTGTAATCCAAATATATTTGTACTGAAGTATAATTTAACCTTTTCTTGATTGAGGACCATCTTCATTGACAGAGATTTTGTAGTGTTACTTCTCTGCCAATTCTCTTCTCTTCAATTCTCTGCCAGAATTGCCCCTTCAATTACAGTTTTTTTTGGCTATTTTCTTTTTATATTTTTTTTTCTGTGGCTTCTTATTATTTTCTTTTCTTCATTTGTGTTTACTTTTCACTAGTCACTTGCACTGTCATGATACTTTCATATAGTAACTCTTTAATTGATTGCTTTTAGTTTTCTTTGAATCAGAATAACCAACTATGTCAGAATTGTGTCTCATGATTTTGCTGATACACTGAACAGTTTCTGTTTTTTTTGTTTTGTTTTGTATTGGTACTGGGGGACACTCAACCACTGAGTCATCCTCAGCCCTATTTTGTATTAAGTAGTATAATGGAAACAACCCACTATTTTGCCTTCTATACTTACATCATGTTTAGTACTTCTTCTGACAGCAGATGAATATATAGGAAAATATATAGGAAAAATCAGCTATCTTTATACTCAACACTTCTCTGACCAGATATATAGACGATTTTTCCCTTTTAGACCAATTCTCTGACTACTGAATATCCTATAGTTCCAGTTAAATTTCTTAACAATAATTGGAGTTAATGCTGACCTACATGTTGGGGCCTCAGTCCACTAGGTTGCTCTATATTTTAGACACCAATTATTAACAGGTCCTTAGGTTACCCATAATTTCTGTCTGACTTGGCTTTAAAATCAGGTTACCCTGGACTAGAGCAGCTCATAGAGCACAGGAATACATTTTATTTATTGCTGATTAATAACAAAGAGTTTTTTTTTTTTTTTTTTTTTTTTTTTTTTTTTACCAGGGATTGAATTCAGGGGCACTCAACCACTGAGCCACATCCCCAGCCCTATTTTGTATTTTTTATTTAGAGATAGGGTCATCCTGAGTTTCTTAGCACCTTGCTTTTGCCGAGGCTGACTCTGAAGTGTGGATCCTCCTGCCTCAGCCTCCCTAGCTAATTTAAATATTAAATATATTTAAAAATAAATATTTTTATTTTTGAGGTAGGGTCTCACTAAGTTACTGAAGCTGGCCTCAAACTTACCATCTAGGGGGTTATAGGCATGCACCACCATGCCTGACTACAAAGAATATTTTAAAATAGATAAGAGATACATGAGGCAAGGCAAAATCTGGTCCTAAGTATGGGAGCTTTATTTCACTGTGGAGTTTGGATGCGACACCCTCACATCCCCTAGGTTTGTTCACCAACCTAGAAGTCCTCCAAATGCTGTCTTTTATGGAGCCTAATAATCAATTTCTAACTTTTTTTTGCCTACCCAGAGGACAAATTTGAGACTGAAAGTTCCAGATTTCTAATCATGGTTTGGTCTTGCCAGGAGCCCGCCAAGAGTCACTTTATTAGGACAAAAGTTGCTCTTATTACCAAGAAAGTTCTAAAGGATTTGGAGTTCTTTGTTAGTCACTCCTTTCAGTCAGGAAATTATGGATCTTGGGAATTCTGTGTTAGAAACTGGGGGTAAAAACCAGTGTGTGTGTGTGTGTATTTTCAATTTCATAAGCAGGCTCAAAAATGTTGTATTTATTATATATTAGTAACTAGTGTATTCCATATATACTATTTTTATGATGATTTGGGTCATTAGATGCATAATGTGTAGTAGTTACAAATGGAAAGATCTGTCTTGTGACAACTTATTCTTCTTTGTCTTACTTTTTAGTGGGATCTTTGTTTACTTACTTTTTTTTTTTAAAGTTATTATTATGGAAGGCTGCTTCTGCCTCTTAAATCTCTGACTTTAACATAGGGAAATGCTGCAAGTGGCCAGAGAAGACTGAGTAATAATTTGTTCAAGGTCTTCTTAGTAGGCAGGGTTTTCTTTTTTTTCCCCCCTTTTCCTTTCTTTTGTGTCAGGGATTGAACCCGAGGGTACTTTATTACTGAAATACACCCCCAGCCCTTTTTATTTTTATTTTTGAGGTAGGGTCTCACTAAGTTACTGAAGCTGGCCTCAAACTTACCATCTTGTTGTTTAGCCCCCCTGACTTGCTGAGATTATAGGTGTGTGCCACCGTGTGTAGCTAGTTGGTAACATTTTCTGTAGTATATTGTGATTTAATTTTCAATTGTCTGGTAATCTTGTGTTGGACAATAGACACCATGAATGTGTTGTTGAGGGTCTAGATTTCTTTTTTTTCTTTTGGGAATTGAACCCAAAGATACTTTATCACTCCTCTGCAGCCTCAGCCCCCCCCCCCCCCCATATTTTTTTAAGACATGGCCTTGCTAAATTACTGAGGCTGGCCTTGGACTTGCAATCCTCCTGCCTCAGCCTCCTGGATCCAACTGGCTGGATTTTATTCTCTTTAAAAAATGTTGACATTTTTTCCGACAGGTCATTTATTTGGGAATAAGCTTGGTTCTGTTAGGCTTATGCTTTTAGCTTTGTTGGGGGAGATTTACTCTAGGACTCATTTAGCCTTACCTTATTTTTATGTCATGACTTTTCTGAGTGTTATATGAAGAGTCTTAATTCTGGCTGGTTGAAGGCTTCTAGTTGTTTGGTATATAGCTCCATCATAATTATTCTTTGTTTGGTCTGTGAAGTTTCATTTTATGTGCATGGATCTTTGTATTCAGCCAAAGGCTCTATGCAGATTCTGTGCTGTCTTTTTCTTTGTTATTTCTTCTTCTTTGGTGCTCTGTCCCACATATTCTAGCTGCTTCAGCTTCCCCAAACTGTTTTCTGTCTGTGCAAGACATCTTATTGTTCCTTAGTACCAAGTATCTTTCCAAGTGGAAAATAAGGGTAATCGTAGACCTTTCTCATTTATTTCTTCCCTCTCACAGATCACATTTGTGAACTTATTTGTTGCCCAATATCAGAAAATAGTTATTTCTGTATTTTCTCCAGTTTTCTAGTTGTATAGAACAGGAAAATCATTTGGTTTCAGACTTTCTGTCATTACTGCAAGAAGATGTGTCTGAATTACTTGGGGGTTGTGGTAGTGATTTGTGGTTATCAAATTCAGGGCCACTCTACCTCTGAGCTATATCTGTAGCCTTTTTTATTTTGTTTTGAGACAAGGTCTCACTAAGTTGCCCAGGTTGAACTTCAACTTGAGATCTCCCTATCTCAGCCTTTGGAGTTGCGCCACCACACCTGGCACTCTTTAATTTTAATATATACTAGGTATGTTTCCTTCCTATTATACTGTTCTCCCAGCCTGCAGTTTGACCAGGTGGTGGTAATAACAACTATAATTATTAATCAAGCCTAGGACCTCTAAGTAAGTGCTCTGAGTTATATTCTCAGCCCTGGAAAATTTTTTGTTGTTGTTGACACACCTGTGACATTGAAGGCTAACTTTTGTTTATACCTTAAAAATTCATTTGAACAACTGTCGTATAAAGAAGTTGAAGTCAGAAGAACTGGAATAAAAGGAATTTTAATTTAAAAACATGAAGTCAACTTTAAATTTTTTTAGTTAATGTTGATCAGGTGTTGCTCTGGTTGCAGCAGAAGTAAAACTGGTGTACTGGTTGAGATATGGCTTGATGAGAAAGAGTGAAAGAGAAAATGACTCAAAAGAAAATATGAAACAGTGTTTACTAGGTTCCAAAATGTCATCCCAAGAGATTAAGGAGTAATGTATTTTTTCATGGGTTCTTCAGGACTTTTTGCTAGGCCATATTTGCTATATAATTTCAGAAAGCTATATTATATTACTTAACAATTTAGTCCAGTTTCTGGTAAATGATTTTCTTTTTAAATAAAAACTATGTAGAGTATTTTGAAAAAATTAACTTTTCCCTGGTACTGCAGTTGTTACCATTTAAGTGGGAAAAGTTGATTCATCTTTTCTCTTTGCTACTTTCCATTTGTTCTACATTATCATTCCTCTTTTTTTAATACAGTCATATATTTTTAAATAAAGGTTCACAAAATATAAGAGCATAAGACAATTGTATGTTTAAACTTCTAGTTGGAGAGAAAGGTTCATGCCAACAGTTTACTGGTAATGAGGGTAGCAAGTGAGATTAAAAATATTACTGCCTAAACTGAAGTATATCTATTTATTCATTCACTCATTCATTTATAAATATTAGGAATTGAACCTAGAGCCTCATTCATTTTAGGCAAGTACTCTACCACTGAGCTACATCTCTAGCCCTTTTATTTTTTATTTTGACATAGGGTATTGCTAAGTTGACTAGCTGGCTTTGGACTCAAAATCCTCCTGGCCTCAGCCTTCAGAGTTAGCTGGGATAGGGCATGTGCCATCACACTGAGCTCTTTTTTTTTTTCCTTTTTGTTTTTTTAGTGGTGGAGGTACTAGGGGACTGAACTTGGGCACTCGGCCACTGAACCACATTCCCAGCCCTATTTTGTATTTTATTTGGAAATAGGATCTCACTGAGTTGCTTTGCACCTCGCTTTGCTGAGGCTGGCTTTGAACTTGCAATGCTCCTGACTCAGCCTCCCAAAGTTGCTGGGATTACAGGTGTGTGCCACCACACCTGGCTTCCTTTTTAATGGACATGTACGTGTACATATTTATTGGTACAGTGTGATATTTCAATACATGTATACTGTGAATAAGGAACATATCAGAGTACTTGGTATATTCATTACTTCAAATACTTACTTCATAGTGTTGAAAACATTAAAAATTTTTCTCTACTAGCTATTTTGAATTATATAGTTTTTGTCAGACATAGTTACCCTACTGTGAACCCTACTGTGATATAGAACTGTAGAGAAGTTACTCTTGTCCAACTGCATCCTGTCTACATTGTCTTCTTTCCATACCTTCTAGTGCTTTAGGTCCCTGGCCCCTGGTAATTACTGTTCTATTTGAAACAGTTTCTTAATGAACATTTCAGAATATACATGTGTACATCAAGAACCAAGTTAAAATGAAACATATTTTATGACATATATAGTGTTCTTTTGAAAGTATCAATCCTAACAACATAATGTCTTCATTTTTAGGATGCTATCTCATTTAAATCTAGATTATGTATTTCAGTTTTATTTTTAAATTATTTACAAAGGCAAAACAATTGGATCAGATTTGTAGAGCAGTCCAATCCCTTCCATTTACTATTTTTAGCTGTCAGTATAATGCTGAGCAAATACTTTTAACTTTGTTATTGTAAATTTTCTCTATATAAATGTATGTTGCCGCTCTTTGATTTCTGTAATTCTAGTTAGTGTGCTTTATACATGAATTTGAATTTACTTTTTTCTTTGCCCTTCTCACTTTTGATACTGCTTAGGTTTCAGTTACTGGCTTTCTTCTAACTTTGCATGCTTTTCTCTGGATGTTCTCACTGACTTGAAGTTGAGGCTTAAATGACCGCCCATATGCTGACGGGTTTCCAAGTGTATATTCCTACCACAGATTATTCTCAAACATCAGACCATGAACTGGATGGACCATTTCGATGTCATGCAATACCAGTGTATTTGTAATGGATAATGTATTTATCATTGCTTCCTGCACACCCACACTCAATATATAGCACATTTTCCTTAAATTGGCAGTCAAGACAAAAGAAGTATTCTTTCAACCCCCTGTCCCACCAGGTTTATTGATTCAGCTCCATTTCCTTTTCTTAAATTTAGATCACTATCCTTTCTTTATTGATTATTGTAAATGCTTTCTTATCTGCTTTCTGAGGTGCTTGTTGACTACTTTCCCAAAGGATTCCTATATTTTAACTGAAGTAAATGTCTTAGAATAAAATCTTCTCTTTAAAATGAATCATTGCATGACCCCCCCCTCCTTATTTTTGGTTGTACTGGGGATTGATCCCAGGGGTTCTCTACCACTGAGCTATATCCCCAGCCCTGTTTATTTTTTATTTTCAGACAAGTTCTCACAAAGTTGCACAGGCCGATTTTGTTTGTTTTGTTTTGTTTTTCTACCAGGAATTGGATCCTGGTAATTCAATCTGAGCCATATCATAACTGCTGAACCATATCTCTAACCATTTTTAATATTTTATTTAAAGACAAGGTCTCTCTAAGTTGCTTTAGGGCCTCACTAAGTTGCCGAGGCTAGCTTTGAACTTCTGCCTTCACCCTCCAGCTGCCGGGATTACAGGCATTTGTCATCACCTGTGGCACTGCCCAGTCTGATTTTAAACTTGTGGTCCTCCTGCCTCAGCCTCCCAGGTAGCTGGAATTATAGGTGTTCATATGCCCAGTTTTATTGCATTTTTAAACATTCTTTCACTGTCTGCCTCTCACCCTACATTCTAACCAGACTAAAGCTTAATTTCTTGTTTTATTTATTTATTTTTTAGAATATTGTTCTTTTACTTGGGACCTTCTCATGTGCCTAATTGCCCGCTCTGGTCTACTTTATCACATTCCCCTAGTTATTGCTCTTTGTCTACAAAGGGAAAGGAGCATCTCAATTTAGACATATTTTCTGAGAAATCTTTCTTTTCTTTCCCAGACTGATTATTTAATTTTTTGTGTGGTCTCTCATAGGAAATTATAATTGACTGAATGTGTCCAATAGACCTCACACTTTTTGAGGGAATATGTCTTTCTAGTTGGGTAATGGATCAGTGGGGAAATTTGAAGCCTTATCCTCCTTTGAAACATATAGCATGCTTCTCATAGTAGAAGCTTTATAATACTATTGGTTTGACCTTCAAGATTCTGAACTTATATAGTGTTTATGATGATTTTTTTAATTTGAAAAAATCTGGGCTTTAAATCTTCCAAAATAAAAGATGAGTAAGCTGTATAATGATTCACATAGTTCATTAAACTTAGGTATGGAGAAAGGTATGGGGGAGTCTCATATTTAGGGGTGGGTTGTCTGAGGTATGTTACTTAATAGTAAAGTTTTGTTATGGCAATATAAGAAATTTAAGTTCAGTTGTTAATATCAAACCCCAAAGAAATCATTATATTGTAAAATGTATTTATGTTTGTTAATGTATTTTTATAGTCTTAGAATTTGCAATACATTTAAAAAGCTTACAGAATAGTAAGAATTCGGTTGAGGCTGTCTTTATTGATTTGAAGGACTTGAAAGAAAGTAAATGCCTTTTTAATGCATGGTAATGATTTTTATTTAGAGGATAGTACTCAACTTTCTCTGTGTGAACTCTTAATTTTGATTAGATTTACTGTGAAATGTAAAAGACATTTTGTACCTTTGGAGTTACTATGAAAAACAGCACACACAGGGTTTAATAGATAACAGTGTGGCTATATTGCTTGTTACACTATTAATTTATAATCAGTAATTACTAACTTGGCTCTATTACATGAAACTGGTGTATTTCCAATACCAAAATAGGAGGTGAGTGTTTTAGATGTTTCACAGAATGAGTGCTCTAAAATTCTGGAGTGGAGAAAGTATGTGAATCTTGATCTGACTGGTGGTCAGGATTTTTTCTTGATTAATATGAAACTTTTATAGTAACTTATCCACAATATTGTTGGATTCAGCTTCCTGTTTTAAGAGAATAGTCAGTAATTTTGTTGCATTGGTGTAGAAAAGCAAACACTAGGGACAGATTGAAAGGTCCTATTTCAGGCTCTGTTCCCATAAGAATCCTAGTCTTCAGGAGGTGGATAGCTCTGAAAATGTAATTTAAATATACTGACAGATTCTTTTAAAATTTCCTGTGGAAGGTATTCATTTTCAGCAACTAGAAAGGAATCTCTAAGCTATTTAAAACCAGCAAGGAAAATAAACATAGTTAAGGTAGTCAAAGCTTGTTTTAGTAAGTTTGTGGGTAGCCCAAGCAAAATGGATTTTATTTTTTCATTAATGTGTAATAATTCTTCATATTAATGGGGCATGCTGTATTTAAATATATAAGCATTCAAGGTCAGAACATAGAGTGTAGTCCAAGCCTCATGCAATTGTAACCTGCCAGTGTGTGTGTGTGTATATATATATAGAGAGAGAGAGAGAGAGATTTTCATTTATTATTTATTTTGCACACATTCCTCCTCCTTTTTCTGGTAACTTCATTTGCAGATAACATTGAGATCCTATAGTGCTTGTCATAGTACCAAGTCTATTTGTATGCCCTTTCATTCCAGGAGCCTCTTGACATTCTCTAAAGGGAACCTGGTTGTTGACTAAGCACGATTAGTTCCTGTAGATTAAGTATCCATCCTGGGTAAGGTTATCAATTGTTAGGGTTAGGGTTATTGAAAAAAGAAACAAAATTAAAAAGATTAATGGGCAATGTAGATTGCCAAAACAGGACCATTATGGACCATTTGATCTTTGAGTCAAATTATGATTCTTTTTTTTATCAAATTATGATCTTGATCAGTTAGTTGTCTATAAAAAAGGATATGAGACTCTTATGTATTGCTCACAGGCATGCACAATAGTGTACCTCTTGTGTAGTGATCCCTTAATAAATCAAGGGTAGAATTCCTTATGCCCTAAGAATTCCATTTTTAAATATATATACCAAAGAATTAAAAATAGGCTTTTAAACAAAAACTTGTGCACATGTGTTCCTAGTAGCACAATTCGCAGTAGTCAAAGGTGGAAATAAATCAATGTCCATTAACTGATGAATGGATACACAAAATAAATATTATTTGTATAATGAAATATTATTCAGCCATAAAATGAAGTAAGGTACCCTACATGTTATAACATGTATGAATCTAGAACACAATATTAATGAAAAAATTGAGACACAATAGGTCATATGATTATATATGTATGAAATAACCAGAATAGACATTTATAAAGATAGAAAGCAGATAATGGTTTACAGGGGCTGCAGATTAGGCAGAGAATGAAAAGAGGTTGTTTAGTCAGTATAGGGTTACCTTTTCGGATGATGAAAATGTTTTGGAACTAGATAGTTCTACAACATTGTAAATGTACTAAATGCCATGGAATTGTACTCTTCATTTGAAATCGTTAAAATGGTAAATTTTATATTATGTAAATTTTTCCACAATAAAAATATAAAAACAAATTGTGAAGGGATTATGTGCCTACTAGTGTATGGTTGAGGTAATCTGGGAGATAGGAAGAAAATGTGATTTGTATGTTTTTTCTCATTCTTACAGGTTTTTTTTTCTATATGTTAATAATGTATAATGTATTTAAGTACAGTAGAATAATTTATAAGTGGGTATACATAGGCACATGCCCCACAATTTTTATTTGTTTTACCAGTAGAAGTACTTTAGAGAAAAAAAATGATACGGAAGCCATTGTTTTTAACGAGGAAGGGGACAGTTACAGATGAATCAATTTTTTACCTTACAATTTAGGGAAGGTTTTTAAAGTTAATATCAGATTCTGTTGAAGTAGACAGGTTGTAGAATCCTAGTAGTACACTTAGAGAAACAACAGGGCTCAGCTGTTATTCACTTGATAACTTGAATTGCCTTTCACCACATTGTATGATGTATTATAATTGGACTGACATTTAAAATATGACCATTGTCATAAGAAGAGCTCCAAAGTGGTTTTGGGGATTAGAGAATTGTGAATATTCTTGATACTGAGAAGCTTTGAAGCCAGCAATACTAATGATAGTGATAACAAATAGGAACACTAGATATTTAAAAAAAAATAGTTTTGGAGGGAAAAAAAAATCATCATTTCTGCAAGGGCTGAGGAGGGAAGCATTCCTGACCATTTAGAATTTTTAAAGGGCTATATTATTAGATAAAAATCGACTTTCTAAAGATTTTTTGCATGATTAATTACCTTATAATATCTATCTAAATCTCTTTCAAAAGTGAAGTTTTCATTATAAGAACAGTGAGACATTCATTCCAAGAACAAGAAATGTAAATAGTAATGTACTGTATTTTGAGTTACATTATGTCAAAACCTATTAAAATTTATTTTTTCTTAATGGATTAAAATAACTTTATTTTATGGTGTTGGAATTATGTTTTACATTTATGTACTTTGTGTTATAGGATAAGAAATTTTGTGGGGGATACCAGAGATCAAACCCAGGGTTGTTTAACCATTGAGCCACATCCCAGCCCTTTTTCATATTTTATTTAGAGTCGGTCTTGCTGAGTTCCGTAGGGCCTTGCTAAGTACTAAGGCTGGCTTTGAACTCGTGATCCTCTTGCCTCAGCCTCCTAAGCCGCTGGGATTATAGGTGTGCACCAGAAAATATTTTAATAATAAAATTTAATGAAGATGTTATAAGGAATTTAAAAAAGAACTTTAACCAAATAGAATAAAGAAATAAAAAAAATAATAAAAAGCAGCTTTTTCTCATTAAGCTGTACAGTCAAGAGACAGCATGGGTCTTAGCCATTGTGAAGAAGTTTTTAATCTTTTTGAAATTCATATTCTAAATTGGGAGATGAAGAGGTGGTTGTTTTTGTTTGTTTGTTTGTTTTTTGGTAACAGAGATTGAACCCAGGCATGCTTAACCACCAAGCCACATTCCCAGCCCTTTTAAAAAGTATATTTCATTTAGGGGCTGGGGTTGTGGCTCGGTGGTAGAGTGCTTGCCTAGCATGAGTGAGGCACGGGGTGCGATTCTCAGCACCACATATAAATAAAATAAAGGTCCATTAATAACTAATAAAAATATTTTTAAAAAAGATAATTGTCAAAATGGCCATATTACCAAAAGTAATATACAGATTCAATGCAATGTAAAGTCCATTGATAACTATATATACATATATATATTTCGTTTAGAGACTGGATCTTCCTATGTTGCTTGGGACTTCGCTGAGTTGCTGCGGCTGGTTTTGAACTTGTGATCCTCCCGCCTCAGCCTTCTGAGCTACTGGAATTATAGGCATGTGCCACCACTCCTGGTGAAGAGGTTGTTCTTATCCCTCTTGACTCACTGGGGATTGAATCCAGGATCTTGTGCATGCTGGGCAAATGCTCTACCATTGAGCTATAACCTCAGCCCCAGAGCTTATCCTTGAAGTGGTTAATTTCTAGTTCCAATATTCTATGATAATGTGGTACCTATAGTTGCTATTTGATAATTTTGCTTAATATTTTTCTCTTAAGTGTAGACTCTAGTCCATCTTACAACATTGGCTATGTCTTGGCAAGCTACTTTCAGAAACATTCAGTGAATAAATAATCAGATTTTGAAAAGCACATTCATTTTCTATTTTTTATTTATTAGTGCCATGTCATTAATCAATACCGATTACTGCAAGATCTTAGTTAAGTTGTACATTTAAAAATAATTTTCTCCCCCTCCCTAAAAATAATTTTCTATTCATTACTCAAAACTTTGGTGGGGGGGTAGCTTACACATTTGGGTTAGTGCAGAGCTTTAACTGTTTCTTTTGCCCTTTGAAATTTTTTTAAATATTTATTTTTTAGTTTTAGATGGACACAATATTTTATATTAAATGGTGCTGAGGATCGAACCCAGTGCCTCATGCATGCTAGGTGAGCGCTGTACCACTGAGCAACAACCCCAGCCCTGCCCTTTGAAATTTTTGAAAGTGAAAATGCAATATTGCGGGGCACAGTAGAGCAGACCTATAATCCCAGTGGCTCCAGAGGCTGAGGCAGGAGTATCACAAGCTCAAAGCCAGCCTCAGCAATTTCGCAAAGCCCTAAGCAACTCACTGAGACCCTGTCTTATATATAAAAAATGGGCTGGGAACATGGCTCAGTGGTTAAGTGCCCCTGGGTTCAATCCCCAGTTAAAACAAACAAAAATGCATTATGGAGTATATTGAAAGGGATCCTAGTTTCAAAAATTGTGTTCAGTCTAGGTGAACAGTCAGTATATAGGGTAACCCTTTTTAGCATATCAAGTAGAAATAACACTCTTGGTGTATGTTGGTATGGGGCCAGGAAGTGTTGCAGGTAATGGAGTTCAGGAGACAGGGAAAGGTCGTTAGCTGGGCATCTTTATTTTATACTAATAAGGGAATATCTTAATTTCATATTTCCCTTTTAAAAAGTCTCTTTACCCATTTTCTCTTCCTCACACTGGTATAGTAACACTAGAGATGAACTAGTTTGGTTCCTCTGTGTCTACCCAGCTACTCACAGAAAAACTTTAGCCAGGCTGTGTGGCACATATATGTAATCCCAGTGGCACAAGAGGCTGAGGCAGGAGGATTGCAAGTCAAGCCAGCCTCAACAAACCTCGTGAGACCCTAAGCAACTTATTGAGACCCTGACTCAATAAAATAAAAAGGACTGTGAATGTAGCTCAGTGGTAAAGCACCTTGGTTTAATTGTCAGTACCAAGGGGGCGGGGGAAAGAAAAAGTAAAAGTCATTATATATGCTTGAGAAGAGGGTTTAACATTCCCCCTTTTTTGTTTTATTTATTTTTTAGTTGTAGTTGGACACAAAACCTTTATTTTACTTGTTTTTTTTTTTTTTTTGTATGTGGTGCTAAGTATCGAACCCAGGGTCTCGCACATGTAACGCAAGCGCTCTACCGCTTAGCCAAAACCCCTTAATTTTTAAAAATATTTATTTAGTTGGAGATGAACACACAATATCTTTATTTATTTTTATGTGGTGCAGAGGATTAAACCCAGTGCCTCACACATACAAGGCAAGCACATTACCACTGAGCCTCAGCTCCCCTCCCCCCTTTTTTTAAAGAGAGGGAAATAAGGAAGAACAATGAACTTTATTTCTCTTGATTCCAATAAAATCATTTAAGACCTGTTTTTTAAAGTTTATTTTGTGGTTAGAATGTGAAAGTAAGCTGAGTGTGGTGGCACACGCCAGTAATCCCAGCAATTTGGGGGATGGGAGGATCGAGCCTTCAAAGCCAGCCTTAGCAAAAGTGAGGCACTTGGCAACTTAGTGAGACCTTGTCTTTTTAAAAAAATAAGGATTGAACTCCTCAGTAACCCCTCCCCTGAAAAAGAATGTGAAAGTATAACAGCTGAATACATGTGAAAACAAGTTTTTATTTCAGTGAAATGTCAATTATTCTTGCATTTTTCTGGGGGTGGAAGAGTGATCCCTGTCTTCTCTTTTATTAGACTTTTGTGTTTAGTTCTAAAGACTTATTAAGTATGAAGATGTTACTAGCAGGCAAATGATGTCTTAATGATTCACTAAGGCAAAATGTAACTTACAACCTAAAGAATTGATTAAAATAAAGATCATCAGACATTTTTTATATTAGGACACACTCCGTGGCATCAATAATTTTTCCGTTATTTTAGTTATGAAAAATAAGGTTTTTATTTGTTAAATTTAGTTTTAATTGGCAAACATTGCATATTTTTCTGGTTTTCATCATGGTGTTTTGAAATAATATATACAGTATGGAATAGCTAAATCAAGCTAATATATGCACTACCTCATGTACTTATTTTTTGTGGTGAGAACACTTAAAATCTACCATTGATGATCTTAAAGTATATGTTGTTGTTATTAACTGTAGCCACTAAATTATATATCTCTTGAACTTATTCTTCTTATATATTTAAAAGTCTCTATCCTTTAAACACCTAATCTTCCTGCCCACCAGCCCCTGATAAACAGTATTCTATTCTCTGCTTCTGTGAATTTTAACTTTATTTTGATTCTACATTCAAGTTGAATATCCCTTATCTGTAATTTTAGGACCAAAAGGGTTTCAGATTTTGGATTTTATATGTAGATATTTATAGTGAAGATAGAACCCAAGTCTAAACACAAAATTTGTGTTTTATACGTATGTTGTACACATAACCTGAAGGTAACTTTATATAGTATTTTTAGTTCTTTTATCAAACAAGGTCAGGTATAAATTTCCCCACTTCTGACATCATGTCAGGGATCAATAAGTTCTGATCTTGTAACATTTTGAATTTTGGGGATTAGGAATTCTTTTTTTTTTTTTTTAGTTGTAGATGGACACAATATCTTTATTTATTTTTATGTGGTGCTAAGGATCGAACCCAGAGCCTTGCACGTGCTAGGTGAGTGATCTACCACTGAGCCACAACCACAGCCCAGGAATTTTTAATCTTGTGTGAGATCATATGGTATTTGTTATTGTGTGCCTAGCTTATTTCCTAAACACATTGTCCTCAAGATTAATCTATATTGTCACAAATGGCAGGATTTCCTCTTTTTAAAGACTGAGTAATTATTTTCTATTGTGTACATGTATCAGGTTTTTTTTATTTTTTATTAATCTGTATATGGACCCTTGGATTGATTCTGTATCTTGGCCATCACGAATAATGCTGCAGTGAACATGGAAGGGCGAAACCTCCTTGACACACTAATTTTATTTTTTGGAGACATACTCATAGTAATGGAATTGCTGGATCATCTGGTAATTCTGTTTTTAATTTTTTGAAGACCCTCCAAATAGTTTTTTATAATGGCTGTAGTAATTAGATTCCCATCATGGTATACCTAGGTTTCCTTATTCTCCTTATACTTACCTTTTTTCTTTCTTTCTTTTTTTTTTTTCTTTTTTAGATTTTTCAGTTGTAGATAGACACAATATCTTTATTTTATTTATTTCTTATGTGGTGCTGAGGATCAAACTCAGTGCCTCACACATTAGCCAAGTGGTCTACCACCGATCATGATTACAGCCCCTTTTATCTCTCTGTTAATAATCATTCTTGAGGGAGGTGGTACCTCAGTGTGGTTGTGATCTGTATTTCCCTCATGATTACTGATGTTGAGCATTTTTCAGATACTTGGCCATCTTTTGAGAAATGTCTTTTCAGGTTCTTTGCTTTTTGTTTTGTACTGGAAATTTAACAGGGATTCTCTACTACTGAGCCACACCCCCAAGCCTTATTTATTTTGAGACAGGGTCTCTAAATTGCCCAGGCTGGCCTTGAACTTGTGATTGTCCTTGACAGCCTCCTGGGTAACTGGATTACAGGTATGCCACCTCATCTGGCCTTTACCTACTTTTTATTAGGTTGTTTTCTTACATATTTGGCTACTAACCTCATATCAAATGTATGGTTTGCAAATATTTACTTCCATTCTATAGATTTGTATTTATTTGAATGTTTGTTTCCTTTGCTGTACAGAAACTTATTTATTTTTGTGGTACTGGCAATTGAATCCAGGGCCTCACACATGCTAGGCTCTACCACTCAGCTATATTCCCAGCCCTGTACAGAAGAAGATTTTTAGTTTGATGTATTCCCAATTGTCTGTGTTCACTTTTGTTTCTTCTACTTTTAGAGACATGTCCAAAAATCATCATTCAGACCAATGTCAGGGAGCTTTTTCCTTACGTTTTCTTCTGTTAATTTTTCAATTTCAAGCCTTATGTTTATACTTTTAACCCATTTTTAGTTGATTTTTTAAATTTATTTTTTTAAATTTTAATGTTATATATGACAGCAGGATGCATTGCAATTTATACTACACATATAAAGCACAATTTTTCATGTATCTGATTGTTCACAAAGTAGAGTCACACCATTTGTGTCTTCATACATGTACTTATAGTAATGATGTCCATCTCATTCCACCATCTTTCCTATCCCCATACCCCATCCCTTTTACTCCCTCCCCATTGTCCTATCTAGAGTTCTTCTAATCCCTTCCCCCATTATGAATCATCCTCCTTCAATCAGAAAAAACATTTGGTATTTGGATTTTTGGAATTGGCTAATTGACTTTTATATATGATGAGCCTCTAATTTCTTCTACTTGTAGATATTTAGTTTTCCCAACATCCTTTGTTAAAGAAACTCCTTTCTGAACACATGGATTTATTTCTGGGCTCTCTGTTCATTGATCTGTCTATTTTTTTTATGTCAGTAGTATGCTATTATGATAGCTTTGTAGTGTATTTTGATGTCCATGTTATGGCTCTGACTTTTGTTCTTTTTGTCCAAGATTTCTTTGGTTATTTGGGGTCTTTTGTGTTTCCATACAAAATTTAGGATTATTATTTTTTTCTCTGTTTGTAAAAAAATGACATTGGAATTTTAGTAAGGATTACATTGAATCTGTGCTTCACTTTGAGTAGTATAGACATTTTAACAATGTTAATTCTTTGTGTCTTCAATTTCTTTCATTAATATTATACATTTTTTCAGTATATGGGCCTTTCACCTTCTTGGTTAAACTTATTCCTAAGCATTTAAAATACATATATTGTTAAAAGGGAGTATTTTCTTGATTTTTTTTTTTTTGATAGTTCATTGTTAGAAGATAATGGTGCTGTTGGCTGTTGTTTGTTTGTTTGTTTTCAGTGTTGAGGATTTAACACACACCTCACACATGCTAGGCATCTAGTGTTTTTATCACTGAGCTACACCCCCAGTCCTGTATGCTGGTTTTATATCCTTCACTTTGATTGAATTAATTTGTTCTCAACTGTTCTGTGTGTGTGTGTGTGTGTGTGTGTGTGCGCGCGCGCGCGCGCGCGCAGGTTAGTAAGTAGGCTTTAGAGTTTTTTATGTATAAGGTTGTGGTATCTAACAGTTTAACATTTTTCTTTCAAATTTAGATGCCTTTTATTTCTTTTTATTACCTATTTGCTCTAGCTAGGTACTACAGTTATATAATTGGCAAGAGTGGGCATCGTTTCTTTTGTTCCTGATCTTAGAGGAAAAGCTTTCAGCTTCTCACATTGAGTAGGATGTTAGATGTCTTTTATATGTGGCTTTTACTGTGTTGAGGTACATTTCCTCTATACCTAATTTGTTGAGAATTTTTCTCCTGAGAGAATCCTGAGTTTTATTAAATGCTTTTTCTACATCTATTGAGATGTTTATGTCATTTGTCTTCATTCTGTTAATGTGGTACTTCACATTTACAGATTTGTGTATGTTGAACCATCATCCTTGAACTTGGTGAATAATCCCACTTTATCATGGTGGGAATGATCATTTAAATGTGCTGTTGAATTTGGTTTGCTAGTATTTTCTTGAGCATTTTTGCATCTGTAGTTCATCAATGATATTGGCCTTTAATTTTCTTTTTTTGTGGTATCATCTGGCATTGTTATCAGAATAATGCTGGCCTTGTAAATTAAGTTTGTAAGTATTCTTTCTTCAATTTTTTTTGGAAGAGTTGGAGAATGAGTCTTCTTTTTTACATGTTTGGTTGAATTCAACAGTGAAGCAATCTAATCCTGGGTTCTCTTTGATAGGAGACTTTTTAACATTGATTCTTTTGGGGAATTAAACTCAGGGGCACTCAACCACTGAGCAGTATCCCCAACCCTGTTATTTTGTATTTTTTATTTAGAGACAGGGTCTCACTGAGTTGCTAAGTGCCTTGCTTTTTTGCTGAGGTTTGCTCTGAACTTGCAATCCTCTTGCCTCAGCCTCCAGAGCCACTGAGATTATAGGAGTGTGCCACCTCTCCTGGTTTATCATTGATTTTTGTTAAAAATATTACTAATGTTCCTCTCTTTAATATGCTAATTTTTTTCTAACTAGATTATATATATTATTAATTTTTTATATTTTTTAGTTGTAGACAACAGTACCTTTATTTTATTTATTTTTATGTGGTCTGAGGATTGAACCCAGCATCTTAAACATGCTAGGCAAGCTCTATACTGAGCCATAGCCCCAGCCCACTAGATTATATTTTTACTTTTATGATTTTTTCATTCAAAGCTATCTAAGTGAAAAGTTTTGTCCTATAAGTTCTAGCTTAAAGAGTGTGTGTGTGAAATAACTAAAATGGAAAATAGTACTCTAAACAATAACAACATTTTTTTAGTTAAATTTTATCCGAAACAATATAGGTGGCATTAGGAATGTGGTAAAGTATAAATGGAGTGAACCGTTACTATCAAGTGCCTATTGAATATCTTTAATAAACTAAGCTCAGATATACTTACGTTCAGAAGTAAACATATTCAGCAAGGTATGAGAGCCAGGAAATGGATACAGAACATAGGGGATTGAATTGCTTGAATTGCCTGTTCTTACGTGGCTTACTAGAAATATTACTTCTGGTCATGACAAAATAATTTTGTTTTCTTGATTTATGGAGGCTTTAAAAATATATCTTATAAAGTTGTTTTTGTTTTTGATACTGGGGATTGAGACCAGAGGCACTCTACCCCTGAATTATATCTCCAGTCCTTTTTATTTTTGATTTTAAGACAGAGCCTTGCTAAGTTGCTGATGCTGGCTCTGAACTTTTGATCCTCCTTCCTCACCTTCATGAGTCACTCATTATAGGCACATGTCACTGTGTGTGGCTCACAAAGAAAATTGTACTTCAGTCTGGCACTGGGACGCATACCTGTATCCTCAGCGGCTTGGAAGGCTGAGGCAGGAGGTTAGAAAGTTTGGGGCCAGCCTCAGCAAATTAGTGAGGCCCTAAGCAACTTAGATCTGGGGATATAGTTCAGTAGTAGAGTGACCCTGGGTTCAGACCTCAGTACCTGACTCCTAAAATTATACTGCAGTTATACATTGCCTTTACTTCTTAGGTTTTAGTTGGTTCTTTTATCTCAACTGTAAATAGCAGTTTCTTTCTTTTTCTTTTTTTTAAAGAGAGAGAGAGAGAATTTTAATATTTATTTTTTAGTTATCGGCGGACACAACATTTTTGTTTGTATGTGGTGCTGAGGATCGAACCCGGGCCAGGCGAGCGCGCTACCACTTGAGCCACATCCCCAGTCTAGCAGTTTCTTTTCTAAGTGTAAAGAGAATGAACTATTGGTAATTCCTAATGAATATATTTCTTTTTACTATATATTTTTCTTTTGGTAGTGCTGAGGATTGAACTCAGAGCCTTGCACATGCCAGCCCCTTGTATTTATTTTTAAAATTAACATAGCATAATAATTCTGAAATCTGGCTACCTATTAGAAATCATTGGTATATTGTAAAAGTATAGGAATGCCTAGCCTGACTCACCCCAGAGAATCTGATTTAATTGTTGAATCTCAGTCATCTGTATTATTATTATTTTTAAAGCTCTGCAAATGATTCCTGGTTTGAACCATTGCTATATATAGAATAATTTTAGAAACTATTTAAGATGTCATATTGAGACCAAAGTTTGAAGTTAAAAAGAGACATGTTAAGTTGGTTTTTCAATTGAAATATTTTTGTTATGCATTTCTTTTTATTTAGCTTTAGAAAAAGGTTTTTCATTGTTTGTTTTTTTAAGCGGTACAAGGGATTTAACCTAGGGCTGCTCTACCTCTGAACTACATCCCTAGGCCTTTTTACTTTTTCTTCTGAAAACTAAGTTGCCTGGGCTGGCCTTGAACTTGTGATCTTCCTGCCTCAGTCTCCTGACTCATTGTGAATATTACAGATGTGTTCCATCACACTTGCCTAGGGAAAAGCATATCTTTAATTTGATATCTAATTAAAATCAGATGCCTTCTGATTTTTTTGTGGTGTTAGAAATTGAACTCAGGGTTTCATGCATTACAGGTAAATGCTGTATCACTGAGTTAAGTATCCAGCTCTTAATATTTATTCAGTATAATTTTATTATAAGCTATAATAATAATAAAACATTCTTAAAATATTTATAAGCAAATAGCAAAGTATAATTTTAAACTGTCATTCCAAAAAGTTATATATATATGTTATATATATATGTTGTTTTGATTGTTTATTTAGCCTTATTTTGAAGAACTTACTGTTTAATATCTAATACAGTTTTCTTTAATCTTCATGCATTTAATCTTTGTATGCTGAAAGTCAACAGTAAAATATATCTTGTAGAATTAATTTAAATTTTTAGATAATAATTATTTTTTACTAATAATTGGCTTCTGTGTCTTAGTAGAGCACTTTCCTAGCATGCTTAAGGCTCGGGCAAAATCTCAGTACTGAAAATAAAAATCAGAAGTGTCTTTAATTATCAAAGATTATATTAGTTGATATAGATTTATTCTCAAATTAGTTTAAGATCTATGTAAAACAGATTATTTTTCTAAAAAGAGTTTCTAAGAATTTTAAGTGATGTAATGCATCTGGAATAGATTTTTCCCAATTGATATTTGTTCATTCATTCAGGAAATATGTAAGAAGTCCCTTCTTTATGTTAAAGGAATGTTGACTACTTGGGCTATATCAACAATTAGGTCACCTACTTTAATGAAATGTGTGTATTATAAATAATTTGTTACAAGTCTATGTATATTTTGTGTGCATTTGTCTTTCAGGTTTATTAATTTTTCTGGAGATTTTCTTTTTGTAAAAAGAGATAAAAACAAAGTATTAGGTGTCATCACATGAAGTTCAGTGTGGAATGATGACAAACAATTGGTGAAACCAACAACATACATTAATTACGTCAGTAAGAAAGTATTTGCTGAGATCCCCAAGGTTTCTTCCCTTTCCCTGTTCAGAATTTGATACTGAAATAAAAAGCATATAAACTGACATTTGGTTAAGTTCATACAAACTAAAGAGTTTGAGGGGAAAAAACTTTAGTCTGTATAAATTTTATATTGTCTTGTTAAAAATGTAGATTCCTAGGTCTCTACTCAAATGCTTTTAGAAAATTTGGGATAGGGAATAGGTACTTGGAGGTTTAATTTTTCATCTTGAGGATATGTATAAAGATGGTCCTTGGATCACTTTGAGAAACCGCCTGCCCTTATAGACTTCTTTCACTTTTAAGATGTTGCTGTGGCCCTACATTTTGTGGGGGTAGAAGAGAAATAACATCTTTACTTTTTTGGAGAAAGATATTATTTTGGAAAGAGAACATAGCAGAGATAGGTCCCTGAGAATATCTTTCATCATTTCCTTGATTCTAAGAAACTGTTGAAATCTTGCAGGTTTTCTGATGATTAATTTGAAAATAGGTACTGTTTGTGCAAATATAATTTTTTTTTATTGTCTAAGTAGTCTAGAAGAAACTTGAGTTGACAGTGTCTTGAAGAATTAGGCAAGCTCTAGAATTATTTTTTTCTTTGCTAGACATGTGATTTTTAATCTGTGTTCAGTCCTGAGTTTGACTAATTTCACACAACCTCGAAAGTGAATGAAAAATTACAGTGCCCTGCTAATTATGCTCATAAATAATGTAAAAGTATTGATTGTGTCCATAACTGCATAAATTGTGTTTAATTAAGTATAAGTTGTCAGGCATGGTGGCACCTGCCTTCCCAACTATTTGCAAAGCTAAGGCAGGAGGATCATTTGAATCCAGGACTTTGAAAACAGCCATTGAAACATAATGAGATCCTTCTTGGTTACTTGTGACTTAAGGTTCCAAGCATTTCAGTGCTTGGCTGGGGGTGTGGCTCAGTGGTAGAATACTTAGCACATTCAAGATCCTGAAGTTTGATCCCCAGCACTACCCAAACACAAGCCAATAAACAAGTATTTCAGTGCTGGGGTAATTACTTTTGGTTAAAGCCAGTGCTTTAGGACTATAGATTTTTTAATTTTATCCATTAGCCAGTATGCACTGTGGGCTGCTGTTGCTTTATTCTGAATAGATGGGCAACTGGTCACTGACATAGACATATATTCCCTGATCTTGCTTTTTTTTCTTTTTGGTACTGGGGACCCAGGGTTGCCTTACCACTGAGCTATATCCCCAGCACTTTCTTGTTTTATTTTTAAGACTGGGTCTTGCTAAATTGCTGAGGCTGGTCTCAAAAGTTGCATTTCTCCTGAGCCTCCTGAATCACTGGGGTTACCTGTGTGTACCACCAGGCCCTGGCAATGTCCTGTTCTTTAAGTGCTTAGCTTTCTCATCAACATTTTTTTCCTCTCTTCTCCCAATGCCTTTCCTTTTGAGAAATGGAAGAGGAAATTTCTCACACTTCTTCATATTGGTAGCCTGGTAAACAGAGTTTCCAATTAATTATATTTGGGGGCCTCTTAGGTTCATAATTCACTTTTGTATCACATATAAAATCTTCTTTATTCTTATTAAGCCACAAGATGAACTGACTTCTGCTTCATAGAGAAAGTAAAAGGCAATAGAACTGAACTTCTTCAGCCAACGTCTTGCCAGGAAACCTACATGTATATCTGCATGTGTACCTATCCTGTGTAAGCATATATAATAGCCTATCAGTTATGCTCTTGGAAGTCAGACTTAGCTAGGTTCAGATCCCCCACATGAAATCTTGAAGTTTTGTTTATCTTTTATTTATTTATTTTAGTACTGGGGATTGAACCCATGGGCACTTTACCATTGAGCCACAACTCCAGCCCTTTAAATTTTCATTTTGAGACAGGGTCTCAGTAAATTGCTGAGCCTGGCCTTGAACTTGGGATCCTCTTGCATCATCCTCCCAAGTAGCTGGGATTTCAGGTATGCACCACCATTCCTGGCTTGTTCCTTAATATTTAAAGGGTAAAAATAATTATAGAACTACTGGTATCGTAGTATCTTATAAATACTAAATCTTCAATGAAAAATGATGATAATTATTTTTAAACATGTGGATGGGAAGGACTCTGTCTCCATTGGAGGTTAATCCTTCTGTCATGGAGTTGGGTCCCATCCCCTGCTTTTTAGGTATCTTGTTCTATTTATTTTTACTTTTGACTGATTTTGCATTAATCATTCTTTCTAATCACCACTTTCCCATCAGCACTTAAATCTTTCCTCATTTAAAAATCATAATTTTGCCAGGCACAATGGTGCACGCCTATAATCCCAGTGACTCAGGAGGCTAAGGCAGGAGGTTAGCAAGTTTGATGTCAGTCTCAGCAATTTAGTGAGGTCCTAAGCAACTTAGTGAAATCTTGTCTCAAAAAATAGAGGGGGACTCTAGCTCAATGACAAAGTGTCCATGGGTTCAATCTAGTACCAAAAAAATAAAAATCATTTCAGGGCTGGGGTTATGGCTTAGTGGTAGAGCACTCACCTAGCATGGGTGAGGCACTGGGTTTGATCCTCAGCACCACACAAAGATAAATAAATAAAGGTATTGTGTGCATCTACAACTAAAACATTTTTTAAAAAAATCATTTCATATCATTTACTTTTGCAAATACTATTCTACTTATTCTCTTCACAGTTAAATTTCTTGAATAAATTGATTCTACTTTCCATGTGTACTCTGTTCATTTTCATTTTCTCTAAAACCATTGATATCTAGCTGTTATCAATCTAGTTGTCCATTAATCCACTGAGGTGACTCACTAGTATCTTTGTATGAAGTCCAGTGGATTCATCTCATTGATTTTTCATTTACAGTATGTTTCGTAGTGCTACTCTCCTTTTTGGAATACTTTTTTCAGTTTCTGTAATTTTTTTTTTTTTTTTTTAAACAGTCACCAGGTGCCGTAGAGGTCATATCGTAAATCTCAAGTTTACCCATTTGCCTCTTTGTGTCTCCTTTTTACTATCTTAATATAGTATCTTAATATAGTCTGTCTGTCCCCAGGTTATTACAACAACTCATTAATTGGTCCTCCTTTAGAGCCTTGCTTCACTGTAATCCATTCTCTTTCTGATGTGAATGATTTTTGCAATGTTTTTGTTGTTCCCCAGCTTAACTCCTTCATAGCAAGTCAAGTCTTGGCTTTACAGAACCCTGTGTAATTGATCCCTTTCTTCCTTTTGAGCATTAAGTCTTTCTTCATTACCAGTTGCACCAAACTTCTTTCTGTTCTAAAGTGTCATGCTTTGCCCAGAAGCATTTGTGCATAATGTCCCTTCTATTAGGAACAACGCTTGAACTTTTTCCTTGCTACTCCCTTTTCCAGCTATTTCTCTGTCTTCTTTCTGGTCTCAGTTGAAATTATTTTAGGTAACTGTCTCTGATTCACAAAGATTTTATCTGATGCCCTCTCATATTGTGTGCTTCTTTCTTTCTTTTAATATTTATTTTTTAGTTTTAAGTGGACACAATATCTTTATTTTACATTTATGTGGTGCTGAGGATCGAACCCAGTACCTCTTGCATGCTAGATGAGCACAATACCACTGAGCCACAACCCCAGCCTTTGTACACTTTTTTCTACAGCACTGAACACCTCATATTTACTTTTTTATGTTGCTTCCCTGACTGATACAGGAAAAGGCCCTTTTCTGTTTTTACCACCATTATATTCTCAATGCTTAATATAATATTTTATTCAGTAAAAGAATTAATGGGTAAGTGAATGAGAGCTTGCTAGTTCACCAGGAATTTGGAACTAAGAGGAATTTACTTTGGCATAAAAGTACAAAAATGTTTATGTCACTGACTGAATTCTTCTATTTAAACCAGGCTGATTTTCCCTGTGTATTTTCAAGAGTTCCTCAATGTCTGGATTGCCTTTTTAGCCTTACTGGTTGTGTCAGACAGATGTTCTATTCCACCCAGAAAGAACTATTTATTTCCTTCTTATCCAGATTTATTTGTAGAGGGTATTCAGGATCCCAGTCCTAGGTAAGGACTGGTTTCTCAGAGCCTCTGCCTTTGTTAGGCCCTGGACACCACCTTTGATCCTCTACAGTTTTAGGCTGTCAAAAGCATTGCTCAGCCTCTCAGCCTCCTCTTCTGTGTCAGAAAAATTGCTTCAGGGTGAAAGATAAAACATTCTTTATCTTTATCATTCTGTTTTTTATCTTCCCTTGGCTCTTGACCTTGTAATAACTCACAATTTTCTTAGCTCTTTGATGCTTTTAAGACTTTTATAATATTTTCCAGCCTTTTATTGGTTGTTTTCATTGAAGAGTTTGTCTTTAATTTGCCTAGTCTGTATTTTCCAGAAGTAGAAATTTGTCCCTGCTGAGCATTTAGTTTTAGTTATTATACATTTTTATATGTTCCTTTTCAGTTACATACTCAGTTTTTGTAGCTTCCTATTCTTTGAAGATATTTTCTTGCCTATCTTCTTATTCTTTGTGTCTTGCTTTCTTTATATGCTTGTTGAATGTGAGCTGTTTGCTTTCTTTGGGAAATTGCATATGGTTCATCTTTGAGGCCTAGGATAAAGGAAGATGCATTCCTTTAGAAAGGATTGCATGTTTTTGTGGGGTGGCGTGTAGGGTGGATGGGGTTGTATATCAGTCTAGGACCCCTGTCATAAACTTTAATCCTGCTTTATTTTTTTGAGCCACCTAGGTAATATGATTTTTCCAGTTCCCATAGAATTTTTTCTTTCATAAAGGAGTAGAAAGTATCATATTATGCAGCTCCTATTTCACCAAATAGATGATTCTTAAATTTTGTGTTCTGTATACTTGAAATCATGTATATACTTTGTGAGTTCATTATTTTGCAGAAAGTTAAAATACTACTCTTGATTGAAATTGTGGGGTAGTTAGAGTAAATTCAGGCACCACCACCACCCCCGAATTGTTTTAAATGGGTAAATTGCTAGATTGGCCGGAATTTGTTATTTTTACAGTGTTCTCATTTTTATTCTTAAAAATCAGTTTACATAGTTTTGTCCTGTTTAATGATATCCAGCATATATCTTTACTTATTTTTCTTATTTCCTTTTGTTCACCTGTATGTACCTGTACAATGTACACACTTGTAAAATCATTAGTTAACTCATCTGATCCTAAGTTTTTCTAAACCTCTTTGCCTTTTCTTCTTACAAAGTAGTTAAACAAGTGCATTAATTCTTATGACATCTAACTTCCATCTGGCTGTTCTCAGTGTTCATAGGGCAATCAACTGCCTTTTCTACTAGCAAAGTATGATGAAACACTTTTTCATATGTTTTTTAAAAAATACTTATTTTTTAGTTATAGGTGGACCACAATATCTTTGTTTTATATTTATGTGGTGCTGAGGATCAAACCCAGTGCCTCACGCATGCTAGGCAAGTGCTCTACTTATGAGCCACAACCCCAGCCCTTCATATGTTTTTATTTAAGAAAATTATAAAACTTGGAAAAGTTAGAGTAATATAAGCATCTGTATATCTTTAATTTAAATTTATCACTTGTCAACAACTTAATATTTGTTGTCTTCTTATTTCGTTATCTCTTCCCTCCCATCTTGTATAATTATTTATTTTGTTGTTGTTGTCAAGCCTCATAAAAATAGGTTGTAGACTACTTGGGAGGCTGAGGCATGAGGATTGCAAGTTCAAGGCTAGCTTGGGCTACTTGTCTAAAATGTTTTTGAAAAGCAGGGGAGGAGCTGGGGTGTAGATCTATGGCATTTCCTGGCATGTACCACAGGGAGGGAAAAAAGTAATGACTGCAGCCTGTGTGTTTGTGTGTGTGTGTGTGTGTGTGTGTGTGTGTAAGAATTGAACCCAAGCCTCACATATGCAAGGCAAATGCTCTGCCACTGAGCTGCACCCTGGCTCTTGTAGACTTAATGCTCTTACATTTTAGTATGTTTAAATATCATTATCATACTTCAGCAATTTAACATTGGTACAATAAAATGGTTTCATCCACAATCTTTCTTTAAATTTTTTTTATTTATCTCCATAAATATTATTTAGCTATTTTTCCTCTTGTGGAAACTAATCCAAAATTGTGCATTACATTTCCTTGTCATACCTTTTATAGATGTTGTAGAACAAGGGTTAAAAAAACCTTTACTTAAAGGGCCATATAGTAAATATTTTAGCCTTTGTAAATTAAATAAGTGTGGTTTCTGTTGCAGCTACTTCACTCTGTCCATTATACATATAGATAGACTTCTGTCTTTTTGTATTTAATGACATGATTTAATGACTTTTGAAGAATTCTATCAATTTTTTTGGCCGTATGTTTCTAATTTGGATTTTAAAAAATGTTTCATTTGTCTTTTAGAATTACAATTGCCTCTATAATACTAAGATTTATTTCTACCATAGAAATGGAAATTGATTCTTTGAAAAAGATTATGAAGCAGTTGAAAATAATTTTTTTCCGTTGTCCTTTCCCCTTTCACTTTATCCTACCCTCCTCCTTCTCCCTTGCCTTATTGATTGCTGTGTATATAATATTACTTCCTAGAAATTAGACAATAAAATTAACTTCAAGTTACTAATTCCTTGATAGTCTCAGATATCAGGATTTAAAAAAAAATTTTTTTTAGTTGTTGATGGACCTTTATTTTATTCATTTATTTTTATGCGGTGCTGAGAATTGAACCTAGTGCCTCACACATATGAGGCAAGCACTCTACCACTGAGCCACAACCCCAGGCCCAGATATCAGGATTTTTACCTATATTTTTTTTATATATAAATGTTTTTATAATCACAGAAATAAATAAAAACTCAAGCAGACTTAGATACTGAAAAGTAGTGAAAATAGCATAGATATATTTATAAGGGCATTTGTATTTTAGCCAAATATAATTCTACAGTATAAAAACTAATGTCCATGTTGAAGGCAGTGAAACAAAAGTAAACACTTTGCCACAGATAAGCTCAATATCCTTAGCATTGTGTAAGATTCAGAGATTCAGCTTTAGAAATAGATAATGTATCATTTTAATGCAAAGTTGACCTTATGGGAATGTTATAATTGTATTTGCATCTATGCAAAAGCATATAGAATTTTTTAAGTTATTTTCTTACTTGATTAAGTGAATAGCATAAGTGAAAGTAGCATGTTTTATTGACATAGAAGAGTTTTCAGATTTTTAATGTTTTCAAATTTCCTTTAAATATCTGGAGGAACATCTTTGGTGATTGGGTGCTTATCCTGCTATCTTTTATTGGTTTTGACTGAGACAAGGTTTTTATTTGTATTGTGCCTTTATCACAGTTTGCTCCTGGTTTGACCCTTTGTCCTTATAAGACAAAACTATTTCCTTTTCTTCATAGCTGTTCATTAAATAAAACTTGAAATAATATTGTTCTGGAAGTTTTCATTTTTTCACTAAATATTCTTAGTCTTTAATCATTGCCCTCATCCACCACAGCTCCACCCTAAATAGCTGGTATGATCTTGTCAAGTTACTTAATGAGTGCTTATCTTTAGAATAAGGATAATAATACCCATCTCAAAAGTTTGAGACTTAAGATAAGAAAATGTCTAGCATATAGTGTATACCGTAAATGTTCAGTAAATGTTAGGCACTATTGCTATTTCTTTCTCTTTTTTTGTACTGGGAATTGAACCAGCGGCACTTTACCACTGAGCCGTGTATTTAACCTTTTTTATTTATTTTTTATCTGAGACTGGGTCTTAATAAATTTCTGAGGGACTCACCAAATTGCTAAGGCTGACCCCAAACTCTCGATCCTTCTGCCTTAACCTCCCTAGTGTCTGAGATTATGGATGAATGCCACCTGAAATTATAGTGCCCAGCCACTGTTGCTATTTCACATATATATTTGTTTACTTTATTTATTTACTTATTATTTTGTGGTGCTGGGGATTGAGCCCAGGACCTTGAGCATGGGAGGCAAGCACTCTACCAACTGAGCTGTATCCCATCCCCAGCTATTTCTTCTTACATAGTTTCTTATCCACCTTTGTCTGTTTATGAACCTATTAGTCTTTGTCTCAGAGCAAACTGAATACATTGGCAGTTGTGTTGTATAGTTTTGAGGTGTACAGTATTCCCTTGTTAATTTGGGCCAGAGTTAGAGTTGTTTTGTTTTTAAATTTTTAATTCAGAGAGTTTTGAACAGCTACACAAAAATAGATGTACTAGTGTGATAGATCCTCCAATACATGTTTCTTAATATGACCAATCCTGGCCCATTAAAATTCCCATCCAATTCCTTTGCTTCTTCTTTGGTGTAATTATAGCTCTTTTGTTATACCTAAGTTCCATGCCTGATTTATCTTAGTAATTAGATAACTTTTAGGATAGTACCTTGTTTTCTTAGTAATTGTTGAATTAATGAACAAGTCTTGCCATGGATCTGTGACTGAATCAACTTCTGTAGTTTTGAGAGTGGAGTGGATGGAGGGAGAGAATTGAAAATAGACTGTTTTTAACTTGTTTTCTAGATGTCATTCCTGTTTTTTATGATTCTTTCCATATCTGAATGTTTTTCAAAGTCAGATTTATTGTGGAGTAATTTACATACATTAAAGTTGTTATAATTTATTGACATCAATTATAGGCCTTTCTTCCCAGTGTCAGTTTGCTCTAAACATAACAAAGGACAGCTGTCTTTGTAACTAACTTCTTTTTAAATATTAGCTCTTTTTTTTTTTTTTTAACAATTCCATTCTTTCTTGTGCCTCATTCATTATTACTTTCCCTATTGAAATTTGCTGAAAACTTAATAAGCTCAGAACTTTTTAAAAAGTGATATGAAACTACAACTCCTCTTTTAAACAGGGGTAGACACACCATGATGGGTCTTCTTTGTATCCATCTAGTGGAATAGGAGTTCTAGATGAACTGCTTAATAGAGTGTTGAAGAGAGGATAGCTTCTGGTACTCAGCTCAATACCATTGCCCTGAGATTGAACCTTGGGGGAGCTGATGGAGTACAACCAGCCATGGAGGCTGGGTTTGTATGTACTTCATACTTCCCAAAGCAAAAGGAAGCTTAGCTCCAGTTCTCATTTTCTGGGTTGCTTTCTAATACTATATGAAAAAAGCTTTTGAATTTAGTGCTATTGATACCACTCATTTTAAATAGACTTGAAATCCAAAAAATTAATACCTTTTTTAAAAAGGAGCCTTAATGAGTTTAGTCTTAACTTCTATAACTTATCTAGGAGTAATTTAGAAGAGCCCTAACCTTCCCAGAGGAAGCTTACCCTTCAGTGTTAGCAGTTTTACGTTAATGATTAAACATTGTATTGAGATTAGTTAACAAAGACTTGAAGAATAAGATGAGTTTTACGCAGGGGAATAAGAAAGTTTTTTTAAAGAGAATATTATGTTGCAGTTCAATTATGGCTCTGAACCTCAAAGTTGTATTGTTTTACCTTTGATATTTCTGTCCATTTGCTGACTTCTGAACTTAAGATTCAGTTTACTTTTGATTTTATAAGATGTAAGCAAAATTTGATTGCACAAAGTATCAGTCCATTCATTTCTTCATTCAATAAATACTCATGAGCATCTAGATGCTGGGAAGTATGTTATACTTGGCTAAACAAAATGGTGAACAGAACAGATGAGTTTGCCATTGTGGAGCATACAGTCTAATGGGAAACAAGATGCATTTGACGCCATAAAGAAAAAGCTTCGCCATATTTTAAGGACTTAATTGTTTATTTTAAAGTGAACTTGGAGTGACTTTTTCTTGATGCTTTTTATAAAATGTGTTTGGATATTCAGGGATTTTGTGTTAATATGTTTCTAAATGTATATTGACATGCGAAATTAGACATTAGTCAGAAGGGTAGTACAACTTATGCTGAAAGACTATGAATGAGAATGAATTAGTATATATGAACTAGAGTGAGATTTCAGGATAGTGACAAGTGATAGATTTATATAGGCAAAATACTATTTTAGCTGTGCTAAATAAAACTTTGCAGGGAGAGAAGTAAAAATAATGACTTCTCTATAAATGCCCATTAACTTAAAGATATTTGTCTTTATCATAAATGCTAAGGGGGAAAAAGTGCTAATTGTTGATAGAAAAGTAAATCTTTAAAATGAGGGAGGGGTATAGTAGAAAGAGTAAGTGAGAACCATGAGACTTGAGATCATGTCTGAATTATGTGACACTATCCTGTGACTCTGGCTAAGAAAATGTGCCTTGAGATCCCATATTCCAACAGAGTACAACAAAGTAGCTGGATTTGGTGATCCTTCCTAGATGAAATTTTATGATTTTTATTTAGCAGTTTCTTAACCACTCTGATTGTTGAAAAGTCAGAATACTTTCTTATTTTTTGTACTTGTTCAAGATTCAAGAATTAAAAGCTACTGATGGGGGAAGAAGGCTTTGCTTTCTCTAACTGATGTTTTCTGACTAGGTACTACGTAACTCAGGAAGACCTCATTTATTCCCAGTAATATGTTTTACTAAACTCTTTCAGGTAACTTTGAAAAGATTGTGTGCCTTAATAGTAGATCATGGCTTGAACTCAGTTTTTACATATTGTTGTTACTTGAAAATTTTAGTGAGATGTTTTTCTCTGTAGTTACCAGAGATTACTACAGACAATTGCTGTACTTGAGGCTCAGCGTTCTCAAGCAGTCCAAGACCTTGAAAGTTTAGGCAAACACCAGAGAGAAGCATTGAAGAATCCTATTGGATTTGTGGAAAAACTCCAGAAGAAGGTATACATTGGTATTTCTTAATATTCATTAAGATATTTTTGACAATTACTTAAAATTTGTTTTCTTCTATATGAGTATTTGCTTTTTTAAAAGTTTAATTTTCTCCCCTTCTATAATTAACCATATTACTGAAGGTAGAACCATCTTCTTCTATACCTACTTAACACACAGTGAAATTTACATAACTGAAAATAGATATGAGCTTTTATGGAGCTTGTCCTATTTCTTATTCATTTTTCTAGTTCTTTCTGTTAGTAGTCTCATGTTAGTATTTTCTGTTTTCTTCTTTCAGGGCTTCAGAGTTAGTAAAACTAAAAGAAAAAATACTTCAAAATTTATTAACTGCTTTTGTTTGTGTTGACTTTGCACATTAACATAATAAGTACCTTCCATTAGGGAACCACTAATTGCTCAAAATTTTTTTATTTAGTAATTTTTATTTAGTTAGTTTATTTTTTGGCACTGTGTTGGGGATCAAATCTAAGGCTTTGTGCATTACAGGCAAATGCTGTATACAACTAAGCTTGTAATGTGCCCTGAGCCTAGCTCAATAAATTTGAGAGGCATAATATTATATTGTGTGGAAAGATTAAAATGGAATGACTTTGGAAAAAAAGAAAACCTTGTTTCGTACAATATGACTTAGTACCTTTTACTAGTTACTTCCCCTTACCAAATTACAAAAGTGTTGTCTACCAGATGTTGGGCAACAACCTTGGGGACTTCATTTCATTACATGTATTAACTTAGTATTTGTATTTTTCTAGCTCTATTATTTTTTAAAATATATATTTAGTTTTTAGTTGTAGTTGGACACAATACCTTTGTTTTATTTATTTAAATATTTATTTTTTAGTTATAAGTGGACACAATATCTTTATTTTATTTGTATGTGGTGCTGGGGAATCAAACCCAGTGCCTCACACATGTAGGTGGGCACTCTACCTCTGAGCCACAGCCCCAACCCTATTTATTTATTTTTAAAAACTATTTATTTTTTAGTTGTAGTTGGACACAGTATCTTTATTTATTTATTTTTATGTGGTGCTGAGGATCGAACCTCGGTGCTTTCATGTCCCAGGTAAGCACTCTACCGCTGAGCCACAATACCAGCCCCTATTTTATTTATTTATATGTGGTGCTGAGGATTGAACCCAGGGCCTTGCATGTGCTAGGCGAACGCTCGTCTGCTGAGCCATAACTCCAGCCCCTCTAGCTCTATTATTTACTTGGCAAACCTTCTTTCCATGCTTTCAAAAAATGTTAAATTTCAAAATAGATGTGGAATCTATATATTGGTTTGTTAAAACTTCTAAGACTTTAGAGCTGTATTATACTTTCTGTGTTAAATAGAGTCCCCTTAAATGTTTATCAATTTTGACTTGTTAATAGCAAGATTGCTGGTGAACAAAGATATTGTACTTATAGTGGTATTTTATAACAAATTAATGTTAGAAAAGTAAATATTAATAAAAACATTAACCTTAATCTTATTTTAATTATATTTCTAAGTAGGCAAAAAGATGCTATTAGGCATATATGCTAGATATGTATGCACTTGATTATTTGATACTTCTTTTTCTTTTATTTATTTATTTGTTTTAGTTACACGTGACAGTACAATGATCTTGACATACATTTGAATCAGATGGGATATAATTTCTCATTTTTCTGAGTGTACAAGAATTTTTTTACAAAGATATTCAGAAGTGTTTTAAATTCAGACACATTAATAACATGAAAGATTATGTTCTTTAGAAGAAATTTCCCCACTAGATTTGATGTAGAGGTTTAAGTCTTTCATTGTTCTGTATTTATACATGTGTATTCTTTAGGTATACCATGTTAGTTATTGATATGTGATCAGTTTAGTTTGGGGACATCTAAAAATTTCCAGTGTGAAATTAGTGAAACTTGGGATATATTGGTATATAGGATGCAGGGAATATATATGACTTGTTAGTTTTGTTTGATATTACCATCATTATTTTAAAATACTCCATCCTCTAATTTTGTAAAAGTTGGACCTTAGAATAATCTGTAGTTTTTTGATGGTGATGATGCAATATGTTAAGCAAAATAAAAATTAAGAATTTTGTGTCATAAGAATTTTGCTTGTCAGTTTTATAATTTATGATGATTTCCCCTTATTTTAATATAGAAAATTTTGAACACATAGAAAAATTGAAAGTTTTGTATAATTAACACACTTAGACCCATCACCTGTATTTTACAAGTAACATTTTACCATCTTTGCTTTGTCATATATCTTGTGTCTGTCAATCCTTGTATCTGTCAGAAAAGTGCTCTGCCACTGAGCTACAGCTCCAGCCCTGTAATTCTTTCTTTTTTAAAGTGAAATTTGCAACTGAGATTACAGTGCAGTGGTACATGCCTGTAATCCCAGGGGCTCCATCTGGTGGCTGAGGCAGGAGAATCAAGAGTTCGAAGCTAGCCTTAGCAACTTAGCAAGGTCCTAAGCAACTCAGTGAGACCTTGTCTCTAAATAAAATGCAAAAAAGCGCTGGGGATGTTGCTCAGTGGTTAAGTGAAAAAAGAAGTAGGGATGCTCAGTGATAGAGTACCCCTATGTTCAATCCCCAGTACTGGGTGGGGTAGTGGGGAGAGGTATGTGTGATAATTTGGGTCTGGGATTTAGCTCAGTGATAGAACATGTGATTTGGATGCACAAGGCCATGGGTTTGCTCTTCAGCACTGCAAAAAAAAAAAAAAGTCGTAATTTGTGAAAATAATTCATTGTGTACAAAGAAGTCATAAACATGGGTTGTATTTAAAATGAATTCTGTGTGTCATATTTTATTTGTTATAGTCAACACATTTTATACTCTATTCTTAGATACATTTTTGCCTTGGCATTTATGTTTAAATGTGTTAGTGATTGATGGTACAATATGTCTGTATGGTTGATATTTAGAACTATGTCTTTAAGGAGTACTTATTTTTTGCCAAATTCATTTTTCCTTGTCATCATTTTAGCATTTAATATCTTTAGCATTTAATATCTGGGCTATATTATCTTAACTAGCTTTATTATTCATTGGATCCTGTTAGTGCATGGAAATGCTTCACTGGTAATTAGAATGTGGGGTCATCTGAAAATTTGAGTATATTTGATTGTTTCTTGAAGTAAATTTAGGTTTTCCCTTTGTTTTTCTTTGTTTCATCTTTTTTCCAGGCTGATATAGGGCTTCCATATCCACAGAGAGTTGTGCAGTTGCCTGAGATTATATGGGACCAATATACCAATAGCCTTGGGAACTTTGAAAGAGAATTTAAAAATCGTAAAAGACATACTAGGAGAGTTAAGTTAGTTTTTGATAAAGGTAAGAAATCACATGATAAGAATTTAACTAAAGAAACATATGGCAATGCCTTGCTTTAACAATTCTGTACATGGTTTTTTTTTTAGTAGGATTACCTGCTAGACCAAAAAGTCCTTTAGATCCTAAGAAGGATGGAGAGTCCCTTTCATACTCTATGTTGCCTTTGAGTGATGGTCCAGAAGGCTCAAACAGTCGTCCTCAGGTAAGCAATATTAAATATTGAAGTAGGAAAATTTGAGTTTTGGATACAATATTTTAATATTTTGCTAGTTTGTGTTCTAAAATTAAGGCAGTTTTTTTTTTTTTTTTTTTTTTCGGGGTTGGGGGGTACTAGGAATTGAATCCAGGGGCATTTTACCACTGAGCTATGATCCCTAGTCCTTTTTTATATTTTACTTTGAGACAAGGTCTTCCTAAGTAAGTTCCTGAGACTGGCCTCTAACTTGTGATCCTCCCGCCTCAGCCTTTTGAGTTGCTGGGATTACCTGGTTAAAGCAGTGTTTTAGAAGAAGATAATGGTAAGGATATCCACCTTGAAGTTAAGCAGAACCTGGATTGGTGTCTAAACTTACTAGCTGTTAAACTTTGGGTGTTGTTTTTGTTAAAATCTCTAGGCTGCAATTCTTATTAAATGTAACTAAGGTCAGCATGGTGGCATATATCTATAATCCCAGGAATTCTGGAGGCTGAGACAGGGGAATCACAAGTTCGAGGCCAGTGTCGGCAACTTAGTGAGACCCAGTCTCAAAATAAAAAGAGCTGGAGATGTAACTCAGTGGTAAAGTGTTCCTGGATTCAATCCCCAGTACTTAAAAAAAAAAAAAATATATATATATATATATATAGTTAATGTTACAATGGGTATTGTGAGGATTAACTGGGTCTTTACATGTATTGTGCCTAGTAAAGTGTATATTGTGAAATGTGACCGGGAGTTCAATCTTGATCTTTTCACTGTTAGACATGCTACATTTTGAATCCACATTTCCTTTTTTAAAAAAGGAATTATTAGCATGTTTATGACAGCATTACTAAGAGTAATAAATAAACAAACAAACAAACCAAATGAAATATAAGAATTTGAATAGTAAAGCTTAGGTATACATTATTAAAAAATAAGTTTACCAGATTTATTTTGGGATTCATAAGAAGTCCCACAATTTTTGTTATTTGACTGTGTTATTTCCCATTTGAAAAAAGCCTTATTTTATTATACAGATGATAAGAGGACGCCTCTGTGATGATACCAAACCTGAAACATTTAACCAGTTATGGACTGTTGAAGAACAGGTAATAGATATTTCTAAACTGTGTAGGTTTTAAAACAACCCATAAACTGTTACCATTATTAATCGGTATTATGAGTCAAGTGTGTATTATTGAATGTCATCCCTTTTAAATATTGATTTTAAAATATTTAGGCATTTTTGTATGCCTTTTTTGCACATTTCAAGAATTTTGGATTTTTAGGATATACGAATTCTTGTTTAGAGATAATTTTTAAGGAAGAAACCTGGGTTTTGAAAGGGAGATAGAAATGGATGAAATAAAGTGTGTGTGTGGTAGTTTTTTTTTTTTTTGGTAAGAATTTCTTTTTTAGTTGTAGATGGACACCATTTTGTTTATCCATTTTTATGTGGTCCTGAGGATTGAACCTGGTGCCTCACACATGCTAGGCAGGTGCTTTTCCACTGAGCCACAACCCCAGTCCCATAAAGTGGATGTTTTTGTAATGTACCTTTGGAAGAGGGAGAAAGCTCCAAGTACATTTTTAAATTTTGTTGTGGGGAGAAGCTGATAAAGCAAAGCCAGAGTGTTTTGTTATGTTTTGGCATATGCGGAAGGTTGTTTTTTTTAATTATTATTATTATTATTATTATTATTATTTGTGTGTGTGGGGAGAAGCTGATAAAGCAAAGCCAGAGTGCTCTGTTATGTTTTGGCATATGATGAGGATTGTTTATTGGCAAAGTTTGAAACACATCTCTGTCTCATATTAACCTCACAGCTATTATCAGTTTGGCAGTTTATAAAAAAACTTGTAGGAAAAAAAAAATAAAGATACCATTATCTTCAAAAAAATTAGGAGGACCACATAAAAGAGGGAAAAGCTTCTTTTAATATTCTAAATTTGAAGAATTTATATGTGTTTTTCTTAAAACTATAAGGGAGAGCCTGACATATTTTAGCAAGAAAAGATAATCAGTGGAAATCACTAAGATGTATACATATTATATGATAGGATTTACTCATTTCTCAGTTTGTTTAATTTATTTTCTGGTCTTGTCTTTTTTACTGAAGTGAATAGAAAACCTTTATAAGATCTTTCATAGGTGTTTTCTTTAATCTCATTTTCTCTGGGAACCCTTCAGTTCTAACTAGAAATTTTTCTTACTCTGACAGTTTCTAGTAGCATAATCCCCAAAGTTGGGAAAGGAATATTATACTTTGAAATGAAATGTTAGTGTATTTATTTAGAAATTCACTGATGTTAATTTACTACTTTTTTGAAAATTTGGTCTTGGGTTTGGCTTAGAAAAAACTTGAACAGCTACTTCTGAAATACCCCCCTGAAGAAGTAGAATCCCGACGTTGGCAGAAGATTGCAGATGAGCTGGGTAACAGAACAGCAAAACAGGTAATTGAAGAGATGGCTGCAGATCATCAGCATGTTTCTGTTAGTTTTAGTATGAAGAATAATCCAGCTGACATCAGATCTGCCATATTATTCTGTCTGTAGAATACAATCATATATGGTGTTTTTAAAAAAAGTTATTAGCATTGTATATTTTACTTTTCCTAAGTCTGGCTTATTTTTTTTAGTGTTTTTTTTTTTTTTTTTTTACAGTTTTACTCGTTATATATGACAACAGGATGCATTACAATCATATTACACATATACAGCACAATTTTTCATATCTCTGGTTGTATACAAAGTAGTGTCACACCATTCATGATTTTATACATGTACTTAGGGTAATGATGTCCAGCTCATTCTATTGTCTTCCCTATCCCAGTGCCCCCTCTCTTCTCCTTCCTCCCGCTTTTTAAATTTTCTTTTTTAGTTGTAGATGGATGCAATGCCTTTATTTTATTTTATGTTTATGAGGTGCTGAAGATGGAACCCAGTGCCTAACACATGCCAGGCACAGCTGAACCACAGCTCAGCCCCTCTCCCCCATTGCTCTCTCTAGAGTTCATCTGATCCTCCCATACTCTCCCAACCCCATTATGAATCAGCCTCCTTGTATCAGAGAAAACATTGAGCATTTTTTTTTTTTTAAGTATTGGTTAACTTCACTTAGCATTATATTCTCCAACTTCACCCATTCATTTACCTGCAAATGCCATGATTTTATTCTCTTTTAATGCTTAATAGTATTCCATTGGGTGTATATACAACATTTTTTTATCCATTCATCAACTGATGGGATCTAGGTTGGTTCCACAGTTCAGCTATTGTGAATTGTGCCGCTATAAACATTGATGTGGCTGTGTCCATGTAGTATGCTGTTTTTAAGTCCTTTGGGTATAGACTAAGGAGTAGGATAGCTGGATCAAATGGTGGTTCCATTCCCAGTTTTCCAAGGAATCTTCATACTGTTTCCATATTGGCTGCAGCATTATATATTTTCATATTGATTTCAGAAACAACTTGAGATAATCTTGGTTTGGTTATTAAAAAGTAAAAATATAGTAGACTTAGTAACTTTTGAATGCTTTTTAAGTGTATTAATTTATGTACTTTTTGGTTAGACTGTTAATAGATTTAAAACATTGCTTTAGTATTCCCTTGTTTCCTTTATAAAAATGTTATCTTGTAGGTTCTTACTTCACATTCCCATATATATTAATAGATAACGTTTTTATGCTACAAGCATGGATGTTCACAAGTTGAAAATATATGTGTTGCTTTGGATCAAACAAATTTAAATTTACTCAGATTATTTTTTTTGTCTAGATTTTAAAATAAAAATGTATTTGGTGCCAATTTGACGTTATTTCTATATTTATGATGGTTTTAAATTGTTAGCATTAGTTATACATGTACATTTAAATTTACTCAAGTATTGCATGTCATCTCATTATTTTAAAAGGATTGTCATATTTCCTTAGGTTGCCAGTCGGGTACAGAAGTATTTCATAAAGCTAACTAAAGCTGGCATTCCAGTCCCAGGCAGAACACCAAACTTATATATATACTCCAGAAAGGTAAAAAAAAAATAGATGAAAGCAAACCCTAGATTAAATTCAGTAAATCAGAATTGCTATGTAAAAATGTGCTTATTTGTCAAATAGAATTATTTTATTTTTAAAATTTTGTTCATTATAAGCATTTTATTATATTGGGCATAAATGCAAAATAGGATTCCTTTAAAAAAATTAATGAGCCTTAATGCTTCTTCATTATTTTCTTGGAGGTAATACAAATGAGTGCTACTTGAAAAACTTTATATTGAAACTGTATTAGAAAGGCCTTTGAGGTTAAAGCTTTTAGGATGTTTGTACAATTTATTTTGTAGCTCTGGTGCATAAATCTCAAAATAGAAATGTTTGTTAAGATATTTTACTTATCATCACTGCAATTGTAGAAATGTAAGTAATATTCTTACCTTCACTTCACTGAAAATAATGTTAATAAGTAGCGGTTAGCCAGGCATGGTAGCACACACCTGTAATCCTAGCTGCTAGAGAGGATGAGGCAGGAGGATTGCAAGTTCAAAGCCAGCCTCAGCAAAAGCAAGATGTTAAGCAACTCACTGTGACCCTGTCTCTAAATAAAATACAAAATAGGACTGGGGATATGGCTCAGTGGCTGAATGCCCCTGAGTTCAATCCCTGGTACCATCCCTAAAAAAGTAGCAATTATTCTTACTTTTGAGACCCTTGGATCAGGTATTATTCTGTAATAACCGTTTTTTCTTTTGGTCTGGTCAGGTAGCTAATAAATCTGAGAACCATTATTCACTGTTTCTGATACCATGCCCTTTCCATAATTCTTTTCTGTTGTGCGTGTGTGTGTGTGTGTGTGACTAGGGATTGAGCCCAGGGCCTCACACATGCTAGCAAGCACTCTACCACTGAGCTTTGTTTCTTCTCAGTCCTTCTGTTTTTCTATGGTAAAAAAAAAAAAAAAAAGCTACTGTTTGGTTTTTTTTGGTTCAGAATAGTAGATTAAATTGTAGCCAGCTTTTTGTTGTAATTGGAAAAAAGAAAAGTAGCTAATTGAATTTCTTTTATTTCCTAAATTGTTCGGATATTTCCCCTCCCCCAACACTGCCATTCTTCACATAAAGAAAAACTAAAGAGTATATCAATATATCAGTTTTGTTGCCTTTCCTAATGGAAGTGAACTGTTTATGTAATTTAATATGTCTATATAGCTTCATGTTTTACAAGTTTTTAAAAGTTATTTTTACCAAGCTTTTGAGGCTTGTTTCAATATGGCAGTTGTTTAAAACAGTTTGGAACCCCCCCCCCCAAATATAGCATTTACCCTTATTAGATGTGAAGAGTTTATTCTATAACTTTAGATAACCGGTGTTCTCCCTGACAGCTCTAATTTTCATGAATAATTTCTAAGCTAACTTTATAGGTGTGTCGTGTTTTGCACCTTAAACTTTTACAGTTATCTGGATGATGATAACCAGAGGAATACTGGAGAAACCTAAATGTGTCCATTTGTTTGGATGTACTGTGTTGTAAGTTAGCATACATTTTAACTATGACTAGCACAACTGTGATCACAATAATTTTTTACAGTGGTCAGAGTTGAAATTTTAAAATGGGGGAAATGATTGTTCTCCATGTAGCTTATATTATTCTTTCAGATTGTTCTTTATATTTGTGCAATTGATCATGAAAGGCAGTCCTCACAGTGGGGGAGAGTAAGTTTCTTGACACCGCACAGGCCTAGTTTGTAACCCTGGTTCTAACACTGTGTAGCTGCAACACACTGAACAAGAAACTTAACCTCCCTGTATATCAATTGGTGGTAATAGTAAGTACTTTATAGGAATGTTGTGAGGATTAAATTATATTGGCATAAAATAAGCAGTGTAAGGTAATTATTTTCATACATTTATCTAGTGATAGAAATTTTCCTTCTACTAGATAGTCACCCTTCAGTTTAAATCCCCAGTACTCCCCCCTGCCCCCACTACACAAAGATTGTAAGAGGAGTTCAGTGCAGTCAACATTTGAATGCAAAAGTGATTAATGCTGAGGATACAAATATAAGCTAAGTACTGAACATGTGGTCAATTATTCCATTGTTGGGGATTTCACCTACATTTCTGGTATAGGTTTTTTTTTCTCCTTCTTTTTTGTAAAGGCTAGTGGTGCTTTAAAAATATAGATAATATAAAAGGGTATGTGAAAGGACAGAAGTGAAATCCTTCTGATGTTGCTGGAAGTAATACTTACAGTTTTGATTCTTTTAATGCTTTTCTCTTATCTCATCTAAAAATTTGTTTTCTCATCTAGTCTTCAACAAGCAGACGACAACACCCCCTTAATAAACATCTCTTTAAACCTTCCACTTTTATGACTTCACACGAACCACCAGTGTATATGGATGAAGATGATGACCGATCCTGTTTCCATAGCCACATGAACACTGCTATTGAAGAAGCATCAGTAAGTTATCTGTTCAATTATAATACAGATCAGAGTGCACTATGAAAGTATCAGGATTTTCCAATTATTCCTATTCTTCAGAGAATATTGATTTCTTCTAACTAACAAGTCATATTTAAAGTGATTTTTTTTTTTAAAGAGTGTGTTTTAAATCTTTTTACAAGAAAATTTCAAACATATACATAAGAAAAGAGAACAGTATGAACAGTATAATAAACCCACATGCTCCTATCACTCAACTTAAATAGTTACAACTTTTGGCAATCTGCTTTTCATCTACCCCAACTCCAGCCTGAATTATTTTGGAACAAGTTCAAAATAAAAGATAATAGGGCTGGGTATGTAGCTTAGTGGTCGCATGCCCCTGAGTTCAATCTCTGGTACCAAAAAAAAGAAAAGGAAAAAGTGGTTCTCTATATAATGAAATTAGTGAGTGTTCCCATTTCCCCTGTCATCTCAGAATATTTATCTGAACTTAGATCTAAATAAAGACAGTAAATTGCAGAAAGTTTAGTTTCTTAATAAGTCTTTTTTCTTTTGTCCTTGTACATTATTTTTGTTGGAGAACTGGATAGTTTGCCCTGTGTTGATTTTATTGATTGCATCTCTTTTGTGTCATTTAGCCTATTTCTCTGTTCCTTGAATTTTCTGTAAATCTGATAGGAGGTCTTGAGAATTGATCTTGTATTTATGGAATATTCTATAAAGTAAACCCTACTATCAACTGTTATTTGGTACACTGAGGTACATATAGAAATGGCAGGATACCTATCAAATTTGGCCTTTATTTTCTTGTGTTCAAATTTATCCTCTTCTATGTTCCAAAGATGACTAATAAAATTTATTTAAAAATTTGTAATTTTCTGAACTATTGGACTTAATATATGTAATGTTATTGTCTCAGGTTAGCCTGTCTCTTGTCACTTGTTGCCTATCCAAGTTGGCTTCTGAGTTCTTATGATAAGACCAGTAGCATTTGATAGCTTCCTTATAATCTGTTTCAACAAGGAACATCTAAGCTCATCGTGTATATATGCTGCCTCAGACATGCAGATAGTCTTGCTTTCTTCTATTAGAAAATGGCATTTGGAGACTATATCCTGACTTGAGGAATATTACTTGCTTCTGGGTTAATTATTGTTTTTATGTCAATTTAGTGGACAGAGCTGGGAAATATGTTACATTTTTGTTTAAGGATGAAAAACATGATCATAAGGATATTTTTTTTTTTTTTTTTGGTACTGGGGATCAAACCCAGGGGCTCTTAATCACTAAGCCACATCCCCATATCCCCAGCCCCCCGCCCCCGTTTTTTTAAATTTTATTTAGAGACAGTGTCTTGCTAAGTTGCTGGGGCTGGCCTCAAACTTGTGATTCTCCTGCCTCAGCCTCCTGAGTTGCTGAGATTATAGACATGCTCCATAGTGCCTGGCCGTTAGTTCGTATTTTTTATTAAAATTCAGCTTAGACTGTTGTGCTTTTGCTTACCCTCACTGATTCTAGTTCTCGTCTTCATGGATTTGACTGACTGTTCTAGGTACCTCAGATAAATGGAGGCACATAGATGACCTTCTATAGCTGTGGATTCAGCTAACTTCAAACTGAAAATATTTGTGAGGGAAAAATTATGTCTATATTTATCATATAGAGACTCATTTCTCTTACCATTCCCTAAAACAGTATAGTATGCAACTACTTACCTAGCATTTACATTATATTAGTATTATAAATAATCTAGAGATTTTGTATAAATAGGAGGATATGCATAGGTTATATACAAATACTACATCATTTTTTTTTTTTTTTTAATATAAGGGACTTGAGCATCTTTAGATTTTGGTTGGTCCTGAAACCAAGTCTCTGTGGATACTGAGGGGCACTTACTTATACAAAATTTGCCCTCTTGTGAATGACATATCTTACATAATATAATATCTTCAAAATTCATCCATTTTGCAGCAGGTACCACAATTTCTTTCCCCTTTTCTTTGTACTAGAAATTGAACCCAGGATCTTGCACATGCTAGGCAAATGCTCTACCATTGAACTGCACTCACAGGCCTCTTTCTTTTTTAAGGCTAAATAATAATTCATTTTATGTGCATAACACAGTTTATCCATTCATTTGATGGATACTTGGGTTGCTTCCATCTTTTGGCTGTTGTGAATAATGTTGCTATGAGCATGGGTGTACAAATATCAGTTTGAGTTCTTGCTTTCAATTTTTTAAGATGTGTATCCATAAGTGGTATTGCTAGATCATATGGCAATTCTGTTAATGTTTGAGGAACCACCATACTGTTTTCCAGGCAGCTGCAACACACATTTTACATTCTTGCCAACTCTTTGTTATTTTCTTTCCTTTTATAGTGGCTATTCAACTGAGTATGAGATGATTTAACTTTTCTTAATCTTAGACTAGATGGCCAAATCTAATATCCTTAGATTTAAAATGCAAACTTAAAAACTTTAGTTTTTGTACTCTTCATTTGTTTTAAACATCTGAATTTAATATATTTTATTATAAAATTTCTTAATTATGTTATTATTTGGGTCACATCATACTTGTTAGTATATACTATTACTTAGATTATCTTTCTGAGTGGTGAAATAGATAATACCTATTATTTAACAACTTTAGTTGATAAGAATTTGAAATGGATGAGAGAGAGAAATAAGGTAGTGAAGTGTGAAACTAAATCATCTTTTATCCAGCTGAGGACTTTGGACTTTATGATGTCCATAGTTAGGAAACTACTAGGAGATTTAAGTAATGATGGGGGAAGGGGGATACTAGAGGACTGATTTGAGAGAAATTTTAGATAGTATTAGGTAGTGACAGAGTTTGTTGGATTAGATAGGAGGGAGTAAAAAAATAAGAATAAGTCTTAGATTTCTGTCTTGAGCTGCTAAAGTTGTCAGAAACTCTGGGTTTAAATCATCCAACTCTACAACTAATTAATTGTATGACTCTGGACATGTGTTACAGCTTTTATAAGCGTCAGTGTCCTTGATGGGAAAATAAACATGGTAGTTAATAATAACCTAACAGGTGGAATGAAAGGGATAGGAGTTAGGTTGTCCAGGATTGGAAATCAATGGACCTTGGGGGTCAGTGAATTGGAAATGCAGTTAAGCAATTGGTGACCATGGACTCAGCTATTAGGGATCAAAGGAAAGGAATGGGTGGCAGAGTGTAATTCTAGTAAAGTTTAAAAGGGCAGGGGCAGCCTATTTGGGAGGACAGTTTGAGAAAAGTAGAAAGTAACACTGTAGGTAAGACATCTAAATTTAATATTTTGGAGGCAAAACATTTCTAGTTGACAGCAAGGTCTAAGGATTCTCAGAATGGGAGACTTAGAAAGGGTGAAGATGAATGTCATTGTAGTAGAACTTAAGGATAGAGGCTAGAAGTAGAGGATTGGGTATTTGCAAGTTGAAGTTGCTCAGGATAATGAGTAGTGTTCTCAGTAGTAGATCATAAGAAGCCATGAATACGTAGAGTATGAGATGATTTAACTTTTCTTAATCTTAGACTAGATGGCCAAATCTAATATCCTTAGATTTAAAATGCAAACTTAAAAACTTTAGTTTTTGTACTCTTCATTTGTTTTAAACATCTGAATTTAATATTAGGTTTGTCGTAGTGTATGACATGGGTAGAATCATATCATGTTCCCCTTCTTCCTACATTATGAAGTAGTCAGCATCAGTATTGCATTAAAAAGCCCTCTACAAAATATTGTTAACAGCAGCACTAATCTACAATGAGGTATCTTAAAAGTGAAAAAATCTTATCAATAGAAAATTTATATCTGTATTTCTTACACTTGTTTATTTTAATTATCAAACTAACATTTTTGTTTTCTATTTTGTTCTATTTTTTAATAGGATGAAGAAAGTATTCCTATCATGTATAGGAATTTACCTGAATATAAAGAACTGTTACAGTTTAAAAAGTTAAAGAAGCAGAAACTTCAGCAAATGCAAGCTGAAAGTGGATTTGTGCAACATGTGGGCTTCAAGGTAAATTCTTACTATTGATAAGAGATACTTAAAGTGGTTTCTAGAGTGGTAAAAATCTAAAACCTCTAAGCATTCAGGGAAAATTTCAGCTTATTAGTTCAGTTTATCTCTCGTATTCTTTTATAGAAGTGGTATGCCCCAGTTCATGATGTCAAGAGGCTTATGATTCAGTGTAGAGAAGAAAACATACAGTTGTCTATAAGTTGAGGTAGAAGATGAGAAGTTTTTGTCTATCTTTTTGTTGCTGCTGTTCATGGACCAGAATCCCCTGCCCTCCCTTCACTTCAGGTTGAGTTACCTCAGCTTTTTTTTTTTTTTTTTGGAGAAGCTAATTGAAATACATTCACTCATTCCACGATATTTGGAAATGCCCATTATGTTCCAGGCACTTTGCTAAGTGCTAGAGATTCAGGAATATACAAGGGGGACTCAGTTGCTGCCCTTATGCTGTTTTCATTCTCATAAAGAATTTAAAGATGCTAAACAAATGAAATAATTGAACACGACTAAGAATGCATATTGGAGAGTAGTCAGAGGCTTTGGGGAAGTTTTGCCAAGGAGTTTAAACCATCCTAAGAGGTTGGGGAGTTACTGAAAGATTTTTAAGTAGAGAGTAATGTGAGAAAAATAATTTAAATGACTTAACTCTTAGCTTTGATAATTTTAGGAATACAGTGGGCTTTGAGAAATAGTCACTGACTGTTTTTAAATTTTGTAAGACAATAATCTATTTGTGTGTCTTATTCATGTAATTAAAAATATATGTAAGTGAGGGGGAGGGAAAGATCATCCTGGTCATATTTTATGGAGAATGAATTAGAAGAAGGCAAGACTGGAGGCAAGGAGATAGCTTAAAGATTCCTTTAGTAATTTAGATAAAAGAATAACCTGTGGAAAGAGGGAGAGATTGACAGGTTTGAGAAAACTTTCAGCATTATAATTGACTGTATTTGGTAAAATTAGAGGAAGTAATGAAACCATAAACTTGATGTTGGTATTTCCGTTGGCAGTATACTTAAAGTCTTGGTATACACTGTGACTGATCACCTAAGTTGAAAACAAAATTATACTTCTGTCTTTGGAGTAGCCATCAGCTATACTATATTAAATGATTTTCCCTCTTGATCCTCCGTTACAGGTTTTCCTAACTGGCAGCTCTTGCCTTTTTGAGAGGAAACTTGCTACTTGTCATTATTTTGTTCTAGGACCCAGCCAAGACTTGTTGGCCAGTCTGTTAGCCACCATAGTTGGCCTGATGATCATAGAATCTAAAAACATGATTGACTTGGCTTTTCAAAATTCCACGGAAAGTACTGAGGGCTATCACAGTGCCACCACATTGAGAAAGAGCTGAATCTGCCTCTTAGTCATGATGAGCATTGGTTATCAGGTTCTTTTGGGCTTCAATAAGATGAGTTCAGAGAACATTTTGTAGTTGCCTGAGTTATGGTAGTTATGGTAGTACTGTTAAAACAGTCTGGATAGTTTTGGGATAATTTTAACTATGGAATGAAGTCAGTGTTCACAATCATCACACACTGGTCTGAGGTACCTTTAAAATAATGGTTACTAAGAACAAAATGGCTGAGTTTGAGATGATTAAAAACTTCTTAAATTATAGTACATTGAAAGTTATTCCTTATAATGCTCCTCTCACTCACCTGTGGGGTTTTTTTGTTGTTGTTGTTTTGTTTTGTTTTTTGGCTGGGTTGGGAGTATTTGGGATTGAAACCAGGGGGCCTCTACCACTGAGCCATACCCCCAGCCCTTTTTATATTTTATTTTTAGAGAAAGGCTGGCTTTGAACTTTTGAACCTCTGCCTCAGCCTCTGGAGTAGTTGGAGGCATGTGCTGGTATACCTGGCACCCACCTGTATCTTGCTCTCAAGTGGATAGACAGACCCTTTACCTAGTTTGCATCCACTAGCAACCCCCACCCCCAGTACTGGGGATTGAACCCAGGGGCATTCTACCAGTGAGCTACATTCCCAGCCCTTTTTAAATTTTTTATTTTTGAGACAGGATCTCATTAAGTTTCTGAGGCTGGCCTTGACTTTGGCAATCTTCCTGCTTCATACTTCCAAGTAGCTGAGATTACAGGCATGCACCATGTGCCCAGCTGCTTACCTCTACTACATTAGGCAACTTTCTAGTGGGTAGGGGATGAAGAGAAGGCATCTATGTGCATTGTCATGTTTTCCCAGCAGAAAATGAAAGAGGTAAAGCAATATAGCTTAATACTTTTTCCCACTGAATCTGTTATAGTGTGATAACTGTGGCATAGAACCTATCCAGGGTGTTCGATGGCATTGCCAGGATTGTCCTCCAGAAATGTCTTTGGACTTCTGTGAATCTTGTTCAGATTGGTAAGTGTTTTCTTCATTTTTTACTTTAAATTGTGGCAAGTAAACGTCTTCTCAGCCAGTAAATTTGATCTCCAAACTTCTTTAAAACAGTAACCATACTTTTGTTGAATTTTGTTCTAAGCAGTTAAAACATTTTAATTGTACCATCTCAAATAGCTTTCTATTAAACATTTTAATAGCTTAATGGATTTAAGTAGGTAGAACTGAAAAAGTTTTGTAGTATGTAGACAAAATGCATCCAGTGCCATGTAATGATGAGTTTGTGTGTGTTTTTTTTTTTTTTTTCTTTTCAGCCTACATGAAACAGATATTCACAAGGAAGATCACCAATTAGAACCTATTTATAGGTCAGAGACATTCTTAGACAGAGACTACTGTGTGTCCCAGGGCACCAGTTATAATTACCTTGATCCAAACTACTTTCCAGCAAACAGATGACATGGAAGAGAACATCATTTACTAGTCCTCTTCAACACATAGCAATGGTATCATTGTTAATTATGTGCACAGTTTGGAAAGATTCTCTGCTTTCCCTAAAATGACACTCACAGCATGGGAGCTTCCTGAGTGTTCTCGTCAAGTACAGCTCTGCACTGTTGTGGCTCTAGATCACGTTCGGCAGTTGAACATTCCTGGTGAGCGAAGGGTTTCCCTGGTGAATTTTTCACCACTAAAAGCCTTTTAGGTGGCGATCTTAAATGGGTGAGATGGAAATGAGAGCACACATTAAAGCAAGAGTAAATTCCAAAGGTTTCAAAGAACTTGGTCATAAATATGATAATGAGAAGACAAAGTATTTATATTAAAACAGTTAAGTAGCTTTCAGTTTTGTGAAAATAGTTTTCAGCACAGAAACTGACTTCTTTAGACAAAGTTTTAACCAATGATGGTGTTTGCTTCTAGGATCTATGCTCTAAAAGAACTCACTGTCCCAGTGGTGGCCATTGTTGGCCTTTAGTAAATCAGAGCTGCTTCCCCATATTGATATATAATTTCTTTTAACCACAATGAATTGTCCTTATTACCAACAGTGAAGCACTACAGGAGGCAATTGTGGCATTGCTTCCTTAACCAGCTCATGGTGTGTGAATGTTATGAAATTGTCACTCAGATATATTTTTTAAATGTAATGTTATATAAGATGATCATGTGATGTGTACAAACTATGGTGAAAAGTGCCAGTGGTAGTAACTGTGTAAAGTCTCTAATTCACAACATTAATTCCTTTAAAATACACAGCCTTCTGCCTCTGTATTTGGAGTTGTCTGTACAACTCATCAAAGAAAACTGCCTAATATAAAAATCATATATATGGTAATAATTTCCCTCTTTTGTAGTCTGCACAAGATCCATAAAAGATTGTATTTTTATTACTATTTAAACAAGTGATTAAATTTAGTCTGCGCAGTGAGCAAGAGTTCACATGCATTCTTTTATACTGCTGGATTTTGTTGTGCATCATTTAAAACATTTTGTATGTTTCTTCTTATCTGTGTATACAGTATGTTCTTGAATAATGTTCATTTGTCAGGAGAACTGTGAGAAATAAACTATGTGGATACTGTCTGTTTATATTATAGAATGCTTGTTGTGATTTCCTTTTGGTTAGATTTGGATTTTTTACCAATGTTAAAACCAGAAAACTGGTTTTTTTCTGTCCTTTATAAAGAGTAAAGAATATATTAGGGAAAATACTTGACATCTGTAAAAGATGGTAGTCTTTTCAATTAGTATGTGCTAAAACAGTTAAAGTGTTTACAAAAAGGAAAGAGAGACTGTGGTTAAAGAAAAAGGCAGTTACAAATGCCTAGATGTGAAAAGTTGAGATATTTTATTCTAGATGCTTCCCGCCATCCTGATGCTGGGGATTGAACCCAAGGCCCTCATGCATCCTGTGCAAGTGCTCTACCACTAAACCACATCCCCAGCTCTACTCTTAATTGTTTTTGGTGAAAATAAGTCCCGTGGATTTAAACAGGTGGTTTCCTGGAAAGTATTGTTAACTGGGAAAAGATAGTATAAATATTCCAAGATGGATTAAGTATATTATTCCAGATCTAATTTTTGGAGTTGCTTGGTTTTTTGTATTTTTAAATCTAAGGAATGTTATTTACTAGCTCTCTTCAATACATAGCAGGGTATTAAAAATCTACCCTAAGTTTTTTAAATTAAGTAATGAAATTTTAAATATAGAAATATGAGAATTTTAAAGTAATATATTAATTAAGGATCACTGGTGATGTTGATACAATATATCATAATCAGAAAGAAAAATTGATGAACTTCTCACCCTGAAATTATTAGTGAGTGGAAGAGGGGAATTGTTAGCATTCTAGACATTTTTATATTAAATGTTATGTGCATATGCCAGAAGATCTGCCTTCAACCTGTAGTTAGGCAAGACAGTAGCACTTGTTGGGAAATTCTGTAACTTCTGTGTTTGTATAGAAATAGTACCAGTTAGTTTTGGAAAACCATTCAGATCTATTCAAAATTCCATGAAGAATGAACTGTTCTTTGGAAGAGGGCAATGAGTGGTATAATTGTTATATAAATAGAATAGACAAAATAACTTGGTTGAATGCATTTTCAAGGGCAAAGAAGACTTTTTGGTGTTAAAGAGGATTATTTTCTGCCTGAACAGAAGGTGTGTTTACTTTGAATTCTTCAGCTCAAAGCAGTTAGTCCTCCTGGCTTTAAGAGGTTCTAAAGGATAGTAGTAGCAAAGGTTGTGTTTTGTTGTTGAGGGTTGCAGGAATAGGCAGGGCTGTCATTTGCACGTAGACTTCCATCTGTCTACACAGAAATATTGGCTACTAAAAAACAAGTAGATTGGAGATCTACTTATTAAAATATTGCTTATTAAGTAGTTCTCAGTAGGTCAGATCTGTTTCCTGGTATATATTATGCTCAAATTAATTACTAATGACTGAAGAAACTTTTAATGATGCCTGAAATCACTGCTATAAGGTTTAGGCAGAAGAGGTTTCCTTTGGTGTGACAAACACTGACATAGCACTTACTATGTGCCAAGCAAGTATGTACTAACTAATTTAATTCTCTGCAATCCAATGAGACAGGTTCATTTTGTATCCTGTCTAGCCAGAGAGCCATTAAATAACTTGCCCAAGGTCATATAATTAATAAAGTGGTGATGCTTGACTTTAACCTAGACAGATCAGTCCAGACTCAGTGTCTGCCTCACTGTCCTGAGTAAGAATATTCCTGTTGTGTCAGGTATCCCTGAAGTAATAGGAGTGGAGCTGTGTGGGGCTGGTTTATGTGGTAGCTGGAATATAAACCTGAGCATATGTCTGGGTTTGTAGCACAGGAGAGAAGCCTATGCATGGATGGGGGGAAAGCACTAAAAGATTTTGCTCTTGTGAATTAGGAAAACACATATGCATGTTGGGTGCTTCTCACTTACTTAGTAGTATACTTTGACCATATTCTCCCCTTCCCCTTTTGTTTAAATTAAATCACAGAACATAACAATTTACTGAGGTGTGAGGAACATTTTTTAAAAATAGGGAAAATAGTATCACATGTTAATTGTTTTGTGGAATTTATTTTTCAGTTATAAGAAGTGTGGATGTTCTGTATAAACTGTTTCTTACTGTGGATGATAGGTTGGAAGTCCATTATTCTAGGTGCACTGGATGAAACTGGGAGTCTCCAGATTTTAAGTAGCTTTTTTTTTTCCATAAGATTATGGAGGCATTGTTCTTTCCAGGCCATAAAGTATTTGTTTGAAATTGTTTACCTTGATGAAAATGTACTGCTGTTCATATGATCCCAGAAATAAAACCTTTTTTTTTTCTTAGTTTATATAGCAGATTAGTGGATTTTTGGAAGTTGTGTCATATTTAGCTTCATGAGAGCAGAGACCATCCATGTCTTTTTGTGTGTGTAGGGCCTGACTTTTAAAGATTCTCCATAAATATTTGTTGGTTGTATGACCAAAGTTTTGGTGAGCTACATTTTTTTTTTCTCTAGGAAGTTAGGAGACAGCCCCAATACCTGAGTGTGCCTGATTCCTACAGGGCTTGTATCAGGAGAGCCCTTCACAGGACCTGAGAAGACAGGGGAGTTGCCTCCTCCCTTATCTGGAGGATATGGTTCTACCCTGAATGGCTAAGAAGGTTTTAGTCCAATATGCCATCTCAGTTAGGTCATCTCTCTGGATTCCCAGTCTGTAATGTTTTGTGAGAATAGTGGAAAGACACTAGAGTGGAACTTCTGGGTCTTAGTCCAGTTGTGGAAGTGAAGCACTCTGTTGACAGCCATGTTTCATTGAGCTCTAGGAACCAGTAACTTGTTTGATCCCCACAACTCCTCTCTGAGGTTGGTCACTATCATGATCTCCACTGCACGGATGAGCAAACTGGAGGTACAGAGAATGTTAAGTATGTTAGCCCTTTAGTCCTGTGTGGGACTGGGGAAACAAAGCCCTGCCCTTATGAAGCTTCTAGACTAATGTAGAAGAAAAGCAATAAACAAAGTTTTAAAAAGTACTTATAGCAGAGATACATGCTGTGAAGAAAAATACGGCTTGAAGAAAAATAATAATGGGAGGATGTGGAACATTGCCATTTTATATAAAATAATCAAGGAAAGCTTCCATGACAAGAGTATATTAGAATGTCAGAGACCTGAATAGAGTGAGGAACTTTGCTGTGGGGATGATCTGTGGGAAGAGGCAGAAGCACAGCAAGGGAGGGCTCTGAGCCAGGAAGGAGCTTGGTGTGCTCAGCAGCATTGTGATGGCCAGTGAAGCTTGAGCCAAATGAGCAGGAGGAAAGTAGTAGCTGATAGGGTCAGAGAGGGTGCAAGGTCAGTTCAGGTGTGGCCTTGAGTATAGCTCATCATAAAGGAGTTTGGATTGTGTTTGGATGTGTCCACATACATATATGGCCTTTTGCTAGGCAGAGGTCCTTTCCTGTTTTAAAATTTTATGACTTTAAGGTAATGATGACTTTTCAAGCCATTCAAACAAGTAAAATGTGTTTTAGTAATAGACCAGGTACTTTTCAGGGGTAGAGCCATTTACCTCTGCTGATTTTTCATAATGGCTGCCGACTATAGCCATAAAAGCCATTGGCTGGGCCTGTCTGCCTCTTTGCTGTCTCATTTCCCTTACCCACACTGTCAAAGCTCTGGTGGGCACGGACTGTGTTTGCCAATCTATGGTATGTTTTGGAAGAATGTTAATCCCTACAAAGAGTCATTTTATGTTTTCTGGCACAACTGATAACTTTCATTCTGTAATTTTTTCTCCTTCACTCAAATACTCTTTAGGCTTCCCTATAGAAGTGTGACAACTTGGGGCAGTAATAAAGTATTTGACAATTGTGTGAGTTGTGGGAACATGCTGCACCCTTTCTGTTAATAGAAGTGTAATTGTAACCAAAGAAATTTACTTTCTTCTAGCAAACACTGACATTTCTGTTTAAGAACGAATGTTAGAGAAAAAGGAAATATGAAAATTACCATGTATCACGAATACATTAAGTATTCTCTTTGTAATAGCTCAAATCTGGTCTGTGGCCAAAATTAAAACCATATAAACGGATCATAAATCTCAGCTATTACTGTGTTTGCTTCTAATTCTGTTTGGAATAAGGCTTCAAATGCTTTCCAGAATGATGTGAGTTAAATAAATAGAGAAAGAGTTATCCTGTCTTCCATTTATTTTATTTGTACATATCCATTTCAAGAAAAAAATGACTTTAAAAATACAATTTTGTCGAAATGGATCCTTATTTGCACAACCATTGAAGAAAAAAAAATCATGCAAACTGAAACTCTGGTCTTTTGTAGTGACTGAGTGGAAGATACAGTTATTTCAATAGAATATAGAAGCTCTGATTTGACAACTGCGCACTAAAGAGAACCTGAACTTCACTGATTTGATGCAAGGTTTGCAAACCCCAGGAAAGGGCCCACATGAAACAAATACAACATTGGAATCTGTAAGACACCTGCTTATTAACATGCTCCTCCCACCCATGTCAGTTTTTGTTATTGTTACTGTATTTTTTACTTGTCTGCAAGTGAATGATAACTTGGAATCAAAATTATAAGATGGTTATTTGTCTAAGAAATGAATAACAAATCATCCCATGCTTTTACTTTGGTCAGTTTATAATTTTAAATTGTTAATTTATAATTGCTGAAATGTACCACCACAGTGTACAGAGGAGTTGAGATTACACAGCGATCAGATTTGTTCTCTTAGCCCTTTTGAAAATATTCCAAGTAGCTAAATAGAGAATAAATAACCAGTGTTACTGATGGGTAACATTGGTTACCCTTGGCCTGGGTTTTTGCCATCTTGGAAAAGCTATACAATTTCACATTTTAAGAAATTTCAATCAAATTTTACTCTCTTGATGCTTCTATATATGCTATACATGGCATTGTCTAATCATCCCACTCTGGTTTTGAGCCACTAGTGGATGGGAAGTGAAGAATCAGCCAGCTACCAGAGGAAGATGTGCCCAAGCCTGCCTCCTTGTTGAGGACCTTCATCAGGGAATGGCATATAAATTTTTGGGAGAAGAAGGAAGATGTGATGGGGAGTGAGGGATGCTGGCTCCTTTTCTGATGAGACTAGAACCAACTGATCAGACAAGTCCCTGCACTGCACTGTCACGACCTGACCTTGCCCTGAGGTGCAGCCTACATGATAGGTGTGTGTGCTGGAGCAAGGGCAGCTGTGTGTGTGAAGAGGCTGATGGTCCCAAGTACACCGTGCATGGTTTCCAGACACCTCTCACACAACTCTAGCTGGGAAGCAAACAGTGATGTCACGATTTGGGGGGACACAAGGCTTAACTTGAAACATCATGTTAGAAGATGAACCTTCTAATGTTTTTCTGTCTCCATTCTGAACATACATGCATTTTTCGCCTTCAGAAAATAGAGTCAATAGCTGTGCAGAGCTGAAGAAAAACTTCTTCTGGCGTTCCTTCTGCATTTATCTATATTTAAAAGGAAAAAAGAGAAAGTCTTAAGACATGTTTGTAAATGAGATTTCTTTCCCCCGATACTGGAGATTGAACCCACAGGTGCTCTACCACTCAACAAGCTACATCCCCATCCCCCACCCCTTTTTTTGAGACAGGGTTTCTTTTTTTTTAAGAGATAATTTTAATATTTATTTATTTTTGTCTTAGTTTTCGGTGGACACAACATCTTTGTTTGTATGTGGTGCTGAGGATCGAACCCGGGCTGCACGCATGCCAGGCAAGCGCGCTACCGCTTGAGCCACATCCCCAGCCCGAGACAGGGTTTCACCAAGTTGTCCAGGCTGGAATTGAACACTTGAACTTGTGATCCTTCAGTCTCAGATCTTTGAGTAGGTGGGATTACAATCATGTGCCACCATACCCAGCTAAAGTAAATTTTTAATAATGGGGGAAAAAAAAGATTACCTACTTTTGCTTGGCAAAATTTAAAAACATAAGAGAGGGGCTGGGGTTGTAGCTCAGTGGCAGAGCACTTGCCTGGCATGTGTGAGGCACTGAGTTCGATCCTCAACACCACATGTAAATAAGTAAAAAATAAAGGCACATCAACAACTAATATATATATATAATGTATATGTATACATATATATGTATAAATAATCCACAGAGTGAAGAGTAATTGTTTCAAAAAAAAAGAATACCTTCATAGAAAAAAAAACAAAACCCTGACAGACATGGAAAAGGAACATAGTACCAATGGGGGAAAAATTAGAAATGAGATGAAGAATCAGTAGATATGATCAAAGCACACCATTACAACTCAGTGGTATTCAATAGTTTGGCTCTGCAGTGGAAAACATTTATTTGGTCATAACAATGAGAAAAAAAACAACAATAGTGAGCTACCACTAGGTATCAGAATTCCTAAACTAAATTCCAAACACCAAATAGTTGACTAGAATGTACAGCGACCACAACACTCTCTCACTGCTGGCAGGGATGAAAAAATGATAGAGGCGCTTTGGGAGACATTGCAGTTTATTGAAATATATCCATCAGTTGCATTCCTGGGTGTTTACCTAAATGAGTTGAAAACTTAAATCCACACAAAAACCTGCACATGGATGTTATAGCAGCTTTATTCATAATTGACAATACTAAAAAATTAACTGAGATGTCTTTCAGTATTTGGTAAACAAACGGGTAGAATATTATTCAGCCCTAAAAAGAAATGAGCCACCAAGCTGTGAAAGACACAGAGGAAACAATCATGTTACCAAATGACAGAAGCCAATCTGAAAAGGCACATAACTGTATAGTTGCAACTATAAATTGACCCAGACTCATATAACGTGCAACACTAGGAGTATTGTTATAAACCCTAGACTTTGGATGATAATGATGTGTCAATGTAGGTTGATCTATTCTAACAAATTACCAATCTGGTGGGAGGTGTTAGTTGAGGAGATCATAGTGGGGTGGTATTTGCAGATTCTATTTCATGTTTGATTTTGCTGTGAACCTAGAACTGCTGTAAAGTACAAAGTCTATTTAAAACAATAATAGCAACAAACTCAGTGCCCTGTTTATGCAAAGTATTGTTAGAGGTCACAGACATATTTTGGAGTTACCTAAAATGAAGCTTCTGAGTGGTCTGAAGCACGTGGGGTGGGATTAGGGCAGGAGAAGGGGTTGAGGGGTAGTATGTGGAAAACAAAGCAAAAGCTAAGTCTTCCATGTGGAGATACTCAAGTGCTGAGTTTGCTTGGAGATTGTTGATTACCCACGGAGCCAACAACAGAGGAAGGAGGAAGAGGAGCTGGTTTTCTGGGCCTGAAGGCACTGCCCTTTCCTCTTTGCTAACATCTATAGCACCCATCGCTTAAGATCTGTTCCATCATACAGGTAACATCTACAGGAAGTGGGGCCTGACCAAGCACCAGAGGCACCCAGAAGGCCAGGATAATGTTGGTGCAATTGGGCTAGGAAGGGAAAGCTGTCGAAGCAGACTGTTTTCATGGGGCCAAAACATGCAGTGGAAGAGTTGGGGAGAAGATCAGGTTCTGTATTGGGAAATATATCAGGTTTCTGGTCCCCAGGAATTTGTAGGAACACAAACATTCAGTACAGTTATTTGGTGAATAATGCAAGTTCTTGGCCTTAGTGATCCAATTCTTGGTCCTTGGTGCACACATTTTCCAAAATCCACTTCAGATGTTTACCAGAAGTGGAAGCTAATTAGACTAGGGATTGACCTCAGGTCACCATCTGCTTCAACTACGTGTTGAGTTTTCTCCTTATTCATTACCTAATTGGTGGGTGCCTGTAATGAAAACTTTTTTGGCCTCGGTGATGCCCTCAGCTCCATCTGGACAAACCCCAACCCTGTTCTGGGCCTTCTGGGCCTCACAATGTTGACAGTATTTCGCAGCAGCATCTTCTTTATCTGTTCTCCAGTGTCTTACTAAACTCTACTAATCCCCTGAATTTAACTCGTGTATCATGGTTCTATTTCTACTAACTAGTCTTGAAATAGTTCTTCTGCCAGTCCATCTTCTGTAATCAATACTAACCAAAACTCTCCAACCATGTGTATATATGCATTTCCAAAGTTGTCTTCCTTCAAAAAGAAACCCATGCCCATGATTTCCTTTTTGTTTGTGGTACTGGGGGCTGAACCCAGGAGTACTCTACCTCTGAGCTGCACCCCCAACCTATTTTTGAGGCAGGATCTCACTAAACTGCCCAGGCTGGCCTTGAACTTGTGATCTTCCTGCTTCAGACCCCTAATCGCTGGGATTATAGATGCCATGCACCACCAAGCCTGATGATTCCCATATTCTTAACTCCCATCAAATAATGCATCATGTTTTTCTGAACACTGATTTTAGTATAAAAGAAAAAATTTTCAAAGAACACTGATTAAGTCCGCTCTAGTTTTCTCCATTTTTTTTTTTTTTTTTTGGTAATTGGTAAGTTGTTAGTTCTATATTACACTCACATCATTTGGATTGACCATTATCCAGGATTCCTTGTAGTTGAAAACACAGTTGTTCATCGTAACAACCTTTTAATCCAGTGTGTTACCTTCCTTCTTTTACCACCACAAAGAACTAACAGCTCCTTTGACACATTCAGCTGGTTGCAATTCACTATGAGGTTCAACTTTTTACTTCTTGGACAGCTATAACCCAGCATTAGCCCAAATATCTGTATGTCATTAAAGAAAAAAATTACTCAATGATATTTATTAAATCATAATAAGGAAGACTTTATTCAGGACCATTGTGATAAGTATAGGAACCACAGCAATGGGATTCTGCAGTGAGGGAGAGACACTGGGCTCAACTCTGAATACAGCATGGGTAAGTAAGAATTCATGTTAAGGGGGATGGTCAGTGGATATAAAATTACTAAGAGTAACATCAAGACCAGGGAGACTCACTAAACCTAACAAGTCTTGCTGAAGACAAGCCTGCATGATCAGACATCACAGGTGTGAGGGTGGGGAGGGGGGGAATAAGGAACCTGATCAGATATCCGCAGTGATTGTGGGGGTGGGGGACTTTTGCTATACTGATTTAGCAGAATTCGTGGCTAAAATTGTTTTTTATATGGAAGAACACACATGGGTCTAAAAGAAGGGTTAGGAGCCTGACTGAAGATTGGTCAAGCAGAGAATCTTTGCCAACGTCCAGCTAGACATTAAGTTCTGAGGACGTTAGTTACCTTTGTAATTCCCAGGGCCTGGCTCTAGTAGATAGGAGGTTGAGTGAAAGATGGTGTCCACTATTTTCACATTGCCTCTTCCTTTCCTCACAGAAATGAGCTGTTGTGGGGGCAGAATTATGCTCTTAGGAGCCCGTCTTGTGGCCCACATCCTGGACTTCATGGTAGGATAGGGATTCTCTCTCATTAAAACCAGGCAACCTGGTTCCAGCACAGAAGGCCACTGAGCACAGAGTCTGGAGGGACTGTGTGATTCTCTGAGGGTCCGGAGGTTCCTCAGTAGGATCTTACCAACCAGGTCAGGGCAGGTGTTTTGGGGGAAGCTGGTGGCTGGTCTCCAGAGCTTTCGCTGGACTCACTTCTATTTCCACCCCTTCCTTCTCATTGTGCTTTATGGGTTAAATGTTTATTTAATTATTTAAGTAATTTAAGTATTAACTGGATTTATTTAATTAAATAAAACTGCTTCTGGCCACCCAACCAGAGACTACAGTGCTTGTCTCTGTGGAACCTCCAAACATACAGAGGTTTAAATAATGAAGCTTTCTAGATGGAAAAGGGGAGTGGGAATTCTATTAGGCAATCTAGGACCCTCCTTAGACCTATGAAGCAAAGTTTGGGAATAAAATTCGAGAGGCAATGAGGCAACTTCTTTTTTCCTCACACAAGGGTTTTGTGTTTGTGTGTGTGTGTGTGTGTGTGTGTAGTGAGAAAGGCTGGATTCCTGGAATGGATTTTTAAGAAGCAAAAGAGAATCCAGCTGACTGGGTAAGACCAGAGCCTTTTGTCTCCTCTCCATATTTCTCCTTTAGTTCTTCACATGTTACCTCGACTCTTTCAGAATCTCTAATTCCCGCATGGAGAATAATTTAAGAGAAAAAGTAAGTGGCTCTTATATTTCAACATATAACTGCAATTCAAAGAAAATGGAAAAGAACCAACTAACCAGTGCTTTCTAAGTTACAGAAACTATTCTCTTGATGCTTACAGCTTCAGCAGATTTTAACGGTTAGCTAACAAGGTGCTAATGTTTCAAGTGTTCTGTGAACAGAGAATCTTGTGTAATTAGCATACTGATTGTTTTATGTGAATGAGACTTCTCAGTGGCTGTGCAAACTTGAAAATTTAGAATGTCCTCCAGCACAGGGAGTGTGTTTGCTGTAGTCAGCGCTCATCATACTAACAGCAACCCTCTCTTCCCAAGAATAGTCAAAAGTAAATTTCCTCATGCCCTTTCCCTAAAAGATCTCTGTGAATCAGCAAAGTAAAAGTTTATAAGGTTTTAATGTATTTCATTGTATGTATTTAATTAAAAACCAGGTTGACAGATTTGCTTCTAAGAATTTATCCTTTTTGGTCTGAGACTTGCTACAAAACCCTTTAACAAGTGGTGTCCTGATTCAGTGAAGTGTTCAGTGTTCTTTTTTTTTTTTTTTCTTTTGGTACCAGGGATTGAACTCAGCGGCACTCAACCTCTAAGTCACATTCCCAGCCCTTTTTTTGTATTTTGTTTAGAGACAAGGTCTCTCTGAGTTGCTTAGTGCCTCATCATTGCTGAGGCTGGCTTTGAACTCATGATCCTCCTGTCTCAGCCTCCTGAGCAGCTGGGATTACAGGTGTGCACTATGTCACCAGGCTCTCCTTATCAGTATAGGAAAGAGGGTCTTTTTGGTTTTTGTTTGCTTGTTTGTTTTTATTAACAAGTCACAAACAAATGGACAGGAGACAGTAAATTTTCATGTTTTCACCCAACTTCTTGAAGAAAAAGTAGAGCAGTCAGCAGAACATGGTGTTAAATTAAGACAGCAGGTACACTGCTTTGAAACCTGCACATTTTGTCTCCTCTATGAATTTGTAACTCATATAACAGTTGGCTGGTTCAAACACTGACCAAGTCTAATTGTGTTCTTCCTAGATTTCCCACACTGCTCAAAACTTTGAGTTTTATTTTTGTTTTTCACGGGTTTTCTGGGACAAACCCAAGCTGTCTTGGAGTGGATTAGGATTGTTGTCTGTCACCACCATCTTTTTATCCTGTCCTCTGTTAAACCAGACACCACTTCACACCACAGGGAACCCTCGAGATCAGAGGATAACAGTTGGGCTCTGCGGTCCCTGTGCGCATCTGGGGAACATAATTAGATGTGTTTTTCAAAAGCAAAGGTAATGTGACAGGCTGCTCCTGGGGAGCTATCCACTTCCCTTGTCCAGTCAGACCACAGATTTCCCCTCATGCTCAAGGCTATAGAAAGGAGGAGGACTCTACATACCTTGTTTCAGAGAGACTTAGACAACACACAGCAAAAACATAAGGTTGATTTATAATCTGCATGTCAATGGCTTCTCTGTGAACAGGACTTTCCAAAGCACTTGAAATGTGTCCATTGACAGTGTCTCAAGGTACTGTTTTTCCTTCTTTCTCCACCTCCTTTCCATTCTGTCTTAAGTTTTAACTCTCAAACAGATCTTTTCACAGATATGAAAAGAACATCCATCCTTTATAACAGTGACTTTCTAGAACACATCTGCTCATTTTTCCTGTGCATAGCTTCCTACTGGTTCCCTCCAGCATTCACATCACACTTCCCATGACAGGCTAGGACCATGTCATGTGGGAGTCACCAGTTAAATGTGGCTTTAAACCACTAGAAGTGTGAATAATATAACCAAGGATCCAGATTTTTGGTACGATTAAAATTAAACAAGTTCAAAAACTGATGTTTAATTCTGTTATCAGGAAATTTAAAAATACGTTTGGAACAGCTTGGGCATGTGAAATCTACCTTTCCAACTGTCAATTTTACAAATATAATGATTCTAGTATTTCTGATGAATATATATATATTAGTTGTCAGTGGACCTTTGTTTCATTTATTTATTTCTATGTAGTACTGAGTCTCGAACCCAGTGCCTCACACATGCTAGGCAAGCATCTACCACTGAGCTACAACCCCAGCCCCTCCGATGAAAATTTGAATCTGGATTGAAATATGCCCAGAATAACAGATTTTGAAGACACATTTCAAAAATATAGAAAAAATTTCAAAAAATATAGAAAAAATTTTCAAAAAAATATAGAAAAATTTCATTAATAATTTTTATATTGATTACTTGTTGAAATGATAATAAAATATATAAATAAAAATAAAATGTATGGAGTTAAATAAATATATAAATTAATTCCATCTGTTACTTCTTATTTTTTGTTTATGTGACTATACTGCAATGCTTTAACAACATTCTGAGATATGTCATCAGGGATATTTTGCAAATATCATAGATTATATTTATATAAACTAGGCCATATAGTCTTTGTTATTTTTTTTTTTTCTTTTCTTTTTTGGATAGTGGGAATTGAACCCAGGGCCTTAAGCATGCTAAGCAGATTCTACTTCTGAGTTACATCCCTGGCCCTTTTATTTAAATTTTTTTTTTTTTAGTTGTAGATGAACACAATACCTTTATTTTATTTATTTATATTTTATGTGGTGCTGGGAATCGAACCCAGTGCCTCATACATGCTAGGCAAGCACTCTACCATTGAACCATAGCCCCAGTCACCGAAGCCTCTTATTTTTACTTTTTATTTTGAGACAGGGTCTTGCTAAGTTGCCCAGGCTAGCCTTGCATTGCCATCCCGAGTAGCTGGGATTATCTGATCATTGTTGAACATGCATTATATTGTTGACCAAAATCTCATTATGTGGCCTTTGACTTGTACTAGAAAAAAATTAAATTACATATGTGACCAATTTTATATTTCTACAGGCAGTGCTGGTCTAGCAAATTTACTGGATGAAGGAGGAATGAGCGGATTCAAAGTCCTTTGAAGACTGGCTTTGACCTTGCCTTTTCATCTAATCTGCCACTACTTTAATTCATCTGTTTGGCACTGTATCCTGTGCCAGCGTTACCAGGCTCTTTCTCACGTTAGTGCCTTTGTATCCTCTTCTCCATCTGCCAGGAACTTCTATTCACCCTTCAGAATCCAGATTCTAAAGCCTTTTCCTACCTCCCTAGGCCCAAGCTCTATGTCCCCCAAGACCTAAAGCATTCTGTAAACTATTATTTCACTTTCAGCTTGCTGTGGATACGGAGTTTCACATGCTTTTTCCTCTTTGAGTTCCCAGCAAGCCTTAGCCAGGAGATATGCCCAATAAATGTCTGCTGACTGTGTGAAGGAGTTTCTCTAGGAAGGCACTCACTCTCTGCTGGTAGAGCCAGGACAGTAGCTCCTGGAGAGGTTCTGAGTTCAAGTGAAGGGGCTAGCTTGAAGGGGCTACCTGGAGACAGGCGAAGGCAAAACCCACCATATGATTAAAGTGACATCAGAGGAACAAAGTCGAAAACGTGTTCAGATGAGCACAAAGGCTGGGATTCTCTTCTGTAAGCTCTTCTGGGAGGCGACAGCACTCAGTAACACAACTCAGGTCACAGGACCCCCAGGGTGCAGTGAACTTTGCAGGGAACCCAAAGGTCTCTGCAGGAATCTAGGGAAGATCTGAAGAGCAGGACAGGAGGGGGCAGAGAAAAGGCTAAGCAGGGTCATGAAGAAGGAATTCCTTAAGTCTCCCAGAAACAGGGTGAAGATTTATGCTTAACTTGTCAAGTCAAGTGAGGGAACAGAATATCAGGGCTCCTCTAAGTCAGTCTCCTAACACACAGTTCTCTTTACTGGATAAGTGGTATGCACGCGCACTGTGTTCAAATCTGGGCTGCTAGTTTCAACCAGAGCAGATCCAGATTAAAAACTCAGATGCGGGGCTGGGGATGTGGCTCAAGCGGTAACACGCTTGCCTGGCATGCGCTGGGCGCTGGGTTCCATCCTCAGCACCACATAAAATAAAGATGTTGTGTCCACCAAAAACTGAAAAATAAATATTAAAAAATTCTTAAAAAACAAAAACAAACAAACAAAAAAACTCAGATGCCTTCAGACTCCTAAACTGGTAAGTAAATTGGCTGAGGTGGGACATAAAAGAGACAAAAGAGGCCAAACATCAAGAAACTGGGAAGTACCAAAGCCTTTTTATATTTCAAAGCACTCTTCTTAGGGAAATATAGAGAGGAAAGAAAGTAGAAACGAATTTTTTAAAAATCTCTATTTAAAATCACTCAGCAGTCTTTTCTAGGAAAAGAAAAAAAGTCAAATGAAGGATGTTTGTTCACTGCATTGTTGTTAGTAATAGACAAAGACAAATTAAACTAGGAACAACTTAGTTGAAAAACCATAGAATATCTATGTTATGCCATATTATAAAACTCTTCAAAAAGAAACATCAACGTGATATGTATTGACCTAGAGATGTTTAGAGAAATGTGTATGGGATGGAAATATTTTTATGAAATTAGAATCCCTTACCACCGGGGTATGTGTGTGCACATAGTAGATTGACGTCAAAGAGAGAAAGAGAATGGGTGCATGTGCAAGGTGGGGTGGGGCATGGAGGGGAAGAGGAGATCGTGAGGAGGGTAGGAAGATGCACGGTGAACTGTTCACTTTGGTTATATGAGGGGAGTAGAGTTGAAAGGAGTTTATGCAATGGGTACGTGCTCACACACACGCACCTCTGTAAGTTTCACTTATAGTAATTATAATATAGTAATTATAAGTATAGTAATAATATAGTAATTATAAGATTACTTAAGTAATCTGAAAAAAAAATCTGAAATAAATCTAATCCCCGTCACTAATGTGAACACTTGACAGTTTAAACACAGGTAGGACCACTGAGTCACCTGTTAATACTCTCCTCTCTAACCTCTGATCTTCAGAAACTCTCCAGGGAAATGTTTCTACCCACACCTTGTGTGGGGGCCTGCAAGCATCCCCTGAGACAGCCTCTGCCAGCTTCCTACTAAAACACCAGTGAAAATCCAGAAAAAGGTCAACAGTCATAGGAGTTTTGAAAACTTGGACTGTTACCTATTGCCAATGGAACTAGACCCCGTGATCTCTTTCCCAATTTCTCTCCTATTGGTTCTGGGGATCCAACCTAGGGCCTTGCATAGGCATGATGTGCTTCTGACTCAGTAAACGTCCAGAATAATAAGCATCTGTCCTTCTGCCAAGTAAACTGACTTTTGAAGGGGAGAGTTTCCTTGCGCCCAAACAGTACATCTTTTTTCTGTATCCAATTTAAGACTGTAATTACCAAAAGAACAACTGACGAGGGAGAGGGGGGCCATCTAAAACCTGAAGGATCATCCCAAGTACAGGAGGGCAAACGGGACTATATCTGGGAGCAAGCACATGGGGGCTGAGGCCCCTGCTTGCCATACCTCAGCCTGGCAATTCCATGTTGGCGAAAGCCTCTCAGACACTGGCAGCTGCAGAGGGAGCCATACACCCTCACTTGCTTCCGGGGGAGATCTGAGCATGACTAGTACTGAGGGCCACCAGGAGTTGAGGCACATAAAGATGATCTGCACTAAGGATGATCACACTAAAGATGATCTGCATATCCTTTGTGTTCATAGCAGGTCTGGGGGGTTCCCCTTCCCCTCCACACTTGAATTGGGGGATGTGGCAGATTTTAGTTTTCAAAGATGGCTGCAATAATATATCCCATTTCACATACACTTCTAAATGAGACTTTGCCCTCCCTCATCAAGAGAGAAAGTATAATCTCTCTCTCCTTGAACCTGGGCTGTCCTTTGCAATTTGCTTGTAATCAGTAAAATGCAGTTGAAGCAATGCCACGTGAATCCCCACCATGGTCCCTTGGAATATGTCGTCATGGGATGCTCTCAGTTGGGCTCTACCTTTGGACCCCAAGAGTGATGCTATATAGGAAATACAGACCATCCTAGAAACATCATACATAGGTGCTCAGGTTAATAGTTCCAGCTAAGGTGCCAGAAGAACTCTTTCTGGAGTGGACAAGTCAGCTCCTGTTGTTGTGACTCCAAGCCTTTTGAATCTGTCTCCCTGGCCATTTCAGGTTATTTCAGCAGAAGCTGCAAACATCATGATATTTTCCCCAAGTTTCTGAGACATGGAAACCATGAGTATCAAATGATGGTTGTTGTTTTGTGCTACCGGATTTTGGGTACTTTGTTATATAATAATACATAACCAGATCCCAAAAGTAAACTTAAAACAGACTAGTGTTTCTGAAAAATACCACAGAAAAAGGCAAAGACGCACAATTCAGAAGGAGATAACACTTCTGAAAACCATGTAATACAGAAATTGGAAAAATTTGAAATCAAATTCCTTGTATATTCAACAATAAATAATACAACATACATTTTTCTGCTCTTGTGCCAGGTACTGTTCTACAGAGGTGATAAATCTGTGAACAAGACAGACATAACTCTTGTACCAGAGCATTTACTTTCTGTTGGTAGATATAAGAAGTAAAGAAGTAATTACAACAAAGCATGATAGACACAGACAAAAAAAATAGAGTGCTATAAAAACACACAGGAAGATCAATTAATGTATTCTGTTGCTAGCTTAAATAGTGTGTAAGAGGACATGGTTGGTATGAAACAAGATCAGGAAATCATGAAATAAGAATGGGCTTAGGCTGGAAAAACAACAGCATGTGGGAAAAAGAATGAGCTAAGGTAATAAAATACACATGAGAACTAAAATCAATATTGGCTAGAGATCAGGAATGATGTAAACAATTGGATCAATAACGTTGAAGACAAGGCTGCAGATATGGCTCAGTGATAGAGTGCTTGCCTCACATGTGTGAGGTATTGGGTTCAATTCTCAGCACTGCATATAAATAAATGAATAAAATAAAGGTCCATCAACAATTAAAAAAAATGTTGAAGACAAATGTGGGATTTTTCCTAGAAAGCAGATGGTAAAATAATAGCAGTGTAGGTCTAAATGTAGAACTATACTCTCTGATATAGAAGTTACTTGCCACGTGTAACTCATGAGTACTTGAAATGTGGCTTTTCTGAACTGAGATGTGCTGTAAATGTTAAATACACACCAAAAGTTGATAAAGTCTGTTGTTTTTGTTTACTGTTTACTGTGGCTAGTAGAAAATTTCAAATGACTCACATTATATTTCTATTGAACTGTGCTTTTATGGGAGGCAAATAATGGAGATCTATGAATGGTGTGTTCCTGAGGAAAAATAGGAGCAATGGTACATAAAAGTACTCAAAATAGGACTGGGTGTATTCAGTGGTAGAATACTTGGCTTGCATGAACAAGGTGCTGGGGTTGATTCCTGGGTAATGCAAAACCAAAACTATCATCAACAACAGAAACAAGTTCAACAATAATAACAAAACAAAGCTAATTAGAGAAGTCTTTTTGGAGTTATAAAAAGTGTCATCAGTGCTATTAAAAATCAACAAAAACAGACTTATATCTGGACACAATTCCTGCATGACATGAAGAAAATTTTTAAAAATTTGAAAAAAAGTTGAACAAGTTTACTTCCAAATTTGTCTCTGCCTTTTCCTCTGCAACACTGAATACTTGAAAACAAGGGAGCAATGTTTACTATCTTTTGGTAGAAAAATAATTACTTTTTTAAAAAATTTAATTGTTATTTTTTTGGTACTGAAGATTGAACCCAGGGTCTCATGTGTGTAAATTCAAGTGCTTTACGCTAGACAAATAATTATGACCTAGATTTTATATCCAGTGAAACTCTCATTTGTGTATAAAGCCATCACAATGACATTCTCAGATGTACACAGAGAAATTGAACTAAAAGTTAGAGTTACTTTAATCAATTGGGAGAACAATCAAAATTAAGAATTCAAAACAGATAAATCAAGGCAAAAAGTAATTTGGGGTTTTCTCTTTGCTACTACTAGACCCTAACGTTATGAATTCTCAAGTGGATTTTGCATCCAAGGTGAAACTGGATTTTCTACTTTCACTTTTTCCCTATTACTGGAAACTGCATTCCTCCCTCCTTCTCCCTCAGTTCACAGTACATCCAGTCAGGCTGAATGACCACCCGGAACAACACTGAGCACTGCAGTGTCAGGAGACTAAACTTGGCCACACTGTTTGTCAAGGGGGACATGGCAGCCAAAGAGCAGCTCAACAAAAGCTTATTCTCTCCTTTACAGAGGCAGAGTTGCCAAAGGAACTTGATTTTCTCTATCTGTAAACCCCACATTTAATGAATGACTGTTCTCTTTTTATTTTCTTAAATGATTAAAAGTAAGAGGTAACCCAAGGTAAGATCTCACCTGTTATCAGGCCCTCTTTATCTATGGCCTGAGGTGTGTCTAGGCTCATTATGCAACATGCAAATCATATGTAAAAATGGAGAAAAACAAGCATAAGAAATTATATCATGATGTTCATTAATGATTATCTTTGGGTGGAAGAAACCTGGATAATTTTAGTCTTTATGCGCAAATATTTTAGTTTCTTTCTTAAACAATGTGTAGTTGCTTACTTTTGTGCTTAGACAAAAGGGAGGCTGTAAATACCAATTTATGCAATTCTGTACCTCTCAGGTACAGAGATTCTCTGTGGTTTCTTTCAGCTCACAAGCCCTCCTTTTCTGGGAATTCCTTGTCCCCACCCACAGGAGCTTGCAAAAGCCCCGGTGACAACCTGCTTGTCCCTACCTAATAGGATCAGTTAGATCCTAAGTAGAGCAAAGCCCATCAGAAAATTTCCCTTGGGGATTTGGAACTGGGAATCAGAGATTGTCAGGGAAACATGGGAATGTGGAAATGGTTAGGTGACCATATTCTAAAGAAGAAGGGAAAGAAATGTTTGAGACGTAGAGGGCTTCAGCTGGGAGCTTGCTAAATCTGGTCCCACCGCTCTAGGGCCAGCTGTCGGCATTTGGTGGCATTCCTTTCATTTCAGGTCAGACCAGCTGGGTTGGGTGCCTATTACACACAAGGAGTCCAGATTGATATTCTCTATAGTCACAATCATGCTTTAAAAACTCACAGCAATCTGGGCGTGGTGGCGTGCACCTGTAATTCCAGGCAAGAGGACTGCAAGTTCAAAGCTGGTCTCCGCAATTTAGCAAGATTGTAAACAACTTAGCGAGACCCTGTCTCAAAAAAAAAAAAAAAATAGAACTGGGGATGTGGTTCAGTGGTTAAATGCCCCTGGGTTCAATCACTGTGGAAGGAAGGAAGGAAGGAAGGAAAGAAGGAAGGAAGGAAGGAAGGGAGGGAGGGAGGGAAGATTAGTTTGAGACAGGCTCTTACTAAGTTACTCAGACTAACTGAGAGTTTGCAATCCTCCTGCCTCAGCCTCCTGCATTGCTGGGACTATAGGTGCACTACTGTACCCAGCTGTTTTCTACTAGAATAAGCATTAATTACTTTTGTAATTAGATTTAAAAAAAATTTTCCCCAACAATTGTAGAGTGATAGACTTGGAGAATTCCAGGAGAGTATGTTCTGTCTACCCACTTTATTTTAAGAAGAGAAACTGAGAGGCTAAACAATGAAATGACTCACCAAAGTTCCCAAACTGGGTCAGGGGCTTTTTGATGTCTCCACCAGGGAGTGTTTGGCTAGCATTGGTGCTTTTCACCCAGAATGCTACACCTCAGTTATTTATTCAATAATAAATTCTCTCAGTCACAGTGAAAGAAAGCTTCCTCCTGTGGGTGACTCTAGTCCACTGGGTTGCTCTGTGCTGCTGAGTCCAGATTCTGCCACCACTGAGTTGATGGCGTCTGCCTGAAGTGCATGGAGGAAGGGATAAGATGGAGAAAGTCCTCTTTTCCAGAGGGTAAGCAAGGCTTTCCTTTATGAGAGAGGCCGAAAGCAGAAACCTGGGGTATACCTGTGCCACACACTCCTATCCCCGGGAGTGTAATAAGTTCTGGCTTTATCTGCATGGGTGGCAGAGAGCCACACGCTCAGGCAGAGGGACAGAGCAGCTTCTCCTGGCAATCCCCCAGGAGGCTCAAGGGCTGGAGTCTGTTTTACATATTTGCAGAGTGGCTCATAAATGTTACCTCACTACAGACCCCGCTGCCAGCATCTCCAAAATGCAGGGGAAGCTGAAGAGATGATCTGAAGGGGACTGGAATTTTCCTTTCCCATTAGAAACTCAGAATTTAAGAAAGTTCCAAGGTGGATTCCAGAAGTCAGATTTCTCTTAGATCTGTTAGCCCTGTGTCCATGTGCCAGTCATTTGTGAATCTGTAGAATTCAGGTTGGAACAATTTAAGAGAGAGAAAAGGGATTTTCTGACTCTGAGATTAGTTTAAACCCCGAATTCCTTAGAGATGTTCTCATCTTTATGCATCTTGAAAGAGTATGAAATTCCTTTCTACCTGGAAAATTCGGTGTGTGTTCCAGGCTGCACAAAATCACTAGAAGACCTATCTGGAAAGGCCTTTTCAACCCTGAATTTTTAAGACTGCGCTCTTATATGATGCACTTTTTGTTTGTTTTTGAAGATTTTAGTCTTCACTTTATGTGGCAATAAGAGGTTACATGAAGCATTCCAGGAAGCATTTGATATCCCGAGTTATATTAAGAGGCACCTTTCAGTATATCCAGGGCTTCTTAGTATTCTGGAGAGTGGACCATTGCAGGTTTAGAAGATATGAATTCATTCCCAGTGGTTTTTCCCAAGGAATTGACAGTGTCATCTCTGAGATAAGTCTGACTGTTTATTGTTTGGTGCCTCTAAGTCCTATGATTAGCAAGAGGCAGAGCCCCACTCTCTCACCTGGTTGGAAGGCCTCAGGATTTTGTTCCGGACATCTCCCACAGCTTCCCGGGGGCATCCTAGCCTTACCTTCTTGTATCCTTTCTGCCCAAGGCAATAGGGTGAGCTTTTAGATTGGAGCCCTGATTCCATCTGCCCCCTCTGGTAGTTCCCATCACCCAAAGGGCAATTAGTGGTTCCTCTTGATCTAGTCCTTGCTCTCCTCTCCACACCCATCTTTGTCCCTGTTTTCCTGGTGTGTTTCACAGTCAAGTGGAGCGATGTGTCCCTCTTGACCTTTTCACTCGGGGTGTCCTCGGCATGGAGTGCCCTGTTCCCCACACGGCACCTGGTGGACACTCTGCCTGGTACTTCTCAGGCGGCCTTCCTGGATACCTTTCCTCAGACTAGAGAAGAGGCATTCTGTGCTTGCTTTGAACCTATCCTGTAATCCCAGGTGTGTCAATCTCCCAACTAACCCCTTAAGCTATGTAGGCAAGAACTGTGTCTAAACAACTAGAGCAACGTGTGGAACATGGGCACCTGACACACAGCCATGGAATGAGTGAAGCAAAGGGACCAACCAGTTTACCAAATACCTGTATTAATGATGGTGCCTGAGCTTCGGTGACAACTCATGAACATTAAGTTGAAACTACCACCTCCCCACGGCATCTCCCCTCTTTCACCTATTACCTGCTTCCCTGGCCCCATACGCTGCTTCTCCCCAGAATATTAATTATTGCAAGAAATTGAGGCAAAGGAGCCAAGTGCCAATCATGAACTATGTAAACTCTAGAACTCGAAGGCATCACATCTTGGATCTAGAAGAGACCTTTCAGATAATCCTGTCTAGCCGAGGTCATCCAGAGTCCACGGCAGAGACTTTATGTCCCACCCATTCTCTTTTGGAAAAGGCAGTTTTCAGCAAGTATAATGGCATCTGTGACCAAGTTTTGTTAGTTTATATAACAGATAACTGTTTTTGATTGAGACAATGGTGAAGAAAGTCAGGAGCTCATATCTTGGCCCAATTCTGCAGTTGCATGCAGTTCCAGATCCCATAACCATCTTTCCCAGACTTTTTTCTTGAAAAGGGGCAAATGGCTCATTTTGGGGGTCGGGGGAGAGCGTGAAATGACTCACCTTCCGTAGTTGTGTTTTCGTCTCATAGTAGGCGATCACAGGAATGGATGCTCTGTAGTAGGTTTCCAGACGCTTGGCGATGGTCTTGGAGGCGTCGTCCATGCGCGGGCTGCTCTGGCTCCTTTGGAGCAGACGGTTGGTCATGGTGTCTGCCGAGCAGTCCATGCAGATCACCAAGTGTGGGTCTCTGATCTGAGGTGGATGGAGCAGAGCACAGATCGTCAGAAGTTCCACTCTGCTGATGTCCTGAGAGGCTTGGGGCCCTCATCTCTTTCATTTCTTGGCCTTCTGGGTCCTCTCAAGAGCCCAGAATGATATCAAGGCACAGCAGGGATTAGACTTCAGGGTTCCTCATTTCCGGGTCAGTCCCTTTCTGTATGCTGTCTAAGAGCTGTTTCTTGTCCTCAGCTTTAAGATCATGGCACACAATGCCGGGATAATATGTTCCCCACTGCAGACAGTCGGCCTTCACACTGAAGGGGTGGGGTGGGGTGTGATATTTGCTCCTATGAGGAACCTTCCCTGACCTTCTGAGTCAGTGATAATCACTTCCCTTCTCCATACCACCATTACAACTTCTTCTAGTCACCAGTAGATACTGTGTGGGGGTGAAGGGAGCATAATGGCTGAGCATGCAAAGATTGGAGTCAGGCTGTTTAGGGCCAAATCCTGGTACGGTGATTTATCTCCAAGATGGACTTGATTAATTCCTTACCTTGCTTTACTTATAAGCTATTCCTTTATTGATATGTAAAGTCTATTCCTCTACCCCTTGAAGCTTTATTGATATGTAAAGTCTATTCCTCTACCCTCTGAGCTGATTTATAACTGTTTTGACCAACAGAATATAATGGTATAATGCCACATACTATTATATAGATTCTAAGGAATTTTGTGATTTCTGCTTGGTTTTGTGGAATACTTGCTGTAGGGGAAGTCAGCAACCATCTCAGTGTCTATCTACCTTGTCACTGCCAAGTGGTGAGGTCCGAGCTAGCTATGTGGAGAGGCCACATGGGCAGAGATGCCAGCTAACCTCCAGCCCCATCCTCAGCCCCAGACATGCACACCCAGCCTTGGCCACTGCCTGACTGCTGTGATGTTAGGGACCCCACATGAGAACTTGCCAGCTGAGCCCATCAAACTTCAGAGCCATGAGCAATAATAACTAGCTGTTCTATTAAACCACTAGACTTTATGATTCACTAAAGTGTCACCTAATGTCTTTGCATCTTGAATTTCTCATTTGTACAATAAGGGTGGTCATAAGATTGTTGTGAAGATTAAAGAAAATGAAGGTAATGTAAGTACACTGCTTGGCATATAGCAAATAGTAAGCACAAAGCTTAGCTATTATGCTTATTTCCCCTAGTGAGGTCTGATCTTAGTGGGTAGGGGCTAAGAAACCTGTTTCCTGTCCAAATTCTTGCACATAAAAGGAGATTATGTTTAAATGAATGACTAATGATAATATAATCTGTAACTTGAACTTCTCCATTTCCCCATCTCTCTCTCTGTGTGTCTTTCTTTTGCACTGGGGATTGAACTCAGGGGTGCTCTACCACTGAGCTACATCCCTGGTCCTTTATACTTTGAGACAGGGTCTTGCTAAGTTGCCCAGGCTGGCCTTGAATTTTCCATACTTCTCCCTTAACCTCCCAGGTCTCTGAATTACAGGCATGTGTCACCATGCCCGGCTCCCTATTCTCTTAACGGATCTGTTTCTGGTGTCTCTGGATTATACCATATATGACTCCACAACTCACCCCAACCTCAATGGATCAAAAGAAGCCATTGCTCCCCTGATTTGGCCATGCCCAGGCTGTGAGTGAATGCAGGCTTGTCACTTCCCTACAGAAAGTACCTGGAGTCGGGCAGGAAGAAAGCTGGGGCACAGGAAGACTTTTAGGACACACAGAGAAACATGAGCTGCCACAAGGGTTTTATCCACACTCACCCCTGAGGGTGGAAGGTCCTTTAAGGAGCAGAGTGGAGAAATTCTCCAAAATGTACAAGAATGAAACAAGCCTCTGGAGCATGTCATATTTTTCTGTCTGTAGTATTGGAAGGGAAAAATGAGCATTTGAACAGCAAGAAAGGCTGGGTGAGAGTTGGGGAGAAAATGATCCCTGTTCACCAGCAGAGGGCGAGTGTGGGAGGCAGTCCACAGTTCAGTCACAGAGGTCTCCCTGAAACAGTTCCTGTGTGGGTCCCTTTCAGGCCATTCTTGGGGGCTGGAAAGACAATTCTGGAATCATTCAGGCACAAAGAGAGATTATGTGTATCTAAGTGGGAGCTGGCATTAATGACCCTCTGGACTAAAATAAGTGCTGGGTAAAAAGGCTGCTTTGATTCTTAAGTGTGGTGGGTGGATCATCAGCATATAATTAGGGGGCTTGTTAGAAGCAGTCTCAGGCCCAGCACCTGACCAAGACCCGCAGGTGATGCTTCACAGCCTGAGAGTTTGAGAAGCTGCCCTACCCAGCCATTTCCTTGGGCTAAAACTCTGGGGCTTGACCTCTCTTTCCTGTAATCAGTGCTCTCTTCTGCACAAAGCGGTCAAGCCATCACATTCCATTTGAAAGGGACCCGCGCCACATTTTAATTTTATTACTAAAATCTTTGAAATGTTTTGTTTTTTCAAGATGCTTTAATATGTAACTTTACAAAGTCCATTGGAGTATTTCTCTGGCTGCTAGTTATGCCTTTTGTCCACCACACCGTGGTTTACCACTAACATCAAGTGGGCAAGAGAACAGAGAACTCCGCCCTTGTCTGTACGAAGGCCCTGATACCATCACCCTGCCTGCTTCCCTGGAATTCTGTCACCACATCTTTGGATTCTTCATTGCCTTTGGTATCAGGGACCCTCCACTGGAGCCCAAATGTCCTTCAAAGGTGTAAGGATTCAGCTTGAACTGATTGCAGCTACTTTGAGTCGTAACTCCCATGGTGGCCTCTGAGTCACCCTGGTCACTCTTCTTTATGTAGTCTCCCAGCATTCTATAAATAAACAAAACCACTGAAGAGGTATGCAGCACTTAAACCAGACCCTGGCCTTTCTCTTTCATATTAGCTGAAGATTAGCCAGGTACATTATGGTTTGGATGCAGCCATTTTATAGGCCCTGTCTTCCTGACCCAAATCATGGGGATCCACCTGGTCTTACCGGTACTTGGGACCATACTTCTGCAGTAAGTCCCTAGGAAATTGTAGTCTGTGTAGTCCTGGATCTCTCTGCCTCTTTGGTGCTTTGGGGCCGATTCTCATTGACTGGGATCTGGTGTTCTAGAACAGAAGGCTATTGGGATCCTCTAACAACATTTCAGCAGCTGAATGGACTCAGCTAAGGGCTTTAGAGACAACCATCTCTAGACCCATTAGCACCCCTGCTGGGAGGTATTACTATCTCCACTTTAAGTCGTGGAAATGGGAGCTCCAAAGAGTTAATTTGCTTAATGTCAGTAAGAACTAGTTAATGACAGGCCTGAGCCACCTGCATTTACCTCAAAAGCCTTGTAACTTCACCCTTGTGAAGAGCCAGGGCTTTCAGAATAGGCCTCAGGCAAGATGCTCTGTGGGCACACAGAGGCAGGAGAAGAAGATGGGATGGAGGGAAAGGAAGTGGGGACTTGGCATGCATGGTGTTGCCTATTTTTCAGAATCTGGCTCTCACTGCCTTTTGATATTCAATTGGGATCAGCACTTGTCCTTGTACTCCTCAGTGGGCTTGGAACAATGGTTTGGCCTTGGTAATCCCAGCAAGTGGAGGGAGGGATGTTTGCCTGCTCTCCTCTGACCCCCACCTCAGTTTTCCTCCAGTGGAGTGGGATTACAGGTTAGGCCATGTTTACCAATGGGCAGGAACTCTCCATGCACCTAGGAACTCTCTTCTGTGGAGAATAACTCTCTGACCCAAATGGTTTCTTCATGTTTTTTAAAAAAATAATTTTTGTGTCAATTTTATTGAGGTACAATTAACATACAGTAAGATTTGCCAATTATTATTATTATTATTTGTGTGTGTGTGGGGGTGCTGGGGACTGAACCCAGAGGTCTTGTTCATGCGAGGCAAGCACTCTATCAACTGAGCTACATCCCCAGCCCAGTTCTTTCATTTTACAATGAATTTAACCCTAGTTTCTGCCTCTCAGGAGTATAGTGAGGGTAAATGAGTTCATGCATGTAAAGTGTCTATGTCAAACACTACATAATTGGGGGCTAACATTATTTGATGTAGGCCTTTGCAACATATATATCCTTTGAGCTGTAAAATCCCATTGGTCAGATTTGGGTTTAGCCAGAGTCAGAAGCCCCACTTTGGCTTTTAGCCTGAGGTGCAGGCTCCAGCATGCTTACTTACATCCCCACAATGACTGACAACAAAGCCACAAAAACCATTTCTGTGATTCCCACTCAGAGGTACAGCCCCTTGGGGAACCTCCCTGAGGAAGGAATCTCTGGGTCATTCCCATATGTCTGAAGGACACTGCCCTAGAGGAAACGCTCCCCTTCCATTGCCCACCATCTCTTCGACCCCCGACACCACCATCACACAGACAAATATTCTGCAGTGAACAGAAGTCAGAAGAGTGGGAGAATCTCAAGTAGAAAATCCAAAGTGGCTCTCAAGGCTCCCCACAATCACAAGCAACTGGACCCAAGCAACTACACAGTCCCTTGGCTAGACTCAAAGTTTCTGTTAAGAGACTACAGCTTAGATTACATATGTGAACAAAACTAATGTTTCTGCCCATGAAGTCCAATGGGAGTGAGGAGTAGTCAGGCAGAGGGACAGTAATGCCATCATTCACACACCCAGGAATATCATGTTCATGTTCCAGCTAAAGACAGAATTGTAGCTCAGTCTCCTGGGAGAGAAGAACCCAGAGCAGGCCTCCGCCTTTTACTTTCAATACCTATGTGTTCAGCTTGGCTGTTGTTAGCAGGGGATGGAGTTACAACAGGAAAGTGTTTCAGTTTTCCCCCAGGCAGCCAGACTAAGTGCACAGCCTTCTTAGAGACGATAATCTATAAAATGGGGGTAATGACACCTACTGAATAGGATCATTAAGGATTAATCAAATGGTATATGTAAAGCATTTGGTTCAGTATGTTGTAAGTGTTCAAAAAATAATGGCTATTATTCTTATATTTTGTATGATTTTAACTATATAACAATGGCAGAACAAAGACTGGAAGAACATACATCAAAATGTTAATCGGTGGTTAATTATTCTTTGTTTTATAGTTTTGCATATTGTTTCATATTCATATGATTTTTTATTTTTATTATTTTTTATTAGAGCTCTATAGTTACATACAGTAGTTGGGTTCCTCCCAATAAACTCATACACACATGGAATTCAATTTCAGCTCATGATCCTCCCTTTCCTTCTGGTCGTTCCTCCCTTCCCCCACTCTCCTTTCTCTACTAGACTTCCTTTTGTGTATATGTATATATGTATATATATATATATATATATATATATATATATATATATATATATATATATATTTGATTGGTTCTCTTTACTTGTGCATAAAGGTGAAATTTCCTGTGTCATATTTATATATGCACAAAACATGATTTTTATATGATTAAGAAAGTTTTACTAGGGATTGAAGTTGGGTTGCTTTACCACTGAGCTACATCCAAAGCCCTTTCTATTTCTAGTTTTTATTTTGAAACAGGGTCTTGCTAAGTTGCTGAAGCTGGCTTCAAACTTGTGTTCCTCCTGCTTTCACCTGCCAAGTTTCTGGGATTACAGGTATGCACCACCACACCCAGCCACATTATTTTTATTTCTATAGCTGGAAAAAATATTATTTAATTTTAACAATTAATTGAATATCATGCTCAGGTTTATAAATGGAAAAAGGCACTTTTCAAGGACTCCATCCCCATCTTTCCAATACTCACTGACGGATTGATTTTCAACCTACATTTATTTTCATCCTACTTCATAGAAAAGGAAATGGAGATCTGCAAAGTTAAGTGACTTGCCTGTGGGTCAGTGAGTTGCCAAGCCAGGCTCTGAGTACAGGCCTGTTAGACCAAAGCCATTGTAAGTAGGTTCTCACCGGGAAGGTGATCAGAAAGCCCAGCTCTGCCTTCACATCCCTTCTGTCCCTTCTCTCACACGCTTCCCCAGCATATCATACTGGAAAGTGAAGGCACAGATTGTTGATTTAGTGGGGGAAAAGGAGCCTGGGGTGTGTGTGTGTGTGTGTGTGTGTGTGTGTGTGTGTGAGCCTCAGGGATAGAAGATAGGAAGGTAATAGAGAAAGCACACACAGACTTGAGTTTGTTTTATCTTTCACTATGTCATATACAGTTAGCTAAGTCCTCAAAGGACCTTGCATCTCCGCTATAGCTATGCAAATATGTCAGTCTAATTAACTGAGCTGGATTTTCTCAGAATACAAATGGTTTGCATCAATCTCTGTGACTGCAGAAAGGCTGGTGAGGCTGCTTCTGTAGTCTGTTTGAAACCACTTACAGACCTGATTGGGCTTCAAATGCAGTTGTAGACCTGATGCATGGACAAGAAACCCTCACTCTGCTCTCTGCCAAGCTGATTACTCTGCAACTTTGGAGAAAATCAATTGTCTATATTTATCATTGCCAAATTGCAAATTAATTTCTTGCCTGTAATTTGGAGGAGGCTGTCCAAACGATGGGCCCCTGCAGGACATAAAAATGTCTACAGGAGCTCCTTCTGTTTGTAGGTTCTTTGTTTTTCTGGTCAGGATTAAAGCACCTGCACACCACCCAACTGTGGAGAGCCATGTTCTCTTATGTCCTGCTTAACTGATATAATCTTCTAAAGTCATTGTATCTGGGGACTAACCAGTGTCACTCTTGATCTTTGTAAGCTCCTCCCAGCAGTAAAAGACTGTCTTCGTAGTTCAGTAGTGAAACGGGATGCTTGTATGTTTTTTGGAAATGATATCATGAAGTTTTGCATTGGTTGAAACTGTCTAGTCTCAGGCTGGTGACTCTCTCACCTTTAGTACCAGTTAGGTTTCTTTTCTCCCACATCCTGAAATGTGTCTGAATGGGGCCCCAATGGGAGGAGGGTTTCGCTTTACTTTAGAAAGGATTGCATGGATGATCTCAATTTCTATGTAGCCAAAGTCTGGGAGCAGAACAATTGGCGACAAAGAGCCCTGAACGCTTCATTGGGCTGTAAGCCATAGAGGGAGAGGTCATGAAGTAGAGATTTTAAGGTTTGTATGAAGTGTGGTTAAAAAATGAGTGATCCTAAACTGGATAATACTTGGCTGAAGAGGAAGTTGAGTGACTTGCCCAGGTCATACTAATATTTGGCAGAGGTAAAATTCCATATTTTCTGAGTCCAGACCTTATGAGTGATGTGCTTCAAAGATGTAACCTTACATGGATCCCAACAGTGCTGTTACTGCTCAGAATGATTTAGAAGACCATCGGTCTAAGTTCTGGGATTTGCCTCTGGATCTAGTTTTAAAAGCTTCAAAAGAAGGACCGGATGATAATTTTGTGTTGTTTGCACCCAGTAGCTGAAGGAGAGGAGAGACTGACTATGTTTTTTATCCTTAACAGTTTGAGGGTTTCAAACAAATAGTTTACTACCTCTGAGAGCAATTTGCAAAGACTTCTATTTCCCAGCATTTCAAAGCAAATGCATGACTTGTCCTGACTTCCCGGGGCTCTCTCAGACTCCTCTGACCTTAAGTTCACAGAGAAAATGTGAAATCCCCTGGTAGGGTACTCTCCACCCTAAAGCCTGGACCCTGCAGCAGTTGGAAGGCATCTTCTCTTGCATGTGTTTCCACATTGTCAATCCCTTGACTACTGGACCACATTGTCCTTGCCTCTGGAGACCCCTCAAACCCCAAGCCTTACACAGGCTCTGCTTCTAAAGTGGTATAGGAAAAATACCCCTGTTCTTCATTAAATTGTTCACAGCCTGCTTTTACCTCTCACTGCTCCTGCTTTCTAGCTATCATGAAGTAGGCAGCTTTGTTCTCCCACATCCTACCCACCATGCTGTTCTGCCTTACCACAGGCCTAGAATCAATGGAGCCAAGCGACCACGGACTGAAATCTATAAAACTGTGAGCTGAAATAAATCTTTCCTCCTTTAAGTTGACTTTCTCAGGTATTTTGTAATAGCAATGGAAAGCTGACTAACAGGCAAGAAAAGTAAAAATAGGTAAGTTAGACTACTTCAAAATTGAAAACTTCTATGCAAAAGGGCACAATCAAAAGAGTGAAACTGGGGAAAATATGTGCAAAGTCTTAAATCTGATAAAGAGTTAATATCTATAATATATAAAGAACTCCTATAACAGCTGGGCATGGTGGTGTACACCTGGAATCCCAGAGACTCAGGAGGACGAGGAAAGGAGGATCACAGGTTCAAGGTCAGCCTCAGCAACTTAGTGAGACCCTGTCTCAAAACTAAAAAAAATAAAAATAAAAAAATAAAAATGTGGCTCAGTGGTTAAGCATCCCTGGGTTCAATCCCTGCTAACAAAACAAAAACAAAAACAGAACAAAACAAAACAAAAAAACCTCTATAACATAACAATAAAGGCAAACAACCTGATTCAAAAATGGGTAAAGAATAGTTCTCCAAAGAAGATATGCAAATGGCCAGAAAGCCCACGAAAAGATGCTCAATATCACTAATCATTGGGGGAAATGCAAATCAAAACCTCAATGAGATACCATCTCATATCCATGATGGACAAGATGGCTACCATCAAACAAACAAAGGAACAAAAAACCCCAGAAAATAACAAGTGTGGGTGAGGAGAGGAGAAATTATTATTTTTCATTATGTAAAGTGATGCAGCCACCTTGGCTGGCAATATGTCTATACACAGATAGTGTGGCAGTTCTTCAAAAATTAAAAATAAAATTACCATATGATCAATCAATTCCACTTGTGGGAATACACAAAAGAAATGAAAGTTGGAACCTGGACAAATATTTGTGCACACATAGTCAAAGCATCATTAATTACATTAGCCAAAAGTTGGAAGCCACCCAAATCGCCACAGAAGGATGATAAACAAACAGAACATGGTATATTCACTGGTAGGTAGTTCAGACTTGGTTGGATCTGGGTACTCAGATTTGTCCAATGATGGTCTTACTCTCTCCCTCCTTTAGCTTTTTTTCCATTCATGTTGGCCTCATTTTCTTCCTATTCTAGTCTTATATTCTACCATCCAAGGGACCTCACAATAAAGTATTTCTGTTCCCAACAGGTCCAGCAAAAGTCCCAGAGCTGAGCTTCATTATCCTGGATTAGGTTGTGAGCCTATCACAGAACCATTTACTATGGCCAATGGGACGTTATTCAACCTGGAAAAGGGAGGAGAGTCTAACATGTACTCCAAGAAGAAAGAACCTTGAGGACATTTTGCTAAGTGAAACAAACCAGTCACAAGGGGATAAATCTACTACTTCTACTTATAGGGGGAAGCTAGAGTAGTCAAATTTACAGACAGGAAGTAGAATGGTGGTTTCCAGGGGTTGTGTGTGTTGGGGGGGGACGGGAGAGGGAAGGGGGAAACTCTGTTTAATGAGTATGGAGTTTCAGTTTAGCAGGATGAAAGAGTTCTGGAGATGATGAACAATACTAGGAATGTAGTTGGTTCCAGTGAATGATATACTTTAAAATGGCTAAGATGGTAAAATTTTATGATGTATATTTTGCCATAATTATAAAAAGCAGAACAATTCTCCCAATTCCATTTTGTCAAAAACTAGTCAGTGTATAATGAGGCTTGCACTTTTAAAGTGATTTATTTTGTGAAAAGAAGCTCATTAGAATTCTGGTGCATGAGGGTCCCCCACTAAGGACTGCCCAGAATCTATCTAGTCATAAGGCTCCACTACACTACTTTCCCGGCCCTCCCCAACCTATGCCTGCCTTCACCAGCTGGACCTGAAGAATTTTCTTTGATTCTGGTTGCAAGTAGGAAATTCAGGGGAAGGTGGATAGTTGAGATACCATGTAGGGAAGCTACATAAAATAGGGTCAGAGAGAGCTCAAAATAAATCCCAGGAGACATGTAAGCACAAATCGCCTTAATCAATGCTGCAGTGTTAGAGGAGGTTACGGGTGGTTCTCTCCAAATCTTTCCTATCAGCAGTTGTCATTTACTAGAAAGTTGTCATCTGCTGTGTGATCATGGACAAGTCATTAAACTTCTCTGGGCTTAATTCATTACCTTTAATAATAGGACAATAACCCCATCTATCTAAAAAGGTTATTTCTAAAACCATCAAATGAAAGAATGCATTTGAAAATATTGTAAAACTATTCTAAGGAGATAATTATGTAGGTATGGATTTTGCTGGCACAAGCCTGTAATCCCAGCACTAAGGCAGGAGGCTTAAAAGTTTGAGGCCACCTTCAGCAACTTAGTGAGACTCTGTCTCAAAATAAAAAAAATAAAAAGGGCTGGGATGTAGTTCAGTGGCAAAGTGCCCCTGGGTTCAATCCCCAGTAGTAAATAAGTAAATAAATAAATTTAAATATGAATTTCTTGTAGGTTCTAACTGGAACAATTGTACCCTTCTTGCCTGGACTTTGTAAAGTTACCGGCAATGCATATACTGTGTAGCATAGGACCCAGCTCAGAGTCGGTTCAATGCCTGGCAGCTGGGATGGTATTTACCATTCCTATGGGAGTGTCCCTGACCCACCATCTTTAGTAGGAGAATGTAGGAGTAGGGGAGCTTGGATGATGGGAGATGGAGCTGTGTGTATTTTTGATTCTGCCTGACTGGCATCCATTCCCCTGTCTTCTTGTGTAAGGGTACCCCTACTTTTCCTGTGGTAATTTGCTTTTTCTTGCTCAGTCTATGTGGCTCAGGTGTGGTGCCCCCATCCCCTCCTGGCTGAGGTCCTCCACAATGGGTCAGCGCCTTCCCTCACCTTTCCCTTGGCCATAGTAAACGGCTCTCTGATCGATCTAATCCAGGATAACAAAACTTTTGCTGGAACCTCTGGGAAACAGAAACACTTTTGTGTGAAGTCGCTTAGATGGTAGGATATGAGACTAGAACAGGAAGAAAACGAGGCCAACACAAATGGGAAAAAAATACGAGAGAGAGAGGGAAAGAGAGAGCGAAAGACCATTGAAATCTGAATACCCAGATCCAGCCAAGTCTGAACTGCTACTGGGCATTTTAGTTATTTAAGTCAGTAGACCCCCTCCCTATGCCCTCCCACCGCTTTCTTTTTTTTGGCCAGTTTGAGTTGAGTTTTTGCCATTCAAAATGGAAAGGTTGATTAACGTAATTGGGAAAGGAACAGACTTTGAATTTACTCCTCAACCGAAATGATGATGTCCCCTGTTTTTCTTCTAGAATGATCCCCATCACCACAGCTCACCCTGCGTCCGAACTCTTGCCCTTGCTTCACTTCCCGAGGGTAGCCGTCAATCAAGAAGCCCTTGGTGTTGCTGAGGCTGGCCACCATAGCCTCCTTCAGGAGCTCCAGAACGATGCCCTGGAGCAGGGAGAGAATGGTCAGACCCGAGATGAACAGCCCTAGAATTCCCAGAGTCTCCTTCAGTCGAGGGAGGAAGGTTCAGACAAGATCAACTGTAGACAGCAACATCCCATATTTTATCAATTCCTAGTCTCACTCCCTGTACACATATTTTAATGTCTATTAAATGGGTAGGTATCTTAAAATCAGTGTGCTGGGTCATAGCATAATGGTTAGCTTTTTTTTTCCCCTTTCTTTTTCTTACTAGTGCATTCTTACTTTTATATTCAACTCGGGGGTCTTAAAACAATGATATCTTAGAGTACATGAACTATAGTAGCCCTACTTCAAATGGCAGCACTCTACGCATTAGGAAATCATGGTAATTTAAAACTAGACCAAATATGGAATAAAATATATTTCACTGTTAATTTTTTTTGGGGGGGGAGGTACAGGGGATTGCACTCAGGTGCACTCGACCACTGAGCCACATCCCCAGCCCTATTTTTTGTATTTTATTTAGATACAGGGTCTCACTGAGTTGTTTTAGTGCCTCGCTTTTTGTTGAGGCTGGCTTTGAACTCGCGATCCTCCTGTCTCAGCCTCCCGAGCCGCTGGGATTACAGGCATGCGCCGCCACACCTGGCTCACTGTTCATTTTTTCCAGTACATATTTTATACAACTTGACACGCACCAACTTGAAAAGACTTTCCGTAGATGTGACTAGCATTTTCCAGCGATATCATTTTCTCCATTCAAAATCTGTATCTAATTAGTGCTTATGGGCCATAAGGGAGGAGTTTGGGGGAAAAGTACAGGAAAAATGCACTCAGCTGCCTTCTGAGGAGGCAGAGGCATTCCCTGCTGCCTGGCCTTTGGCAGGGCATGGGGAATGTAGGCATCTAAGTGTAGTCAGAATCCTCCCTAGATAATTATGAATAACTAACTCCTCATGAAGTTTATAGTCTAATGGGGAAGACAGACAATAAATACATGATAGTGAGCTAAAGATAACTTCCAGGCACAAATTAAAGCAAGACAAAGAGAAAAGCAAGCTGGAGATGCTATTTTAGATGGGATGGTCAGGGAAAGCCTCTTTGATCAGTTGTGACATTTGCAGAGATTTGAATTAAAAGAGCAAACTGTGTGAATATATAAAGGAGGAGCCCTTGGGGCTGAGAGAAGATCTGTGCAAAGACCCTGGGGCAAGAACAGCCTGAGCTATGGGAGGAACAACTTGGAGGCCAGGGGCTGGTGGCAGCAGGTAAGGTGGGGGTGGGCCATAACAGTGGAGAGTAGCTGGAGGCCAGAGCTATGGGCAGGACCCTGGGTTTGAAGGTTCTGAGGAAAGGAACAGCTAATTTGATAAACGTTTTTTTAAAAAAATCACTTTGGTTTCTGTAGAAAAGAATCGATGGCGGGGAAAGAGTGAGTGGTTGCAAGGGGGTCATCTAGGGCCAGCTGCAAGGGTCTACTTTTCTTTCATGAGGACCATGCCGGCTTCCAGGTGGTAAAGACTCCAGCTGGTGGAGGAGGACATGGCAAACTTTATACAATAGGGACTGCATTGTACAAGCCCAAAGTACAGAGCCCAGCAAGGAACATAGTATGCAAGAACGGATTTTTTTTTTCTTTTTTTGCCAGGGCATCTGGCTTCTCAGAGATGAATAGTAATTCAAAAAGAAAAAAAAAAGATAGAAAGAAGGGACATTTTTACTTAAATTCCACAAGGAAGACACCAAATGTTAAGATAATGTTATTACACTCGCTAGAATTAGACCAAAAGGTTATTTTCTGTTTTGGGGGAGGTTTTTAATTCTAGGCTGAACACAACCACATTTACCGCTGTTGTGAAGATTTTTAACTCTTAAGTGGGGCCTGGATTTGGGGGAAAGTATGAGCCAGGGTAACAATTTGGGGGCTGGTGAAGCAAACACAGAGAGGCAAGTGGATTGTCTGCGTAGACCTGCCTGCCTCTGGATTGTTAGAGAGAGAAAACAGCTGCTGTCTGTCCCTCTGGGTTTCTTTGTTGTGGCAGCTCAAACTCCCCCCAACAGGTCCCAGCACCTCTGCCACCAAGGAAGGCAGAAGTTTCCTGATATTGCTTACCGAGGGCACCAGGTCGCCACGTTCCATGATGTCTCTGATCAATTTGCTTCTTTCAGATGTTAATGCCAGTTCTTTACGCAGGAGCTCACCAGTTGAGAGGTGTGTGAATCCGTATTTTTCCACCAGTTTTTCACACTGTGTGCCTTTGCCAGAGCCAGGGCCACCTTGAAAAAAAAGTTATATGTCAGATATACATCCCAAGTCTGGTGCCTCCCTTGTGTCTGTGGCCACCACGGTGGGCAAGCCTCAGTGCTTCACTCACCAAGTATGTGCTGAGGACTTGGGATGAAGCAGGAGCTGTGCTGGGCGCCATGGATACAAATGGAGAGTATAGTACAGTCCTCAGCCTTAAAGAGCTCCTGGTCCGTGGAGGGGGCAGGTACTAGTGACAAGCCACAAGCAGTGGCTACAGCAGTTGCAAGTGTGTGAGGCAGAGGGTTCAGCTGCTGCAGGGGCACAGAGTCCTATACCAGGGCTCTACTGGTATAGACGGGAGTATGAGAGGTTTCCTGGGGAATTGAACCTGCTCAGGTGCAAAGTACTGGCCACAGACCTGATACTTAGTGAGTACTTAGGGAATACCAGCTGTTAATTTTGAGAATAAATTATTTTTATTTGCAAACAATCATAACCTTACAGATTCATAATCGAGGAACAAAGGACATTCTGAAACATTGTTGTGGATCAGACAGGTACGTTTGAGTGTCATTTCCTAAAAGCAAGGAAACAAGCATATCTTCACACAACTTCAGACCTTGTTTGAATTTCAAATTGTACTACGGACTCAATGTTCTTTGAAGCCAATAGACTGAGTTCAGAGCCACACATTGTCTTCTGCTGTCATGTCCTTCTGGTCTCCTTCAGTAAGGAGCAGTTCCTCTGGGACTCCTTGACAATTTTGAAGACTATAGGTATTCTATAGGTATTCCTCAACATAATTTTTCTCTATTTTTTCTAGCTATTCTTTTTTTTTTTTTTTTTGATACCGGGGATTGAACTCAGGGGCACTTGACCACTGAGCCACATCCCCAGCCCTATTATTTATTTAAATATTTATTTTTTTAGTTGTAGTTGGACACAATACTTTTATTTAATTTATTTATTTTTATGTGGTGCTGAAGATCAAACCCAGGGCCTCACACATGCCAGGCAAGCACTCTATGCTGAGCCACAACCCCAGCTGCCCCCAGCCCTACTTTGTATTTTATTTAGAGACAGGGTCTCACTGAGTTGCTTAGGGCCTTGCTTTTGCTGAAGCTGGCTTTGAATTCATGATCCTCCTGTCTCAGCCTCCCGAGCCACTGGGATTACAGGCATGTGCGGCTGCACCCGACTATTATTATTAATTCGGAGTGCCTTCCATATTTCTTTGATGAACACTAGATATTTGACTCCTTTCCCTACCCTGCCAAGTGCTATTAGTTGCTAAATCGTAGAATTTTACATCTGAAAATAATCATAGCTAATGTTTGCCAAATGCTTACTGTACCAGTTACTGTTCCAAGCACTTTATATGCATTAATTTAAAATAGGCTTCAGAGGCAGACACTGTTATTATGCCCAGATGGGAAATGAAGGCACGAAGAAGGTACTTCCATTGCTCTGGGTTGCATAGCTAGTAAGCATCAGAGGTGTTCCCTTCTCTCTTCCTCTCTGTGGCCAGATTCTCACCAGTCACAGTTTGGGTCCTCATGCTCTCTGATTGGCAAATGGCAATTGTTCCACCTCTGCATGTGGGAATGGTTTAGGCTCTGGGGTCCAACAGACCTGCTCATAGGATGATTTACCTGAAAAGCATGTCATTCTCCAGCTCCATAGCACTCAGTAGCTCCCCATGCCCCACACAATAAAATCCAAGCTATTTGTAGGGGCACTTCCACACTCCAGAATCAAGTCCCACTCTACTTCTCATCTTTTCCTTAATCCATTTCTTTTTAAAACTGAGATATAATATTTGTACACCTTTATGGGATACAGTGTGATAATTTGATACATATATACAATGTGTAGTGATCAAATCAGGATAATAAGCTCTTTCGTTTCTTGAAATGTTAAATCTTTCCCTATTTCTTGCCTCATCCAACATCATCATGTCTAACCACAGTTCCTCTAAGAAGACATACTTTTCCCAGTCACCAAACTGGCTCTCCCTGGTCCTGGGCTTGAAATGCCCTCCTTCTTCCTCTTTTTTTATTCCCAAGCTTTATTAAGGTTAAATTGGCCAAACTGTATAAATTAAGGTATGCAGTGTGATGATCTGATGCATGCTGTATGGTAAATAACCTCAGTGATGTTATTAACGCCTCTATCGCCCCCATAGCTACCATTTCTTTTTTCAAGTGAAGACATGTAACCTCTATTTTCTTGGCTAGTTTCAAGTATAAAATACCCTGCTGTTAACTATAGTTACTGTGCTGTACACTGGGTCTCTACAACTTATTTTCCTTACAACTGAAAGTTGATCACCTTTGGATCATCTCTCTCCACTTCCCCCACCCTCAGCCCCCAGCAACCATCATTCTGTTCTCTATTTCTGTGCATTTGACTTTTTTAGGTTTCACATATAAATGTGATCATTCAGTATTTGTCTCTCTGTGCCTGGCTCCTTTCACTTAGCCTATGTCCTTTAAGCTCACCCATGTTGTCTGTTGCCAAGTGGTAGGATTTCTCTGTTTCTTCAGGCTAAATAATATTTCACTCTGTAGTCCACATATATACCCATGGCGTGTGTGTTCAGCTACACACTGCATCTCCTTTCCCCAGTCATGCTTTTTTTCTAACTATGCAGACTCTTCTCATCCTTAGGTCCAGCTTGGGTGTTTCTCCTCTTGCAGGAACCATCTCCCACCCTCAGCTCTGTTGGGCAGGATGCCAATGGCATCTAGTGCTTCTGCCTGTTTTCCAAGGTGCCTGGGTCCCTCACCAGACCCTCTGTCCCAGAGACTTCTCTGGGTACCTTCAGGACCCAGTTCAGCACTTTGCACATGGCAGGTGCTTCATAAATGTCTGATGAATTGCAGGGTTTTTTTTTTCCTATTTAAGGGGAATATTTAACATTAATAAAAATGCAAAATCACAACTGAAATTTTAGCATGTTAGGATTTATGACTTATTCTGCAAATTGACTGATTTATCTCATCCTATAAAAAACTCTTTTCTTGGGTTAGTTCAAACTTCTCTATTAAAGGACATTAAGATTTGTCTTTCATTAGTAGAAAGGTCCATGTTTTCTATCTTCTGCTCGTCCACACAGCTGCCAAGTGGGGAGGGTTTAGGCCCCTCAGAGTATATTGTCCTGGATGGGCTACATGCAATAGGAAAACAGCAATTACAGAACCTTGCAAAAATAATGCAGACCACTTAAAGGAGCAGCCAATTCCCAGCTAATGCTACATTTGCTCCAAGCACTAGACTCCTGCCTCCTGATATAATAGGAACACAGAGTGTAGGAACAAGAGAAGGCCACTCAGGGGAAGGAGTGCTTCCAGATAAATGACTAAGAGGAGCAAGCAGCTGAGCTCCTGCAGACGCCGCCGTGGGGCTTCTGTGGGTCGGATTTACCTGGAAACTCTTTTCCTGGGAAGGCTGGTAGCTAGCTGATCATGTGGAAAAGATATTTTCAGACTTGGCTTACAAGGCAAAAATGTTGTGTTCCAATTATTTTCTTCCTGCAGCCTCCTACTAATATGACTATTATAGTTTTTGCTCCTCTAAAATGTTATTTAATAAATCTGGATACAAAGGCAATTAAAAAAACTTCAACTCAAATTAACAACAGCTGTGTGTTAAACAGCAACCCCTCCCCACACCCCGCCCCAGTCCCAGTTAGAAACCTTTCCAGCAACAGCTGCAAATTCTTAGCTTTTTTTTGGCCAAATGGTGTAGCACAGTGGAATTTTAAGCAATCTATACAATGGCTTGATTCTTCCCTTGGCTCCAAACTGGGGAACAAAGCGATTTTCTCACTGCAATAAAAGCACAAAAAAACTGCTGGTGGAAACATGAATTCTCATATACTGTCACTAACATGTCTCTGAGGTCTTAACTTAAGACTTCTAAATAAAAAACAATGGGGCTTTGATATCCCTCCAGGATAATTTGTTACATGGAAAAAAAAATCTTTGAGGAACCACATCTCGGAATGAGTGGGCTGTGTTCTCTGGTGACAAGATGACTGCTGACAGACACGGAGCCATCCCAGTGCCTGCCATCTCGAGGATTGTTAGTGTATCCTTAACTCCAGGCTCCTACGCCCGAGCAGACCTGTGCATAGTGCCACACCGGGTGACCACACAGAGTCTAGACTATGAAATTCCATTTTGAAGAGGTCTGTCCCTAATATTTCAGGGGGAAAAAAGGTAGAAAAACCTTTATTCTCAATTTCAAATGTAATTTTAAAAAAATCTCCCACGTAAGACCACAGGTGCTTAAAAGTATAAGTGGTGTGAAGTCCTACCCTAGGGCTCAGCCTCTCTCTCCCCCTGGGTCTACAGAAGGAAGAGAGAGGACAGAATAGGGGGCTTGTGAGCCCAGGCACCTGCTGTTCTTTGAGGTGGAACTGAAATGATCTGTGTCACCTCAGCATGTCCACCTGGGTCACCCCTTCCTCTTTGCGTTTTATTTATGGGTAAAATTCTCTCTTAAAGACAGCTGTTGCCTCCTACACAATTATTGCAGGTACTTGGTCTCCGGGAAAAAGGATGAAATGTTATAACAAGGCTGGCATGTTATAGCACATTCTGGGCTCCGAGAGAAAGTTCAGACAAATAAAGATGTCAGGTAGAAATCGGCGGAATCCCAAGCACAAACTAATGCATGCACTTAAGTTTGGTTTACACCTTTATTTTTACATGTTTTCCATAGCAGTGGCACAGAGCTGGTTATTATGTCCTTTGTTGATATTTTACTGTATCTTTTAACTGCTTGGTGCAACCTGGAATTAAGCACAAGGCATATTAATTCAGCTCTTTGTTTGAAAAACATTTGCTGGTCAGCTATTAAGGGGTCTGACACTAGGCAAAGCTCTGGGAACAAAAAGATTCAGAGCTGGGTCTTTCTACCAGAGAAGGGAAGATGGCAGGTGACCCCTATCACAGCTGTGTGACAGGGCTGGCTCTGAGCCTGTAAACAGCACTGGGAGGGGGACTCTACACCCAGGCAGGGGAAGGGTAAGCAATTGCCAAACAGGGGAATTGTGGTAAGGAAGACCACCAAGAGTTGGGATATGAATTTGGGGATATAGAAGAGGAAAGATAGATTGAGTCTCAAAAGAGAAGTGCCCAAAAGCCCTTGGAATGCAGGAATTGCCCACAAAACTTTGAAATGCAAAGTAAGTATTGGTGAGCAGCCCACTCCACATCCTTAGCCTGTGCCCTTGGCCCTCATTCTTGACCCATGCACTTTTCTGCAAGAAGTGACAGGAGGGCAATACATAATGGCAGGGAAAATTTGTATAACTTGGCCCTTGATTCCTCCTGTAGTCCAGTCCCTTCTAGGGTCCCTCTGGGAATACTAACATCCCACACCAAGGTGTTGCTGTCTCTCTCTGGAGATGGCCTACATCCTCCCTTGAATATGTGTTCCTTGTTTTACCCTGAAAGATGTCTCTCCCTTGAGGTAAACACATTCTCCTTTGAATGTGTATCTGCTTTTCTAAATGAATCTGTCTCTGCAAGTTGTCATCCGTATATCTGGTAACTTTTGTTTTTTTACTCAGTAACAAGAAAGTCAACAAATGGAACTTCAAAGCTTGGTTACCTTCTTGAGATGGGAAAGGGGAAAATATTGACAGCAAGGGTATGTGGGGGGATATATACAGAGATTCCATATAAATTCTTATTAATAGTCCTCTATCAAAATGAGACAGAGTAAGGCAGAGCTGTAAGCGAAGAAAAACCCGACACAGACTTCCGGAGACCCTATCTCAAACATTAAAAAGAAAAAAGAAAAAAAGAAAAGGGCTGGGGATGTGGCTCAGTGGTAAAGTGCCCCTGGGTTCAATCCCCAGTACCAAAACAAAACAAAGAAAACACCAAATAACCAAGCAAACAAATGAAAGAATTAAGTGTCCATGAATGGATTCTAATATTTCTCCATTGTCTTCAAACATATTCTTCTTCTTTTTGGTACTGGGGATTGAACCCAGGGGCACTTAAACACTGAGCTACATCCTCAACCTTTTTTTGTATTTTATTTTGAGACAGGGCCTCACTGAGTTGCTGAGGCTGGCTTTGAACCTTTGATCCTCCTGCCTTAGTCACCCGAGCCTCTGTGATTACAGGCATGCACCACTGTGCCAGTCTTATTCTTCTCACTTTTAACAGATATTTTAATCCTCTTATTCACTAGAAGATGAAAATTATTTTCTTTCCTCATTATTTTCCCACTCATTGACTCCCTCTCTTCTTGATGCTATTTTTACTCTCATCATTCTCTGAAATTGAGCTTCCAAAGTTCACCGGGGTTGAATCACCATCATATTATTTGACAGCTTTCTCCTACTCTTTCATATCTTTGATTCCTTAGCAACCTTTGGAACCACTGACAAACACTTGGTAACCCTCTCTTCCTCTGGCTTATGGCCTGAGCCAGGCTAAGGTCACAGAGAGAAGAAATTGCTTTACTTCACTGTCCCCACACCTTGGGCAAGGGCCCAGGTAACTGTTAATTAGTGCCACTGTCTAGGAGCCTTGTGGCCCCACCAAAATGACAACTCTGTTCCATTGAGTTCCGGGTTCCTGTATCCTCTTTGAGCTTCAACCTCTTCAGTTACAGAGTGGAGATGGACTGTGGGTTGTGAGGACAAAATGAGGTGATACGTGTCTGTGCCTGAAGAGTAGCTGGCCAGTGAAATACACCCTGACACAATTACTGTCTGTAAAATGAGGCAGCCAGCAGGGGTGAAAGCTTGAAAGTTTTCCTAGCTCAAACACCCCGTGGTTTTACACAGCATTTAAAAAAAATAGTGGTACTATTTTAACATCTTTAAAGATGGATACTCTTCATAGTCATAGCTCGTGAGATATTAAATGTCTTTTGCAAAACCAGCCATCCTGTTTCTAGATAATATTCAGGATTTGTTTTAAAAAAAATCTATCATATTTCTGCCCCTTGAAACATTTTTCTCTCTAAATGAAAATGGTCCCAACGCTGGGTTCAGGTTTTTGAGACTGAATGATCCTTTCCAGAGAAAAGCTATTAATGCTGTCGGACCATGAGCCCATGGTGCCCAAGGAATGACCCCCAGGCAGTCTGGGCTCATGAATCACTTTAAACATCCTGCATCTAGGATGAGCTGCACCAGTATGCTGAGTTTCTGCAGACTGTTGCTGGTAACTGAATCTCTCTGACCAGAAGCAGTTAAGAAAAACGGAGCTTTATCCTCACAGACAACAACTCTATTAGTTTTGAAAGGCACCGACTGCTTCAGGTTATTTGTGAATGTGTTGAAGTGCCAGTGATAGGGTCAGCTGAAGGTTATATGGAAGAACTTTACATAGGGCTGGAAACTTCTTGATAGCCAACTGTGTTACTTATCAGTGCCTGATATGTAGTAGGAAATAGATCAACAGATGAAAGTGAGGCAAGCACTCTACCACTGAGCCACAACCCCAGCCCCTACTTTGAAATTTTTAAGAAGAAAAGAGATACTGATGGGTGGACAGAGGGACAGATAATTTGATAAAACAAAATACAGTAAAATGTTAATGGCAGAATCTAGGTGGTGGGTACGCCAGTGTTTACTGTAAAATGCTTTCAGCTTTGTTGTACGTTTGAAGTATTTTCATTATTAAAAAAGATAATCTTTACAAAACATTCCCTAGGCAATTCTGATGATTAGCCTGATTTGGAGCTTCTAGACTAGATAATCTAAGAAAGGCAATTTGCTGTGAACTCCCTGATGGTCACTGCAGGGAGGCTGAGCTGATCTTTCTTTTCATATTTACAATGTAATAATGCTGAGATAATGGTTCTACCATGAATGACTAATTGTTATGATAGTTAATAAAACTCCTTACAGCCTTATTAAAAGATGAGCCATTCCTCTCTGTTGCAGATGGGAGGGGGGACTTTCTGATATTTCAGTATCAAGCTGAAGAGAAGAGTTGTGGCACCGTGAGTTCTCTAGCATCAGTGATGCGGTCTGCGGACCCAATGTGTTTGAGAAGTTTCTACATACCATTCAGATAAAAGTTTCTGGTTTACCATGCTTCTGGCATAATGACACATTAAGTAATAAATGTTTTATTTGTAATAATTCATTTGATTTTTACAATTATTTGAAACAGGTACTATTGGTAACCAAATAATAGTTGTAAAAAAAAAAAAACTGTGCCAAGGACCAACTATGTCTCCGTACCATTAAATTCTAAAGCTCCCCTCCAAAAGCCCTCCCAGCCCTTCTTGCTGGAAATCAGACAGACCTGCTGTTCAGAAATACACCCACACAACGCCAGGCGGTAGGAGTGGCCGCCAGGAGCCAGGCTTTCATCATGTCCCCATGTGGTTGCCAGAAGAAATACAGGATGCTCAGTTAAATATTGCTTGGCACATCATTACATGAAATACCACCAGTGTTATTCTAAAATTCAAATTTAACACACACATGCATAGATTTCAAATTGGGTTTTCTTTTTTAAAAATTAATTGGTTCATTACAATTATACATAATAGTGAAATTCATTGTGACATATTTGTAAGGGAAATAACATAATTTGGTCAATTTAATTCCTCATTACCTCACACTCCCCTCCTGATTCCTTCTCTAGTCACTGGTTTCCCTTCTATTTTCATGAGATTCCCATCCCCTTAATTCCTCACCTTTTCCCCTCTGACTTCCACGTATGAGTGAAAACATACAGGGTCTTATATTTTTATTTGTTAAATCTGTAACACTATCAGGGCCCCATCATTTGTTATATGGGAAGGATAATGTTGTATCTCTGTTCTGACAGCTGAGTCTACGGTTTTGATATATTTAGTCAAAAACCTACCACAGCCACAGAGACAAAGTGAAATGTCTCATTAAGACATGTCTCTGAAACAGGATGCCCTGACTCTGCCCTTTAGGTGGTCAGATGAAAGGAGGGTTCAGGTCTCAGGTGACAGGAAACAGCAGGCACCATGGAGTGGTTTCTGAGCATTTCTAATGTTGCACCTGCACTCTACCCTCATCCCATCATACCCTAACCTCATCTCCAAATAGGGACCGGGACAAGAGCCATAAACTGACCCCCAAGAAAACACCATCAAGACACCTGTCCTTGGTTTCTTTACCCAGAGGTCTCTGGGCTTGGTTCAGACCCAACTCACCAAGTGTATTTATCTTTTCAAACCTATGGAAACCGGAACCTTTAAAAGTTGCTTCAGTCGGGCCCTGCTTGTTTGGCTCTTCCAGTTTTTTAGAATTCATTGCTCTAGAATGTGCTGCCTCTTAAATATATGTTTTCTTAAATATACGAACCTTTCCCCCCCTATTTTGTAGATCACTTCACACTGGGTTCTTAGGCAAGTACTGAATGAATATAATAGAAAATTCACAACCTAGCCTGTCCTTTCTATTCCGTTTTTCTTTTGAAGATATATATTTTCTCTACTGTGAAAGAAATACATACTTCTTATTGAAGACTTAGATTAATTTGGAAAAGTAGAAAAGAAAAACAGTCCTAGTCCCCAAAGGTAACTGCCAGACACTTTTTGTTTCTTTGTAACCCTTTTTTCTATGTCTGGTTTTCACTGGGAATCTGCTCTGATGTTCTACCTCTTTGAGCATCTGCGTTTTCATCTCAAAATAAGGTTGCCTGGCTGAAAATAAGCTTGTTATTACTCCAAGGTCATTTCTAGCGTTATCATTCATGTTTTTGTCTTTGTCAGAGAACTTGGAAAATGTTTGTGCTTGCAGTCTATCTATCTACAGTAAAAGGAAATGAGGCTGTGTAAGGCAGATGGGGACATTTGTGGTGGATGTTGGATTACGTCTGAGGTTTTGTGTTCAATTCTGGGCAACACCATGGAAACTGGAAGACTTCTGCATTGTGATGGGAATATAAAATCAGTAGGACCTTTCAAAGAGCAATTTGGCAATGTAAAATAACTTCTTAAAAGTTTTTATACTTATGAATTCATTCTAAAGGTAAACAAATTATTGTTTTATTTTCATAGACATTAATTACAGCATTTTAAATGAAAGCAAAAATTAGAAAAAACAGTATGTGGAATAGGAATTAAACTTAATAAGTTATAATAGATCAATGCAAAGGAACAGTATGTGGTCATTAAAATGATATACTGAAAGAAGACAGATATAAGAATATATGATATATCCCCTTGTGACACACAGACACACAGACACACACACACATACACACGATCACTTATCTTATATACCACATCAAGACAAGTTTACTTTTTTTTTTTCCTATGGTACCAGGTATTGAACCTAGAAGAACTTAACCTTTGAGCCACATCCACGGCTGTTTTTATTTTGAGATAGGATGTTGCTAAATTGCTTAGGGCCTTGCTAAATTACTAAGGCTGGCTTTGAACCTGCAATCCTCCTGCTGCAGCCTCCTGAGCAGGTGGGATTACGTGAGTGCCAGTATGCCCAGCCATTTATAAAAATTTTAGAAGTGTCTCTGGTCACCCTTGCAGAGGACAGTGATTAGAAGAGGGCACTAAAGAGGATTATGGGTGCTGGTCATGTTCAATTTATCATGACATTTCCAGTGAAATTTCATCAAACTGAACTATTATGATTTGTGCACTTTTTCACTTTTCTATTTCAATTAAACAAAACTTAAAACTGATGTAGTATACACAACATATATGTATTGAAATATTGCAGAGTACCCATGAATGTCTATAATTTTTATTTTTGTGTATCAGTTAAATTTAATTAAAAGTGGCATGGTATATTCAGATAAACTATCTTGGAAAGATGCTGCAGAGATTTTGTTAAGTACAAAAAGTAGGTGTTAAAATTGCATGACCTCATTTTAATGAAAAATGTATATTTAATAAATATATGCATAGGAAAGAAATCTAAGAGGAATACAAATAAAAATACTAATACCATTTCTCCTCAGGCATTGGAATGTTGGGCGATTCATTATTGTTGTTGATATATGTGTCCTAGAATAAAGATATTTTATTTTTGTAAAAAGGAAAGAAATATTTAAGTTAAAAAATATTCTGACCAATCTTTTTTTTTTTCCCCTCTTTTTCTTTTTTTGAAGTGCTGGGGACCAAGCCCAGGGATCAAGCATGATGGGCAAGCTCTCTACAACTGAGCTCCATCTCCAGCCCTGACCAAGACAGAATTTGGCTGCAGGTGTATAAAGAGACACAAAAGAGGGGGAAATGATAAAGAAGAATTTCCTAATTAATTCTGTAAGTGAATATGGAGATTCCGTATGAGCTAGACACTGTATTTAAGTACTGTGGCACAAAGAGGAGAAGGCAGCACCTTACTCTCAGGGAGCTTGTGAGAAGCTGGTTTGGAGAAGCTGGCTGTTTTCAAGACATGAACCACAGGAAAGGTACATATCTTTAAATATGTGAAGGGCTGTGATGCTCAGAGCTGGTGTGTTCTGCGCTGTTCTCCAGGCAGGACTGGACTATGTGGAGGAGCAGCTGACAGAGCAGTTATGGACTCTGTCTTTGGAGGACCTTCTTACGTATGGCACTATTCAGCAGAAGCAGGCCCTCTTGCCTGCAGGGGAGACCAAGCTGGAGCATCCAGTGCCTCCCACAGGGGCTCCGCCAGGACTACTCACCTGAGTTGGCCTACACCACAGTGGAGAGGAAGGGAAAGTGGGTGGCATTCCTGGGGCTGTGGTGGGTGACCAAGTAGGAGCTGTTGGAAGCCCCAATAGAAGCAGTTTCACCGCTGGGCAGCAGTCTCTGCATTCTTGCTTTGTTCTGGCTTTGAGTGTGGCCTGCTGGCTCTGGGATGCTCAGCTCAGTTCTGTTGCTGTCGTGGTGGTAGCCCTCACTCCACAAATACCTTCCTTCTATTATTTTGTTGAGCTCAACCCTACCAGGGAAGGTTGAAACTAAAACTTTTTTTTTTTCTAAGTCAAACTGACTTTTCCTGCAGCCAGAGGAAGAGGCTTGCATTAGATTTAATTGTAGAAACATGATCTCCATTTTCTCCTTTTTATGATTTCTTTCTATGATTTTTATGTGGGAAAATAGCTACCTGGAATACAGACTACATTAAATAACCTCCTTGAAGATAAAAATGTCCTTTGGACCAATGGGATATAAATTGGAAATGGTGAATCCAACTTCTAGGATGTGTCCTTAAAAGGAAGAAGGAGGTTTCTTTCTTTCTTTCATTTTCTTTCCTGCTTAGTGAACTTAGCTGGAGCTTCATCAGTCATTTTGGGACATAAGATGACTTTGCAAAAACCACACAGAAGAGCAACTATATAGTCTCTGAGACTATGTAGCCTGTTATACCACTCCTACTACCTCTTGTATCCAGAATTTTACATGAAAGAGAAACCTCTACCTTGTTAAGCTATAGTTATTGTTTTAAAAAAAACTTTCAGCTAAACAAAATCCTAACTGATACAGACTCCAAATAGGACCAATTGTTATTGGTTCTAACATGATTCATAGAATAGTGAATATCCTAGCATTTGAGGTATTGAAATCAAGACTGGTTGATTATGAGTCAATGACACCCAGGATTCATTACCTGAATTACTTGGGGAATTCAGCTGAATTCTCTGTGAGTTCTGCACTTCTCCTGGCAGAGAGGAGTAAATGGGCCCAGCCTCTGCTTTCCCATCCTTCAGTGATGTTGTGCCATGCTGGGGTTAATGTTTTAATTCAGGATCCTTCCTTCTTTGGAGAGGACTTGAAAACAGGGCTACAATTTTTTTGGCCTGAGCTGTTTCAAATGCAAATCTTTTTTGTTTGTTTGTTTGTTTGCATCCTCCCATCCCTACTTTCTCCTTTTCGAAAAATATTTTTAAAAGCCTGTGGGATTAAAAGAGTAACTATGAGACAATATGGGAGTAATCGTTTGGTAGCTATTTGTTTTATATTTTTACTTTGCTCCTGACATTAAGTTAGCTACATGGTGGTGGGCTAGAACTTGACTTGACTCAGCATACTTTACCAGAAGCCATCCCTAGTTATTGTTTTGTGGGAAGGAGTTAAGAAGCCTTTATAAAGATTCCATATCGCTCACCTGGGACTCACCCAGAGAAGTCTCTCAGTCATGATCAGTACTTACAGCTGAACTTCATAATGTACCTCAAAGTTCTGCTCTCAATGTAATTGTTTTAAGATGATTATTAGTTATCAATAATGTAATTCCTTTTTTGTATTTATTTTTTAGTTGTAGTTGGACACAATACCTTTATTATTTACTTATTTTTATGTGGTGCTGAGGATTGAACCCAGGGCCTCGAGCATGCTAGGCGAGCGCTCCACCGCTGAGCCACAACCCCAGCCCTAATGTAATTCCTCTGACAACAACTTGTTATCAGCTGTAACTGAGCTCTGGAGAATTGAGAGCAGTGATTTTGAGCTCTCTTTCCTTCCCTTCCGTTCTATTCTATTCTATTCCATTCCATTCCTTCTAAAGACATACCAAGTTCTAGGCATCCTGATAAATGCTTTAGGAACAACAAAGGAAGAAAAGAAAGTAGAAAAGGGCATAATCCCTGATTTCTAGGATATTTAGCAAAAAACCTCCCTCCAATCACCTGGTCATCATTGCCCTCAAATGAGTGATGAGTAGAAGGGCTCCCTGGACAGATCCCAGGAGTCAGCTGGCTGACTTTGGCCAGGCGTCTCAGGGCTGAATAGTCTCTTCCTTTTTCAACAACAAATATGAGACTGCAGGTCCGTCTCAGGCCTGCTGTGAAAGCTCCACCCAGACACCAGAGTGTGTTCTACATGCTGCTCTGACCACACCTGCTCCCAAGCATTATCACAAGAGAAAGTCCAAACAGGGAAATATGTCGCTAGACTATGTAGGTTCCTGAGGGCACTGGGTGGTGTTGATGGGCAGGAGTGTGACACCAACATGGGGTCACTTCTTAGAAGATGGCATTCCTCAGAGCATGGCAAGACCATGAGGAATAGCTCCTCCAGGGTCTATCACACAAACAAATATGAAAAAAAAAAAAATCCACCTGGGTCACAGGAATATAAATCATGTTAAAGCAAGAGAGCTGAATTCTGTTACAAAAAGAAAGAATCTTTCATTGCCTTGACCACTTGATGGTTGGTTTAAATATATCTTATTTGCAGTTAGAAAGACCCTGAGATTCTTGATTCAGAGAAACCTGGAGAAAATTGGAAGGAAAATACTGTGTGAACGTTATATTCTTTTTTTTTTTTTATACTGGGGATGGGACCCAGGGGTGCTTTACTGCTGAGCTACACCCCCATCCTTTTTAATTTCTATTTTGAAAGAGGATCTCTCTAAGTTGGTCAGGGCCTCACTAAGTGGTGGGGTGTTGTATTGTAAAGGTTAAGATGGCCGCTATCTCCAGAGTTGTTGGCTTGTTACTCTGCTTCATTCTTCAAGGCGAAAAAAAAAAAAAAAAGAAAAAAAAGAAAAGAAAATATCTCCTATAGTAAAATGACCTCTTATGGAGTTGTTGTAAATAACCGCAGGAATGTGTCAACTAGAGCAGCAGTTTATAGCAGTGGCCAGGCAGCTTAGGCCTAAAGCCCGAGAGATACTCTGATTTCAGCCAGCTCTGAACTTAGCCAACTACAGCTGGTATAGATGAATCGCCAGGTAACAACAGCTCAGCCCTTAGGGAAGGAGGGTTACTTTTTCTTTTCTTCTTTTTTTTTTGTACCAGGGATTGAACCTAGGGGTGTTCAATTGAACACCAGTTCATTGAACCCAGCTCATCTTTTATTTTTTACTTTGAGACAGGGTCCCGTTAAGTTGCTTGGGGCCTTGCTAAATTGCTGAGGTTGGCCTTGAACTTGGGATCAGCCTGTCTCAGCCTTCTGAGTTGCTGGGATTACAGGTGTGTGCCACTGCGCCCTGCAGGAGGGTTAATTTTAATATGGAACATCAACAGACTTGACACTGGCACTTTCCCAACCTCAAAACCCCATCTTGGGGCTGGGGTTGGGGCTCAGTGGTGGAGCGCTTGCCCAGTGAGGCACTGGGTTCTATTCTCAGCACCGCACATAAATAAATAAAATAAAGGTCTATCAACAACTAAAAAAAAAAAAGAAATCTTGTGGATATCCTTTCTCCTTCCAAGTCACTTTGATCCATCCTCTTCCCACTTTTCTCAGGATCCTCTTCCTCTTATTGGTTGTCTCCTCTCACTCAGAATCTGAACATGATTGTTAACATGACAGCCCATGACTGTTGAATACTTTTTTGTGTGTGGTGCTAGGGATTGAACCCAGAGGTGCTTTACCACTGAGCTACATCCCCAGTTATTTTTGTTTTTTAAATCTTTTTATTTGGAGATGCTTAGGGTCTCACTAAGTTGCTGAGGCTGGTCTCAAACTTGAAATCCTCCTGTCTCAGCCTCCAGAGAGTGGGGTGCCACTGGGCCAGGCTTGTGGAATTATTTATAAGAGTACTGTTGGGGCTGGGGGATGTGGCTCAAGCAGTAAAGCGCTCGCCTGGCATGCATGGGCGCTGGGTTCGATCCTCAGCACCACATAAAATAAAATAAAGATGTTGTGTCCACCGAAAACTGAAAAAGAAATATTAAAAAATTCTCTCTCTCTTCTGTCTCTTAAAAAAAATGAGTACTGTTAACTAGCTCATCTTCACATTGCCCTCTGTGACCTACATACTATCATCAGTCTACATGCCAGGTGAGAAGACGGAGGAACAGTGGGTGTAAAGACATTACCCAAGGTCTCATAGCAGCCAGTTCCTGGGGAAGCTGGCATCTGGCCTTGAGCCTGTGCTGCTTCTCTTTATGCACATATGCTTGCATCTCTCATTTTAAAAAATAGTCCACCTTTGACCTTCCCTTCCCTTTAATGCTCCCTAAGTCTTTTCTTTCAGAGTCAAGTTTCTTGAAAGTATAGTCTGTTCATATCAGACTTGTTCTCCTTAACCTCCAGCTGTCCCTTAACCCATGGCTTTCAGTTATTTCTCTTCTACTGGAACTTCTTTCATTAAAGCCCCCAATAATGCTTTAGTTGCCAAATCCAACGGATTATCTTCATTACATTTTGTTTAGCTCTTCTATTTCCTGCCTCACCTTCTACGTATGATGCCATTGGCTCTTGATAGTCCCTTTGTCTCTCTCTTCTTCCTCCTCTGGCTCTGAACAGGAGCTTCAAAGGCTCCAGGTCTCCACCTGTCTCTAGCTTCACTCTACGAACCTCGCTGGGTGATCTCTTGCTAGTGTTTGGCTTCACCCATCATCGATACCCTGGTGAAATCCACACGTGTCTACAGCCAGAACGTGTATTTTGGGTATAGGATCTCAAACATCTCTTGTTTAATGGACACCAACAGTGGATGTCCCGTAAGCATCTCAATGGTAGCACGTTTAACACTGAATTCTTCATCTCTCTCTCAAAACCCCTTTCTTCTCCACATCCCTTAGTCCTTGAATGGCACCTCTGTCCACGTGGTTGTCCACACCAGCCACTTCTGAGTCATGCATAATTCTTCTCATTCACCTCTACACACAACGGATAGTTGTGCCCTATTGATTTTATCTCCTGGAATCTCTTGGACCTATTTTTTTCTCACTCACCTCAATTGCCTCCCTTTCCTTCCATGAATGGCCGTCTGATGGCCTATGACTGGCCTCTCTGTTACAGCCAGAACTTCCTCTCACCGCTGCCAGAGTGCTCTTTTCTTTTGGAAATCTGAATTTGTCGCTGTATGACTGAACAGAGGCCCTGATGGCTTCCTGCTGCCACTCGATGAAGTTCACACTTCTCAGTCTGGTCTCACGGCTCTCACAACCTGGACTTTGCCTCGTCTCCAGCTCTGCCTCCCGGAACTTTCCATCCGTCTCACCTCTGAGGCTTCCTCTTGCACACGCTGCTCCCTCTTCCTACAGGGTATCCATCCCAGCTTTCTTCCCACTTGCAACTTGGCCTTTTCTTCCTTAGGACTCGGCTCTGACTTGCCCCCGCTGCAGTCTTCCTCCCCAGGTCCAGGCCTTGGTCACTGCATGTGCCAGCTGTGCTGTTTTCCCCTCTGCAAGATGAGCCTCTTGAGCTTAGGGAGCTCTTGTCTTTCATCTGTGCAAGCTTAGACCTATCACATTGCTGGTGCATAGTAGAAACTCAATGTGTCAAAGATGCAATTCACCCCAAAGCATGTATATTTAGTGGAAGAATTTAATTTAGCAGAGAGATCCATATTTATCATTACAGCAGTTTAGGCAGTCCCCTTTAAGTTTATATATCCCTGGTCTAGGCTGTCTTTTTTATTCCTCCTTCATACTATATGGTATTGGTAAAGATCAATATGTAACTGAGGTACTCCATCCAAACTGCTATGAACATTCCAGAATGACCAGGTCCCCTCAGATATACCCAGCATCACATTCTCAAACATTCGTTCATTGTTGCCCTTCTGAAATTGTTTTGAACTTGGGTCTTTTTATTTTTATATTTTTGGTACTCGGATTGAACCCAGGGGGATTTATTACTGAGCCACATCCCCAGCCCTAAAATTTTTTTATTTTGAGACAGGGTCTTACTGAGTTGCTCAGGTTGGACTTGAACTTGGAATCCCCCTGCCTCAGTCTCCTGAGTTACTGGAATTACAGGTGGGTGCCCCACACCTGGCTTCTGAAATAGTTTTGGTAATGCTCACACAACAGGTGCCCACGATATGTCTTTTTAGTGAACAACGTGGTGTATATTCTGAACTCAATGAGCTTGTGTGGGGAGTGAAAATGATGGTTCAGGGCACTTTTCTGAATCCAAATTGTTTCTTATTTTGAAGATAATATGTCACATAATTGGGAGAAACATGGCTGGGGCACTCAGAGGTCTGTTTCATTAATATTCATTTCTTATTATTTTGTCTTTGTTTTCAGACATCAATAGCTAGCTAATATAGCAACAAAACAAAATAGAAAATTGAGGTATTTCTTCAAATAAATATGGAAAACCCTTCCTTAACCCACTATACTCCCACAAACTCACCCTCAATATCTACAGACACTTTCAGAGCATGAGCTTTGAAGTCTCTGAAACTCCGCTCTGAGCCTTCTGAACCTTACCTTGGTCACTTATTAACTCTTTGCCCTAGAGTCTGAGTCAGCTTTTGTTTTGCTGTGACCAAAATATCCAACAAGATCAACTTAGAGGAGGAAAAGTTTATTTGGGCCTCAGAGTTTCAGAGGTGTCAGTCTGTGGACGGCCGACTCCTTGCTCTGGGCTCAAGGTGAGGCAGGACATCATGGGGGAAGGCAGAGGAAAGATGCTCAGCTCAGGGCAGGGTCTGGAAGCAGAGAGAGAGGGGAAAGGGTCCCAGGCAGAACAACTGTTGCAGGGCATGCCCTTAGTGACCCACCTGCCTACAGTTATCACTCAGTCCATTCAAACTAGGATAGAATGAGTAGGCTACAGCTCTCATGATCTAATCATTTCACCTCTGAATATTCCTGCATATACAGGAGCTTTTGGGGGACACCTCATATCTAAACCATAACACTTAGGAAACTTACTTAACCTTTTTGAGCCTCAATTCTTCCTCTGTAAAATGGAGACGATAGGAATACTTAAGATTAATGTGAGGATCAAACAAGTTAATATGTATAAAGACAGCATAGAATCTGGGGCATAGTAAATCACTTTTGTATGTGTTAATTTTAATATTGTTATTAGATAATTAAATGAATATTTGGGGAGTAGACAATGGGACTTTGACTTATTAACTGCCTTCATACTTTACTTTCTTGGAGCTGTGTCTCAGTTGTGTTAAGTATTCCAGTAAGAGAATAATTAGCAATGGATTAACTCATGGGCTGCTCAAGTGTAAGGTGGACAGAGAACAAATGATATTTTGCCATTTTAAGAGAAATTAAAACAGGGTGTGGTGGCACATGTCTGTAATCCCAGCAACTCAGAAGAATGAGGTAGGAGGATCATAAGTTTGAGGCCAGCCTCAGCAATTTTGCCAGACCCTAAACAACTTAGATGAGATCCTGCCTTAAAATAAAATAATCAAAAGGACTGGAAATGTGGCTCAAATGTGCCTCTGGGCTCAATTCCCAGTAGAGAGAGAGAGAGAGAGAGAGAGAGAGAGAGAGAGAGAGAGAGAAATTCAAATTCCCTTGACACAAGATTTTGGTGTTTTTTCCTTTTCAGTGCTGGGTACTGCTATTTTGTTGAATACATTTGATTAGCCTTTAGTGAACCAAGTCCCTAAAACTTCACCCGGCAGCTCAGTGGGCAAGTTAATAGTGCTTCCAAAAAGATTTCATCCAACACTTAGGGAGGCAGTGAGTGCAAGGTCTCTACTCCTGGTGCCATGTAAACTCAGACTTGTGCTGTTCTCCCTCTAGTAATAATTTTCCCTTTGGAGTTAATTAAGAGTTCTTAATTAACTTAGCAACATTTCTTCAAGGAAATAATTTAAGAACCTAAAAATAATATACAACAACTGCAGTGTTTTGCAGTGTCCCAAGGACTGTTTTATGTCCTTTTGAATCTCATAGTTCCTTGAGTAGTGAGCCTTGATAAGGGCTTATTAATTTGGCTTGATTAAATTAAGAAATTGTTGCATCCTAATTTAGCATCACTTGGAGCCTTTCTGCAGTGTAAAGTTCATATAATTAAGTACACGGTGTCCACCTTTTCCCAACATTAGAGAGAGTTCTTATTGGTTTGTAATGCATTTGAGGCTCCCCTGGAAAGCTGGCCAATGTCTCTTCTTCTTTATAGGGACCCTTAGTGTCTGTACCCCTTTAGAAGAGAAAAAGCTGGGTGATCCTGTATCTGAGTTTGGCCCAAGGACAATGCTTCAGGTGGACCAAGTCAAATGGCTTGGTGTCAGATGGAGACTTGATTCTCTTCATGAACCCAGCTGTATTTGTCAGGGTTCTCCAGAGTAACAGATCTAATAAAGGTATATATAGATATGTAAGAGGGAATTTATGATAGGCTCTGGCTCACTCAATCTTGGAGACCCAGATGCTGCAGAGTAGGCCACCTCAGGATGGAGAAGCAGGGGAACCAGGGGTGTTGTGCAGTTTTGAGCATAAAAGCCTATGATCTTGTAGGGGGGAGTTGCTGATGTAAGTTCCGAAGTTAGAAGGCTCAAGAACCTGGACTCCTCTGATTATCACAGATTATCACAGATTATAGATCCTAAATTTAGAAAATCCAAAAAACTTCACCAAAAACTATATGATGCTGGCAGACACATTAGACCAATGGTACAGAATAGAAGACAAGACAAACCCACACATCTATAGTTATCGGATCCTTCACAATGGTGCTGATAAACAAATTTAGAAAAGTAGCAGGTTACAAAATCAGTAGCCTTCTTGTAAACCAACAGTGAATATGCTGAGAATAAAAATCAGGAAAACAATTCTGTTCACAATAGCCTAAAAATCAACAACAGCAACAACAGCAACAACACCCCAAGCCAAACCAAACCAAACCAAAACAAAAACCTAGGAATAAATCTAACCAAGGTGAAAGACCTCTACAATGAAAACTATAGAACACTGAAGGAAGAAATTGAAGAAGTCAAAAGATGGAAAGACCTTCCATGTTCATGGACAGGTAAAATTAATATTCTTAAAATGGCCACACTACCAAAAGCAATATACATATTCAATGCAATCCCCATTAAGGTACCAATGACATCCTTCACAGAACTAGAAGAAACAGTCCTCATATTATTTGGAAGAATAAAAGACCCAAAGAGCCAAAGCAACACTAAGCCAAAAAGCAATGCTGGCGGCATCACAATACCTGACTTCAAATTACACTACAGAGCTGTAGTAACAAAAATTATATGATGCTGGCAGACACATAGACCAATGGTATAGAATAGAAGACACAGACAAACCCACACATCTATAGTCATTGGATCCTTCACAATGGAGCCAAAAGCATACATTGGAGAAAAGACAGTGTTAGAAAAAACTAGCTAGCCACATGTAAAAGAATGAGACTTGCTCCTTCTTTTTCACCCTGCACAAAAATCAACTCAAAATGGATCAAAGACCTAGGAATTAGAACAGAAACTAAGGGCTGGGGTTGTGGCTCAGTGGTAGAGCGCTTGCCTAACATGTGTGAGGCACTGGGTTCGATGCTCAGCACTACATAAAGAAATAAATAAAATTATAGGTATTGTGTCCATCTACAACTGAAATAATAATAATAATAATAATAATAATAAAACAGAAACTATGCAACTCCTAGAAGAAAATGTAGGGTCAACACTCCAACATATAAGTACAGGCAATGACTTTCTCAATAAGATCCCTAAAGCTCAGGAAATAATGTAAAGAGTTAATTAATAAGATGACATTAAAATTAAAAGCTGCCACGCAGCAAAGGAAACAATTAGGTACATGAAAAGTGAACCTATAGAATGGGAGAAAAAATATTTCCAGCCATTTTTCTGACAGAGGATTAGTATACAGATATATAAAGAACTAAAAGAAAAACCTTAAACAAAAAAAAATAATTTAATTAAGCCAACAAATATGTGAAAAAAATCTTCAACATCTTTAACAACTAGGGAAATACAAATCAAAACTAAACTGAGATTTCATCTCACATCAGTCAGATAGGCAGTCATCAAGAATACAAATAATAGGGCTGTGGTTGTGGCTCAGTGGTAGAGTGCTTGCCCAGCACATGGGAAGCAGTGGGTTTGTTCCCCAGCACCACAGGAAAAAAAAAAAAAACTAAATAAACAAAATAAAGGTATTGTGTCCATCTACAACTAACAATATAGGAGGAGTGAGGGGGAAAGTGCTGGGGAGTGACACTGACCAAATTCTGTTGTTTGATTACATGCAAACACAAATAGGTAAAAACAAACCCCGTCATTACGTATAAATATAATGCAATAATAAAAAATGTGGAAAGAGAAAACAAAATCTGGACTTCTGATGTCTGAGGGCAGGAGAAACTGGATGACCCATATCCAGGAGAAAAGTTACTTTTGCTCTGCCTTTTTGTTCTACCTGGGCCCTCAACAGATTGGATGCAGGCAGGTCTTCCCTAATTTAGATTTAGCTCACAGACTCAAATGCCAATCTCTCCTGGAAACATCCTCAGAGACACACCCAGACATAATGTTTTACTGGTTACCTGGGTTCCCCCGACCCAAGCAAGTTCTTACCGAAAATTAACCATCAGCTCAGGCTTGTTCGAGAGCCACCTGGTTTCACTTCATGATAGAAACTCAGCCAAGTCCAGTCTGAGTTTCTCAGTTCAATCCAGTGATTTCTGACAATGTGGACAGTCCAGTTTACAGTTCGGTCTCCACGTCGGGGCTGTTTCTTTGCTCTTCTTCCAGTCCTGGTGCTGTTGGCCCCCTGAGGTGCTCCCCTGCTTCCATCTAACCCAGCCTTGGGCCTCCTGTTGGCCCTTCTGCTGCTTTCTTCTTCCACCTTCTGACAAAGGCACAGGCTTTTCTTCTTTTCAGACATGCCTGGTGCCACTGGGTACAGAGAAACTTTCAGAAGCACCCAGCCTCCAGGAGACAACAGAAAGAGGCTTTCTGAAGCTGCACCCTGTTCCCCATGATCCCTTCCTCACAACTGTGCTTTCAAAAGGACAAGTGAAAATGGCACATGGGACTCTTCCCCTCTAAGATCCCCTAAATGCTAAGCCTGGGTTTTGTTTCTGTCCCCTGGACCTACTGAACATCCCACCCCCTCCCAATTACCCCAGCTTGTAGTTCTCCCAGTGTGGCCTCCAGACACTGGGGGTTCCTTATTTTCATTATAACAGCAAGAAATGATTGGCTTTCCGTGAATGGTGCAGAAGGCATGATGGTGAAACTGGTGAATCATTAGTGTCCAGTGTGCCAGCCATTGCATTCTTCACTACTCCGCACTTGGAGTGAAAGGAAAGAAGGAGGAACGTATGTTACCTAAGAACATCTTAGTTTTCACTCTTAGGTGCATATCATTTAAAATATTTTTTTTTGACAAAATGGGAAGTATGCATAAAGCTCCCAGCGCAGCTAGGAATAATGATTTCCTCAAGGAAAGGCTATAAAGAAAAATGAAATGATGTCATTTACAGGAAAATGGTGTGACTAAGTTGCTCAACTAGTCACTTTCTTAACTGAATATCATTTCTACTTTTCAAAAGACCATTTAGCAGACAAACTGTGGGCTTTCAGTTTTGAGTATCCGGTAGACATTTCCTTGACTGTAAGTAAAACTAGTCCTTCAAGAAAGAAAACCAGCAGCATTTGTTGCCAGTGTTAAGCTATTTCTTTTCTTTTTTAAAAAATATTTATTCTTTAGTTTTAGGTGGACACAATATCTTTATTTTACATTTATGTGGTACTGTGGATTGAACCCAGGGCCTCATGCATGCTAGGCAAGCACTCTACCACTGAGCCACACCCCCAGCCCAGTGTTAAACTATTTCAAGCTCCAGATATACTACTTATTAACAGGTGATTTAATCTTGAGAAGTCAGAAAGGCACGGGCATTTTCTCCATAGGGTGGATACAGGCAGGCAGTAAGACAGTGTCAGAAGGTGCTTTGTACAGTGCCTGGCCTGCGTTCAGTGCTCAATTCTGGTTTCTCTTACAGACACACCTAGTCAAAACAATCAGATTTCCCCCCATATTTACATTAGTAAAAGTTAATTTCATTGAATAAAAATTGAATTTAATTTTCTAAACATGTGAGTTAATTAAACAAAAAGTGTCCATGCTGAGCCCCAAGTAACTACTTCTAAAAAAAAAAAAAATGATTAATAGGGCTGGGGTTATGGCTCAGTGGTAGAGCGCTAGCCTAGCACGTGTAAGGCACAGGGTTCAAACCTCAGCACCATATGAAAAATAAATAAAGAAAATGAAGGTATTGTGTCCATCTATAATTAAGGATATTTGAAAAAATTAATCCACAGTTCTTTCATAATAGGGCAATAATGAAATGACAACAGGGCTATAATGAAATAAATGACAGGCATTGTGATGCTGAGTTTTAGGTCAAAATTTTTATTTCTCCAGTTTTCTTCAGGAAAATAAGTAGGACCATTTGTGCAGTGGTTAACAATGCACAGAGTAACATAAAATATTTATCAGTATACCTCTCAAAGCTGACTACTTAAAAACAATTTTTCATAGCACCAATGCCAGCATACACAAGGCCATCTGTGTCCCTGACACACTGGAAGCTACGGCCATTGAATGATGTCTTGATCATTATGCCATTAACATCACAGCTCACCTGATTAGTCAGATGTGTGCTCCACATTATAGCACTTGTATCCGGGCTCTGGCTATGAATTAATGGGAATTCAGGTTATGTCACATTTTGGGCATAGGCAGGCAATGAAAATGGAGAAGAGGAAAAGAAGCCAATAATAATCAAGAGAAGAGAGGAAGGAAGGAGAGAAAGAAATACAACAAAAAAGGTGGTGGAAAACTAGTCACCTGTTAGTGAGACACAATGAGGGTCTTTAAAGCATATATCTCCATTTTCCAAATAATTTTTATACTCTCAGCAATGAATGAGGCCCAGCTTGAACACCAGCACAGTTCTTGTATCTTGTGTGGAGGCAACCAAAGCTCAGAGAACTCTTTCAACCCTTGTGATTAATCTGGCACTACCCTCTGTGTGCTCTGTTCTTTGAAAGGTATTTTTCTAAACAGCTATTGAGTGGCTTTCTTCAAGAACAAAAAGGGTGACATTCACACAACACTCAGAGGCCACCTAGGCTCATGTGGCCTGTCCTTTTGGTGCAGATGGAACACTTTCCCTGAACATTTTCTCCTGTTGGATGGTGGCCCCTGCCATCAGCTCCCCACTTGGAAACTTTTGCCTTGCAAATGAGCCAGCTTAGGGTAAGAGTTGCTTGTCATCAGTGAGAGGGTAGCATTTCATGGAGCATCTGAGTAGGCTCACAATTAACCTGAAAACCATCCTGCAAGAAATAGTCAGAGCAGCACAACCTGCCTGTCAGTTCCAATCCAGGACTTTCAGTTGCTATTTTTGTTGTTATGGAAACGAACCACACTGCTTCCTCAAGATTTCATTATTCCAACAAATATATTTTTTCATAGTCATATAAGGTATCAGAAGTAGCCAGAAAGACTCAAGGGATGGAGGAGCCCAGAGGAGAAAGGCTTGTGATTAGAGAAGACTTCTCAAGGAGCTAGAACTTAAACCTGAACTTGGGGCATGATTGGATAGGGGAGAAGACATTTCAAGTGCAAGGATTGACAAAAAAGCAAGCTTGGGAGAGAGCAGGGATGCAGGTGGGGTTGGAGTTCAAGACTAACAAGAGGATGTGGTAGGAAATGATAAGGACACACTGAGGCCCGTCAGGAGAGTCTTAGTTGGTCTAAGAGTTTGGACCTTTCTGCAGACAAAAGGAAATTTTGTCTTCTGCGTGCCAAGAAAACTAATAAATAAAATCAATAGTTTAAAACATGGGGTGAGTGCTTTAAGAATATTAATTTTATCTGAGGAATAACAGTGAGAATGTCAAGCTAGGCTCTGGCTAATACTACTGTGGTTCTTGTAGATGTCAAGACAATAATTTAAAAATGGAAAAATTCAGCCATCTTATATAGACAAAACCACAAGAGTTCCATGGAAATCACCTGATTTTTGTTTATTAAAATTCACTGAAATGAAATGTGATAAATATATTCAATGGAATATTACTCAGCCTTAAAGAAGAATGAAATTATGGCATTTGTCAGTAAATGGATGGAGTTGGAGAATATCATGCTAAGTGAAGTAAGCCAATCCCCCAAAATCAGAGGCCAAGTGTTTTCTCTAATATGTGGATGCTAATTCACAATAAGGAGGGGGACACTAGGGAAATACAGCATTACCTTAGATTAGGTGAAGGGAAGTAATATGAGGGGAAGGAGGGAGAAGTGGGGACAGGAAAGATAGTAGAACGAAACAGACATTATTACTTTATGTATATATGTGATTGCATGACCAATATGATTCTGCAACATGTACACTCAGAAAAATGAGAAATTGTATCCCATCTATATATGATATATCAAGGTGCATAAAATTCATTCTAACATCATGTATAATTAATTAAAAAAATAAAAAATTAATAATAAAAAAGAAAAAAAATCACTCAAATGGCTATGGGTGTGTCTATGACATCCTGAGAGTTTTTACAAGCTTCAAAGTGACCTGTGATAATGAAGCCCCCCAAATCCACTCTGCCATCTCTCAAGGAAGAATTTGGGATCAAGGCCTTGATTTTTGGAATGTAGAAGTCATTTCCCTCATATCACAGAGGCTTTGTACCTTCTGCCTAAATAGTAGGCTCAGATCATTTTACCATAGTAGTGACTGACCAATAAGTTGAAATACAGGAATGTTCAGTTAGATGCAAGAAAAACCTCTTGCTCAGAGCACCGGTTCTCAGTGTGGTCTGTGGATCTTTGAGTGTCTCAAGCTTTGTCTAATGTCAAAGATTTTATATTGTGCTGTTTGACTTTCTAAAGGGCACGTAACTTCAGAACAGGTAAGCCAAGGTCTTTAGTTATTCCTAGACAGATAGAAGTGACATTTGAAAATATATTTCAAAACCCAACTATGAATGAGAAACAGTGGATAAATCTGAAACATTACTACTGGAGACAGTAACAACAACACAACAGGCTGTATTATTGATAGAAGCTTTTTTGGACCACTTTCTTAAAAGGAAAGATTTCTCTATGATAATAAAGGATTCCTATTCTGAATGTCTACATATGGAGTTTCAAAGGTTTCTCCATAATTTAAATTAAAATTTCTTAATTTAGGTTTTCTAACATAAGAGCTGCACAGAAAATATAATACATTGTGTATTTGTCTGCAGCCAAGAAAATTGATAAATAAAATTTATGTGGAAAGAAAATTTTAGTAATCTATAAGCACAACTTTGAAATTACGATGAGTTCCTCCTCAGCAAGGGAAATAAGAAATATACTTTTACTTTTTGAAAAGAATACAAAGTAAGTGTGAAAAGGGTCCATCCAGTTCCCAAGGTTTAGATCAACTAGAGGCATGCAGATGAGAAATTGCACTAAGGCAGGTCTCAGGAATTCCCACTGCTTGAGAGGTGCTATTCTCTTGGACTAGAATTTCCCCTCTTGCCTCCCATTGGACCCTTCTCTGGTCCAGCCTCTCCTTCAAGTTCTTTTTTGGTGTATGTGGTGCTGGGGATTGAACCCAGGTGTCATGCATGCTAGGCAAGTACTCTAGGCCTGAGCTACATGCCTAGCCTCTGGTCCTTCCTTCTCCATTTAAATGTTGCCTCCTTAGGAAAGTCTTCCCAGGTCACCCTCTCTGAAGTCATCACCCACTTTTACTCCAAATGCTTTGCTCCGATTGTCCAATTTTAGCTTTTCATTTCTTTCCTAACACTTTTCAAGGTTTGTGATATTTTAATTATTCTCTTCCTCTGGGATAGAAACTCCATGAGTCCTGCTCACTGCCCAGATGGGTCCAGGATTCAAGAAATGTTTCTCAAATGGCTGGATGTATGAGGCAGCTGTTCAGGACAACAGCCAACATGACCCTGTGGTGCAGTGGGGAACCCTGGAACCAGGGACTTCTTTTAAGCTGTCCCCTCCTTCCACCAGTTGGTTGAATGACCTTGATCAAATCTCTTAGCTTCTCTGGTTCAGATTCCATGTCTGACAATGAGACAGATTTACTCAGATTTTCATGTAAGCGTCCTGGAGTTAGTATGCAAGATTCAAAGTTTATCTGATTACATTTCTGTGGTGCTGACAACTACTCTCTTCCCACTCATTGAAGAGGTGTGGATCTTTTCATTATTTCTGAATATAAATAGATTTTTTTTTGAAAATGTACAGGCAGGTGTACTTTTAAAAATATAATTTTTATGATTAGCAGAAAGCGCATAAGTTTTGGGAGGCGTTCTGACAATATCTGTGCTTTTCTTGGCTTTTTTTTTTTTCCTGGTGCTGAAAACCCAGGGTTTTGCACAGGCACTACCACTAAACTACACCCTAGCCCCACTTTAGATTGTCTTTAGCTGTGTAGAATACAGGGTGTGGCTATGGAAGTATATTTGCATAGTGGTCATTGATGCATTTAGTTTAAAAAGGAGAGGGTTGGTGTTCAAACAGAAAAGGTGTGTCTTAGACACTAACGTTCAGCATCCCCTTGTCCTTGTAATGAGGTACTTTGTAATTGTAGAGCTAATTGTAGAGCTAAACTCAGGGGTTTGATGTTTCTGAATCCTGCTTTTTCTATGCTGAAAAGACACAAGGCCAAAAGGAATATAAAACTGCATAAGTGCAAGCCATAATCTGAAAACCTCCTAGGGGTTATTTTGACCAAAAAGCAAACATGACTTCTCAACAGTGATAAATGAATTGCCATTTTTTTTTCTTTTTTTTGCTACTGACTTGTTATTATTAGCAATTGTATTAGAAAATTTGAGGGTTATTACTCACCCATCATGAAAATAATTTTACATTTCCTCAAATCTTCTATGAAGCCTTAAAAATAAGAACAATATAAGTTAATTGCAAGAAGTACTACATTGGAACCCTGATTTCACTCATGTCATATAAAATTCAAACCTTACAGAGTTTTGCTTGATTAGAAGCTCAAAGCTGAGTAGATGCCTTAATAGGTTGCTATTAATAGGCACTGATAACCATTTCAGCCTTATTCCCAGATCCAGGCAATATATTTTTATTTTCACATGCACTATTACTTTTAGGTGGTAAAACAGATGATATTAAATAGTATGAATCACAAAGCTAAATTTAAAACTTGTTTTTAAGTCTTTCTAAGTATCTCAGTTTGGTATTATTTCACATTTTTTCACATTGGATAATCTCCCTTTTAACAGAGAAGAATTAAAATATGGTATCTGAAGACAATATTAAAAAAACAAGTTTTATTTCACAGTAAATAATGCTATTTTCCACTTAAAGTGGTGATATAAAATTTCTTTTAAAATAAGTAATTAAAAACAGTGAGTCAGTTTACAAAAAAAATTTAATAATACATGTATCAGTAGTGTAAAAATCAAAATGGTGGCAAGAATTCCACTGACTTCTAGAAGCATTTCCTTGATGTACTTAGGCAAATCCAAGCCAGGTAAAATTCTACAGTGAAGTGGTGGGTGTTAACAATGGGGGCTGTGGTTAGGAAGAGCTAATATTTGTAGTCAGGTTTTTAGATGCATCTGAGGCTAGATTCTTCCCTGAGTCAGACAGATGTGAGTGCTGATACAGTAACTGAAGATAGTTTTGAATAATTTATTATTCTTGCTAATTCTTATGCTAAGGGAGATACTCTTCAAATTTGCAAGGCAACTGAGTGGACATTAATGTATCATGATGTAGGATGAAAACTTGCTTGGAATTTTAAAGTGAACTAGAGTTCAGAGATGTTTGATGTTTTTTTTTTTTTTTTTGGAGGTCCAGCCCTTGGATGTGCATTTCAGATCCTGGGCTGAGGTTCCTGGAGAAGCTGTCTAAGTAGGGAGGGTCCAGGACAGAAGGGCAGGACCTGATGGAGTCAGTCCTGAGCTGTGGTCCAAGTGGAGTTCTAGGCTCTTTCCTGGGTCCTGGGAGTGGCCGCTTTTGCCAGTCCTCAGGGTATGAGTTGACTAAAATGATGGATGGGTGTGAGTACTTGGAGAGGTTGTAGGTTTTTATTTTCTATCTTAGTGATAAAATGGCCATTTTCATTCTTAAAATGAATTGATAGGAGTCTGGCTTACATTTTATATTTTATGCAGATGATAACTACTTTTGAAAGATAGCTCATTATTTTGACAGTTATAAACATTATTTTTTAGCAAAACTGAGATAGTACTTTTTGTATACATAATGCTACATATTTGCAGGACTCCACCATTGACTGAGTGACAGTTCTACCTCCTCCCACATATATAAAGATATGGTGTCCCTAACTTGTGGGATGAGGTGGTCATCTCATGCTTTCCCACCTGCCAGTTTACTTCATGAAGTTGAGTAACTGTGAATCTATTTGTAGTCTAGAAAAATGACCATAGTTCTTGTAGGTCTTTTTTTTCCTTAAATATGATCATATCCTATTTCAGTTTTTTAAAAGTTAGTGTTTAGTTAATGATGGTACAATTCATACAATGCAGTCATTACAAATTAAGTTTTACAGTGTTTTTAATGACATGGAAACAGATTGTGTTACGATATGTACAAAGATTTGGAGATATCTGTATGTCTACATGTATTCTCAACTATGCAAAAATAGTTATGTAGGCAATACACTGAAATGAAATACACTAGAATGATAGCCACGACTATTTATAGGTCATAATATTTTAGATAGCTCTTAGTTCCTTCCTTAAAAAAAATTTCACAGTGAGTGTATGTTAATTTTATAACCAGGAAGAAAGGAAACTTAATGAAGCAATCAGTCACCCCTATCCAGTTGAGACAGACTTTTGCTTATTTGTACTTGGCTAAGTGACAGCTAAGATATGGTTCCTGTTTATGTGCCTTTCTCCATGGATCACAATGATATCATTTGGTAACTGTGATTTTCACATATTGCTATTGCCATTATCATCAAATGACACTGTATCGGCCACCTCATGTTCATGGATCAATGCAGGGTTAGGACTGGGTTATTTAAAAAACCAAATCACTTATTTGCATGTGTTCACAATCAAAACTAAAATATTTCCATGAATTTTAAGGATAACTTTTCTTACAAAATGGAAATATTTTACCTAGAACAATCATGAACTTTTTTTTTTTTCTTTTTCTTTTTTTTTTTTTTGCTCCCAGTACCGGTGATTGAACTCAGGGACACTTAAACACTGAGCCACATCCCCAGCCCTTTTTTCTTTTTAGTATTTTATTTAGAGACAGGATCTCACTGAATTGCTTAGAGCCTTGCTAAATTGCTGAGTTTGGCTTTGAACTTGTGATCCTCCTGTTTCAGCCCCTGGAGCTGCTGGGATTACAGGCTTGTGCCACTGTGCTCGGCCCTTTTCTTTTTTTAACAGTTCCCAATCCACATAGTTTTATCTGTTTTCAATTACATTTATAGCTAACTTGGGATGAATATTTTAGTTTGATGAGACTTTTGATATGATAAAAATCACAAAGCAGTATAATCTTGGTGTAGGTTGGGTTGGGTCCCAAAGGTACACTGCAGAATCTTAACCACTCTATAGGAAAGAGTTTAGTTTTGTATTCCAAATAAGTTGAAGAATGCCAAATTAAAGTTAGACAGCTCTCTTTACTGGGACTTGTGGGGGCCTTGTTATGATATTACACATGTGAATCTTCCAATGGAGACTGAATGGTAAGTGTTTCCCAAGTATTTTTGACCAAAGCATCCTCTTTTCATTGAGCACCTTGGGAGCCATGTTCTCTGGGCGTTTAGGAAATGCATCTCTTAGTAATGAATCCCTTTGGTTTATCACATGGGCCACGAAAAGCAAGATCCATATTCCCTGGCCAAGGGAAAAGTACACATTGTTTACATTTTACTAGCTATTAGTTGATGTTTAATTGTTTCAAGCTATTGAAGTGACCTCTTTGGTTTGATCAATAAAGGAAACTCACCTCCCATGGTGTCCTCTCCAAATACATTTAACTGGTCATCACCCTGTTTAAAAAAAATCACAATATTAGACGATACTACTAACAGTTACTATTTAAGCTCCTGGTTAACAATAACATACATAAACTTCCAAAAAACTCTACGAGGGACAACATAGCAGAGACAAGAATCTGAGAATGCTAGAAGTTATGCTGATGAAGGTCACACAATGGTGAGGGACAGAGCTCAGGTTTAAAACCGGGGCCATTTGTCCACGTTCTCTTTGTACCTAGTGCAGTATCCAGTCTCTCTTGGTGTATAAACTGTGGATAGAAATCTGACTTCAAAAAGACAAAATCCTTCAGTGTCAGAAGGATTTTATCCACATCAATGGATATATGTGGTCACAGCTGTTTTATGAATAACTCTACAGTTTAAAGTGAGGATTGCCAAGATTTCTGGTAAAGGGCCAGATAGTAAAGCTTTGCAGTATTGTGGGCCACATGGTCTTTGTCACAACTATCTCATCACTGACCGTACTCTGCCAATCCCTGAGCCAGAGCATGAAATAAGGAAAGCTGGAGTGGCCAGCTTTTGCTGATGCTTTAAATTTTTCATTTTATTTCTAACAAGATGCTCCATTTTCCTTACAGAGTAGTCCGAGGTGTTTGGGGAAAAAATTCAGAAAGTTTTCTCATTCCGACCTATGTCTTCATCTATTTTATTGTCCCACTTCCTCACCCCTTATAGATGGTTGTGTACAGAAGTTTCTTTCTAGGTACACAAAAAAACAACTTCTACATAGCCAGGGATATACTTGATATAAACATATGTATTCTGATGACTTCCATTTCTTCTGTAAAAGAAGGATATTTTAATTACACCTGGATATGACATAATACTATCATATCATAATAGGATATATACTTCTGCAACATACTATTCTTCCCCCTTGCTTTTTCACAAATCAATGTGTTATTGACAACTGTCCATGTCAATATAGAATGTTCTCAGTAGAGAACATTCTAGGTTACACAGCTTTCTATTTTATGATTGGTGCCATAGTCGTCATTGTTTTTTTTTTTTTTTTTTTTGGTATAAAAGACTCATATTTTATTGAAAATTTCTTCACTTTAGTTCATTTTTAATGAATGGTTTGAAGAGTCCAACAAATGAGTTGAAAAAAGCTGTATCTTTTCAATATATCATTATTTGCTTTCTTTTAACTTTAAATCACTTTGAACATTTTGACCTTCTGATGCATTAGTTCAAAATCCATTTCTTTTTTTTGTTTGTTTTTTTAAATTTTTTATTGTTGGCTATTCAAAACATTACATAGTTCTTGATATATCATATTTCACAATTTGATTCAAGTGGGTTATGAGCTCCCATTTTTACCCCATATACAGATTGAACGATGGGCTATTGAATTGTTTTCAATCTTTGACTACTTTTGGCAAAGTGGCCCAGAGAATAAAATTATACAAATGTCATTTCACACTCTTACTCCTATAGAATAAATTCCAAGAGAGAGAGGACCATGTGGTCACAGAATAAATGTATTTAAAATTTCTATAAATTTTTGCCCAGTTGCTCTCCACAGAGGATATACCATTTTGCAGGGATAGCCTCTTGCTGTCACTTCATCCCAGCCTCTTGCCTCTAATTCACTTTGATGTGGGAGTCAGTTAAATGAGGTTGTCTGGTTGCACTAATGCTCCCTTGAGGTAAACTGCCAAGAAAGCGCTTTGTTTAAAGTCAGAGTCTTGCCATCCTTTTTAGTATATATGTCTTCAGGGTAACTTTACTGCTTGTCTTCTTAGATTTGCCCGTGTTTCCCCAAGCTATTCCAGGTAGAGAAGAGCTTTTAATGATTCAGTCATTCAGGGACACAATTACATCAATTAATTCCCTTCCAGGAATAGAAAGAACATCATTACTCCTCAGTAAGCCTCCCCACCAGTTCCCTTGTTGAATTCATTGCTCTTCAAAGTGGGAGTGTAGGGATGATCAAATGGACCCTACCCTACCTGCTTTTCCCATCTCCCATTTTACAGCTGAGGAGACTGATGTTTAGAGAGGTCTGTGAGAGGCCTGTGGCCATACCATCATGTTCTTGGTGAGGTCAGGGATGGAATGAGAATCATACCTCTTACTCCCTTATTTGGCTGCTATAGATTTAGTCCCTTTAGCGTAGCTGCCATAGTGGATGTTGCTGGTGTCCCATTTCTCTCCTGGCCCCTGGCTGCTAAAAGCTCACAAAAATATGGCCCTTGCCTCAAGTTGGGATGACTCCATGGTGTAATCTGTGCCCCGGGGATCCCTGTGGGAAGGTGCCAGGACCACATCTTTGCTTAGCATTTACCCTGCCTAATCCTGCGTCTTCTTTCCCTCTTCTGAGAGCACAAACTAACAGCACACTTGCACAAAAATTTCTGTCTCAGGCACTGCTTCTGGGGAAGAGGACCTACCCCAGAGACTTATTTAAAGCAATTAATATGTTTGTCTAAGATGCAGCTGCACAGTAAGAGGCTCAATAATATTGGCTAGAAAAAGATCATTTAATCAGAATCTGTCTGTTGCTTGTTAAACAGTTGTTGAATACTTCCAGGTAATGTTAAGAGGAAAACCTGAGTTCTCTCCTTTACCTTTTAATATAATTGTTAGATTATCAGATTATACCCATTGCACAAGCTAAGCTATATCTGATTTTTCTTGTACATGTTATCTTATCTTGGGAGTTTGACCAAGGTTAAGCTGAATTCATTAAAACAAGGTACCATAATATAAAGGGGCCTACCTCACTTTTATCTGGCTTCTGGAGGCTGACCTGTTTTTAATCCAAAACTCTTATTCACAGCCTTCTACTCTAGTTGTCCACATTCTTTGAATGAAACACAGCTTTATTTCCATTAATTCATCGATAATTAATAGGTTTCTAGGGCATAAATGTAACTGTCATTAGTTCTTAGGAATGTGGTACCCTGACATGAAAGTCCAGGTGGATGGGGTATTTGACTGGAGGGAATTATTTTCCAGTGACTCTTAATTCACCGCATGATTGCAGTGTGACTCTTTCGCAAATAAAATCAACTGGGCATTGTAAATACACACACACACACCTATGCATATAAAAGAGGGGTGAATGACAAACACTTCTGATTTTGGTATAAAAATGCCAAACTGCCGTGGAAACACTTCATCTTGGGTTTTTTAAATTTTATTTTAATGCTAGGTGTATTATGCATGAAAGGCATTAATTTTGAATGCTAATTGATTTCAGAATGTCAGCTGGATATGGAGGAAAGGAATAGCCTTATTCAGGACACATCCAGTAAGATGTTTGTGCCCAGTTGCTTTAGCGCTTCATCTTCAGTGAGGTATAACTACAGGAATCACAATGCTTGGGCCACCGATTTCCACTGAGAGCTGTGAGTGCTTCTCTGTGCAATGGCCTCTTCCTAGGCAAGTGCTCCATTTAGCCTTTTACACTTAAGGTCTTTGGTCACCTTGAGGCTGCCTTATAGATTTAGGCTTTGTGGGTACAATGAGACAAAGCTGACTTTCCTAGTTTAGGGCGTCGTGGAGTGGGATACTAACTCTTCTGAACTGGTAGAGTATAAATATAGGCACAGATTCTATGTAAGTGCCACTTAGGGCTCCTAGGTATGGAGCCAGTACACAGACTGCAATGATGCCATCAATACCAGCCCAGGTGGGGCAAGCTGCAGCTACAGTACCAAAGCAATTCAGCTGGCTGCATATTTTCGCTGCTGTTTATTGGGTAACATGTTGTTTACTTGTGGGGGAAGAGATTTAGAAACTGATTGAAAGGGCACATTCAGAACCTCAAGGTTGGATTAGTGGCTTTATGAGGGAAACTGTGGATTTGGACCTCAGATTTTGATCCTATCCCTGATTCTATAGTTAACCCAGAGCCACAAGGAAAGCAAAAGAAATCCACATTCAACTTTACTTTCTTGTGTGGATGTGCAGGCAAGAAACTATTTCTACAAAGCTGGATTCTAGTTATGATCTGTAGGAAGAGCAGATAATTGGTGTATATTTGTTTTCCTGAGGGATCACAGTGCCTATCACCTCTATCTGAAGATATGGAAGTCTGGTGGTCACTAACAGTGCCTGGAATTATTGAATTTTATGTGAAGGAGGACAAAACAGAACTACTTAGAAACACAGATAAGTTCACCAATTTTAAGAAACTGTTACTGAGGAGAAAGCTAAATAGACCCTCTAGCTTCACTTGCTCTTAGTTGACTTAAAAATCACTAATATTGAAGGTCTCACAGCTGGTAATACATATTCATTTCCTTGTTGTAGGTAATACCTCGGATGTGTGGGTTATGATGATAACAGTTGTCTAGGTTACTATTCAGAGACCTAATGGCCACGTTTGCCCCCAAACTGACTCTTCACTTGGTCCTGATAGGTGACTAGAATGGGATAAAAGGCTTGCCATTTCTGTCTTCATATTGTATCTCCTTTGCTACCTTAACCTTTGGGTCAGATTCTATTCGGCTTTGCATGGAGACATGTTGATTATATGGGAAATGGTTTGTCTTAACTGTAAAACAGGGTTGATTTGACCTAGACTTGCTTATCCTCTATCCTCCCCCTTCAAGGAAAAGATACCTACTAGTCACCAGGCATAAAGACACCAGGCCATGGAAAGAGCAAAAAGAGGCGACAGCTGTGGTCCTGGAAGAGTTTTGCCTATTCCCAGAAAAGACGTGAATTTTCTTCCCTCTATTAGCCTCTGTCTCCCTCATCTTATCCCCCTATCCTATATCTATCAGTAACTCCTCAAGCTCCTTGGAATGGAGAGGTTGCTTGGTGAGCTTGGGTTCCCACTTCTCTGTTCCTAGGACACAGAATAAAATCTTTCTTCCTAACACTCTTCTCTCCGACATTGGTTTTTCTGTGGGACAAAATTGTGAACCTGGGTTTGGTAATGAACTGTTTATGGAGCTGCTTTGATTACAGAGTAGTGGGTGCTTCTCATTAAAGGAGCAACGTCACATGGCATTGCCACAAGCAGATTATATCATAATAAGAAGCTGACATTCAAATAGTGCTTTATATCCCTGAAAAGGTGTTTGCAGATGTGATCTCACTTGATCCTCACTGCAGCCCTGTGGATGGGGAATGGGGGTAACTGGAGTTGTAAGAAGCCACTGGATGGGATGTGCTTGCTCGTCCAATGTCCCAGGAGGGGGCAGAGTTTAATTCTCATTCTGATATTAATCATTACAGTCTCTGCAGAGTCCTCTTAATGCATTCAGAGGTGGGGATCATGTATTTACATATGCCTGCTGTCCTTCCTTATTTAGATAGCTTTGATTTTTAAAAATGCTTTCAGGGAATCACAGAATCAAAGCTCCCCTGGGAAGGAGAAGGAAATAGTAAGTCATTTGGGGGCTGTCTTTCCTGTTCAGAGTACCTTGTTGGTATTAGCCAGTGTTTGTATTTCGTGGGCCTCAAATGGCATTACGAGAAAGAGGCTTACTTGACAACAAAATTTTACAATTAAGATTAATTTCTTGCCCTAAAATTCACAAATGCTGCAAAACCAAACCAAACCAAAAGCAACATAAAAAAGACTGCTTTTTCCTTCTGATACCCACTATGTTTTTGTTTTTCAAAAGGAAAAACAAAACACAAATAAGACAAAAACATAAAAAAAGGGATTTCAAACATATTCCTAGTTTTTGAGACAATGTCTTTTCTTACTTCAATTAGCACCAAGCAAATAGCACAAATTCTAAAAAATCACGAACCACAAAATGCTAGCATATGATTTTCCTAGATTTCCATTTAGATTGGTCTAGCGACTTGTCTTTGGTTATAAGTAACAGCAGAGCAGTGTGACCCATGGTGGGACACAGAATGTTCAGTAGCTCTTGTAAGGGTCCATTTCATCGAGGAGCAGAATTTCGACAAAATAATACTGAAGACAAACCCAAATAAAAGGTTACTGAGTTATTTCCCTATTTTGCAAACTGAAATCGAATTTTTTGGATTCTTTCCATTATGCCTGTTTTTTAAAAAAAACCACTGAAACACCTCACACGTAAACAGTTTTAGGAATGATGGCTGGAACTATTACTTAGATGGTATTGAGAGTGATTTTAACATGAATGTGATTTCAGGAAACACTAGGAGGTAGGCAGGTTTGATATTCTCTGTGTTTCAGACAAGTAAGCTGTGTTGCAGAGGATGATATGGGGCTTACACAGGAGGCCAGGGGTTGGTTAGTTTCCTGAGTGGCAGGCCTGCATTCTGCCTTTCTCCTGTAGCTCCCCCGTGAATTGAGATGACAGGTGGTTGTGTGAAACTCCCAAGGGAAAGTATCATAAACATTCATGGTGCCATCTACATAGAAATAAAGGTGGGGGGGTTCATTAGCTAATAGAGAAAGAGAAATCAAAGTTAAGTCATGCTTATCAGATGATTTGAGAATGAAATTTTCAAGTTTTACTGGTTAGCTGTGAAGGAGGTTTTTGAAGTCCCTTGATCTTCAGCAGGAGAGTATTGAAAAATAAAAACATAACTCCATTTTTATCAGAAGGGAGAAGGAAACTGCTCTTGAAAAATGTTTTGAGTGTTTTTATAGTTCTTTTCAAAGCATGTTTTCATTTAAAGTAATGGGAAATCTGAAAAAAAAAAAGAATGGGAAGTGGTATGTAATTTAGTTACACCCAAGAATTTATTCTGCAGCAAGTCCCATTTCTCATTCACTGAAGTATACACAATTAGAGGTCTGCTTGCTGTGGAAGTACTTGTATAATTGAGTAAACAGGGATGAAGAATGGAGTGGATGCGAGGCTAACCTTTCTTCAGTCGTATTAAATTGTAGGTTCTCCACATGAGCTGCTTTAAACAGTGGTTTACAGACCTAGTTCTCTAGAAGAGGCAGTTTTCTTCTTTTATGTATAAATTGAAATGTTGGTGTCTCTAATAAGAAATTTTAAAGAAAAAAAAAATTCCTCACTGTTTTCCTATAAATTCCTGTTTCACCATCTCAAATATGTGTCAACTTGACTCTCTGCTAGAAAATCATGAAAGGAACACTTTTCTTTTGTCCTCATCTACCATGTGGCAGCCTGGTCAAGAAGAGCTTTGTGAAGCTGGTGGTTTAAAGGGAAGAGATTTAGTTCCCATTCAGATTTCTTCCCATTTAAAGTTAATGTTGGTCATAAAATCACATCTGACTAGAAGCTTCCAAAGGAGAGTGATTTGGCCTTTATTTCATTGTAAAACAGAAAATGGCAAAGCTTAGTTTCAATCACTGGGAATTATAAGGCTTGCTTTTAGAACTTTTGGGGGCTATATACACACTCTCAGCAAAGTGGGAATCAGAGTATTAGAATAAAACATGTTCTATGTGTGTTCGTGTGTTTTTCAGGGAACAAAACATTACCCAAGTTTATCATCCTTTCTCTCACCAACTTTCTTTCTTTTTTTTTTATTGGTTGCTCAAAACATTACATCGATCTTGACATATCATATATCATACATTTGATTCAAATGGGGTATGAATTCTTATTTTTCCCACTTGTACAGATTGCAGTATCACATTGGTTATACAGCCACGTTTATACATACTGCCATACTAGTGTCTGTTGTATTCTGCTGCCTTTCCTATCCCCTTCCTATCCCCCCTCCCCTCCCCTCCCCTCCCATCATCTCTCTCTACCCCCTCTACTGTAACTCATTTATCTCTCTCTTTTTTCCCTTCCCCCTCACATCCTCTTATATGTAATTTTATATAACAATGAGGGTCTCCTTCCATCTTCCGCGCAATTCCCCTTCTCTCTCCTATTCTCTCCCACCTCTCGTCCCTGCTTAATGGTGATCTTCTTCTCATGCTCTTCCTCCCTGCTGTTTTGAGTCACCTCCTTTATATCAAAGAAGACATTTGGCATTTATTTTTTAGGGATTGGCTAACTTCACTTAGCATAATCTGCTCTAATGCCATCCATTTCCCTGCAAATGCCATGATTTTTGTTGTTTTTTAGTGCTGAGTAATCTTCCATTGTGTATAAATGCCACCTTTTTTAAAATCCATTCATCTATTGAAGGGCATCTAGGTTGGTTCCACAGTCTAGCTATTGTGAATTGTGCTGCTATGAACATTGATGTAGCTGTATCCCTGTAGCATGCTCTTTTTAGAACTTTTGGGAATAGTCCGAGAAGGGGAATAGCTGGGTCGAATGGTGGTTCCATTCCCAGCTTTCCAAGGAATCTCCATACTGCTTTCCAAATTGGCCACACCAATTTGCAGTCCCACCAGCAATGTACAAGTGTACCCTTTTCTCCACATCCTCACCAGCACTTGTTGTTGTTTGACTTCATAATGGCTGCCATTCTTACTGGGGTGAGATGGTATCTTAGAGTGGTTTTAATGTGCATTTCTCTTATTGCTAGAGATGGTGAGCATTTTTTCGTGTATTTGTTGATTGATTGTATGTCCTCCTCTGAGAAGTGTCTGTTCAGGTCCTTGGCCCATTTGTTGATTGGGTTATTTGTTATCTTATTGTCTAATTTTTTGAGTTCTTTGTATACTCTGGATATTAGGGCTCTATCTGAAGTGTGAGGGGTAAAAATTTGTTCCCAGGATGTAGGCTCCCTATTTACCTCTCTTATTGTTTCTCTTGCTGAGAAAAAACTTTTTAGTTTGAGTAAGTCCCATTTGTTGATTCTTGGTTTTAACTCTTGTGCTATAGGTGTCCTATTGAGGAATTTGGAGCCCGACCCCATGAGATGGAGATTAGAGCCAACTTTTTCTTCTATTAGACACAGAGTTTCTGGTTTGATATCAAGCTCCTTGATCCATTTTGAGTTAACTTTTGTGCATGGTGAGAGAAAGGGATTCAATTTCATTTTGTTGCAAATGGATTTCCAGTTCTCCCAGCACCATTTGTTGAAGATGCTATCCTTTCTCCAGTGCACGCTTTTAGCACCTTTGTCTAATATAAGGTAGTTGTAATTTTGTCACCAACTTTCTTTAAAAAGAAGAGCAAAAGAGGAGGTCCATCTGGATGAGGGGAGCAAATGCAGGACAGAAGGACTCTCACAACCCCTCCTCCATTTCTCTTCCCTCTGGCTCCCCAGCTAGGTTCACAGGTGTACCCTAGTGCTTTCTCTGCAGTCTAAATTACTTCATGATCATCACCATTATACATGCAATGAACAGATTTCTACCTTTCCATCGACCACTCCTAAATATACAATCCAGTTCAACCTTGCTGCTACGTCTCCCACTTTCCTCATTCCTCCACCTGAATGTCTGTTTTCAATTCCCTGAGATTCCAGAGGGTGAGGCTGAGTGAGAGTGGGGCAGTGTTAATTAATAGCCATTGGGCTTTGAGCCCAAGAGATACCAGAGATGACATTCAGGATGGACTTGGGAATCAAAGAGGCAAGTTAGAGAAAGTGTTATTCCCACTAGAAACAATCTCTAGATTGGCCAAGAGGATATGAAAAGTAATCTTTGAGAGGCTTTGAAAGAAAGAAAAATTTCCCTATTTAAAAAGAAAGACATGCATGGGGAGAATCAGCCTTACTCTTCCCTTCTAAGTTTTGCAAGTGGTTGTGGGAGATGCCATGTTTGAAGCCACACCACCTTGCTTCCATGAAGGGAGGAGGGCAGATGAGCTGTGTGTAACCCTGTATCATGGCTGGGCTAACCCTGGGACGGGTGAAAGCATTTTTAATTGTTTATGACATTTTTAGTTAGGTTACTCGCAAGTGCAAGCAAGGTCACTGAACCCTGTTGAACTTACCCACAACTGCAAAATCCTTTCTTGGGTGAATGATGGTGCAAGTATAGATGATATGCCTCTTTACATAGAAAAATCTGAATACTCCACCAAAAGACTATTAGAACTAATAATGAATTCGGTGAAGTAGTAGGATATAAAGTCAGCATAAAAAAATCAGTGTCTTTTCTAAACACCAATAATAGTTTGCTGAGAATAAAATCATGAAAGCAATACCGTTCATAATCGACTCACCCTTCCCCACACAACCCTAGGAATACAATTAGCTGAGAAAGTGAAAATCACAAAACACCAAAGAGATAAATTGAAGAAGATCCTTAATGGTGGAAAGATCTCCCATGTTCCTGGATTGGAAAAGTGGATGTTAAAATGTCCATACCATCCAAAGCCATGTACCTCATCAAAAAAACACAATGACATTTTTCACGGAATCAGAGAAAACATTCTAAAAATCACGTGGAAGCACAAAATAGCCAAAACAATCTTGAGCAAAAATGGCAAAGCTGGAGGCATCACAATACCTGATTTCAAGACATACTACAGAGCCATAGTAACAAAACCAGCATGGTATTGGCATAAAAATTGGAGCACAGAAACAGAATAGAGAACCCAGATATAAACCCATGTATCTACAACTGATGTTAACAAAGGTGCCAAGCACACAATGAAGAAAGAACAGTCTCTTTTTTTTTAAAAAGAGAGAGAGAGAGAGAGAGAGAGAGAGAGAGAGAGAGAGAGAGAGAATTTTTTAATATTTATTTTTCAGTTTTCGGTGGACACAACGTCTTTATTTTATTTTATGTGGTGCTGAGGATCAAACCTAGCGCCCTGAGCATGCCAGGCGAGCGCGTTACTGCTTGAGCCACATCCCCAGCCCCAGAACAGTCTCTTTTAACAAATGGTGTAGGTAGAATTCAATATCCACATGAAGAAGATTGAAACTTGACCCCTATCTCTCAAAAATGAGAGATCTGGTCTCTCGTTTTTGTATTTGTAAAAAAATCAACTAAAAATCTATCAAAGACATTAATGTAAGACCTGAAACTACTACAGAAAAATATAGGGAAAACACTTCAAGATATTGGTACAGGCAGTGAGTTTTTGGATAGGACTCAAAAATTGACAAATGAGATTTCATCAAACTAAAATGTTTCCTCACAGAAAAGGAAACATTCAACAGAGTGAAGAGATAACCTGCAGAATGGGAGAAAATATTTTCCAGCTATTCATCTGGCATAGAGTTAATATCATAAATAGGTAAAGTACTACAAACAAACAAACAAACAAAACCCGTAACCAAAAACAAGTAATCCAATTAAAAGTGGGAAAATGATCTGGGTAAGCACTTCTCAAAAGAAGATACACAAATGCTTAATAAATATATGAAAAAAATGCTCAATATTTATTATTAGCCATCATGGAAATGCAAATCAAGACTACAAGATACCCTCTTCACCCCAATCAAAATGTCTATTTTCAAATAAAAATAAAAACACAAACAAAATCCCCTCAAATAACAAATGCTTATGAGGATGTGGAGTAAAAGGAACCCTTATACATCGCTGCTGGTGGAAACGTAAATTAGTACAGCTATGATTGAAAGCAGTATGGAGAGTCTTCAAGAAATTAAAGTAAGACTGGGGAAATAGCTCAGTTGGTTGAGTCTTGCCTAGCCCTGGGTTCAATCCCAGCACCACCAAAAAAGAGAATGTTTTGGGCTGGGGTTGTGGCTCAGAGGTAGAGCACTTGCCTAGTGTGTGTGAGGTACTGGGTTTGATTCTCAGCACCACATATAAATAAATGAATAAAATAAAGGTCCATCAATAACTAAAAAATATTTTAAAAAAGAAATTAAAGTAGAACTACAATGTGATCCAGCTAGTCTACTCTTGGGCACATATCTAAAGAATAAAGTCAACATACTAAAGAGGTACCTGAATGCCCAGGTATACTACAGTGGTAAGTAGTACAATAATACAATAACAATACAATAACTAAGATGTGTAATCAGCTCAGGTGCTTGCCCACAGATGAATGAATAGAAAAAAATATGGCATATGTACACATAGGCTACTATTCAGCCATACAGAAGAATGAAATCCTGTAATTTGCTGCAAAATGATGGAACTAGGGGACATTGCTTTAAGTGAAATCAGCTGGGCACAGAAGGAAAAGTATTACATGTTCTCTCTCATATGTAGAAACTGAAAAAAAAAAAAAAGACCTGAAAGTAGAAGAGTGATTACTAGGGACTAGGAAGGGTGCTAGAGGTATGGAGGTATGGAGAGAGGGAAGAACAGGATCAGTGTATGATGCATGCATATACGTAATTATCATCGTGAATCCCTTGAATCTGTACAATTAGTATGTGTTAATAATAATAATAATAATAATAAAACCCCAAAGGGATGGCCCCATTCCTTCTCTTGTGAGGGCTACAATGAAGTTTAGAGAGTATGTAGTATGGTATACAATGGCTATCACAGTATTTATGGTCCCACATGCTCTTCCAGAATCTTCTTACTCCCCCATCAAGAAATGTAGTTTGAGCTGGGCACCGTGTGCACACCCTCAATCCCAGCGGCTCGGGAGACTGAAGCAGGAGGATCACAAGTTCAAAGCCAGCCTCAGCAACTCAGAGATGCTCTCAGCAACCTAGTGAGACCCTGTCTTTAAATAAAACCTTAAAAAGGGCTGGAGATGTGGCTCAGTGGTTAAGCACTCCTGGGTTTAATCCCTGGTACCCTCCCCACCAAAAAAAAAAAGAAAGAAAGAAAAAAAGAAAAGGAAAAGAAAAAGAAAGAAATGATGTAGTCTGCTATAGTTTGGAGCTTGAATGTCTTTGCCTAGTGCAAAGTCTTTAGTTCATCCTCAACATGCCTTTGAAAGGGACTGTGGGACGCTGAACTCTTTCTTCCCTTTGCTCTCTGGCTCATGATACAGGGGGCTGCGCCTTGCCATGTGCACCCACCATGATGTGCTGCCTTGCCAGGCACACAGTGATGGGGATAATTGATGATGGAAGAGAACCTTCCAAGCTGGGAGCCCAGACATCTTTTCTCTATTAACACACACACACACACACACATACACACACGTTTGTATGTATATATAAAAATATTTATGACCTTAAAATAAGAAAATTCAAAATCATGAAGACAAATTATGGCAGTTATATTGTATTTGTATCCATAAGGTATACGTTCTCTTGCAAATTGAAAAGCTGTACTTGAATCACCACAGAGACCAAACTTGTCAAATAATTATTTTCTATTCAAATTAGTTTTTATTCATGCATATTCTAGTCCTGTGCCTCCAATATATTTTGCCCTGTTTTTCCTTGCATGCAGTAGGTGCTCAAGGGTTGCTGGCAGAAAAAAGCATCACTTATTGAATTCCTGCTAGGTACTACAACAGATGCTGTCACAGCTCTCTTATTATCTTATGCTAATAGCACAACATTGGCTTTATTATTCTTCACTTAGAAGTGAGAACATTAGGGGCTGGGGATGTGGCTCAGTGGTAAAGTGAAGTGTCTGTCTGGCATGCTCAAAGCTCTCTGTTAGACCCCCAGCACCACACACAAAAAAGAGAAGTGAGAACATTACTCTATTAAGTCCCAAGTTTTCAGTTCTGAAAATATTTCAAGGAAATTGACACAAGCACATTAAAATAGGTTGGAAATCATAATCTAGCATCTATATCTTATATTGATTGATATGTATTAATACTATAATTATTTTATTATAGCATAATTATGTTATTAATATAATTCTATGCTATATATCATCATATATTATACTTAAGTTTTAAAATTTTTTTTAGTTGTTGATAGATCTCTATTTTATTTACTTATATGTGGTGCTGAGAATCGAACCCAGTGCCTCACACATGCCAGGCAAGTGTGCTACCACTGAGCCATAGCCACAGCCCCTATATTTAAGTTTTGATAGGTGATTTACATCTGGGACAGTGGGATGAAATGGATTAAAGCTATGAATTTTTCACTTTACAGTTTTACCTACCTTAAGAGAAGGAAAGGCATATTGGTGTTTTAAAGACAGTTTTGACATTTGTCCTTTTCTGCACCATTGTACCAAACTCTCCTTGGTAGAGCAATGGCAACCACAATCTCAAATTTTCATGCTTTCCTGCACTGTTATTTTGCAGAATCTTCTCATTTAGAGGTGACTATTTTTCCCTGTGCTTGAACCTGTGCCAGTCAATGGAATGAAGAAGAGGCTGGAGCTGCAGCTCAGTGGCAGAACACTTGCCTAGCATATGTGAGGCACTGGGTTTGAACCTTAGAACCACATTAAAAAAAACAAACAAATAAAATAAAAACATGCTGACCCCCTGCAACTACAAAAAATAAAAAAAGGGAAGAAGAAGAGGTGATGGTGTGCAGATTCCAAAATGGATGAGAGATGACGTGGAGAGAAATTTGAGTTATTCTAGTGGAGGTCGTCCCAGACCACCAAGGCCCTGGCAGACCCAGGGCCTTGAGTAGGGTTCTATCAGAAAAACAGATCCACTTGTCTATTTATGTCTACGTCCACGTCTCTGTTTCTACCTATGAGATTTATTGCACAATTGTGGTTAGACAAGTCTGAAATCCATAGGGCAGGTTGGTAGGCTGGAAAGTCTGTCAGGAACTGACAATGGCAAAGCACAAAATTCCCTCTTTCGTGGGGAACCTCAGTTTCACCTGATTGGATGAGGTTCCCCCCAGGTTATGGAGGATAATCTGTACTTAATGTCAACCAATTGTAGATGTTAGTCACATCTACAAAACATCTTCACAGCAAAACCTAGGTAAGGATTTGTTTAAATAACTGGGTACACAGCTTAGCAAAGTTAACACATAAAACTAACCATAACACTGTGGAGGTGGGAGTGACTGAGATCAGCCATGCCCCACCTTAATCAGAAGAACCACCTAATGTCCAACCCAGTGTCCAACCTTACTGTATCAAGAGAAATAATAAATGGATGCTGTTTTAGGTCACGAAGTTCCACGTAGTGACACGGCAGCACTTAACTAAACATATAGCATTTCTTACTTTGAAATGACATTTGAAAAATCCTTTAGCCCAAGGATTTTTGCCCTTTCTTTTTCAGCTCTGCTATAATTTCCCCAAGACAACGCAGAGGACAGCTACAGGGTGGTTTCCAGAGTGACCTCGCCTGGCTGTGGGCTTCCTGGAAATATGTTGTACTTGGAAGCCAGCCTTTGTGTCTTCTCTTTGTCTTAAAATCTTAGCACAAAACTCCACAGGAGGTAAAGAGAAACATTTTTCTGGCTTTTGAAAAGCTTTTGGCAAAGAGTATTTGGGGAATGTTTAAAAGTCACAATGACATCATCTGGAAAGCACACATTCAACCCACCATCAAAACAGCAGCAGGTACAAGAGCCAAGGAAACTGGTCTGCTCTTTTCTATGTCTAGAAGTCCTTCATACATAATGCAGTACAGAGAAAAGATGCAACCGTCAGAAGGAGAAATAATAGAGGCTTGGATAAGACAAATCTACTTAAGAGTTAACCCTTCAAAGCTGGGGCATTCAGAATGGAGAACTGGATCCCCAGGACTGAGAGAAGGCATCCCTGTCTCCATGGGGCTGTCTCTGAATCACAGCTGCCAGCCATGTGCAGATCTGCATTGTACATGGCACAAATATTCTTGGCCAAGGGGCCAAGTGGGAATGAATCTCACTAACCTATGGGTCCCCAACAGATGTGGATGCTTGGATGGGGGTGTTTTTCTAATCTGTACAAAGTTACAATATGAGCCAACAGTTGTCCATCCTGAGGTGAAGTTTTATCACCACTCCTCACCACTTTTTTAAGTATTCAGAATAGAAAATAAAGAAAGTATGGGGAAAGAAAGCAAATCAACTTTACAGGTTTTGCAAATACACCTCTGTGGTCAGTCAGAGGCTGCAATCTCACAGCCTCAGTCCCCATGGCAGTCTGAATAAACACACACTCCATTTATAAGCTGGGGACTTGCTGTGTGAACTTAGGCCAGTCCTCTAAGTCCCCTGCCCCTGAGCCTACCCCAGTGCTTTATGCCTTGTCTGTCAACATTCTGGAGAGATCACTGCTGCTTTGCTTCCTTTGTTGATTTGCAGCAGAAGAACCCCCCCCCCCATTCCTTTCCTGCTTACATGAGGATAAGGTGGTGAGGATGGGTGAGGTGTGAAAAGAAGGAAACTACAAATCTATGATGAAACTGCTCGCCCCCAGGAGAGGTGCAGGGCAGGTCTTCTCAGACACACCTTATGAGTTCAGAGCAGTCTCCCGACCCTAAAGTTACAAGACACCAAACCCTTAAAGAATAATGGGAATATTCTGAAGTCTAGAATCAGTCCTCTCAACAATGCCTCTTCATGTCTTTTCTGTATATGTACACAATTAAAGAATTAATGGCTCTGAAGAGGAGTAAGTATGGAGGAGATTATGTCAAGGATTTGATACATTTGTAATTATTTTAGAGAAAAAAATCAGCTATGGAATTACCATATGTGAACTAATGATCTGTAGTTATATTTTGTTGCAAAAAAATTTTTTACCTTTGAACATCAGTTTCATGAAATCACATTTATAAGTCATCAGCCTTAGATATACAGGGCACTCTTGTTCTACAGGCCCTGCATAAAACAAAAGTGTAAGGGATGGAAAGAGGGATTCTTGTGTTTGTAAATATGTCCCCAGAAATCCTGGAGAGAACGGATCAAGAGCATCTACATTACAAAGAAGGAAATGATACACTGGTCAGTGTATCCTTAACACTGATCCTTAACCATACCAGACAGGACTGTATAGAGATTTCATGTGCTTTGCTCCATCCATCAATGAATAAATAAGGAAACTAGATACTATTTTTATGCAAGTGTATGTTAGTATGTATTGCAAGAGTTAGTATATGTTGTATGTCCAAATCCAAAGTAATATCATCCCACAGAAACCACTGTATTTTCTTGAAATTTCAATGTCCAAAATTAATGTGATGCTTTACAAGATGGAGAATATTTTCATCACAACTACTGGCAATGCAATGTTAGAAAAAGTATTGGGATTGGGTCCAGTCTTCTCTGTGTGCTTTGGGGAATGCAAATGAGCCCTTACTCAACGCTGAGGGCCCACTATGTCAGGAACTATGCCTAGGCTGGGGGGACAATGTCCCAGTCCTTACAGAGCTTGGTGTTTACTTAAAGAGATTGATATTAAGCATATAATTAAATGTATATTAAAATGGATGCACATAAAATGCAGAGTTCTGGGAAAATTAATACAGGAGCTCTGATCTGGACTGGGATTGGGGAGTAGCCTCTGTTGGTCAAGTAGGGAAAAGAGGAAGGTGGGTGGTGGGCAAAGACAAGAATACCCCAGGAAGAGCACTTAGCTGAGGCTCGGAGCTGTGGGGAGGGTGCACAAGGTACCCGGCAGAGCCTCGTGGGCCACAGCAGGGCCTTAGGTTTTATCCCAGGACAATCAGGAGGACACTGGAGGGGCAGCAAGCTGGGTTGTGACATAATCTGTGTTGTGTTTTTATGAAGATCACTGTAGATTCCATGCAGAGCATGAACCTGGAGGTTTTGTTCTAACGTGTGGAGAACAACGGCCACGCCAGAGTAGGTTACTAAGAGGAAATGAGACATCCGAAGTGTTTTGTAAACAGTCAATTCTCGTCCAAATGCAGTGTTATTACATTCTTACTATGTCAAGGCAGGCGATGTTTTACTCATGTCTTCAGAAAAATCGTGTCTCTTGTTTAAGGTTATAAAATAGGTTTGGGCTCAAATCCAGTGCTAGAAACCACCCACTATTGCCACCTACTCCTCTGATACAGGCTCCACTCCACCGCCTTAAAATTCTTTGTTGCAAAGGTTATCAAAGAGCATTCTGAGGTGAAACCTGAGGCTCCTAACCAGAAAGGACTACTCCAGCATTAAGCTCAGCACAAAGTGGGTGACTGGGACTTGCTGGTTAAAAGGCAGAGAGAAGAAACGCAACGTCTTAGGAAAACCTTGTGGAAAATAACCCACTAAATGTATTATTTTCTTTTTTTTAAAAAAGGGATGTTAGGTTCAAGAGCAACTATAGTACATTTACTTCTTCATTTTTTTTTAACTTAATTGAGCAGTTGCCATGGCAACTCAAGAACAGACTACTCATTGCCTTCAATGAATTGCAGATACACATTTTTCATCTACTGAAATTTGCAGCAAGCTTTTAAAAAAAGGTAATCTTGATCTGTTGCTTTTTTTTTTCCCCCTTGTCTGGTGTCAACATTCTCTCTCTACATGACCCTGCCGTGGCATCTCTTCATTTTCATGAATGAGAAAAAATATAAGAAGAGGGGCGAGGGTTGGAAAATGGCATCAGGATTCAGACCTGCAGTCAGCCAACAATGGAAGGGGCAGTTCCCTTTTTCCAAGAGGGGCACAAAGTCAGCACCTCCTTTCTTGGCAAAAGAGCTTCCAGAGACCATCCGCAGAACTCAATCCTGGAACCAGAGGGACTGAAGACCCTGAGAAGCCACTCTCCCTTGTTCTGATTATTTGTTCTCTTATTATTCCCTCTGCCTCTGCCCCATCCATGCCCTCCCCCCAAACCAGTTCCTACTTCTGTCCATTCTCCCCGAGGTGGCAACATTATATTCTTTTTTTATTTAAGAGAGAGTGAGTGAGAGAGAGAATTTTTTAATGTTAATTAATTAATTTATTTATTTAGTTTTTGGCAGACACAACATCTTTGTTTGTATGTGGTGCTGAGGATCGAACTCGGGCCGCACGCACGCCAGGCGAGCGCGCTACCGCTTGAGCCACATCCCCAGCCCAACATAATATTCTTAAAATGCAGATCTGAGGGTATCTTCCTGCTTAAGACTGCCAGGGACCTTCTACTGCTACAGCTCACAAGGCCCTTCTGACCTGTACCAGCCTATCTCCAGGCTCATCTGTGTCACTGTCTGCCTCCATATGTCCCTGGGTATGGGCTGTCATTGATTCAACCTGTTACCTTTACTTAGAATGACTTCTACCTACCTACTCAACTCCTCTTGTTAAAAGACTCATTTGAAGCTTGAATTTGAGTCAATCTTCTACCTCCCACTGGTATTAATTCCACCCTCTGATGTGCTCACAGAGAGTGTTGGATCTCTGTGATGATGTGTACTTCAAGCTCTGCCCTATATTAGAGTTAGTCGTGTACTTTATTCATCTTTTCATCTTTCATAGTGCCTTGAACGAACGTGGAAGGCAGAATGAGTGTGGTTCCCTCACCATTTTAATAACATGGCTACAATTTCTCAACCTGGTAGAAACCTCAGGACTCTTCCCAGCACCCACCCTTCCTCTGTAATGTGATGCTGGCCCCAGGGGATTGGATCAGGAATGCACCTGCACCAAGCTTGGACAATTAATATTCTTTCCAGGAATTTAGACTGTGAGGGACAGGGCTCTCTGCTGGGCAGACCAGTTGGTAGATACTTTTACCACCATGGAAATGTGACTAGGAGAAGAAACAGGCCTGCACAGAGGAAAATGAGTTAATGCATAGAAGGGTGCACACATACAATAAAGGGAAATTCTTAATGGCCTTTCAGCACCTGGCTCCACACTGTCTCCGGGGCTCAGGTGCACTTTTTCTTGGTTTTATGAGATATTTTGAAAGCTCTATAATAAATTTACCTTTTTGCTGAAGCTAGGTTAAACAGTTTTTTTTTTTTTAAATTGACTTGCAAACTAAAGAATCTTATCTAAGACACTCACATAATGAAGGAATGTTTTTGCAATTCTGGTCTTTCCCAGGAGACTGGCATCATTGAAAGCAAGGACAAAGTGAATTTTAAATAAGTTTTGTAGCCTCCAAATCTAGCATAGTGCCTGATGTTCAGTAGGTGTTCAATATGTGCTTGCTGAATTGACATAATTGATATTTTCTTTAATCAAATGAGATGATATACAAAAAAACATAAAGCACTCAATCAATGGGAACCAAATTTGTTATTGAACCAGTAATGCTGATCTCTGGCCCCTCACTCATTTCTCCTAGGAGGGGGAGAAGACAAAGACAGTACTTTGGGGACCTCACCACTATTCAGAAGTCAGGCAGAGAGGAGGAGGAGGGTGCTAGTTATCAGCACTCTTTCAAATATTAAGAGAAGGTCACCCTCCAACTACCATAACTTCTAGGGCTTCTTTGAAATGTTCTACTAACTGAATTAGTAGAATTAGCTTACTCATTGAATACATTTTTTTGATAATCACATTAGAGTGTGGAACCTTTGCGTTTAATAAAGAAAGGAATTTGGTACTAAATTGCAAATAAGGCAGCATAATTAAACTAGTCATAAGCATTGCAGAGGTCCTAATTTATACAGAATTGGTACAAATTACTTTTCTTTATTAAAGCAGGTTCAAGTTATTAGTAATAATTATCTTAACCTACCCAAAGAGTATTTTCAATAATTCAGTCTTGTGATTTATATATATATATATATATATATATATATATATATATATATATGTAGATGGATATAATACTTTTGTTTTATTTATTTTTATATGGTGCTGAGGATTGAACCCAGTGCCTCACATATGCTAGGCAAGTGCTCTACCACTCAACTATAGCCTCAGCCCCCAGTCTTGTGATTTTAAAGCACAGAGAACAATGTCACTGTAGTTATTGAATGTGACTCTGAAATTGAGACTTAGAAAACATGCAAAACATTCAAATAATGGTGTTTTTACTACTTTTATGCAGCTATTCAAAAGTGGTGTTAAGGAAGTATATTAATATTGAAAAATTCATAACATTCTATGAATAGGCAACTAAATAGTTGGTATACTGTGACCCAGTTTTATAAAAACATGATGTAAGAATTTTAATAAAAACTTGTGTTAACATGTTAGATAGCTTAAAATTAGGTGCCTGGTTAAAGATGATTTTCCTTTTAAGTATATTTTATAATTTCTAGAACATATTGAACATGTTTTGCTCAAGCACAAAATTTAAACATAAAATTCATTCATTCACTCATCTATCCAGTCATCCTTCCATCTGTCTGTCCATTTGACAAATATTAGTTAGGAACCTAGAATGTGTCATTCCTACTTAACCAAGGTGGGGCTGGGATTGTGGCTCAGTGGTAGAGTGCTCGCCTACTTAACCAAGGTCAAGGCAGGGAAAAACACCTTGGCCTCATCACCTTCTTGAGTGGAGGCTACTGCAAGAAGCTACTGTAGTGGATAATGTAGACCACCTACTCTCTTGTTGATGACTTTTGAACAGGATAAGAGGGTGTGGGAAAACAAGAAACGTTCTTAGTGGGAAGTCAGAAATGCTTTACTAAAGACTATCGTTTGTCCCCCTACTAAGAAAATGTTCAATTTTCTATTTCAAACAATATTCCTCAAACATTTTTCAATACCCCTCTGAATCATTTTAAACCAAGATGAAATACAGTATATTTTTAGGATTGGCAAATGAACTTCCAAAAGACAGTGAAGATGATATTTATTTCATTTTTTATTGGGACCAATGTTTGGAAAAAATAAATGTATGTTGTAGTCTTAATTGAGGTTTGATAAAAAGGAAAGAGTTCATTTGTATGTAAAAATTCATTCTTTGTCTTGCTTTGTATATTTGCTGTGACATGACTATTATTCCAAATGCTCTTCATTTGATTTCTCTTTTGCAACAAAGCTAGCAATAATATAATCGCTTATCTATACCTTTTCTTATTTTGTGATTATGGTGACCCATAACGTCTGGATCATGTTATTAGTGTCTACCAGTCCTAGTCACTGTATTTGATAATTTCTTTGTTTTTGCCTCAATGACTACTTTATTAGTAAAATTTGTATTCTTGGGCAAGTTCTAAAACTGTCATATATCTAAGATACTATGTGTATCTTGAGCCTAAAGTGATGTTCTCTTCTTATCCTAAGACCATAAGATCTAGAGCCTTAACAGGTTTCCCTGAATGCCAATGTTTCTCCTTGGTACTTGCATTATACTGGATTAAAGAGTACATGCTCTATTTTTTTTAATATTTATTTTTTTAGTTTTTTAAGTGGACACAATATCTTTATTTTACATTTATGTGGTATGGAGAATCAAACTCAGTGCCTCAAGCATGCTAGGCGAGCACTCTACCACTGAGCCACAACCCCAGCCCCCTACATGCTCTATTTCTTTAAAATATGATGAAATGCAATTTAATGATTCAGAAGCTAAAATAGGAAAAGTTTAAAGAGTATCTTTCCTTTCTGCTTCATGTTCAACTCTTTTTATTGATAATGATGGCCACCATTTATGATAATGAGGCCCTACTCTGTGCTAGACACCATATTAGCTGCTAGGGATATAGAGGTGAACAAGGCAATACTCCATGAATATTTGTTAAACCATGATTCTCAAAGTGTGGACAATCAGTATCACCTGATTGTTAGAACTTGTTAGAAATACAAATTCTCAGACCTTACCTCAGACCTCTCGAATAAGAAACCATGACCCAGGGGTGCTGATGTTCCTTCAGGTTAAAGAGTCATTGGGTTAATGAATGAATGGATGAAGACAATGGCCTTTGGGATCTTCCAGTCTACTGGGGTGGTTAGGGGTGGTTGTAGGCCATTCAGAGAAATAAATTGGCAATAACAATTCCCCTAACCTACTGTAATAGGGAAAATGTAGAATTCCTCAAAATTGTTTATAGACTGGAGATGCAATAAGGGGCCTAACCATTTAGGAACTTATAACCCAGGAAACGAGCTTAAAATTAATCTTAAGGGCAAAACCATCAAAGTGTTTTAAAGGAAGAGAGTGATAAAATTAGGTCTATGTTTTAATAAGCTTACTTGTGTTCTTTGAAGAAAGGGAACAAGGTAGTGTAGGAGACAAAGGCCTCAGGTCTTAGCACTCAGGAGGGAGGTTAAAGTCTGAAAACTATTAAAATTTGCTTGTGGGCAGTTGAATCACTAACTCGTCTTGTATTCATGAAACCAAAAACCAGGATCCTATTCCCTACGTAAGACATGTAGGTAGTTTGGGAAAAACAACAACAGGAACATCTCTACGTTTTGGCATTGAGGGGTCTACTGAGAAATGACCAATCTTTGCTTGTGGCAGGGTGAATAATGGCCCCTCAAAGAAGTCCATTGCCTAATCCTCAGAAGCTATATGTTGTCTTCTAAGGAAAAAGGAACTTTACGGAGGTGATTAAGGATTTGAGATGGAGAGATTTTCCTGATTATCTGGGGACAGAGTGTATCATAGGGATGCTAGAGAGAGAGAGGCAGGAGGTCAGTCAAAATGGGGATAAAATGAAGCATTTGTGTGTGTATGTGGGCGGTAGTGGAGAAAGACTTGAGGAGACTATCTGCTAGCTTTAAGATGATAGAGGGAGGCACAAGCTCAGGAGTGCAGCAGCTTCTAGAAGCTGGGAAAGGCAGGGAAATGGATTCTCCCCTAGGAGCCTATAGGAGGAAGGGGCTCCTGCCGACATGTTGGCTTCAGAACTTCTGTCCTGCAGAACTGTTAAATGATAAATTTGTGTTACTTTAAATCACTAAGTTTGTGGTAATTCGTTACATGATTAACAATACCCTGGCTAATCATGCTGCACTAATTATCCACCTTTGGATGAGCCTCCTACTCCAGCAACCCCCACACATCCAGAGCTGTTTGCTTGTCTCATTTTTAATATAAGTGAATGACCATGGATCTCAAAATTTAGGAGGAAATCTTTGAGTAGGAAAGGAAGAGTTGGAAATAAGAGTTGAAATAATCCTAAGAAAATAAAAATAATGTAAGAGATGAAGATTATTAAAAAGCAATCTAAATATTATTTTTTCTCAGAAATATATGAGAAGCTATTAGATCTATGAAGTAAAAACAGCAGAGTGTGGGAAAGGAACAGTTAGACAAGAAGGGCTCTTAAAAAATAAAATATGATAGCTGAATTAAATTTGATAGAGTAGTTGGCTAAGGAGAATTTAAGGAATTTCCCAGAAAGCAGAACAAAGAATATGAAGTGGGGCGGGGGAGAATGAAAGGATTAATTCAGGAAGCTTAACACTGGATTCTAAAACGCAAGAACAGAAATAGCTGAGAATAGAAAAAAAGCAAAGAAAAAAGAAATTCTGTAAAATGTTCCAGGGTTGAAGGCTCTGAATCTCTGCATCGAAAGGTCACACCAAATGCCCAGGCCCGTGAATGAGAAAAGATCCACGTGAAGGCACCTCACTGGGACACTTCAGAACACCAGGCGTGAAAAAAGAATCTTTAAAAACTTCCAGAGATGTCTGAGAGAAACAAGTCTGACATTTAGAACAGCTTCAGATTCTGCACCCCAGCAAGATAGAAGACAATGACCCAGCGCCTCCAACATTGTCAGGAAAGGTGTAGGATTAGATTCAGGCAAATTATCAGAAAATTAGGAGGAGAGAACAAAGCCATTCAGCAATGGAAAACTTTTAAAAACCTTGACATTACATTGCCTTTTTTTTTTAGTTGTATATGGACACAATACCTTTATTTTGTTTATTTATTTTTTGTGGTGTTGAGGGTTGAACCCAGTGCCTCACACATGCTAGGCAAGTGTTCCACCACTGAGCCAGAACCCCAGCCCTATATTGACCTTTTTTTTAGGAATCTGCTACAGGAATGTCAGACAGTACACAGAGACTAAGACACCCCAGACCCTAGAAAGGGGCTCAAACAGGTGCACACAGGGAGTTTACTGCTTCCCCCAAAGAGGCTGCATGGGGCAGGAGAGACCAGGCTTGCAGCCTTTGTGATACACTGTGCTCTGCTGCCTCCCCATTCTACAGGGTTGTCAGGAGGTAGGGGGTCCCACCATCTCTGTTAACCCACAGATAAGTGGAATCCCAGGATGTGGGACTCTCAGCTTTAAAATTGGGAAAGACCCAGGCATTCAGAAAGGTTGGCTGCCCTTCCTGGAACTGCAGCTCATCCTTGTTCTTTGTGTCTCTATCTTTGGCACACACTCTCTGTATGGTCAACCTTACTCACCTACTAGCCCTGGTTCCACTTAGGTGATGGGGAAATCATCCCTGTGGAGTTAGTTTTCTTCTCCAGCAAGGTGTTAACAGACACAGTCTTCTAACTTCCTGAGACATTTCTCCTTGTGCAGGTGCTACATGAAACTTTTCCCTGATCTGAGGTCAGAGCTGCAGTCTGAACGGGGTTTACTTCCATTTTCTTGTGAGATCAGAAACTAGTGTCCTTAAGCAGGGGTGCAAAACCACCGGAAAAAAAAATCCCCCAAATAGTTCATTTAGCTGGGAAAACAACTGCAGTGGTAGAGTCTAGTCTTTACAGCTCCCTGAAAACTATTACCACGCACATTTACTACTGAGGCATTGCTGTTATAGGTGCTCCCCTTGTGGTTCTCTGCCACAGGCTCTGCCTGCCGTTGCTGGTTAAGGCTGAGCTGAATAGCTGTATGGAAACTGCAAAATCCCAGGCACCCACTTACCCAGATATAAGGTCTATATCTTCTCGAATTAGCATATTTTCTTCACATTTAAACCGATTTGAAAAGACCATACTTTCTTACATTTTGGAAACCAGTGCTCCTGCTGCTTCTGCTCTGCTGATTTTGCACTCTTGATCCCTTTCCACATTTATCCTTCTTGGCCAGTGGCAGTGAGTCTCACCCAAGGTGCACATTAGAATCCCTCGAGAAGCTTTTAGAACATAATTTTGCTCAGGCTTCACTCCCAGACCTATTAAATCAGACTTTCCAGGGTGGGGCTTGGATACAGGGTGGCTTTACCAACTCCCTAGATGCTTCTAATGTGCAGCTGGAGCTTAGACTATTGGATTTAGAGAAATCGATTTTGTTTTAGTCTGACCAGGCTGCTATAACAAAATGTCACAGACTGGGTGGCTTATAACCAATTTATCTATCACGGAACTGGAGGCTGGGAAGCCCAAGATCAAAGCATCAGCAGATATGACATCTGGCGAGGGCTTGAGCTTCTATTACAAGGACACTAATCTGATTTATGAGGGCTCAGCCCTCATGATCTGTTCACCTTCCAGAGGCCTCATCTCCTAACACCATCACATTAGTGACTGGCTTTCGGCATGTGGGTTTTGTGAGACACACACATTCACACCTTTGCAATTTTGGAGACAGCGGCATCTGGTTCAAGTCCTGCTTTGGCAATAACTCGGTGTTTTACATTGGCCAAACAATTTTACACACTGTGTGTCTCAATTTCTTTGTCTATGAAATGGGCTTAGTAACACTGGTCAGACAGAGTGGCTCTGGTATGGATAAAGTACATGAAGTGCTTAGCGTAATGCCTGACCCACTTCCAGTGCTGGGACTGTTCTTGCTTTGGCAGCTTTCCACCATAGAGCAAAAGGAGGGCAACGTGGCTCAACAGCTTGCTGGAGGCTCTCAGAGTAACGATGGAATGTGAGAACTTCACTCTTGGTAAAATTTAAGCCTATAAGTTAAATTCCCCAAAAAAGAAAAAACATTTGAGAGAGAATGTCTCCCTTTAAAATATAACCTCCACCCACTCAAAGTGTGCCGGTCATCCAATTCTGTGTGCCAGATGGAGTCAGTCACAACATTCCACGCTGGGCAGCTGCAGGTGAAAGTGCTACCCATGCAACTTGACTTTGCCAGATAATGATTTTTTTTTTTTGGTAATACATATTAATTTAACTTTGTAGAAATCTGTTAAATTTCTTTAGAAAACATAAAATCAATCAGATAGTTATGGTTTGACCTACAAAATTTAAATATGCTATTTGAGCATAGTCATTACAGAGTAAACAAAAACTGATAAAAGTGAGGAAAACTTCTAGAAATAAAGATAACCAAGTATCTGTTGAAAAAGTAATCATGTTGCATTTTCTGCTGTTGGTTTATTCCAGAGAGAGCTGGAGACCAGGGTCTTGGGGTGAATGGGGTAATATTGTCCAAGAGTTTGTGCTACCAGGAGTGGGGGCTGAGGAGAGTGAATGAATCAACATTTCCTTTAGCAAAGGAAAGGAGACCTGAGCCCTATTCCCACACTGATAGTCCCAGGACATTACAGGACCTCTGGTAGGTTTAACAGGAGGGTGGCTGGTCCAGCTGGTCACAGTAGCATGGGTGCTGTAAGCAGGACAGCTTGCTTTTGAGTGGATCACGCAGGCTTGATCAATTAGCATTTTGTGTTGACCACACAGAGCTAAAGACTAGAAGTCTTTTCTTCAAACTGTTTGGGTGAGATGAGCCTTTACAGACTTTAGTGGGACTCCAGAAGTCAGGAAGATGGGCCTTCCCATACCATTTTTGAAAAGAACTTCTAGTATCTATAACGAAAAGGCCATGGAACCAAACTGATTTAAGAAAATACAGAAAGATTACATAGAAGACATCTATATCCCTTTCCTAACTATGATACCAATGTTGCTAAAGTTGTTTCTAATTCAGAATTGAGGCATATGCACCAAGTGTAGTATAATTGTTGGAAGTCACAATTTCATAAATCCAATTATCTTTGATATATAATTATTATATTTAAATATTAAAAAAGGATCAATTCAATTAGAGGAGTTGGGAAATATACAATAAAGTCGAAGATGCACAAACGCATTGAAAAGACCAGCTAGCCAATGAGCCTCATTTCACTTGTGAGTAAGCTGACGCCCAGAGGGCTGAGTACTACCTAAGTTCCCATTCACCCAGCAGAGATGTAGCAGAGGCAGGAGCCACAGACCCTTTCTACTTTCTCTCCTGGTGTTTGTTTACTCAGTTTAACAAGAAGACACTATCAGAACATTCATTGTACCTAATTAAAGACATTAAAAATGGGAGACTACTAGGCTGGGTGTGGTGACAGGCTTGTAATCCCAGTAGCTCGGGATGCTGAGGCAGAAGGATCACAAGTTCAAAGCCAGTCTCAGCAACTCAGTGAGGCCCTAAGCAACTCAGCAAGTCCTTGTCTTTAATAAAATACACACACACACACACACACACACAAAAGGCTGGAGTCATGGCTCAGTGGTTAAGCACTGCTGAGTTCAATCCCTGGTAACAACAACAACAACAACAACAACAACAACAACAAAATTTGGAGCCAACTCAAGGCCACCTTTGGAAGGACCGAGAATTACACTATGGTATGGTCTTAATTGGAATGCTGCATGGCAGTGAAAATATGGGAAGCAGAGTTACATGATCTGCAAGGAATGAACAAGAAAATCAAGTTGCAGAGGAAAATGGGCAACATGGGCAAATTTATAAGGGATCCAAAAACATGAAAAAAAACCTTATATTGCTTATGAACATATTGTTTATTTAGCAGTCAATAAATATTTCTTGAATACCTGCCATAAGCTGGATATTGTTTTAGGTGTCGATGACACAGAAGTGAACCAAGTGTGTGCTTTCCTGGAAATTGCCTTCCAGAAATATACCTACACACACAGTAGAAATATAGACCCCTGTGGGGTTGGTGAACACTGGATTCAGAACTGTGGAAACCTCTGGGGAGGTGTAGAGGAATGGAAGCTACAATTATTTGCAGTTTTATTTCTTAACCTGGGAAGTGGGTAAAGCATTCTCTATAGCTTTTAGTTTTTTTCTGAAATGCCTTATGAATGTTTTCTAGTTTTGCTTTTACAAATTTCTTTTGTTCTTGTAAAAACAAGTTTCCTCACACAGACAACAGTGAGGCCAGAAGAAGATTAATGAAGGTGTTTTAAAGGGTGCAAGCTCGAAGAATTTAAGACAGATGTGTGCTTGGAAATGACAAGATGTCTTAGATATTTTGAATGATACTGTAGGACTGGATTCATTTTGTAGAAAAAGCATGGAGGTTCTGCCGCTCTCCCTAGAGGCATCCTCTCACCTGTCTGTCACACAGTGGCTGCTATGTTGGAGGACTAGCTTATTGCTCAAAGGACTGCAGATATGCTAGCATTTAATGTAGTCCCTCTTGAGTCATATGGGACTAAATTGGACCTAGTATAACAGGTCTTTTTTTAAAAAAATTTTTATTAATTGTTGATGAAATTTTTTATTTTATTTATTTGTATGTGGTGCTGAGGATCGAACCCAGTGCCTCACACATGCTAGGCAAGTGCTCTACCACTAAGCCACAATCCCAGCTCTCTCTCTTTTTTTTAAAATATTCATTTTTTAGTTCTAGGTGGACACAATATCTTTATTTTACATTTATGTGGTGCTGAGGATTGAACCCAGTGCTTCATGCGTGGTAGGTGAACACTCTAACACTGAGCCACAACCCTAGCCCCATATAAACAGGTCTTTTTGCAAACCATTTAAACAAGCAGGTTTATCTAGTTTATCTAAAAATCTTCCCTGTAGAATTCTTCAGCCTATTAAACACACACACACACACACACATACATGCACATGCACACGCACACACACACAAACCTTGCTTTATTTCTGAGGTATTTCTGATTAGAAAGAAGCAAGAATATTACAATTTTAACTTTTAAACCCTTCACCCTTATTACTCCTAGAATAACAATCAGGAATTTAAGAAAAGTTTATGTGTAATGATATGTCAGGGTATGATTCTTTTTTTAAAATTTTTTATTGTTGGTTGTTCAAAACATTACAAATTTCTTGATATATCATATTCCACCCTTTGATTCAAGTGGGTTATGAACTCCCATTTTTACCCCATATACAGATTGCAGAATCACATCAGTTACACATCCATTGATTTACATATTGCCATACTAGTGTCTGTTGTGTTCTGCTGCCTTTCCTATCCTCTACTATCCCCCCTCCCCTCCCCTCCCCTCCCCTCTTCTCTCTCTGCCCCCTCTACTGTCATTCATTTCTCCCCCTTGTATTATTTTTCCCTTTCCCCTCACTTCCTCTTGTATGTACTTTTGTATAACCCTGAGGGTCTCCTTCCATTTCCATGCAATTTCCCTTCTCTCTCCCTTTCCCTCCCACCTCTCATCCCTGTTTAATGTTAATCTTCTTCTCCTGCTCTTCGTCCCTACTCTGTTCTTAGTTACTCTCCTTATATCAAAGAAGACATTTGGCATTTGTTTTTTAGGGATTGGCTAGCTTCACTTAGCATAATCTGCTCTAATGCCATCCATTTCCCTGCAAATTCTATGATTTTGTCATTTTTTAATGCAAAGTAATACTCCATTGTGTATAAATGCCACATTTTTTTAATCCATTCGTCTATTGAAGGGCATCTAGGTTGGTTCCACAGTCTTGCTATTGTGAATTGTGCTTGATAACACTGAGTAGATGAAAAGAAAAATAGGCTATGCAGGAGGTGAATGATGAAAATAAATATAGTATTCCTATAGAATTATATTTTATACTGCCATTAAAATGTGTTACATGAATTATTTTATGACATGGGAAATCCTACTATAATTATAAAAATTTTATTTTAAGTTGATAAATAATAATTGTATATATTCATGGGGTACAATGTGATGTCTTCACATAAGCTTATGAAGTAACATGATTAAATCAGGCTAATCAGGCTAACAAATTCATCATCTCCCATACCTACCATTTCTTTTGTAGAAAAAAATATTTAAAATCTACTATTAAACAAATTTGAAATCTACAATGCATTATTATTTATGGTAGTCACCATTCTGTGCAATAGATCACTAAAGCTTCTTCTTTCTAACTGAAACTTTATACCCTTTGATGAACCTTTTCCCTTTATCCATCTGATTATAACTTTATTAATATCTATCAGTCAAGAACAACTCCATAATTTAATGTTAATTTTCCTCTTTATGCTTTTTGTCATTTTCCAAATTATCCAAACCATGTAGTTTTGATTTTATAAATAAGAAAAAAGTTATTAAATTTAAGAAAATAGCAAGGAAATGGAAGTGTATTATACATTGAAAGACAAGCAATTCCAGACTTGATATTTCTTAGTCTTAGACATCTGTATATGGCTTGCTTATTTTATAAACCTGCAAAGAGATGAATTCCTATGATTCATCTTGAGTAAAATACAATACTAGATTAAAAAAAAAGCTAGATTTTTATATTCTTTTTTTTTTTCTTTTTTGGTGGGAAGGTAGTTGTTATAGATTCTGGGGTAGCAACATAGCTTACTGGGAAGTGATGAACTTGGAGTAAAGACCTTATTAGCTGTGACCTTGGGGATAATGTTTTTCCTCAAAGAATCCTGGTAAAGATTAAACCAGATCATGAGCACTCTGAAATAGGCACTTAATAAAAACTGTTGATTTCTACTTTCTTCAAGGTTACAAACACAGAGTAAAACACTGGAAGTTTTAGGTTGTATTCCCTGCTGGTTTCCCCAAGAGAAGATTAATTAAAAAGCAAAGTGGTTTTAAAGGGAGACTGTTGCATTTACTATTTAGAACCAATCATGTTCCTCCTGAGTCATCAAGATTCTAAATTAAAGAAGACAAGCAAACAAAAAGCCCAAACCCAGCACCACATGGTGTACCTCAAAGGTCTGTCCAATATGTTCCCCTCTGGGTCCATTCCCACTCCTGATCTTGTGAGAAGTTCTAGAAAAATCATTGAAGAGCTAAATGAATTCTGATACATTCCTTCTAAGCTCAGGATTCAAAGGAAACCTGTGGTTCCCAGGTTTTCCAATGTCCACTGTTCCACTCAGGGAGCCAGGGCTAGGGTTGTTAATTGTACAGTGCTTAGCATTGTTCTTGACTTGGAGTAGGTACTCAGTATGTTCTCATTATTATTGTTCTGTGTTATCTAATTTAATCCTTACAGAACTCTCAGTTTGCAAGTGAGGAAAACTTTGACACAGAAGTAAATGATCATACAATTAGTAATGGGGAGAACTAGACCTCAAACACAGGGAGTCTGAGCCCCCTAGCCCGTGGTCTCAACCACCATAAACCACCACCTTTGCTTACTGATAAGGAATTTATCCATACTGCAGGGCCAACAGCCAACAATAATTTAATATGTTTCTATTGTACAATAGAGTTGTCTCTTAAAAGAAAACTCCTAAATTTTTAATATTTGATAATACAATGCTTTTCACTGGTGTGAATCTAAAGCTAAGAAGGAGTGTATAATTAACAATGTTCTAAGATGATAGAAATTTTATTCAGCTGAGTAACTTTTGATAGATGTTAAGTTAATGTTGAAAAATTGGGAGAGAACTTCTAGTGAAATTATCAACCTCTGGTAGATTCCCAGGTGTAAGATTTCTGGTATTGATGCAGGCAGGTGGAGGCTGTATTTAGTTGTTTCTGGATGGTGGTGGTGAGTGTTTATGTTTTACACACACACACACACACACACACACACACACACCTCTTAGCCCTTTCTACCAGATCAACCACTTTTTGCTTTCAGAGTCCTCCAATATCCTAGGTACCCTCCTTTGAAAACAAGTAAATTTAAAAAGAATCATCATTGCCACTTAATCTGTTTTACCACCTGTTATTTGTTTACAGTTTACAGAACATCAGACTTCTTCATTCTGTTTAATGGGGCAAATAGTTTTGAATTGCCCTCCTATAATTTGTCAGTTATTGTGCAAGAATTTGAGGAATTAGCATGGAGTATACATTGTCCATGTCCATAGGTATAATCTAGTGGGGGAGAAAGACACACAAATAGTCAAAATGCATGTGATAAGTCCACAACAGGAAGAGGAACAAGTGTTAGGAGAGTAAATTTTCAGGATGACACTGGAATTCCACATAAATTCTTCACTTGCACTATTTTATTATTTTTGTTGTCTTTGTGTGGTTATTTAATGTATTTATAAGGGAGTCCTTTTAAAATCATAAGTGATTAAAGCTGTTCTATAATATATATTTATCTAGATTCAAATGAGAAATTTACAATGCTCATCATATTAAGACTTTATGTGTTTGTGTAACTATATGTGTAGTGCTGTGCATTTGAAAGAATGCCTTGATAGTAATTAACTCCTTAATCTTCCCACTATTGTCTTCATTTTATAGATTTGGAAACTGAGGTCAGAGAAGCAATTGTAGCAACAGTATAAAGCCACTAAAAGGCAGACAGATGGGAACTCAAACTCATGAAGGAGCCCCAGTCCTGGGAGTCTCCATTTGATATAGCCACAACCACTGTCCCTAATAAAAGCATGGATCCAACAGAAAATTAAAATGAGGACACACAGTGTGACCAAAACCCAACAGGATGTAAGAGAGATTTGTCACAGGTGGGCAATGGTAACTGCTCCTTGGCAATTGCCTCCAGGGAGCAGAGAGTGACCTCATTACATCCATCTCCTTCCTCCATATTTAAGTCTGTGCAGATTCTTGTTTGCTATTAGACTGGGTTTTCAGGTTTTGCACAGCCCCGATCCTTACTTCTGTAAACACATAATAATCCTAGGTTATTTAGTTTCCCATTAGCAATCGTTTACTGTCTTTTAAGGCTCCAAGACACACAAGATGAGGGCCATACACAAGTTCTATTTTCTTTTCTTTATTAGGCTGTGATACTATTGTGCTATCACAAATATTTTCATTTTGCTTTCAGAATGACATGACATTCAAGGTTACTCTGGTTAATAAGATGTTACAGGAGCCCATGAAATTAAGTATAAAAATTGTCTGACAAGAATAATAAGGTTTTTGAAAAGAGAAAAGCAAACAGTCTCTTCTGATCAATTCTTCATATATTTTTACCCTTGGAGCATAACCTACTGCTCTGAAATAAAAAAAAAATCTATCAGTTCTCATTCTATCTGTTCTGCAAAGGTTTTTCCTATATTCCTGTGATGGGGCATGCCTGACAAACATAGTGATAAGGCATTTACTTGATGTCTTCAGAGTGTGGAAATATATTAAATCCCTGGCTCAGAACTGGCAACCTAAGTGACATCATATCACTGTTTAATATTTACTCTGAAAATATGAAGCACACCCTTAACTTAGCAGTCAAGAATGGTGAAAATATATCCTTATGAATTTTATGAGGTTTGAAATTGGGATTTGTCTTTCTTCTTGCAGAATCAATTAGTTCTAACTCCCCATGGCCTGTGAAGACAGTCAGGAAGTACTGGCCGCCCGAATTTGCAGCAGGTATTATTGTTTTAGTGTTTGGGGAAAAATAGACTTGCATCCTCCTGACCTCTGTTTCTCTCTAACGTCCCAGCTCTCATTCACTGCAACATGCCATCGGCAGCTTTCTCCAGCAAGTACAAGTGCTTCCTGCAGAGCTGAGAGGCAACCTGGGCACTCCAGCTTTTCGACTTCAGCTGATCCTTGTAGGACATACCACAAAAACCTGACTTACCACTTAGACTCAGTGTGTAAGCTACAATTCACTAAGTCTCTAAATTATTATCCGTGCTGTATTACTGGAGTATACTGCCTTGGGAATGGTAATATTTCATCCTTTACTGGGGATTGAACCCAAGGGCACTTTACCACTGAGCTACTGTCCCGGTCCTTATTTTTATTTTGAGACAGGGTCTGGCTAAGTTGCTGAGGCTGACCTTGAACTTGCAATCCTCCTGTGTTAACCTCTTGTGTCACTGGGATAACAAGCACGAACCGTGAGGGAATGGTACTATTTTAGATCAGCCATACAAATACAACTTACCACATGCTTTAGTTAAATGTAATATTTCTTGATTTAGAATGTCACTATGGAAATTCAGTTATACACACACACACACACATACACACACACACACTCCACACAATAAAAGCTATCATCTGTTATGGCTAGGGAATGTGGTCTTTTGATTTTATTCACTAAGTCTATTTGGATTCCTACTGTGTCCCTGTCACAGTACAGTGGATACAAAGGAAGTCTATGATAGGGTGTTCCCTCCTGAGAAGAAAAGAAAGAAGTAGTATTTACTGGATGTTCTACAGTGTCAGGAGCTTTTACACAGATCATCTATTTTGATCCACAGTCTGCAAGTTGTATCCACTTAATAGATGAAGAAATTCAGACTTGAAAGGGTTAGGAAACTTGCAACCTACAATTTGAACCAGGCCTATCTGGCTCCATAGTCATGTAGATGCATGCAGGAGACCACAGGGAATTATATGAGTTGGTATATAATGAAGTACAAAATTAAATACAATCAAGTGCTAAGGTATAACCTCAAGAGCTTTAGGTGTTCAGTGGCAAGAAATTAATGTTTATTTTACTTATTAGAGAAGATCACAAGGAAGAAACAACAGGATTTAAGATGATCCTAGCAGGATTTCTTCTGATCTCTGAGCAACCTCTCTTCCTGTGCTTTAGACCCTAGCCTCACAGCCTCCAGATGAGGTTTTCTCTCTCTTTGGTATTCTCCTTCTCCCTAATGAGGATATCCTTCCTATGAGTTTGAAACTTGCTTGTCTTCCATTACAAACAAATGCCCTCTTTGTAAGGTCAACAATTTCCTCCACATTTCTATGCACAATGGCTATCTCCTAGTCTCCCTCTTCCTCATCCTGATGCTCCCTGCTTCATGAAGAACTGTTTTCCTTGGCTTTTGGAACACCAAGTTCCACAGACTTCCCTCCTTCACTCTAACAGTTTCTTCTGCATCCTTTTTGCTGCCGGAGGCCCTCCTTCTCCAACAAGCCTTTGAATTTCCTCAGCGCTCAGCTACAGAACCGGTTCTCTTCTCAATTCTGCTCATTCTCTTTCTCATCCTCACTTACAGCTTCAAGTCCTATCTGTATTCAAAAGGCTCATAAACTTATATTTCTAGCCTGTATCTTTCCTTTGAATGCCAGATCTGTATATTTAATTGCTTACTTGAATTCTCAACTTGAATGTGTTAAGGCACTTTGAACTCAGCGTGTCTAAAATTACATTCGAGCTCTTTCCTTGCAGAACTGGCATTCTCCTAGTGTTCTTCCTCAGTGAATGCCACCATCATCCACCCAGCTGCACAAGTTAAAAGGCCAGGAGTCATCTTGAACAGCTCCCCTCAGCTCCCATATCCATTATAATATGAAGTCCTGTGGGTTTTGTCTCTCAAGTACTTTCTTTCCATTCCTCCACACTCCAGTGCCACCTGTCATCTCTTCTATGGACCAATGGACTTCCTAGATTCATTCTTGTCCTCCTCCAACCTATTCTCAACATTGCAGCCAGAGCAATCTTTTTTTTTTTTTTGAGACAAGGTCTACTATGTTGCCCCTGCTGGCCTTGAACTTTGAACTTCTTGGCTCAAGTGATCCTCCTGCCTCAGCCTCCTAAATACTAGCTGGGATCACACCTGGTTCAGAATAATATATTTTTAATTATTATTATTATTATTTTTTAGTTATAGATGGACATAATACCTTTATTTTATTTATTTATTTTTATGCGGTGCTGAGGATTGAACCCAGTGCCTCACACATGCTAGGCCAGCACTCTACTAACTGAGCCACAACCCCAGCCCCCAGAACAACCTTTTTAAAAAAGCGAGTATAATTATGTCAGCACACTCTTTTGCTCCCTCCATCCAATCAAAAAACCAGCCCCTCCCCTGGCAAAGACCCACAACACTGCTCATAGGTGCCCATACACCCAAGCTGCTCTGCAAAGCCCTCCTGTCCAGGCTCATTTCACACCTTCTTCCTCCTCCTGCAGTACAGCTACATGGGCCTTTGGTCAGATGCTGTGCTTCTTCCTGCTTCCACGCTGCTACTTCCTCTTCTGAACATCCCCAGCTCTTCCCTCCATTCTTTCCTGTTCTCTCACTTTCTTACACATACCTGGCTGCCTCTTACTTTCACATCTCAATTGGAGCATCTCTTGCCTTAGAGAAGCCTCTCCTCATTCACTGGCCACATCTACCCATGGCCGCATTCACTTCTTCTTCCAAGAACTTGCCAGTTTTAACTCTATTTGTTGGTTATTCCATTATCATTTATATCTGTTGATATAAATGACTACAGGAACTGTGCTTTCTTTTGCTCATCATTGTATCCCAGCACCTCATACAGAGTCTGGCACATTAAATTTTCTCAATATTAGTTGCATGAATAAGAAACTAATAAAGTTGAAAGCCTGAGCATGGATGAAGGGCTGTAAAGTGAGAGAAGAGAGCCTAGGATGGCGCTTGGTGAATGCAACATTTTAAGGGAAGGACAGAGGAAGAAAATCATGTTAGGGGAAGAAATAAAGAAATAATCACTATATAAGTGGCATAAGCCAAGGGAATCCAGAGTTTTAAGAAAGCACAAATGTCATTGTGTCTTCAGCCCTAGATATTGGGAGAACTGGGAAATGAAATTGGTTTATAGGGCAAAATGGGAGGTGAGAAACTTAGCATCAGAGGAGTTGATTTTAAAGGAAAGCGATGAGAAAGACACTTGGCACTGTTGACAACTCTTTCTTTCTTCAAAGTAGAGGTAGAGAATTTTGCAAATAGAGAAAGATACTTTTAGGGTGAGAGCCTTGAGAAAGGAAATGCAATACCTGTTTATAGAGCAGGATTCTGAAGAAGACACGAGGGGTGTGATTATATCTATATAAGCACACATAGTTAAATAGTTTGTTATTATTTTAAACAAAATGCTGTTAGATCCACTAAGAATAAGAAAAGCAAGTTTCTATTTTTTTCAATATATATATTGAAAAAATATATTTTATATATATATATTTGAAAATATGAAATATTTTGAAAAAAATATATTTTTAGGTGTAGGTGGATACAATACCTTTATTTTATTTTTATGTGGTGCTGAGGATCGAACCCAGTGCCTCACACATGCTAGGGGAGCGCTCTACCACTGAGCCACAACCCCAGCCCCACAAGTTTCCATTTAATCTTTACTTATTCATTCTCTTAGGTTGTGTTAGTTAACTTTTTGCTGGTGTGACCAAAATACCTGACAAGAACACTTAGGGGAAGAAAAGTTTATTTTGTGTTCACAGTTTCAGAGGTTCAGTCCATGATCAGCTACCTTCATTGCTCTGGGCCCCAGATGAGGCAGAACACCATGGAAGAAGGGCATGGGTAGAGGAAATCTGCTCAGTTCAATGCAGCTAGGAAGCAGGGGGCGCGGGAGAGGGAGGGAAGGAAGGAGGGACAAAGAGGTAGGGGAGGGAGCCTGCAAGGCCAGGGACAGGATGTCATTCCCCAAGGGCATGCCCCAGTGACCCAGTTCTTCCAGCCATGCCTAACCTTTCAGTCTTGCCTAAACCTACTTCTTTCAATTACCAGCCAGCAGTCCATTCAAATTACTAATCCATCAAATGGATTAATCTGCTTCTGAGGTTATAGCTCTTATAATCATTTTTACCTCTGAATATTCCTGCATTGTTTAGTACATGAGATTCAGGGAATACTAAAGATCAAACTATAACATATCTCTTCCTTTCTTGGTGAAGATTTCAGCTTCTGAACTATGTCCATAGTTTCCTTTTCTCTAAAGAATTTCTCTTAACATTGTTTTTAAGACAGGTTTACTAGCCACAAATTCCTCAATTCTTGCCTGTCTGAGAAAGTTTATCTTTTCCTTTATTTTTCAAGGGCAATTTTGTGAGGTATAGAATTCTGGGTTGGTATAGTGCACATACCCCCCTTCCCCGCCAAATACTCCATTCTCTTTTGTTTGCATGGCTTCTGAGAAGAAGTCAGGTGTAATTGTTATTTTTTACTGTCATATAAGTAAGGCGTTTGCCCCGATAGTTTCTTTCAAGGATTTTTTTTTCTTCAATACTGTGCAGTTTGAATATGATAGGTCTAGGTGTAGTTTGGTTTTTTGGCATTTATCCTTGGCTTGACATTCTCTGGGCTTTGTGGATCTGCAGTTTAGTGTCTGGCATTAACTTGGTGGAATTTCACAGACGCTGTGGCTTTGAAAATTGCTTTTGTTCCTTTCTCTTTATTTTCCTTCCAGTATTTCCATTATGCATATATTATACCTTTTGTAACTGTTCCACAGTTATTGGATATTCAGTTCTTCATTTTTTTCTCTGTATTTTAATTTTGGAAGTTTCTATTGTCAAATCCTCAAGCTCAGAGATTCTTTATTCAGCTGTATCCAGCTGACTAAAGAACCCATCAGAGGTATTGTTCATTTTTATTCCAGTGTTTTTTTTTAATCTCTAGTACTTCTTTCTGATTCTTTCTTATAATTCCCATCTCTCTGCTTACATTATCCAGCATATTGTCCTTTACTTTATTTTTCATTAAAGCCTTTAGCATATTAAATATAAGTTTTTAAAAAAATTCTTGGTTCGAAAATCTCACATTCCAGCCATATATGACTCTGGTTCTGATGTTTGGTCCGTCTATTCAAACTGTGTTTTTTGCCTTTTGGTATGCCTTATAATTTTCAACTGATAGATGGATATGATGTACTGGGTAAAAGGAACTGTAGTAAATAGCATTTTGTAATGTACTTGTAAAGTAGGGGAGGGGAGGGACTTTCTATAGGCCTATCACTTGGTCTTAGTTTTCTGGTGAGCCTGTGCACCTGGACTGTGAACTTCACAAGTGATTCTTGTTTTTAAAATACCTCTGGGGACTTCTGTTTCTCCAGGTAGGTTGAGCTCTGGTAAAATAATTTCTTTTGACAGTAGGATTTGTTAAGAAGAATAGAATGCTCAGGCATATTTCAGAATTTTTTTTTCTTCTCTTTCTGCCTGAAGATTGACAGGATTTTTTTCTGATGTTCACTGTGATCACCTGATGGAGCTCCTGGAGGTGACTCTCACAAAGGTGTGGGGCCTTCCAAGACTGGGTCCCTGTGGGGTTTTTAAGCTCTTGGATTCGTCCACACTGAGCCTCTAGCACTTGTAATTATTCATTTCTTCCTACCCTAGCACTGGTTCCTATGAAGTTTCTGTTGGTGGGTTTCTGTCTCTCGAGCTAAGTTGTGATGTGCCTCTCTGTCTCTTTAGGGTTAGTGAGGTATGTTTGGACTACAACCTTACTTCTCTGAAGGATATAAGCAGGGTTGATTTTTCAGCATGTTCAGCTTTTTACTTGTTCTTAGGATAAAGTGGCAACTTCTAAGCTCCTTGCATCTGGGTCCAAAAAGTGGAAGTGCTCAGACAATTAGTATCCACTTAGCTGAAGAAGTGGGGGCCTTTGTTATCTTCAGGAGACCACTGGGGCCTGAAAAGTTCCATTTGGTCAGATCTGGGGGAAGGCAGGGAGGGAGTTATAATTTCGAACAGTTGTTCTACACAAGCTCAGTGTGCTCCCTTCCTTGCACAGCAGTTTTTCTAAGTGAGGTTACTGTCATGACTTTCTAAGAGAGATGCAAAAGAGGCTCAGTAAGTTACCCCCCAAATCACAAGTGAAGTAAAGAACTAAAATTCATTTCCTTGGCTTTCAAAAAAGTGGACATTTATTGAGCGTATGCCATATTCCCAGCTGTGTGGCAGGCATTGATGATACACAGAGCAGAGCCCAGTCTATACCCTACATTAAAATATCACAACCTCAGGTGCAGTGGCCCCTGAAGAAGGTGAATGCAACATGTAGCAAGAGAAGGGCTTTCTGAAAGGAAACTTGGTCCTGATGGTGCACAAATAGGGATTATCTGGGATAGAGGTGATGGAGCTGGGGAAGCTTCCCTAAAAAGGGAAGGGACTGCAAAGCACACCCCACTTCAAGGAACTGCAAATGCTTTGGTGTTGCAAGGATGTGGGTGGAGAGGAATGTAGGGGTCAGATACTGCTTTGTACATTTTCATGTATTATGCTTAGAGGTTCTGATTGAATTCTGAAATCAAGGAGCCAAGAAGGGTTTTAAGTAGTAGAATGCCATGACTGAGTCTGCTTTCACAAGATCATTTTAGGAATGAGAAGACTGGGGCAGGGAGACTGGTTAGAAGGTTGTCCCTGTGGTCCTAGGGAGGAAGGCTGAGGGTGTGAACCAAGGAAGGGGTAGTGGAATTGGAGAGGGTTGGAGCAATTCCTGCATGGAACTGACCAAATGGACACAAGGAAGGAGAGAGGCTAGGAAAACACCCTTGTTTCTGGCTTGGGCAGCTGGGGGGATGGTGGTATCATTTACTGAAATAGAGAAAACAGAAGGAAGAACAGATTTTGTGGGGGAAGATGGTGAGCTCAGTTTTGGACGTGTAAGTTTGAAATGCACATGGGAAATCTCACCAGTGCTATGTAGTAGGTAGACATGACAGGAGCTTACCAAGGAATTCCACGTGAAGCCGGGACCATAGTTGTTACTGAGCTTCTCAAAGGAAAATGCGTGCAGTGAGAAAAGAAGGGGCCACTACCAGGATGTTGGGGAACGCCCACATTTGAATAATGGACCAATGGAGAGTTCAGCAAGGAAGCCAGGAATGAATGAACAGAGAAGTAGGAGAGAGGGAGAGCGTTAGTAAGGAGGTGCTGCAGCCTGAACAGAGCTTTGCAGTGAAGGCTGACTTGGTGTTCACTAAACCCATCTCTCTCTCCCTGGGCACATTAGGAAGCTCCATTTTCCAGGCTCCTTGCATGGTCGTAGAGCCAGCATCTAGGGCTGCCACTGACCATGAGGCGAGCTCATGTGCAGTTAAGAGCAGGTACATCACCCTCAAGCTCTTCTCCCCATCCATGATCCCTTTGGACTCACTTATAAAATGACCTCTGGAAGGAAAGCACTCAGATTTTCAGTTTTATTTTCTACCCCAGCACAACCGAGTCTATTTTCCCTGATCCTGGCTCTGGAATCAGATCTCTGGGTTTGAACCTCTTACCAGCTGGGTGGATTTGAATTAACTGCTTAATTTCTCTGCACCTGTTTCCTCATAAAAACTGGAATAATAGCATAAATATGTATTTCCTAGAGTGTTCTGAGAATGAAATTAGGTAATTAATGTGAAGCACTAAGAAGAATATTAAAGACTCTAGAAATGTTAGGAATTAAGGGAGAGTAGAATGTCAAGGACAAGGGAATGGCTTATGGCAGAGGCCCATGGATTAACTGCCTGCAGGTCAGATCTGTTCTGCTGCCTACTTGTGTACAGCCTCTTAGCTGAAAATGTGACATTTTAAAGGTTGAAATAAATCATGTGGGGAGCGGGAGCATGGGAGGAATAGATGAACTCTAGATAGGGCAGAGGGGTTGGAGGGAAAGGGAGGGGGCATGAGGTTAAAAATGATGACAGAATGTGATGATCATTACTATCCAAAATACATGTATGAAGACATGAATTGGTGTGAATATACTATGTATACAACCAGAGATATAAGAAAGTGTGCTCTATATGTGTAATAAGAATTGTAATGCATTCTGCTGTCATATATAAATAAAAAAATACATAAATCATGTGAAAATTACGCGGAGTTCAGATTTCAGTACCCATAAATTTTTGTGGGGACACAGTCATGCTAGTTAGTTTACATATTTTTATGGCTGCTTTGTGCAACAATGATGGGATTTGAGTAGGTACAACAGAGACTATATGGTGAGAAAAGTCTGAAATATTGAAAAGCTGGTTCTTTAAAGAAACAGTTTGGTGACTCCTGGATTACAGTGTCAAATGCAGTAAATGTCAAGAAAGATAAGTAAAAAGTGCTGAACAGAATTAGCAATAGATTACCAGTGACTCTCATCATGGCTTTCCTGGAGTGGTAGAAGAAAATAGATTTTTGGTGGCAGGCAGATCCAAGTTTGATTTCTGACTCTGTAACTTGTTAGTTGTGTGGTCTATTTCTTCCCTTTTCCTGTCTGTTCCTTTCCATTCTTTCATGGACTTGTTTCATGGTTTTGAACCTTTCCTTTATTTCTTTGAATGTTCTAAATATTCCTCTATTAAGATTTCCTTCAGATTTTTTTTTCTGTTATTTCTAGCTCCTGGGGGTGTGAAGCCTCCCATTTGTTGCTGCCTGTCTTGTTATATGTCAATTTTTGTTCCCATTTTAAACTAATACGCGTCACAAATAGAGCAAAGAGATCTGACCGGTGCAGTCTATAATTTTAGGTGCACATGATGAGTGGTTGTTTGGCATTTGCTTCTGCTGAGGCCTTACGAGTCAGCGACTGAAAAGGCTCCAAAAATGTATCATTGAACAACCTCTTTGGAGGCTAGGACCGAGGCACTAGAGTGTGGGTGTTGGGGAATGTGCCTCAAGTTCACATTCCCACTGTGAAACCACTTGTTTAACCTTGACCTAATTATTCTTCTTGTTTAAGTTTTCTTTTCTGTGAAGAAGAAATAAAAATTCCTACTCTTTAGAGATACCGTGAAGAATTAGTGAAATAATATAAGGAACTCAGCATAATGTTGTACATGTAGTGAGTACTTGATAAATATTAAAAACTACCATAAATATTTGGTAGATATTATACACTTGGCAATATTTTCTCCTTGTTTCGTGATATAAGGAAGAAGCTTGATGTTCATGAAAATAGTTTATGAAAATACAAAATGTACAGTTGATTATTATGTATGGACACCGGTCAGATCTCTTTGCTCTATTTGTGACGCGTATTAGTTTAAAATGGGAACAAAAAACCCTCATTAGAACATATTCACTTAGTTTTCAGCCACTGGTAAGGAGCACTGATGGATGTTGGGGGGAGTTTCAGACATTATCCTTTTTCAAAAATAGCTAATTAGAAGTTGGATCATTTGCCAACTATTTTGGGTCATTAAAATACAGCAGGAAAGAGAGTTCTTCTGCAAAGAGGGAAAATGACCCAGATAAAGTTCTTCAGTCTTATTCAAAGAGAACATATATTTATTTTTTAGCCATGTTTTCCTCAGTCATTATTCCAATTGAAAGGTTAGAAATAGACTGGCAGAGCCCTGAGCCCATAGCTAATTCTCATACATATTACCTATCTATTAGTGGGAAGGATAGAAGCGGGCAAATTCTTGGGCAAGAGAAACTTACTTCTGTCTCAAGTAACTTCCAACCACAAATCTTTCCTTAATTAACTGTTACTTTGGGTCTATAGATAAGGGAGGGTCAAAGAGCCAAATGGTGAAAGAAAGCTGTAGGCTACTATGATTTATCATGAAATATGTTATTAGTTACCCACAAGGATTTCACAAAATGAAGTCTTATAATTCTATTTTTCACAAAAAAATCACAAAGGCTAATATTAGAAACATTTAAATAGAGAAATAGTTTTAGATTTATATTACCTGATCTTCATAATCAGATCCTGTATCAATGATCTCTCCAGTGTCCAACATCATTGAAGGATCAAAGTCACTTGAACCTAAATTTAGAAAAGGAAAAATTAGCTGATGGAGGCTGTTTCTAAAGAAAGAAATCCCCTCTTGGGTTTCCATATTGTTCTAGGATTCTATTAAATTCACAAACATTTCTAGATGCTTCCCATCTGCCAGGAACTGCATTTGAGCTGGAGATTGAAGATGCAGATACTCAGGGCACTGTGTCCACCCCTAAGAATATGACAGTACTGTGGAGAATGATTTGTCAACAGCAAGATTCAGAAATCAAGAAGAGTGAGTCAAGTGTGACTAGTAGAGGAAGTGGTGGAGTTGGGATTCTTCATAAGGAGCTGATCTGTGAACATGAACACTCAGGGCAAAATGTGATTTGTCCAGGAGAAATAGCTTCAAGATGTGCTAGAGTAACTAAGGCAGAAGGAACACCACATATGGAGTGGGAGAAGAGCAAGAATTTTCCAGAAATAAAAGGGCTGAATCTGCCCACTCCAGAAAAACCTGAGATGTTTTCCCTCAAGCCTTTGGGGTCACCTCAGTCTCTGAAGGTGAGAAAAATGAGATTAACTTAATTTTTTAATAGAAAGATTGCTCTCCTGTGTTAGAGTCTATAAACAAGTCAAAATAACACCTGGCATTTTGCCAGGGGAATGTTAGCATTTGTAAACAAGTCTGGATGGTGCCTGGCAAAATGCCAGAGGGAGTGGTTTGAGAAGTAACAAAAGCGAGCCATTAAGTGTGGAGATTCCTTATTGGTTGACTGATGTATCTAGTTTATGCTAATTAGATAAGTTGTGTGGAATGTATAAATACTGCTCCTGTCCTGCAATAAACGGCTCCTACTCCTGCTGTATCAACGTATACAAGTTGTTCGTCACCCCCTGGTTATTCTGCTGCAGCCGCAGTTATAGGTTACATTAAATCACTTATCTATTTCTTCCCAAACTTAAACCACTGATTTTCACAAAGGGGCTTCTGAAGCACAATTTATTCATAGTTCTCATTTAATAATTCAAAATATACATCATCTCAAAATATACATCACCTTACCAGGAAGGAAAATAGATACAAAATCTAAAAGATTTATATTACCATAATCTAAAATATTATGTATCCTGTAAAATAACGAACAAACTCATATTTTACTATAAATGTGGCCTTGCTGAATAATTCCTGGTTAGACTATTGTATGAGTAATATTTAGTGAAAATAGCTTTTCACAAAACATCAAGCATCTCGCACACTTCTCAGACATGGACCTGTCCCAGAGATGTTGCCTCTGTACTCTCCCAAAACAGGAGCCAAGACTTCCTGGTGCGGTGGTGCATGCCTGTAATCCCAGTGGCTTTCGAGACTGAGACAGGAGAATCATGAGTTCAAAGCCAGCCTCAGCAACTGCGAGGTGCTAAGCAACTCAGCGAGACCCTGTCTTTAAATAAAATACAAAATAGGGCTTGGGATGTGGCTTGGTGGTTGAGTGTCCCTGAGTTCAATCCCAGGTACCAAAAAAAAAAAAAAAAAAATTGAGAGCCAAGGTGTGTCCTCATTCTGCTTTTCTCTTTGCTCTCTTATCTTTAGCGCCCCCCTACCCCCATCTATTACCATGACCAAGTGCTAAGCAGCAACACCACTGTTTCTGTCTTCAAAAATTTTTAAAAACAAGATAAAGTTTTCCCATATGGAGATCCTTGAACCATCAAGCCATTCTGGAGAAGTCAACTGATGCAGAGTTGACATGTGTAGTGGCACAGGTGTGTTCAGAACAACTCTACTGATGCTAGTTGCCAGTCACATCATTGGAGCAGCCTTGGCCAATTCTGTTGCTAATGAGGCAGTTGGTAGAATGGCACTGGGAAGTCTTTGCCCCTTGATACCAAGAGGGTAAGACTAGAGCATGAAGTGGGAAACTTTAATTTTTATGTGTACCTTTTTAAAATGAGTGGGATTATATGTAATTTTTCTATCATTGTGCTTTGGTATTTTTCAAATAAAGAATTTTGTAAGTGTATCTTGGGGACAAAATACTTGACTGTCTCAAAGCCCAGTCTGAAAGTCAGCTTACATTTATGTGTTAAAGGCAGTAAAGATGTTAGAAGTAAATTGCAATTTTTTTTTTCATTATATGTCATAGATATTTTAGAACCAAAATTTTGCAGAATCCCACTCTGTCATTTTAGAAGAGAAGAAAACGAGATGCAGAGAAGTTAAATAACTTGGTGAAGGTCAATACAGAAAGTATGTGAGATCAAAGGCATGGCCCTTAGCTCTAATTCCTTCGAACATACTCCACCACTGCCTCCAAATAGCTTTACAAATATTACCTTTCACTCAAGTCTCTACAGGAGAGGACCTGGAGGGGTATACTGTCTATTCTGCATTCTGAGAAAATGAGGATCAGTGATAATTCTCAGTGAGCTCGATCTTGGGATGACTGTGAAAATGGCAGGGTCACAAGTGGAATTAAGGAGTCTTGTTCAAGCCCATGACCATCAATGTTCCATTGCTGCTATTGGTAGCATCATTAAAGGTAATATGAATTTTGTTTAGCTGTCATTACTTCCTCAATGTGGCTGTTATCTACCACTGTCTAGTGACATGGTGATAGGTAGGTGGATTCAAACACTACCTTCAAATCAGCTTTATTTAGAATGATTCATGTGGCATGAGAAACACAATTTGAGCACAGAATCTTATTAAATGTATAGCTTCTCTTAGTGCCTGTGTCCTACTTATTTTGTTTAACTGGAAACAGTTCTTTCAATTGTTTTCAAAAAGTACAACCTGAAGGGCTCTTCAAAAACCTAGTTAACAGATACCACATATGAATATTTGATACTGAAGCAAGTTTATTAGGAAATTATCTTTGACAATAGCAGAATGAAAAGATTTTTTTTTGTTTAAGAAAAACTCCTGCTTATAATAGGAAGAAGAGATTGGCTTTCCTAATCAAGTGCTTTTAACAGAAATTCCAATATATCATTAAGGGATAAAATTTCTCGACACATTGTTGCTCCTGGCAACAGCAGCATTAATATATCAGGAGGCAATAGACAAAGGATATCATCAGCAGCTCAGATAATGATTGAAAAGCTTTCTTTTTTTCTTTTAGCATTGGTTGCTTGGTATGCTCAAAATGGGACCTTTAATAATAGTCCACCATTTGGCATGTGAAACAAGGAGGTAAATACAGACATATGTACACACTTTTGCATTCTTTCAATGGGCAAATTAACAACTGCAAATGATCTTGTTACTCAAAAAAGACAGCAAAATCAGGGCATTTTGAAAAAGTGATAGTGTGGTTTTCATTTCTCCTGATTTTGAACCTCTCGATTTCTTTTCAGATTTAAAAATATCTGTTCTATAGATAGTATGGAAAGGTCTTAGCTGAAATGTAGAACCCCACAGGGAAGACTTAGCGTCACTAGTTTTAGATGTGGTATGGTCTTCGGAAATATTATTTTCAGGTTGTCTCCTTTAATTTAAATGGAAGATGAGACAGATTGGCTTTAGAGGTACTAGAGACTAAATGCATTGCTTCCTGAGACAATGTTAGAGACTTTTTTCCTCCTGGTAGATTGTTAGTCAAAAGTTTTAGGAATTCTCCTTCCACTTTGAGTGCTTCCTGAACAGTGACAGGTGCAGGTAAATAAAACCCCTCCAATCCTCCATTCAGTCCTCCAGGGAAAGCAGGCTCTCCCTTGCTCCAATTTCCATTAACTGCAGGCTGCTCTGTAAGAGGAGGTTGCGTTTCATCCCTGAATCTAAAAAAATGCAGCTTAGAAATGAAATGCATTCTGTGCATACATGCTGAATGAGAGTAAAGAAAAGGATGTTTACACTTTACCTTTGCAGATCTTGCTCTCATTCACTTACTCTAATAACACGAAGTACCTCCTTGTAAATGCCCGACTGCATCAGGCACTAAGAATCCTTCTCTAATTTCAACAGTCATGGAAAGTGTTAGCAATGCTTTTGTGTCAGAATTCCTTTGAGGAAGAGAAAAATATTATTTGGAAAAATATCCTGAGTATTTGGAACCAGGAAGTGAGCTCCTGGACGGATCTGGGTGTTGCAGGATGGTTCTGGGTGAGAAGGGGAGGGGGGTGGATTATTTCAATACTCCAGGACAAGGGTTGGGAAAGAGGAAAAGAGGCAGGGAGAAGAGAGTAGAAGAAAATACAGGAAAAGGAGGGAAATTTGTATGAGCCCTCAAGTCCTTAGCAAAAATACTACCACATATATAGCCTTTTTAGTGTGGCAGCCACATGTTTTACACATAGAAATCATTCACTCTTGGCAACAATCCTATGAGGTAGGTGCTATTATTTCCTTTAAAAAATAAATCTCAGTCCCTTTTATAAAAAGTTGCTATTGAAGCCAACCACTTCCAAGTACAACCATCAACTCTGAACAAAATATGAATTACACCTAGGAATTGAAATTAACCTAGATGAGTTCTGGCTGTTTTTTTTAAAATGCATATATTTCCTCTTTATAGATAAGAAAATGTAGGGCCAGAGAGATTGATTGATGTGGCCAGATGGCTCTTCCAGAAGTCCTAATGGAGGACTCCATAGAGCAGAAACTGCAGATGAAATTGAAAATTTGGAGCTCATGGCAGCCTATGGGAAAAGGTTAGCCCTCAGCTTGGGAGCAAAGACTTGGTGTGCCTGTAAATCCCATGCTTAGATGGTGGCCCAGCTGAGGTGGCCAACTGGAAAAGGAAGACCTTATGTACCCTCTCTTATGAGATTCACACTGGGCATCAAACCCTCCCTGGTTCTCTGTTTTTCTTTCTGTGTGTCCTCATGAAATCTTATGCTTTAATAAAGGAAACTGCTGCTTAACCAACAATCCTGTACCTAAAAATCGTGCAGGAAAAGCACAGGACATTATGCAAGGGCTTAAACAAGTCTGGAATGGTGTCTGAGAGGCTCCTTGAATAAATCACTCTTGTACTGAGGCCAGGATCTAGCCAGGTGAAGGATAAGACTATAGAGTTGGAAGAGTGGAGGGATATAATGAAGACAAGTTTCCTGAGCAACTGGGAAAACAGGTACAAAACAGCTACAGAAGGAAGGTACTGGAGCCATTGAAGGAACCACAAGAAACTGATATGAGTGAGGGATGGAGGTGATGCCCTGCACAGTGGGAAAGCTAGGGATTTGTGGCTTTCTGCTATGTGAGGAGCACCAGTGCCCAGCCTGCTGGAAGGTCATTGAAAGGTTTGTTTTGTTTTGTTGTCAGAAGCCAGCACAGTTGCAGTACTGCAGGACAAAGCTACTTTGGAGAAATGCCACTAGTGAGCCATAAGGTGCTACAAAGTTGTAAAGAGCGGGCAGCAAAATTCAGCTCCTTCACTCTACCGTATTAGCAAACTAAGGATATCTAGCAGCTAGAGACTTGTTCTTATTTCTAAAATTATGTTCTAAATAAAATATTAACTTAAAAGGCACAGGAATCGTAGCATTTTCTTTTTCAGAGCAATAGTAGTCTTATTTACATGATGCAACACAGTTCTCAATATTCCATCTTTCCTGCAACAGGCAGGAAATATCACTAGAAAATTAGGCAGCAGAGTTTGCATCAGTTATCTGTGCTCTGCTGGTCTGCCCAGAAAGATCTCCATCTCTTTCTTCTTACAATTCTTCCATTCTTGGCAGCTACACTTAGGTCGCTTCAAATGGTGGTTTAAAATTTTAAGTGTTTTGCCTTGTACTTCATAGCTCAGAACTTTTTTTTTAACTTTTGAGGCCATAACTCTGAAGAAAGGTCAAGACTGAGACCAAGATTTGAAGGGTGAGATAGCACTATGTGTGCAGCTGTTGCTGTGGTTAGCATGATGTCCAAGGGCAAAGCTCAGAGCAGAAGCACCTGAACCAAAATGCTAGACGGAAGGCAGCATTGCAGGTCTAATGTGCCCCCGTTTCCTCCGTGCTTGTGACCACACCAAATTGATGAGACAGAAGCTGGCCAAGATGAATTGGCCAATGATCCCTATGAAGGTGGTGCCTCTCCATAAGAGAAAGGTGAGGGCCATGGAATCAAGCGTAGAGGAGAGTCCTAGGAGCTTGTGTAGAAACCCATGTACAAAATGACATGGAGGCAAAGCCAGCATCCAGAGAAGAAAGAAAATATTCTGTCTTAGGGCCTCATTGAGTACATACAATACATGGTGGAGAGCCATGGGGAGGGATATGAGGCCTTGGCTGGGAATGGGAAGAATTGCTATCAGGATACTCTGAAACACATTGGGAAGATCAATGTCTATAAATGTTTTTACCCAGCAGAGTGGCAAACCTTCATCGATTCTTCTCAGAAGAATAAGATGGAGGGTGAGTGGCTGGTTTACAGCTGCCCCAGGCTGAGCCCGTCTCTGGGACCAGCAGTGTTGAAGGCAAGGAAGGATGTGTGGCTTCAGAAGAGCTAGCTACATGCCATGGGATCAGAAGGTTTTCCGTACATACTCACTCACACACATATTCACACTCACCCAGTATCCTTCCTGGATAAGGAACTGTTTCTCAGAGGCTCAACTTACACTCTTCTGGGGGCTCATGGAAAAGCCAGAGCGTGCTGTTTGAAGAGTGGGCATTTCATTTGAATACAGTTGTGTACATAATAAAAACTTTATTATAAAAATAATGTTGTTCTCAGTCTTGACCTTTCTTCTGAGTTTTGGCCTCAAAAGGTAAAACCCAAAAGTTCTGTGCTATTTTTAAAAAAGAGAGAGAATCATCTACTTAGAACTGGTAGGTGAAGCTATATGGGCAGTGAGTTGGACCAGAGTCAGAATAGAGAATAGAGAACCGTGAGTGCCACCTGTCTGAGGCAAACTCCTAGGTGGGAGTGCTAAAGAAGGGAAGGGGCAGGGCCCACAGGAGCTAGCTGTGGATTGGGATGGAAGTTCTTTACTCAGGCAATATAGAAAAAACCCTTTTAGGCTGGGGGAGTCTTGGAGGAATTATAACTTTTAATTGTTGCACAAAGTATATGGATTAGTTTAGATTTTTTTTCCTATTACGTTGTGACTACCTGCTAATTTAGATGTGCAACGACAGGAAGAAAAATGTTAACAAACTGCAAAGGACAGATTTATAACCCTTCCATTCTATTTTGGTCTATCCCTTTATTTTTAAACCAGAAAGAACGAGGGCTGTCCTTTAAGCTTACAGCAATTTGTTGGGCTTTACCCATTAATACAAAGTACGACATTTGGCAGGTGATCACGGTGTATTGTTGCCCAAAGGACGTAGCAACTTACCTGCTGCATTTTCTTTGTTGGGAAATAATTTGCTGTCAACTGCCATACTGATGTCATAGAACACCTCATCCTCGTTTCGGTCAGCATCAAACTGGGGGAAATCAGGACAGACAAATGTGGAATGTGAGTATGCATAAATCAGTTCATCACCAAACATAATGAATGTGCATTGCACAACTGTATCTGTGATGAAGAAAGACAAAGGAAATAAGGCACTCAAGTCTTCAATCAGACATTTAGAGAGTTTTTAAGTCCAGATTTCATATCAAATAAAGAAAGGCATTAGGAAGTAAATGTATATTCACTTAAGGATAAGAAAAGTGCATACCATATTGTCTTCACATACAAAGCAAAGTTTCCCCCCCGCAGGTATTGGAGATCAAACCCAGGGCTTTGCACTTGCTAGCCAAGCATTCTACCACAGAGCTATACTCCCAGCACTTTTTCAAATTTTATTTCAAGACAATCTTGCTAAGTTGACCAGACTGTCCTCAAACTTGCCAGCCTCCTCTCTTAGACTGCTGAGTAGCTGGGATTATAGATGTGTATGACTGTGCCCAGCATAACCCCCCTCCAAATCAAATTTAAGATACTGTACTGAATACAACAAATACTATATTACAGATATGGTTTGTGAACACTATAGACTTAGATGTAACAAAAATTAAATATTTATTTTACCATTCCATAACATTTACAAAATTTTGAATATCTTAAAATAATGTGGCTATATGCACAAAACTGCTGTTTCCCAAGAGGTTCAAGTGTTTAAAATACATCTTTCTTTTTTGTTAAAAATCACATTATTGAATTATAATCGATATACAACAAGCTGCATGTCTCTGTAGTGTACAGATTGTCTAAATTTTGGTATCTATACATACCTGGGAAATAATCATAAAATCAAAATAGTGAAAATTATCTATCACTCCCCAAAGTTTAGAATAATTTTTCCTATCAGGCACCATGGATCTGCTTTCTGTTAAATTATTTGCATTTTCTAGAATTTCATATAAAATGAAAAATATGCAATCTTTTTTGTCTGGATTCTTTCACTCAGCCCAATTATTTTGAGGGTCATCAATGTTATATCTGTAGTTAATTCCCTTTCATTACTCAGTAGAATTCCATTGCAGGTATATATTTTGAATCCCATCCCAGTAATTTTTCATCTTAGACATTGTAGATGTTTGATTTGAATCTGTGTGTGTATGTGTGTTTCTGGGGATAGAGCTTGCACATGTTAGGTAAGTAAATATTCTACTACACTTAGGTCGCTATACCCCCAGCCCTAATTCTTTTTTTTAAAAATTGTTTTTCATGAATTTAATTGTTTCAATATCTGAAATTAAATTATAATAGCTATTTCAACATTCTTCTTTGCTAATTCTAACATTTACATCAGTTCTGATTGATTTTTACCTCTCATTATGGAGAATTTTTTTTCTTTGTATGCCTGGTCCTTTTTTTTTTTTGGATGTCAAGCATTGACATTTGGACCTTGTTGTGTGTTGGATATTTTTGTATTACTATAAATATTCTTAAGCTTTGCTCAGGAATGCAATTTAATTACTTGGAAACAGTTCAATCTTTCAAGTCTTGCTTTTAAGATTTGTTAGGCTGGACCAGAAAATTATTGAATTTAGGGTTATTTGTTTCTTACTAACAGTAAGGGAAGACTTTTCTTGGTCCACTCTTCAGAGTCTTGTCAATGAAGAGGTTTTCTACTCTGGCGGGAAGAAAGATGCATAAGTCCAAGCCTGGTGTGAGCACCAGGTAATGTTCCTTCTTACCCTTTCAGGGAGTTCTTTCTTGGTTTCAGGTAATTTCCTCATGTGGATTCACTGAATAGGACTTTGCTGAATACTGGAGGAGGGAGGCCCTCAGCTTGTCTCCAGAACTCTCTGTGCTGTGCTCTTATCTCTGATATTTTGGTTCTATGAACTCAAACCACCTTAGTCTCTTGGACTCGCGGCTCCATCTCCTCACCACACGTCTACCAGACTCCCCAGGGCTCCTTTTTCCCTGGCACTGAAGAATGAAAACTCTCCAGCCAGTCAACTGAGGCAAGCACAGGGCTCACTGTACCTAATTCCTTTCTCTCAGGATCTCTTCATTGTTTGATGTCCAGTGTCTTGAAAATCATTTTAAAATAATTTTTCATGTTTATGTATTTATTTGCTTATTTAACTTTTGATCATTTCATGTGGGAGGGAAAATTCAATCTCTTTTTATTCCATTTTGTTAAGGGGTAGAAGTCTCAATTCATTAGTTTTTAATCTTTTTTTAAAAAATTCTGATTTGTTATATATGACAATGGAATGCATTACAATTCATATTACATATAAAGAGCAAATTTTTCATATCTCTTGTTGTATACAAAGTATATTCACACCATTCATGTCTTCATACCTGTACTTTGGATAATCATGTCTATCACATTCCACCATCATTTCTAACCCTATGCCCCCTCCTTTCCCTTCCCACTCCTTTGCCCTATCTAGAGTTTGTCTATTCCTCCCATGTTCTCCCTCCCTACCCCACTATGAAACAGCTTGATGCTGGTTGTTTTAATGAATCATAATAATAGCCATTATTTATCAGGTGGTTAGTATGTGCCCAATACTGTTAAAACACTTCATGAACTAGATTTATTTTTAAAGTCATGTTTGTTGAGGTATAATTTATATATGGCACAATTTACCCCACTTAGTTTTATAGCTATATGAATTTTGATAACATAAATATAAAAAATGACAACATTTTATGGATATATAGTACTACCATCAAGATATAGAATATGTTACCTTGTTCTCCTTTACTTCTTTTTTTAAACAAATAGAGAAATTAATTTTAATATATTTTCATTTAACCCAATGATTACCAACATAATTTGCAAAGAAAATAATTGTTATTAGATATTTCATGTTCATTTTCTTTGTCCTAGTAATTCTTTGGAATCTAATGTCTATTTAACACAAAGCATACCTCAATTCAGACTAGACACATTTCAAATACTCATTGGCCTCATGTAACCAATGGCTGCCATATTGGCTCCTTTCTCCATCTTGCACCTTTTGGTGAGACATATACTGTAGGCTGCATGATAAGTCCCATTGTTATGTGGTTTCTTGTTGAGTTCCATCAGAAAGGGACACCAAAGAGATGAACTTAGAATATACAAGAGTAGAGGGAGGTGTTTTATTCCTCCCTATAAGACTCTATTAGACTGCGAGTTGGTTTCTACATGCTTTTGATGGGAGTAACTTCAGTTAGGTCACCTTCTCCTACAAGTTTTTCATAGTAGCTCTCTCTTATTTTACCTCCTACCTCTCCAAGTTTACAGAAGGAAAGGTGCTTCACAACATTTGTTAGTTACTCTCAACCTTGCCCTTACCTTAAATTTGGTCTTTTGAATGTATCCTATATTTCTTGAATATTCTGCTCATGGTTTCTTACTAGTGTCACTGTGAGGTCAACTTTATTTTCAAGATTATATATTTTGTCTTCATTGTCTGAGGTCCTAACTTCCAAGTGATCTAGTCTGTTGGTGATGGTATCTATTGAGTTTTTTAATTGGCTTATTGTTTCTTTTGAGGATTCTATTTTTTTTTTTCAGTATTTTTTTCTTGAAGTAATCTCTTGCAACTTGTATTCGCTCCTTTATCTCTTTGTTGGAATAATCTATTTTTGCATGTATCTGCTCACTTAGGTCATTCTTTAATTCCCAAATCATCTTAGTTATGTATATTCTGAACTCCTTCTTTGCTTTGCTATCTATGGATTCTATTGTTGTAGTATCTTGGTTTGTTTGGGGCACTTTCCTCCCTTGTTTTTTCATGCCTATGAGTCTTCCTCTCTTGTAGTGTAGATCTGAGGTATGACAGTTCTGCCCTATTGTCTTATAGTGTCCCTACAGCTTACCAATACCTCACTTTTAAGGGAGAGATCAACATTATGGCACTCAGTGCACCCAACATGCAGCCATATATCAGCTTCTGTTTTTACATTCACGGTTTTTTCACTATAATCAAAAAGAGTGAGCTTGGTTATCTTCTATCTTATAGTCAATAGATTTGCATAATGGTTTACAGTTTCTAATGATAGAAGGGGGCCTGGGGGTTTCCTGAGATGTTTATGAGGTAGGATTTAGAATACGGAAGTATTAGATTATATGACTATTGAGAAGGTAATCATAAGAAGTTGGCTGTTAGTAGGAGAAACAAGAGATAGGCAACCCCATACAAGACTCCCTGTTACCTCAGGAACAGGATAACTATTAGCACCCCGAATAGAGATACCTTTGGTGCAGCCAGGCCCACATGGACCTTGATGATATCTTACCAGGTCTTTATTGTTGTCCCTTGATATAAGCAGTGATATCCCAGTTTTGCTCAAGCCTATATGTACCCTGATGTTGGGCTGTGAAGCCACGCTTTGGTAAATAAAGAACCCTAGCACAGGGTGGCTCACCATGTATCTCTGGGCCCAGGACAGGCCTATCCTCCTGACCTCCTAGCTTTTAATATTAAATATTACCTTGAAGATAGTTCAGATTCAAGTGGTTTATTCCTTTATATTTTTTTCTATTGAAGTGTTTTGTATTTTTCTTGTGAGAGAAATTTGGGAAATCTAAGTTAGACATTTATTTCCTCACCTTTCCTTACTGTTAAAACACAGTCATGAGGGAAAGATGATACTTAGGAAAAATCAAAGTTCACTAACTCAGATTTTACAGACCTCCAAGCATGTTCCAATTCTGTCAATGGGTTTAAAGAACTTACAAAAAGATTCTTTTTCCCCCACTTTTTATGTTTATTATTATTGTTTAAAACATATTTGATGTGCAATAAAATTTCAGAAAAGCATACAATTTGTATTGTTTAATAAATTGTCACAAAGTAAACATTTCATCAAGAAAATAAAAAAACAGGATCTTAGCAGAAACACTAGAAGTCCCTCATGTCCTGCCCCAATGCTGCCGCCACTCTTTTTCCTCCCTGAGCTAATGCCCATGCTGTTTTCTCAACACCATAGCTTTGGATTTTTAAAACATTTTTATTTTCTTATTTTTATTGGTGCATTATAAGTGTGTATATTGATGGGATTTGTTGTTATATATTCATACACGCACACAATATAACAATATAATTTGGCCAATATCATTCCCTAATATTTCTCCTTTCTCTCTCCTCTTCTTTTCTCCTAGTCCCTTTCCTCACTTTACCCATCTAGATTTCAATTTCATGAGATTCCCCCCAACTTTATTTTCCTTTTTCCTCTCTAGCTTCCTCATATGAGAGAAAAAATAGACTCTTGATTTTCTGAGTTGGGCTTATTTCACTTAGCGTAGTGTTTTTCAAGTTCCATCCATTTTCCTGTAAATTACATAATTTCATTCTTCATTATGTCTGAATGAAACTCCATTGTGTATATATATATTACATTTTCTTTATCTGTTCATCCATTGACGGACACCTAGACTGGTTCCATAATCTGGTGATTATGAATTGTGGTGCTATAAGCATGGTATGCATGTATTGTTATCATAAGATGACTTTAATTCTTTAGGATAAATACAGAAGAGTAGTATAGTTGGGTCGTATGGTGGTTCCATGCTTGGCCTTTTGAAGAACCTTGGTTCTGATTTCCACAGTGGTTGTACTAATTTACAATTCCACTAAAAATGTAAAAGTGTTCCTTTTTTCTTCACATCCTGTCCAGCGCTTATTATTGTTTGTATTCTTGATGACCACCATTCTGCCATTCTGACTGGTGTGAAATGAAATCTTAGTGTTTTTTTTTTTTTCTTTTGGGACACCCAAGATTGAACTCAAGGGCACTTGACCACTGAGCCACATTCCCGAGCCCTATTTTGTATTTTATTTAGAGGCAGGGTCTTACTGAGTTGCTTAGCGCCTCACTTTTGCTGGGCTGGCTTTGCAAGCTACAGGGATTATAGGTGTGTGCCACCGCATGCAGCTTCAGCGTAGTTTTGATTTGCATTTCCCTAATTGCTAAAGATGTTGAAGACTATTTTTATTTGTTGGCTGTTTGTATTTGGATCTTCTAAGCATAAGACCATGTCATCTGCAAACAGTGATAACTTGACTTCTTCCTTTCCAATTATCTTAAAATTTTTTTTTAGCTATAGATGGACACAATATCTTTACTTTTATTTATTTATTTTTATGTGGTGCTGAGGATCAAACCCAGTACCTCATGCAATCAAGGCAAGCACTCTACCACTGAGCTACAACCCCAGCCATTCCTTTCCAATTTTTATCCCTTTTCTTTCCTTATTGGTCTGGCTAGAATTTCTAGTACTATATTGAATAGGACTGGTTAGAGTGGAAATCATGAACAAGGATATTTTGAGTACTAAAGTACTTGATTGCCCAATCCAAGAGGCAAATGTACAACACAATTCTTGAAATCATTTAACAAATGTTTTTTGAGTAGCTACTGTGTGCTAGGATAGACTCTTCAACTGATCACCTTGGACAGATGAACATGGAGCTATGAAGAGTGCAGACGACATTCACATAGTCAGCCCAACTCTGGGATTATGAAGATGTCATTGAAGCCAATACACTCCCACATTAGAACCAGGAAATTACAATAGGTTTCCTCATTTTCTACAACATTCCACTTCTACAACTCCAGACTGCCATAGAACTCTACCTTCTTTCAGTAAATATCATGCCATGGGGACCCTGAGAAACATTCTGATTGAATGTTATCACAAAATTGTCATGTAATTTGCAAAGGTTTTTACAAAATGAATCAAACATTTAAATCATTAAACATTTTATGTATTATTTGTTTTGCATGAACTATATCCACATGTTCTTAACTAGGAGTGATCCCCAATCCCCTAAGAATTGTGGCAATGTCAGGAGACATTTTTGGTTGTTAACACTTGCAGGAATGGAGAGACTACTTGCCAGGGATGCTGCTAAATATAGGAAAGCCTAGCTCCGACAAAGAATTAGACCATTTAAAATGTCACTAGGGCCTAAACTGTGAAGTCCTAACACACACCAAGGCATTCTTGACCAATGGTCCAGAACAGAAGACACAGAGACAAACCCACATAAATACAGTTAACTCATACTAGACAAAGACGCCATAAACATACATTGGAGAAAAGATAGCCTCTTCAACAAATGGTGCAGGGAAAACTGGAAATCTGTATGTAACAAAATGAAATTAACCCCTACCTCTCACCCTGTGCCAAATTCAAATCAAAGTGGATCAAGGACGTAGGCAGTAGACCAGAGACCCTGTGCCTAGTAGAAAAAAATGTAGGCCCAAATCTCCATCATGTCAGCTTAGGAACTGAATTCCTCAATGGGACTCCTAAAGCACAAGAAGTAAAATCAAGAATCAATAAATGGGATGGGGGCTTTAGGATTTCAAACAGTATGTTGAAACACAAGTAGTAATTTTTTTTTTAAGGAAAGGTTTTTGAGGGGCTGGGGCTATGACTTAGTGGCAGAGTGCTTGCCTAGCATGTGTGAGGCATGGGGTTTGATCCTTAGCACCACATACAAAAATAAGCATATAAAATAAAGGCATGCTGTCCATCTACAAGTACAAAAAAAAGTTTTTGAATTAAAAGAATCTAGGATGCTAACTTTAAAATATGAAAGATAGAAGAAGTGTTAATGCTGAAGGAGCAGTATAGGTAAAGATCAATGAGAGTTCCTAGGAAGGAAAATTCATTTATATATCATGGGTCAGAAAAAGTTTCAGTGGGAGATGATTATGTGGCAATAGAGCAGATGAGGTCTGAAGTTGCTCCTAGTTCCGCCATTCTGTGATTTAGATGGGAATTTTAGGTTTTAGATGATTGTTATTTAATGCCTAGCAATCTTAGGTAAAGACTTTTCTTATTCTAAGGGAAAAAATTCATGGTCAGTAGGTCAGTAGGATCTGTTTTATGTCATTTAATGCAGGTAGGCTGAAGAGGTCAATTGGAAGTTTTAAAATGAAATGCTTACCAAATTCCCTAGTTTACTCAAAACACATGTTTTAATTTGAATAACAAATGATGTAACAGCTTTCAAAAGCATACACAATAGATCTAGATTAGGAAAGGAAATTATAGCATAGAAGAGGGAGTAAAATTATTCACTACCCAAGGAGCAAGCAGCAATGATGATTTGCATTTTTAGTGGCAGAAATGAGTTTTTGTTTTCTTGCCTCTGATTTTCAGAACCCAATAGGCTGCCCAAATTACCTCCACCTGGACAGGGCTTTCCATACTCTTACCTCTGATAGCCAGCAACGATAGGTCCATAAAATATCCTAATGGACTCCAATAGGATGGTACAAATTCAGTTTTTGCTTCATGATTGCATCTTTGATTAAACTTAGGTCTGTCTCATTTTTTATCTTCTTCATCAGTTGAAGAGGAAATAAATGGCTCTATTTTTAGTATTTTTTCAGTTTTATGTTTCCCGTAAGCATCATTCTCTAAGCATCAAATGAGCTTCTTAAAATTTTTACTTCTCCCTTGATTCACACAGGGGATTTCAATTAAGCATACTCTCCACCAGTGGTTTCTGTCATTTGCTGCTGGAGATCCCTCAAAATGCCAAAAAACCAAATCAGACCAAACTAAACAACAACAACAACAAAAATCCCACAAAAAACAAACAAACAAAAAAACCCCTAGCCCTTCAAATATTCTCTTTTTTAATGTTTGGAGATGTGCCTCTAAAAGACTGATTGTTGGTGTTCTCTTTGAAGTATTCTTATTTTTCTTCAACCCCAAATTGGAGCTGGCACTAAAATAATAATACATTAAAAACTCATGGTGCCTGGAGTGAAATATGTCATTATCAGTGATGGGGTAATGACCATGGGTATTACTTAGCAGAAGCATATTTCTAAAGCTTCATAATTAATCATAAAACTTGAAAGATAAATACCTGCATGGTGTGGTGTGTGGGGTGGGTAGGGACGGTCTCTGAGAAAGCCAAAGCAACCCTATGTTTTGACAAGCCCTATGTTTTCCTGTGTGTGACCCTATGGAACCAAGTTCTGTAGAACTTATTCTTTTTTTTTTTTTTAAACAGAATGAAATACCCTTAAGTATATGTACGAAGAAACAAATTGGTATGAATATACTTTGTATACAACCAGAGATATGAAAAAGTGTGCTCTATATGTGTAATATGAATTGTAATGCATTCTTCTGTCATATATAACAAGTTAGAATAAAAAATAAAATTTAAAAAATAGTAAGGATTTAACAAAAAAATAGACATGGTTGTATGCAAAGAGATGGATACAGAATACTCGAAAGCTGTGGATAGCTGAGTGAAAGATTTATTTTCTTAGCCTTCTGCACAGAATTTTTATTTCACTGGATATTCAGAATATAAACAGCATCTAGAAAATTTGTTGAGAACAGTCAACACAATAAAAAGATTCCAGAGAAAATTGTTATGATATTTATGAAATTTAAAAAAAGATTCTCTCTGAACTTGAAGCTTTAAAAATGTAGTAACTTCGAGCTAGTTTTACTATAGAAACCTAGAAAAGAGGGCTAATTCAAGATGATTTTGAATATTCTTACAAGATTTATCTCAGAGAACATTTTCCAGAATCTTGTCAGCACTCAGCACTAACAAAGCTCTAAATAAAGTACCAGATAACACTGATGTTCATTGAGCAACCACTATGTGCCACATGCTGCATTAGAAGTTTGCATTCTACATTTTAATTACTCAGTCACTATAATAACATTATAAAAGATGTATCACTCTCATTTTACAGATTCAAAACTAAGCCTCTGGGTTGGGAATAGAGCTCAATGGTAGAGTGCTTGCCTAGCGTGAGGAGGCCCTGCATTCAATCCCCAGCACCTTGGAACAAAAACAAAACTAAGCCTTTAAGAGATTAAGTTACTCTGTACACGGTTATGTAGTGGCAGAGTCAAGATCTAAATCCACATCTGTTCACATCAAGTGTGAGCCCTACCAGCTGCCAAGGCTGTCAGGATCAGCTCTCAGCTTCATGGGGGCAGCCTTAGATCTTAGCTGGGGACTTGCAAGATGAAGAGGTCTCTTAGAAGTACTGTAAAATGGAACCCCAAGAACCCTTAGAAGCCAAGCCAGGTCCAGGTGCAAAATACACATTCTTTATCTTATTCCCTGTTTGGGGAACATAGTAGAATATTTTATTTCTCTGCATGACACTGTGCCCTGCTGGATGGCTGTGGCTGTTGGCAGAACTTCCCTCAAGGCTGGCCAGGAGCATCAGGAGAGGCAAGGGCAGGCTAAGTTGACCGTAAGAGGCAGATGACTTCCCAGCTCCTAAAAGAGTTCTCTTTGTCTATTGTTGGCTCTAGTTGTACTCCACAGCAGTCTTCTAAAACTTCTCTCTGCAAACAATCCTGATTTTTAATTTATTGAGAGGACTGAGATCATCTCGTGTGGTCTGTTTTTCCCCTTTCATCATTACCAAATCCCCATCAGGAATCAGAGGAAGAGCAGTACACCTCCCTCCTAAGGGTCTCCCCAACATGGAAGAACAGATTTCCAATGGAGGCCCTTCCCTGGTCTGGCACTTCCTGGAGAAGTGCCCCTGGTTCTGTCTCCGGGTTCCATCCACCAGTGTCCATGGACATAGGCTCAGCTGAACCACCCCTTCCCACAGCTCAGTCATGGCTTCTGCTCTCCATGGCTCCTCTGATTAGAGGAAATACTGAAGCCTCCATTTCCAGAGCTCCTTGCTCTGGATGTCTCCTTAGGGAATGGTGGGTCCGAAGCCAGATCATCCACAAGACACGAGTTGGGTCTTAGGCCATGTGGGAGGGTCCTATTGAGAGAGAAGGACTAAAGTACAAAAAAGTCAAATCAGTGGTGGGTAGCTCAGTCTGGAATGGTTCTTTAGCTGAACGGTGGGCAGCTGCAGAGGCTGATTATTTTGCTGACTCAGCTGCAGCCCCAAAGCAAACATCCTTAATCCGACCAATGCCCAGATCATGAATCGACATCAAGTCCCTGAGATGCTACTCCATGATCTGTGTGTGCTATGAAAGCCACTTTTAAAACTAAGTTGTTACAAAAAGCACATAAAAGATGCATATATATTCTAAAGAATGTAGCTAAAATAAACCCCTGTTTAGTAAATGCCAACAGAATTTAAAATATTAAAATGATGCTGATAATACATTGCTTCTTACTCAAAAGTTAACAAAGAAAAAGATTTGTTGCCCAGAAAGTAGGTTGATACAATAGATCTTGTCAAATAAATAAAATTTTAGAACATGTCTTAGAATCAACATAGATTTTATCCAATCTCTTACACCAGCTACATTATGCAATTCAATTCAATAAAGATTTATTGAACAAGTACTTCATGCCAGGCATAGTACTGGGGCACTAGAGATACACGGAAGGAAGATTAAATCACACTAGCTTTTCTAGACTTGTTAATTCACCAATGGAGACCAAAGTAATTAAAAAAGACTTGGTAAATAAAAGGTTAAAAGGAGTAAACTGAGAAAAAAAATACGCTGGTTATACAACAATTACATCTTGCATTTCCTAATTTTCTCTACTGCACCTACCCGAATTCTGAGCCCAGCAGCAGTTAGACAACAAACACTTGACAAACTGGATTAACTAGAAAATTAAATTAATTAAAAAGCCCTCTTCCCTTCCCCTTTTCTCTTCTTCTCTCCTCCCAGGATTCCAGCAATTTGAAGCTTTGCAAAACTACAAAGTAGTGGGGTAAGGATTTAAACCTTTGCCAAGAAAGCTTCTCACTAAAGAAGCCAGATTTCAGCCTCATGTGACATTTGGTACCTTTCCTAATTACAGGCTCTGTTCTCTCTAAAGCCCAAGTGTCTCCCTGCTACAGAGTTCTAAGTGGCACCCTGAAAGTCTGACAAACCCACTGTGCTGCCAAGGCACCAGACGTGTGACTAGGGGCTAATTTAGGTCCTAAATGATCACATTCATTCTGTTTTCTTTTGTTCTTTTCTATTTCCTTTTATTATTATTTTTCTTAGTTGAGATGTTGCATTCTTTTAATTTAATTTAATTTAATTTTTTGTAATGCTGGGGATTGAACCCAGGACCTTGTACATAGTAGGCAAGTGCTCTATAAGTGAACTGCCCCACCCCAGCTCTATCCTTTTTTTTTTTTTTTGGTGGTGCTAGGGATTGAACCTTGTGCATGCAAGGCAAGCACTCAACCAACTGAGCTATGTCCCCAGCCCTTTATTTATATTTATATTTTTTATTTTGCAGGGGAATCAAACCCAGGGCCTTAGGCATGCTAAGGCAAGCACTCTACCAGTGAGCCACATCACCAGCCCCCATCCTTTTATTTTTAAAAGATTCTCCTGCCTAGCGCGCATGAGGCTCTGGGTTCCATTCCTGGAAATACAAAATTAATTAATTAATTAATTAATAAGTTTGTCTTCTTTTAAGCTACGAAGGCCAAATATAAATGGTTTATAATTATATGGAAGATGCCATGGAGGGCAAATGTAATCAGAGACCAGCTTAGAAAATGGAAAACTAAGGGAAGAATATTTTGCAATTGGAATACAGGACAATATAATGAAAAACATTACTAACAAAGTAGAAAAAGGGTTTGGATTTTAAATTAAATTTCTTTTAAATTAATACACACATCCAGTATTGCTACTATGAGCATCTGTCTTTCTCTTTGCAAATCTTTAGGACGGCATTTAACATGTATGAAAACATTTTAATAGTGAGTAATCAGGGGCAGAGGTTGTGGCTCAGCAGTAGAGCACTCGCCTAGCACGTGTGAGGCCCTGGATTCGATCCTCAGCAGCACATAAAAATAAATAAATAAAATAAAGATATTTAAAAAAATAGTGAATAATCACCTGGGATAGTAAAATAGTTGCTAGAGGACTCTTGCTAATGTTTCCCCATTACACAGTGTACAGGAAGTAAGTGTGACATTGGGAAAATAATTAAATTCAATTCAGTCAAATATGGCAAAGACTTTGCTCTCAAGCAGTTTAAGGTCAGTTAGGATGATAATCAAATCCTTGGTAACAGCTCAGTGTGGAAAGGGCTGCATGGAGGTGTGTGCAGGGTCTCCTGGTGACAGGGAAGGGTACTGCTGTGGTGTGAGTGAGGTCATGGGGTGGTCAGGGAGTTCCCAGGGATGCTGAAGCAGGTGTCAGGTTCTGAGCAAATGAGACCTGCAAATTGTAGCAAGGAAAGGAGGGGCTCTGCAGGGGTAGGGGCTGCAGTGAGAAGGAATAAAGGTGTGAAAGGCTTAAAGTCTTTGAGGGAATTGGGGGGGGGGCCCTTCTTAAACTCTTGATATTCTCTTTCTGAGATTATTTGAATATTTTGGATTTTTACTTTGGTAGTTAACCACTTTCTACCTGAAATCTCTGGGCATGTGCCGCAGTCTGGCTGGGTACAAATCACGAGCCACGCAAGCAGAAACAAACTTTATTTCCAAACTCCCCCCCACCCCCCAACACCACCCACGTGGCCCTTCTCCGGCACACCACACCTTCTCTGGAACTCCCTCCACGGGAACTTCATCAACCAATGTGAACTCCCCAGGAAATCCCCGCAAGAACTCCAAAGTAGCAGGTGCGGAGGCGGACAGCAGGGGTCTATATACAATTGAATCAATCCAGCATCATCTTAATGGCTCACCTCTCAACCATTACTTCTGGCAAAATGCCAGGGGCCATTCCGACTCAGCTGTGGCTCTCAACATGCATGTAGTAAGTGGGTGTTGTGCTATACACACAGAAATGTGACAGTTGAGTTCATGTGCATAACAGTAGTTAACATTTATTAAGCCCTACTGTATGACAGGTAACAAGCAATGCACTTTGTAAACATCGCAGTTAAATTTCAGAACAACTGGAGGTATTACTTTCCTAAGGAAATAGTTGGCTAAGAAACGTAGTTCCTTAAAGTCATAAATCTAGCAAAGAAAAGGATCTGGATAAGAACCCCAGTCTGTCTTGCTATAATGTTTGCATTTTTAAGAATTAAACTATTTTAAGTCTGGGGAAAAAAATTCTGTGACTTAGTTATCCTGTTTCTCTCTCTTTCTTATTTTTACCTTGATGGTAATTTTCCAACTCAGAGTTATTTAAATACTCATCCTCATTTTTGCCTTGACACATTATCCCCAGGTCTAATACTTTGTGGTAATGTTGTTTGTACCAGGTTACCCCCCCAAACAAACTGATCTTGGTTCAAAATAATTGACTTATTAGCAAGATGGCCATGAGAGGCTTGATGATAAAAAGTAATTACAGAGTGGAGGCTTGTTTAACAACTAGATAGACATTAGGCCTTGGGTAATTGAGACATTTTGCCCCAATTTTTAGGAAAAATATAAATGCAGCAGGAAGAAGAGGAAAAATTGTGAGAATAGAAATCAGATTTGTAGTAATGGGATTTACGTTTAGATCCATGGGTAGAGGAAGAAAATTAATGTGCAAATAGATTTTAAAAAATCCTTATAAATGTTTCTGATGCTTAGACTTCATGTGAATTTAACTGACTCAGCTGCAGGGATAATTACTCTTCTTATTGCTTTGCTGAAATGGTTAGACCTTTGACAAGAAGCAACATGTAGAAAATGAGATTACATCCACAAGTAACACCTCCATTTTACCTGTTGAATTGAACTAAAGTGGAATATACAGAAATTAATTTTATCAGTCATATATGATTCAGTCAAACACACTCAGCAAATTCAGTTATGCATGTGGCTAGTGATGGTCTTGCTGAGTGGGAATGGTTTTGATGGATCTTTCAGGCAGTAGTTGAATTTCCCCAGTAGAGAGAAAGAAGAGGAGTGAGTGGGAGGTACAGATGAATAATAAGCCTCCATTGCATTCCAAGGAAACTTGTCCATGTCTGTCTTGGCTCTGCCTTCTTCACTATTTTTTTTTTTTTTGCTCATTGAGGTTTTTAAATATGCCTCTATCCTTTTTGTTTTCAGATATGCTTGAACCCTTGAAAGAAATATTTCTTAGCCTCCCAGAGACATCAGCATTTAGAGATTCTGGTCTACGAAGCTGTGACTTCACTCAAAGCAACGTGAGCTCAGCATCCTAAGAACTGCTGAGCCTCCTGTGACCTCAGGACCAGCCAGCTGCTGTTTGTATTTTCACTGCTGGAAGCACAGACATGATCAACCTCTTCCTAAAAGAGACCGAGACTGATGAGTTTACGTAAGTATCCACGGTGTGTAGTATTTGCAAAGAAACAGACTCCTTCACATTATTAGAGAAGATCCTGCTTGGTGCATGTGGTTGATGATGGAGACAGAAGCCAACTAGAATCTGTTAGGGGCCTCAAGAACAAAAAGCTAAGCCTGAGAAAAACAAAATTAATGCAGATTTCAAATGCAAACTTTAGTCTTTGTGGAGTAAGGTGAACCTGATCACATGAAAACAAGCAATATGCCAGCTTTTACAGAATGACAAAGCAGCTTTGCAGGACATCTAGACAACTTATCATAGCTTCAGGACCCCTTTCCTTCCAGAAAAAGTTCCATCCTTATCCTAAGAGAATCCATCCTTCCTCCAGCAGGGTAGGGAATCTGCACCATGCTCTAATCTCTTTGATCCTCTTTTCTCCCTCCTTCACTGGGAGCCTTCACTGTGGGAGAAGCTGGGGGGAGAGAGGACCCTCATAATTGCTTTTCCCCCCTCCAATTATGGTATAAGAGAATATTATTGAGAAACAGGTTTAAAATTTTTGTGTCCTGGGTAGTCTTAGGTCCTGTGTCTCTTAAAAGCTATGAGAGTCACAGTTTCTCAATACATTTCCCAGCAAATTCTTGAGTATATAAAAGCTCACAGTAAGTTCCTAAGGGTAGCTCAACAAATATTTGAGTGCCTGACATTTGTTGAGGGTACTATGCAAAGATGCTTTCCTTCAGTGTCACATAATACGGCAAATAGAATCTTCACTCTTATGAACCCCTTCTCCCTGACCAGTCAGGAGCTTCCATTAAAGATGAGTGAGGAGTGAGTGACACTATTAAGTTTGTGGGAACTTCTATGGATTCATTCATTTAAAAAAGCACTTACTGGTCTGGGGTTGTAGCTCAGTGGTAAAGCGCTTGCCTAGCATGTGTGAGGCACTGGGTTCGATCCTCAGCACCACATAAAATTAAACAAATAAAATAAAGGCATTTTGTCCATCTACAGCTACAATTTTTTTTAAAGAAAGCACTTATTGAATACCCACTACATGCCATGCACTGGGGGTTCGTTGTTCAGGAAAACAGGATTCTTATGCTTACAGAGTTAAAAGAGCCTATAAAGATCCTTGTCTGAGTCTGGGGCTGCCACACAAGATTTAGTAAAGATGTTCTTTATTTGATAACAATCTATGAGTCAGAAAGTAAACAACCAGAGCACACCATTTTTAAAAACCTGGCTGGGGAAATCAGTTTCTTAATAATATTCACAATACTGTATTGCTTTACTCTGAACACAGGAAAGACAGAAAGGAAGTGGTAAGATGTAGGGTAAGACACTAGAGGCAGACTATCGAGGTTCAAATCCCAGCCCTACCACAACTGGCTGCATGAATCAGAGGAGTGACTGACTGATCCACAAACCTCTTTCCTCATTGATAGAGGTGATAATAACAGCAGAGCTTGTGTCACGTGCATGTGGACCACTGAAAGGGTTAAGTAGGAGAATCCATTATTAGTGGAGAAGTTGGCATACAGCAAACCTACCTCGAAAAGTGTTGCCTATTACTATAATGGGGAAGGGAAAGTAGTTGTCAATGTAGAATACCATTCTCTGGAAGTATTTAACATAGGATAAATTTTTATAAGCCCCAGATGATTTATTTGCTGACAACTTCTTAGGTCTCATCAGTGCTTCTTTTTGCAGCCCCACCCTTGCACTGGCTTCGTATTTACCATTATAACAACAATAGAGGAAAGTAAAGCTGCAAGAGCCACAGACCATTACACCACCATGCCTGGCTTTCCCTTTGCAATAGTCTGTTTTGAACCAAGCAGTCACTTACCTAAAAGGGGTGCTCTGCAAGGGAATAAATAAGTCATTATCTTAATGCTTTTGCCTCAAAAAGAAGTGTAAGGTATTACAAAAATCATGGGCTAAGAACCAGGCTGAATTTCCGTGTTCACTTTGAAAGTTGGTAGTAACTGTAGTATCCTGAATGCTTTTCTGAGTTTCAAAAAACATAAGAAATATCACCACTATTTCCTGGTTGGAAGGGCAAAATGAGAGATCAGAGGCAAAGTGAGGAATTGGAAGTGAGAAACTACAGCAAATGACATTAACAACTAGATGACTAGAACAGGTTTCCATGGATTATGGAAAAAAAAACAAAAACCCAAACCACAGTTGTTCCTTTGGCCACTAAAAGGCCATTTCCTTTTGGCATAAAACCATGACGTACTTAGCTGTCTTGTCAGAAAAGTCAGAGCCATTATTATGAGTGTGCAGATTTGGATTCACAATTAGCACAACTGAATGACAGTGAGAGAGTGAACACAATCCCCCGAACACACACGGGACAGAAATCAATACAGGTTTTCTCTCTTTTTGATATTCAGGTACAAAATTTTTTTAAAGATTTGGGAGTATGATAAACAATAGTAGGGAGACCAAGAGAGTAGAGGAAGGGGATTGAGAGGGAAGGAGGAGCAGAGGCAGGGGTACAAAGTCTACCAAATGACACTATATCCATGTACAAATATAGCACGATGAATCCTGTGTGTGTGTGTGTGTATAAACATAATGCACTAGTTAAAATGGTGATGATGATGATGAAAGGGAGATCTGTAGAGTAGAGCAAGGGGATCAGAGGGAGGGAAAGGGAAGGTACTACAGAAGGAAACTGATCAAATTATGTGCATGTACAAATATGGCATTATGAATCATATTATGTATTATAATGCACCAGTAAAAATAAATAAATTTGAAAAAAATTTGTAAGCAGCCAAATGCTTATTTCATTTTAAGGTAATGTTAGTATTCATTTAAAATGTTATTTTTTCTTAAACACATCAAATAAATTATAAAGGAAATTTGGTTTAAACTTTACATCAGTTATCTCATATATGGCACAGAACAAATCAGTAAGTACCCCAAAGAAGAACTAAGCAACTCATTAGAAGGGCCCCAAATGCATTAGAGACTTTTCACATTCGATTCATGAGATTTTGAGTTTGGAAACTTGTGCCTTGGAGGAATCCTGAAAAATTAACATCTATTTTAGTCTCATCCTTCCAATAACATTCACAGCATATTTTTAACTACAGCCAGGCCGAAACACAAACAACCAATTTAGAATGTATAATTATATTTGTGCATTGTCAGTGGTTAATCTTTCATATAGCAGAGACAAAAATATGAAGAATCTTCTGGATATTTCAGCCACTCTGTATGATCCAAGGAATCTAGAATGCCTACTTTTTATCCAAGGACCATGTTGGAACCAATATACCTATCCTTTTAAAAGGAGGGGAATACAACATTTAATTCTAACAGGAAAATAAAGCCACCCCCTGAAACCAGAAATGACTGAAGACATTAGTTTTCAGTCTGTTTATCCTGTTTATTTCATCTCCTCATTTTTGAGCATTTGGTATACTGAAGAGGTTAAATGTGAGAGTTCAGACATCAGACCAGCTATGTGGCTCTGGAAAACCTAGCCATCTCTGTTTCTGCAGCTATACAATAGTGATGATAAAAAGTTCATGTCTGATGAAAAGAATACATGCATCATGCCTGTTTTATAAATGCTAGTTATTATTGTTGAGTTCTTCAAGGTCTTCTCTGTAGCATCTATCCATGTGTTCATTCATTCATTAGATATTAATTGCATAACTACTATGGACAGGAACTGTGCAACATCAACAGCCCAAAGACATTTCTGCATGAAGAATATACTGAGATAGATAAATACACACACACCAGGTTAGTGCACCTATCCCCCAGTAGTTACATGTTGACTACTAACAGCTCACTCTTGCATCCTTCCTAGAGGACTGACTGCTCTTACTTATGGGTGCTGCCTGGGAGCAGCAACCCCTGGGCCTTTTCTGTAAGTCACCTCTCAGAGTCGCTTGTGCCATCAGGTTGAAGCTAGGCTTCTGAACCCATTTCTTTGTGCCTGGCCCCTTTCTCTGTCCTCTCCTATTTCTCTCACTCAATGACAGGTATCTCCTGAGAGCACTTGTTGAACAGAGCTCATCAAAAGCTCTGCTGCTAAGGAATCCAACTCAGTTTAAAGCAAGCCAATGTGTTAATTTGATAAAAATTTTGATAACAATGCAGCTTTTAAGTAAACAGATAAACAATGGCTAAATATTTCCAGAGCTCTCTTTAAAATACACAGACACAAATAATCTATTGTTTTTCCAAAGCGACCGAACATGTACTTTTTAAAGTATTCTTATTAAGGCTTCACTTGGTCTTTATTATCTTAATTTCTTTATTTTTATTCTTAGATTTTTCACCTTTAAATCTAAGGAAGCATGCTATTAAAATAGATATAAATTAAAAAGAACAAAAATCTGAAGAGCTTTTTCAAGCCCTTTTTGCCATTGTTTTTATATCCTTTTTTTTTTTCCAAATTGGAAGTAAAAACCTTTATTCTTTTTTGGACCTACTGTTGATTTTTATCCTCTCTCTGGGTCAATGTTTATTCCCATCTATTGATTTCTTTCTTTTACTCCTTACAAGTGGTCTGGACTTGTCATTTTGTATAGGAGTAGGCTGTTTTTTTTTTTTTTATCATAAACGAAGCTAAAATGGATTTTTTCACTCTTACCTAAGTGTCCAGGGAAACAGTTTTATATTATAGTTGACTGTGTACTGATAGTGAGTAATGAGGTCATCCCACACATATGGACTAGTCTGGAAAAACAATTTTCACATAGTGAAACATGTGCTCTGGTCAAAACTTCCACTTCTTTGTTTTATAAACTATGACAAATAGTGCAATTATGGGGAATTTTTTATGAATGCGTGGCATAGGTATTTCACACTATTAGAGATCATGCTAAAGTAAACTTTTTAATGATAAAGTATAACTGATTTTAACTAGGTAGGAAAGTTGGACAAGAACAGAATGAATTTCTTAATATTTTGCAAATGTCTTATCAAATTATCTTTGGTAACGGGCGACCTTCACCAAAACATGGAATGCTAGTGTTAAACAGACCCTGAACATAGAGCTGAGCCCTATTTTTACTTCTGAATTTGGATACATTCCTGCTGATATCTACCTGACATGAAATTATATTCTTTTAAAAAGAATTTTAGAGAAACCATGATATCATACTAATGATATTTAATTAAAGCACTTATAATTTGCAATTATTTTACCTCCTAAATTTATGCAAATTCCTTATTAATCATACTATCAATTTCTAAAAAAAAGGTTAAAACTGTAGTCTGTCTTTCTTTTTTTTCACTTTTGTCTTCTCTCTACTCAATCTAGACTCTTGCCACTTTTCTGCACTCATGTAATTTAGTACTTCTGCTGTTTTAGGCAATATCTTTGCCCCAGAGAATGCTACTGTCTTTCCTATCAACGGGGCCTGGACACTGTTCTGGTAGCTATAGATTTATCCACTTCCTTTCCCAGCATTAGAGACAGGAATTTGCAAACATCTTTCTGACATGTTTTACAATTGAATGCCCCAGTTTCTCATTATCTCCACCTTTTTCTTCTTTCTGGCAGATGTGTTGACTTTAACCAATAGCATATCATGTCAGAGGAATTCTATAGTCACCCTCTGGAAATACCAGAAAAGCATCATTGGGATAAGCTTGAGACATTACAGGGCCCTTGTGTTAGTTTTTTTTTTTTTTTTTTTTTTTTGGCATTGTGACCAAATTACCTGGCATAAACAACTTAAAGGAGAATGACTTATTTGGGCTCACAGTTCTAGAGGTTTCAGTCTATAGTCGGCTGGCTCTATTGCTATGAGCCAGTGGTGAGACAGAGAGCATCATGGTAGAGAGGGAGTGGTTGGGCAAAACTGCTCCCCTGAGGAGTAGGAAAGCAGAGAGAGGCGAAGGGACCAGGAACAAGATATAGTCCCAAGCACATGTCCTCAAGGATCCTTCAACGTCTTACAGTTTCCACCACCTCTCAATAATTCCAACAAATTATTAATCCACAGATGAAGTCAGTGTTGGGAAAAGGTATAATGGCAGCCACACCCCAAAAACCCCAACATGGTGCCTGAGGAGCTTCTCTTCCTGCCTCTTCCTTTCCCAACGGTGCCAATTCTCCCTCCGGCGCCAATATTCAAATCCCGCTGGCGGGAAACCTTAGCCCCAATAAGAACTAACTTCTCGGGCTCCGGAATTGACATCTGGAAGAACTTACCAATAAACAGGTGACCCATCATTTACCTAAGCCTTGCCACCTCTCCTTAGATCTATATAAGCCCACAGCCTTTTGTAATAAAGTGGAACCTTTCCGGTGATTTGTGTCCTGTGGTGTCTTTCATTCGTAGTGCAGTGTCTTTCAGTCAGAGCTGTCATGATCCTATAACTTCCCCGAGTCCCCACCTCTGAACACTGCTGCGTTGGTTACCAACTCTTCAACGTAAGAGCTTTCAGGGCACATTCCAGATCCAAACCATAACAACTCTCAAATACAGTCCTTTGCAATCCAGGTTTCCATTCAGTCAAAGAAGTCAGTTACTACACTCCACATCACAAGCTCTACAGATCCTTAATTATGCTCTGTGGTTATTACTAAGCCTCCTGTTTCTCAGACAGGTTGGTCCTAATTCCATGAATTAGTTCTTTTTTGACCCAGTCCCCTCATTCTTCTCTTCTTTCCTCTGCATTCTCCGATTATTCTGAATTTGCTTCCTTTATTTGTGGTTGGTGACTCAGCCTGTCCGTTGCAACAGCAACCTTTCCAGTGAACCCACCAAAAAGGCATAAATACTTCACATTCTCCTTTTGGTCAAGTGAAGTTCAAGGCTGTAATCAGCCTTTTAAATTTTTTTTAAAAAATAGATTTTGTTCTTGCTACACTTTATTTTCAGTAGTGTATACTAGTTCTTTTAAGTGTCAGGCTTTATATAGCTGACACGATTTCAAAAGTATTTCTCCCTCATTTCATTCTAATTATTATATTTTTCCATTGGTTAGTGCAAAAAAAGAAAGGCAAGATCCAGGATCTTTTATGTGGCTTTGAGTTACTCAGATGTTAAAGATTTGGTGGCAAAGGCTCTACCTGAATGCTGACAGAGAGTCAGCAAGTTTGGGGTGATGGTAATTCAGAATACACAGATTGATGTGCTCCCTAAATGCAGCATTTAACATTGAACATATATAGAACAAAGACCCTGTGACTGCTGTTTCACTTTTCCTTCCCCTTAAGGACAAACATCTAATAATCTAGCAGCTTGACTTGAACTATAAAAATATGTATGTCACTATGGAAACCAGCAAGGCTGGTCTGGATAAGCAGTTAATGACCAACACTTGTGATATTCTATTTGCAGATTTATGGAAGAAAAAAAAATTCATGACTCTGCTAAAGCCCCACTTTCATATGTGTATGACAATGGGACTTTTAATAATGTGACTGGTAATGTGTCATTATGTCCTCGTGGATCAGGAAACAGCAATGCTTCTTCTTGCTTAAAATCAGAGGACATTAAGAAGTAGCTATGAAATATATGTTTGAAAATAGTATTCAGGTGGTGGTTTCAGTAGACAATGTTAACCTAGAAATAATGGTTATCTTGCTTTAAGCAACCTTTTCCTAATGGAAAAGCCAGTCTAGAAAATAAATGAGGGGATCACCGTTTGCTTTTTAAAAGACTCAGCTGTTTTCTGAAAGGGTTACTCTTCAGACACCAAGTCCTTTTGTGCTCAGAAGTTCTGAGGTTCATTTTGATTCTGTTCTACTAATAACTAAGAATATGTTTAGGATGCATTTGATTAAATTTTTTCACCTATAAAGGGAGACATTCTGGGTCTAATCAATGGTTTCCAACTTGGGAGTCTCCCTGGGGTTTAGGAGAGCAATGATAAGAATCCTTAAGTTACTTTTCTAAGTGTTTTACATTTTAGAATGCCTAGTGCATATCGTATTTTTATCCACAAACATACTCTAAATACTAATTAAATCCTTAAATTTCTTTGCTTGACTTTGTCACTTTAGTAAAATAACAGTCTTGTCTGGTTCATTAAAATGACATTCTAGAAATTTCCAGTGACAATAATATTTAATGTTCTTTAGAGATAAAAATGTAGATCTCTGAGTTGTTTTTTTTTCCCCCATCCTTGATGTTCTAATATCCACTGCCACTGGTCTAGTTAAAGTCACTCTTATCTCCTAGCTGGAATATTGCAATAACCATTACATAACCAGAGGTCCTCCCTAACCTCTGATTTGGTCTTTTGGTCATAGCATACCACGTATCACTGATCTTGCCTACATCTTGCTAAAAATGTTTGAAGATTATTACTTCCTATCAGATAAGATCTACTTCATAGCCTGTCCAGACTCTTTCATACTTATTTCCCTCTTTTGCCAACACAAATCTTGTGCTGCCGCCAATCTGTTTGCTACCCATCTCATAACCACACATGAGCTGCCTCCCTCAACTGCTGTGTCATTCCTGTTACTTCCACCAGAGTCCTTACACCACTTGACTTAAACACAAGCTTCTTCTTAGTGCTCAACTCTCTCCTCCAAGGACTGAAGCTACACCATCTCCTCTCAAGTTCAGAGACATTGCCAGATGGTTACTCTTATTTCGTGTTTGGAATACGCTGCCCTATAACATCATCCAAGAAAAAAAATATAGACTCTTGAAAGCCATTGACTTCTTGTAACACTCTATATTTCTTCATAGAGCCTAAAATAGTTTGTCTGGTTTACTAAAGGCTCAAAGATAATGTTTATTGATTTACAAAAATTAGTATACAGATTGCCAGGGACATAGCTATTATATTAAGCAAGTTTATGACTATTTCAAAAAGTCTTCTTAAAAATAATTAAATGAAAGTAATATATCTATTAAAGGAAAAAGAATAAGGCATGAAAAGGCTTAATGAAATATAGCAGTCTACTGTCTCTTACAGAGAAATTCAATTTTTACTTCAGCTGTTTCTTCTGGAAGTAATTGCCATTATAAATAATATACTTTGAATTGATATTTCTTGATTTCTCAATTTTAGGATTTATTTTTTACACCACTTTCCACCTCTCATTGTTTTAATCTCCCAATAATATTGTATTAGTATTTTCCATTAAATGATTGATCTTATTTTATGACATCCTGTTCCTATTTTACGGTGACACCACTTCCTCATATTTCTCTGAAAAATGTAACTAGAGTGTTAATGTTTTCTCCTCCTGCATCTCTCTCTTCTAGGTTCATTTTTTTCCCCCGTGGTTTATAGTACACCCTCTTTCATGTGGGTAGCTTTCCTTAAAAGGCTTTTTGGTTGACTATGCACATTCATGAGTGAGGCCATTTGGTCAAAAGACCTCCCAAACATCAGGATGCATTTCACTGGGGCCCCCTGGTTTCTCCATCAGAGAGGTGTATTCTCATCTTCAGTCAAGAGACAGGCTCTTGAGCACTGGTGCTATGCTGGGGTAGGGCAGGAGGCTGTGGTCTGAGAGCCTATGAGAAGGATCTCAATCTACTTTTAGCCTCTCTCATTTGGGTGCTGTCTTTGGTGTTATGAATTGAATTGTGTCCCCCCACAAGTTCATGTGTTGAAGTCCTCATCCTCAACATCTCAGAACATGACTGTTTTGGGAAATAAAGGTTTTCAAGAGATAATTAAGGTAAAATGAGCTCATGTGGGTGGGCCTTAATCCAATGTCCAGTGTCCTTATAGGAAGAGTAGATGAGGACGCAGAAGCTCACAGAGAGAAGACACCATGTGGGACACATGAGAAGACATCCATCTGCAAACCAAGGAAAGAGGCTACAGAAGAAACCAACCCGAAAGGCCAAGCATGGTGGTGCATGCTTGTAATCCCAGCTACTCAGGAGGCTGAGGCAGGAGGAGCTTGGGTTCAAACCCAGCCTCTGCAACTTTGAGGCCCTAAGCAACTCAGAGAGACCCTGTCGCTAATAAAATATATAAAAGGGCTGGGGATGTTGCTCAGTGGTTAGGCACCCCTGAGTCAATCCCTGGAACCCCTCCCCGCCCTGCAAAAAAAAAAGCCAACAACAATAACAACAACAACAAAAAAGCAACTCAGCCAACGCCTTGATTGTACACTTGAAGCCTCCACAGGTGTGAGGAAATAAGCTTATGTTGTTTAAGCCACCCAGTTTGTGGTAGTAGGTTAGGGTGGCCTCAGCAAATGATCACACTCTGTGTTTTTGCATCTTGAATCTTTCTTGGTTAAGTTTCTGTGAACAAAAGCCCTCTGAACTCTTCCTAGGTGAAGGGCCTGAGACACTATTCTGTGCATGGGTGTGCACATACTTTACAATGTGTGCATTTCTGTTTTTGTCCCCTCTAACTTTTCTAATCGACAATATTGTATTTTGGCCACAATAATGTATAATGGCAGAGAAAAGCCAACTCTTCTATATGCTAATTTTCAATTTGATGTTGGTCTTCATCTTTATTTCCTCATGTAGCTGGGGCATCCAGATCCTGATCCTTTTCAAGTTTTTGGTTTTTTTTTAATCCTTGTTTATCACCTCCTTTTATACATTTATACATTGACTTTCTTTTCCCTGTTAAGTCAGTCTCTTGTGTCCCATCTGTTTTCTGTCTCCCCAAAACATATCTTTTGTTCATGAATGGTTTCTTTTGCTATTGTTGTCTGTTGGTTTCTACATTTTCTTTAATTTTTTTTTAGTTGTAGATGGACGCAATATCTTTATTTTATTTATTTATTTTTATGTGGTACTGAGGATTGAACCCTCACACATGCCAGGCAAGCGCTCTACCACTGAGCTACAATTCCAGCCCCAGTTTGTACAATTTTTATCCCTTTGTCATCTGTCAGTGAGCTCTTAGGAAGGAGAGGAAATAAACACAAAGGGAGTCTAACAATCATGCTTAATCTGAGTTAAATGTTTACTTAATGTTAAAAACTAGGAATAAAATTAAAGTCATTTCCAATAAACATTTAAAGGCAAGATTAACTATAGTAATGAGCATCCCACTTCTGATTAAATTTTATTTGAAATTAAATCTTAACATTTCATCATTTGATTTTATATCCATATAAAGTATATTCGAGGATTTTAAATTGAATCAGTAAAAGGAGGGCATAATTCTGAACCAAATTTGATCTCCTTTATAAATAATGTAATTAGTATAGCAGAAATTATTGAACAATAAATGCCTAGAGAAGTTTTATTATAATATGAATTGGCTGTTTATTATAGCTTTTTGTTATTGTGTATTATAGCACTAGGAATAAGTATAATAGTCACAGATATTTGTTGATTAACATATGCTATTAAGTGGGTAGGATGCTCAGAACAGAGCAGCTTCCTCCTATATCAGTGATAGTCCGTCTTCCTAACATTAAACTGAGATTTTTTTTTCTATTTTAATTACAATTTTATTTTTTATTTTTTTAATTTTTTAGTGTTGGTTATTCAAAACATTACATAGTTCTTGATATATCATATTTCACCCTTTGATTCAAGTGGGTTATGAGCTCCCATTTTTACCCCATATACAGATTGCAGAATCACATCAGTTACACATCCATTGATTTACATATTGCCATACTAGTGTCTGTTGTGTTCTGCTGCCTTTCCTATCCACTACTATCCCCCCTCCCCTCCCCTCCCCTCCCCTCTTCTCTCTCTGCCCCCTCTACTGTCATTCATTTCTCCCCCTTGTATTATTTTTCCCCTTCCCCTCACTTCCTCTTGTATGTACTTTTGTATAACCCTGAGGGTCTCCTTCCATTTCCATGCAATTTCCCTTCTCTCTCCCTTTCCCTCCCACCTCTCATCCCTGTTTAATGTTAATCTTCTTCTCATGCTCTTCGTCCCTACTCTGTTCTTAGTTACTCTCCTTATATCAAAGAAGACATTTGGCATTTGTTTTTTAGGGATTGGCTAGCTTCACTTAGCATAATCTGCTCTAATGCCATCCATTTCCCTGCAAATTCTATGATTTTGTCATTTTTTAATGCAGAGTAATACTCCATTGTGTATAAATGCCACATTTTTTTTATCCATTCGTCTATTGAAGGGCATCTAGGTTGGTTCCACAGTCTTGCTATTGTGAACATCGATGTAGCAGTGTCCCTGTAGCATGCTCTTTTTAGGTCTTTAGGGAATAGACCGAGAAGGGGAATAGCTGGGTCAAATGGTGGCTCCATTCCCAGCTTTCCAAGAAATCTCCATACTGCTTTCCAAATTGGCTGCACCAATTTGCAGTCCCACCAGCAATGTACAAGTGTACCCTTTTCCCCACATCCTCACCAGCACTTGTTGTTGTTTGACTTCATAATGGCTGCCAATCTTACTGGAGTGAGATGGTATCTTAGGGTGGTTTTGATTTGCATTTCTCTGACTGCTAGAGATGGTGAGCATTTTTTCATGTACTTGTTGATTGATTGTATGTCCTCCTCTGAGAAGTGTCTGTTCAGGTCCTTGGCCCATTTGTTGATTGGGTTGTTTGTTATTTTATTGTCTAATTTTTTGAGTTCTTTGTATACTCTGGATATTAGGGCTCTATCTGAAGTGTGAGGAGTAAAGATTTGTTCCCAGGATGTAGGCTCCCTATTTACCTCTCTTATTGTTTCTTTTGCTGAGAAAAAACTTTTTAGTTTGAGTAAGTCCCATTTGTTGATTCTAGTTATTAACTTTTGTGCTATGGGTGTCCTATTGAGGAATTTGGATCCCTACCCCACAGTATGTAGATCATAGCCAACTTTTTCTTCTATCAGACGGCGTTAAACTGAGATTTTACAATGTGTACATTTCTATTTTTGTCCCCTCCACCTTTTCTAATCCACAATAATGTATTTTGGCCAGATTTTACTATTAGGCGTCAAATTCCCACTACATTTTAAATGGCCTCTAGACTTTGTTTTCTACTTTACATTATGTGGCATTAAGTAGGTCACGATGAGATTCCAAGTTCTATTTCTCAACTAGTTGCCTTTTATGGGAATTTGTGAAGTGTACACATTTTTTTTGGCATAAATGTTTGCTAAGGAAGGTATATAAAATAGTGATAGTCATTATGACTTCCTTAGTATATCCATTATCTTTTGAACCCATTAAGAGTATTGCTGTTTGAATTTTGCATTTACAGTCTGTGTATAAGACCTTGACACAATGCTACCTTTGCCAAAAATTATATTTGCTAGAAGGAAAACCAATAGAGTAGAGGACGGGTATCAAGAGGGATGGGGGAGGGCATGGGGAAGTACTGGGGAATGAAATATACCAAATTTATGCCATGTCCATATATGAATACAACACAATGAATCCTATGGGTGTATATGTATGTATGTGTATATTAATACTTATACATGATTATATATATATTTATATATCATAAGTGACATATTTATTTATAGTGTACTGATTAAAATAATAGTAGTAATAAATAATAATAGAAAGGAGATCAGTAGAATACAGCAAGCAGATCAAAGGGAGGGAGGAGAGGGAAAAGGAAGAGGAATGAGATTGATCAAATTATGAATATTGTATAATAAATCCCACTATTATGTATAATCATAACACACCAATACAAATAAATAATAAATGATTTCTTGAAAAGGAACTTATATACACACAAATTGTATTTGCGAATGTTACAAAAAAAATAAATTCAGGGTTTTTCAACCTAAAACAAAATAGTTTTCTGACTTTATGGCCCATTTTTACATATAATCCATGAGATCCCACATTTTGCGTTCTTTTCCATTTATCACACACAGGTCAGGTATTGTTCCAAGTGCTTGGCACTCGTCTTAGTCCATTTTGTGTTCCTGTATCAAAACACCTGCAGCTGGTAATTTATAAAGAAAAGAGGTTTAGTTAGCTCACAGTTTTAGGGTAATAAATCCAGCTGTTTGGCCCCAGGTGTGGGCGTTCTGGCTACATCATAATATAAATGATGGCATCATGGGTTCTAAGTGCATAGAAAAGAGATCACGTGGCCAATGAGGAAGCAAGAGAATGAGGAGGAGCCAGGCCTGCTCTTTGATAATGACCTATTCTCTTGGGACCTAATCCACTCCTGCAAGACACAACCCATTCTACAAGACCGGCATTCATTTCTTCACAAGAGTGGTCATTCCTTAGCCACCTTGCACTAGGTGCCATCTCTTTAAGGTCTCACCTCCTTTTTTTATGCTTAACATTGGGGAATTAATCCCAGCATGAGTTTTAATAGAGACAACCCACATCCAGACCACAACAGCATCCACCCACTCATTCTGTTCACAAACATCCCTGTGAAGTGGACAATATTCTTTCTATCCTGGTCCATTTTACAGGGAGGAAACTGAAGAATAGAAAGTTCAAGAGTTTAACCTACGTCCCTGCATCCACTGAGGGCAGAGCCAGGAGTTGCAGCCAGACAACTCACTTCCAGCTTACTCCAAGACCTCTCTATTCCACAACCCCCAAATTCTCCACAGTCCTGCTATTTACTAATTTGTTATCATTTGTAGTATCATCATTACGTAAACCTGCAAGTACTGCTGCATTCAAGGGGTCTGTTCTTTCTGATGGATACCAATCTGATGGATGCCATTCTATACTTTCAATTCACTTCCAAAGTGACTGTTGGGCATTGGATTATTTCTGGTTTACATCACGAAGCAAGAAAACTAGTCCAAAAATTCCTCCATTTTATTTCCTTCCTCTTCTCCTTTGTTTGTTCTTGTCTTCTCTTTTTATCTATTTTTCATTGCCCTGTTTCAGGGATAGTATAAGGTGGTAGAAAGAGGTTGGGTAAAACAATATTTGGATCTCCCTAACTCAGGTGATTTATCTAACCTTTCTGGATCTTGGTTTCCTCATCTTTAAAACATGGTCAGTGATGTTCACCTGTAGTATTTTAGTAAGGATGTGAAACAATATCCATAAAGTGTTTTGCACAGGTGTACTTAAGTAGGTTCCAAAAGGGATAATGGCTTTAATTATCATCATTCCTACATCTGGAAATATTGCTGCATAAAAAGGATTATGGTCATTTTGAAGGATTTTGTTACATACGACAACCATCTTCCAGAATGATAGTTTAAAATTTATATAGCTTTCTGCAATTTGTGACTACACTGTATAGCTGTCAATGTAAAGCTTCACTATTTTTGATAATTTAATTAGTTGTGAAATGGCGCTGCTTATTTTGGTGATTAATATTTCCTTGAAAACCTGCCAAGTGGGAACATTGTTTTTCTAAAAACCATCTGTTCATGTTCATCTGTATAACAAGGGCCTGTCCTGTGCTTGTGACTTTTCTTTAAATTCTAACTTCAGACATGAAGGTAACTATAATACCTTTGTGATCATTTCATTGTATCTCCAGTGTGATATATTTTTAACATTTTAATAATATAATTCATCTACCTATTATTACTGGCCTAATGGTAAATGGAAATATATTCTCCTTAAGAATTGAACAACCATACCACTGCATTAAACACACACACACACACACATACTTTAACTGTGTCATTCAGCTGGAGTTTATTGTGGCCTATGGTATGATGTTTTACTCAGTTGTTTTTCTTTATGTTGACAGAGAATCATTCTCCAGAACACTGTCATCATTTAAAAAATACTTGGTTTAACGTACACCTATATTTTGCATTTTATAGTTATTCTTTTAAGTTTTTAACATTTTGATATTTTGCTTGGAATTGCACAACTTTGAGTGTTATTAAATATTAAGGTCAGGAGTCAGGCACACATTGGCTTTTATTCAAATTGCCTTTTATTTCTCCCATTAAGTTTTGGTTATTTTATTTATGCAGAGCTAGAGAATGCCATATTAGCATAAATAGAAGATTTAATATTTCCATAAAATAGAAAATGAAATCCCCTTTTTTTTCTTCATTACTGTTCATTTTATGACCAATTTTCTAGATCACCACAAAGAGCTTTTATTACCTTGGATCTATAAATGGTTTGCAAATAGTAATTTTTTTCACTCTTCATTTCATTATTGATTCCCACTTTTTATGACATCACAATGATAGAATTATTTAAAAATATAGCAAGCTTGAGTGCAATAAAGCATACCCTTGCTTTGTTTGAAAATGTGTCTTTGCTAGGCATAGTGACTCTTAATTTTAAGTAAACATTATTTAGAAAGAACCATTTATTCTTTAGCTTTAATTTTCAAAAACTCTAGATAAATTTATAAGTTTAGCAAATGTCTTTTGGAGCAATATATTCATATATTCACCATAATATTTTTCTAATCATTTTGTTGATGTATAATAAAAATGGGTTTTCTCATATGGTACTAAATTGCATTTTAGGAATAAAGTATTTAGTCATGGTAAGTGAACTGAAGGACATATTTACTATTCTTTTTGCATTTCTTTTAAGGCTCATAAGTGGGTTGTCTGTACAAGAGTTTTACTTTTTGCAATAAATTGGGCAGCTTTTAGGATCAAGATGACAGGTGTCTCAAGAATCCTGTAATACTAGCTGAAGGTATACTATTTTACTACTAATGACATTATTAATGATAATATCACAACATCATGGAATTTGAGGAATGGAATATCTGTGAAAAGCATCAAGAATCCATTTTTAAAAATATTTACTTTTAGGTGTAGATGGACACAATACAATGCCTTTATTTTTATGTGGTGCTGAGGATCGAACCCGGGTCCCGCCCTTGCCAGGCGAGCGCTCTACCGCTGAGCCACAATCCCAGCCCCTCAAGTATCCATTTTTATTTGGTTAACATTTAAGAAAACTGAGACTATAAGATGTTAATAACTTAAGATGGTTAGTGGCATAAAATGTACTAAAAATACAAAAATGTGCATTATATCCTTAGAAGAAATAGCAATATTAAAATTATTAAAATCTATTATTTCACTGAAGTCTGTTACTATCATATGACACAGTCATCTACTTTGAGCAAAATCCTTAAACACAGACCCTCCCCTTCCCAAATTAAAGGATTAGAAAATGAGTCTTATGAGAAAATGGGACATAACTGGGTCTATCTAGTTTATGAAGGAAAGGATTGAAAAGACTTGATAGCCTCTTATATTTTATTTCCATCTTTATGCAAAAAAAAAAGTGTAATGAAAGGGTGCCTGAAAAATCTGTTTTACTAAAGTTCTTGGAGGAGTCACTGATGAAAACAGCTGCCTGGGATACTTCGGGCCTTGGAACAGTTACCACCTGCCTGTCCAGCATCTCCCTGTGCTGAAGGGCTTGTGGGGGAGGCAGCATGTACATGGTGAGCACTCCCTGAAATTTAATAATTGGCTGTTAGGTTTTTTTCTCATTAATTGATTCCTTTGCATATTTTAATGCTATCTAGTGTTCTTGCTGAGGTTGTTTCCACATTAACATGGAATGTATTTTTCTTAATAAGATGTTAGTTCTTTGGGATAATAGAGCTCTTTCCAGAATTCGGATAAATATATACAATGGTGGAGAATGTTGAGAGCTCTAGTGGGTAATAACAGTAGAACGGGGATAATGATAAGATAGAGTTACTTGGGCACCTCCAAATTTAAGAGCTGAAGGAAGATTGCTCAGAATTTCTTTCGTTCAGAGTTCAGTTAAGTGAACTCTTGCGAAGTCAAGGATGCCACACTGTTGTAGGCTTGGTAAAGACAGATTTCGTAACTGCCTGGTGGCATGCCTGTCTTGCCCTTCTGTAAATGATGTCTCGGAAAAGTAGGACTGTCCTTTGTTTTTCTTTGTAACCTCTGCTGTTGAGCACAGTATCTTGTTTGCAGTTGGCCTGTTTAAATTATTTGTTGAAGAAATGAATGGATTCAGGGCTGGGGTTGTAGCTCAGCGGTAGCGCACTTGCCTGGCATGTGTAAGGCACTGGGTTCGGTCCTCAGCACCACATACAAATAAATAAAGATACTGTGTGTCCATCTCCAACTAAAAAAATATTTAAAAAAAAAGAAAAATGGATTCTTAGAATCTGGACTCTCTTAGCCCCTTATGGCAGCCATAACAAAATGTCATAGACTCAGTGGCTTATAAATAACAAAAGTTTATTTCTCACAGTTCTGAAGGTTGAGAAGTTTAAGATCAAGGCACTGGCAGATTCAATGTCTGGTGAGAGCCAATTTCCTGGTTCCTAGTGACCACCTTCTCACTTCTTCCCTACTCGGTGGAAGGGAGAAACAAGCTATTTGGGGTCCCCCCTTTTTTAACAGTACTGAAAACTTTTTAAAATATTATTCTTAAAATCAACATGAATAAGAAATTCAAGTATTTTCTTCTCTTACATGAAATGTTCCAGTAGCCTAGAGATACTAATAAGACGAGAATGACTTCAAGATTATTGCCATCAGGAAATGCACCACAGGATGCAGCCTGAGTCAGGATTTTGACAGCAGATTAAAATGTACCTTAAAGGACAAAACAATTGACTAAAACCTACCCACAGTGCACAGCTTCCTGCTAATACACCCGGTCCTCTGCAGCCAGCTACTCAAACACATCTCTCTTGACACCACTGATCCAGGAGCATGCATGCATTCCAGGCCTGAACTCTAGAAATCCACCTCTTTATAGCCAGTTTCACAATTGAGAAAATACCTTCATAGAAATAGCAAAGCAAGGGAATAAAAACATTGGCAAACAGAAAAAGTTAACTTAGGTTAATTGTGCCACCAAAGGTCTCTCCAAGGGAAGGTCAAAAGGGTGCCAAGGAGTTGGCCTGGGCTCACCTCACCACGGGGTTTTGAGCCAGGGCATCAAGAATGCAGTGTAAATTCAGCTCATGGTTAGGACCCAGGCCCCTGTCTTTGTCTACCTTCTCATCTCTGTGCTGTGAAGAAGAGGCCTGCCCTGGTCCTGCAGCAACAGACAGGTGTCATGGACACAGAGCATTCTTTGAAACAAAGGAAAATGTGATGAGGGAACTTATCCCAGCAGCCCTTTAGTGATTTCCAAAGTTGTGAGTACCTCCCCACATTTGGGGTGAATTCCCCTGGTGTCACTGAGTGGCTGGTTTGTAAGCTCACATTTTGTTAACTGCAAATCCTTGGGTAATCTCACTAGTGTTCAGTCGAAGAATATGAAATCCTCTCACTCAATCACTACCAAATTATTGGAGATTATTTTTTGCATAATAAGTACTGTTGTCTCTGTTGGTTACTGTTCATTCCAGAGGCCAGAACAAAGTATGGTACACTTTAGATGCTCTTTTTTAGATATTTACATATACCTTTCTCTTCAAAAAACCCATATGAACCATATTCCAAAGGAGTAAACACTGTGCTTGCAACATTAACATAATCATACTTTTCTAAAGAGGCCCAGAAGAGTCTTCCAGCTAGCTGCTGGCCTGCCTTTACAGTGACAGAAGGGTGCTTTGGTTTGCCCTAACAATATCACCAATAGCACAGACGTGGGTCACGTAGGTCTGTTACACATCATTTACTGGTATAGTGCCACTCTTCCATTGATCTTGACATCAGTCTGCTCCAAAACTATGTTCCTTGTACAGTTGTCATGACTAGCAAAACATGAAAAAGCAACTTAGAGGAGGAAAGATTTATTTTGGCTCATAGTTTCAGGGTTTTCAGTCCATGGTTGGCTGGCTCTGTTGCCATGGGCCTGTGGTAAGGCAGAACATCACGGTGGGGAGGCGTGGAGGGGCCGAGCTGCTCAGCTCACGGCTGTCTGGAAGCAGCTCTGACATCTCTTATAAAGGCATGAATTACTTCCCAAGGGCCCCATTTCCAAATACCATCACAATGGAGATTAGGCTTCAATATATGAATTTCGGGGGACACATTCAGTCTATAGCAAGAGAAACACTGAATCTGTGGCTTAAGAAAGGGAAATTTTCCTCTGTTAATGTTCTGAGAGAATTTCAACCTTAATGTCTTGATGGAATTAAATTGAAAGAGTTAGGATTTGCAGTCTCACCTCATTCTAAGATCAACTGTTTCCTGTTTCCTGACCATATCCACTCCACACTCTTTCTGGCTAGAAGCCTGGATCTCCCGTCCTTGCCCAGCTAAGCCTCATTTTTCCTTCATTTCTAAGCTCAGGTCCACCTCTTCCTGGAGATTTCGCTGATCTTCTATGCGGCATACCGCCGCCATGACTGTGCATGGTATTGAGGACTGCTTATTTACTTGTCTGAGCTTTCCCTGAAGGCAGGCACCATGTCTTAGCCATGTTTGTGCCCCCAGTGCTCAGCACAGTGCCTGGCACTGAGGCGGTGCTCAATAAATGCTTGTGGATTAAAGGAGTAAATATGCCCACAGTATCCCCAGGGTCTTAACCCAGTACTTGTGTTTAGTAAGTGCTGTGGACATATTTGAGGAACTGAGTGGCTGGTCTCCAGACAAAACATAGTGAGAGGGAGAGGGCAACTAGCTCGATGTGCAGGCTCCAGTGTCAGTCACTGGTTCTAGACCTGGCTTCATCACTTACTGGTTGTGTGACCTCAGCTGCTAGTCTGGAAAAACAGAGATAACAGTAGTGCTGACCTCACAGGGGTTTTGTGATGGTTTGGCTTAGCAAAGTGTCTGGTGCTGGGCAAGTGTTTGAGAAATATGACCTATTATTATCTCGAGGTGAAACTCTGAGTGCTCTGGGCTGGGTTTTGTATGTTATTGCATTTTCCTTCTAACCTCAGGGGTGAAGGTGACTGATGGTCCACTCAGCAGTTCCTTCCTCATCAGCCCTGCTGGGGAGGATGCCAAACAGGAACTGTGCCCTCACAGCCGCCCCCTTTCAGCTGGTCCATTGAGAGTCTGCCTTCTTTACAGTTTGAACCACTTTACTCTGTGGGCTCAATGGGAACCTTCAGGATGCTGTCATTAATAATTATTAGTTCTTTGGATCCCGGAGAGTTGTTGACGTGCTACAGAAACAGATTTAAAACCCAGTCTTCCCACAAGTAATAATCAAATATGCTTTACATTCCAGTGGTTTTCAAGGCAGGCCAGTGTGACATGCCTACTTTAAGCACTGACCCAGATACATTACTTATGATTTTTTAGGTTCCTGTCATGTAAAAGTTATAATCTGAGAAGTGCCTATGCAATAAAGGCATGGAGAAGTGTTATTATACCTTTTGTTTCTGTCCCTTTCATTTATTTTATTTGGGCTCCCTGTTTTGGAGTTAAGGGAGTCACAAGTTAAGTCACAAGCTTATGACTTAAAACATGCTGTTCCGCCTACAATTTACTGCAGGGTTTCCTGCTGCCACCACGAAGGTTACCTGGATCACTAGAAACAAAGGATCCTAGATGGTGGCCTTTTAAGTCTATGCAGAGTGTTTTCCCTTGGGAATCTCTGATGATATTCTGCAGGCCATCTAAATCCAAAGGAGGCAATGAAATTGTGAGCCCTTTCCTTTATAGGGTTTGTGATAATGACGATGACTAATGCACTCTGTGACCCAGAGTGGGAGTACTGAAGAAGCCAACGTTGTCCATTGACGGGGGCAGGTATCCGTGGTGAGATAGCATCTGAAGCTTTCTGCCACAGCTCACCCAAAACTAGAGGTCTTTGCCACACATTGTCCTTCCTGTTTAACCACTAGACTTTCTCATGCTGGGTCACACCACACCCACAAAAGTTAAAGGGCACACAACATGTTCAGGCCACAAGATTGTGGGATGTTGCTGCCCAGGCAAATGGGATCTGGAGAAAGCGCACTGTGTTCTTTTCTGTGCTTGCTGTGGTGCATTTCTGCTTAGACATCCTGAGATTGTAAAACTATATCCATCTCATAAAGAGCAACTGGAGCAATAACCGGCCCTAAACACTGCCTATCATACCTCTTCTCTGATCTAATCCACAGCAATTTGCTGCCCTAGATACCTAACACTTCAGTAGCACCAACCCTAGTCCTAACAGCTCCGATATCTTTGCTGGCGAGCTCTCTGAGTTCCACCTGCACACACACACACACACACACACATACGCCCTCCCCTCCTGTCACTTGACAACATCTCTCCAATTCCTTCATCAGTCCAACTTGGCTAACATGCATCTTTAATCAATCAGAGTTCACCTTCAAATACTGTGACAATGCTTGGCACGAAGCAAGGGACCTTACCACACTATGTTCCCATTTCCTCCCTTGCGCCCTTTCAGCACACACATTTTATATTTTTTAACATTTTACAATTTATATTGTCAAACATTTAACTTTTACAAAGGCCATAAACACAAGATATGTACCTATTAATTTTTCTTTAGACAGTTTTCTTTTTGTTTAATTAAAAACAAGAAAAATGGATTTTCCTTTACCCTCATTTATTGCATTTCAAGCTCTCTTTGTTTCTTTGTGCAGGCTTAATTTTCTGACTGATGTCATATTCTTTTACCTGAAAAAATTCCTCTAAGGTTTCTTGTATTGTAGCTCTGTGGGTTATGAAGGCTCTCCTTTTTTCTTTTTCTTTTTTTTTTTTTGACAAATCCTTATTTCTTCATTTTTGAAGATACTCTCACTGAGTACATAATTTCTCGGCTGACTTTTTGCATTTTGCTTTTTTAATAAGTTACCTCATTGTCTTGTGGCTTATAGGTTTTCTAACATGAAGTGTGCTGTGATTTTTATTTTTTCCCCTCTATTTATCTGTCTGCCTTCAGTATTTTCTCTATCTCTTGTTTACAGCAGTTTTATTATGACATTTGAGATTTTGTTTTTGTATTTACTGGGCGCTCTGGTGTTCTCTGAGTTTCTTGTATTGTGTTTCGTGTTCATCTTTAATTTTTGGAACATTGTTTCTTCAATTTAAATTGAATTTAAATTCTTTTGCCTCATTCCGTCTCTTCTTTCTTTCTCCTGGGATACCCATCATGTTAGACCATTTGGTACGTTCAGTTCTATTTGTTCTCTTTTTTTTGTCTCCCCCACCCGTCTGTGTTTCAGTTTGAGTAATTTCTAAACCTGACCCGTCTAGAAGTTCTTCCATTCTTACCTTGGCTGTGTTGAGTCAACTGGAAAACTTGTTAGACATTCTTCATCTCGTACTATGATTTTCATTTCTAGTATTTCCATTTAGTTCTTTCTTATCTTCCATCTCTCTGCTGAAAGTGCCCATCTGATCTTGAGTGTGGACATCCTTTCCATTCATGTTTTTAACGTTATCATAGTTACGTTGAATTCCTTTTCTGATTATTCAAACATCTGTGTCATATCTGGTTCTAGTACTGCTTTGTCTCCTGGCAGTATTTCCCTTTTTTTGCCATTTAGTATGACCCATCATTCTTGTTGAAAGCCAGACACCTTGTGTTGGGGGTGATGTGGATAGTTTTTATGTTTGGAAATGGGCCTGCCCTTCCTCTGGCTCAGGCTTCTGTATTTGAGCCTGGATTAAGGAGTGAAGTCAGGAGTTAAGGACTTAAGCCGGATTTAAGGTTTCTTGCTATTACGATTACCTTCAGGGCACCAAGGCTTCAGATTCCTCCAGAGATACCTTGTGTTTAGGATAATGTTTCAGAGATTTTTTTTCTCAGTATTTGCTCCACTCTGAGCCTTTTCTTTGTGCTGTGCCTCAGAGGGGGTCTGTCCCCACATCCTCACAACTCTGCTACCTGGGTTCCATAGTCACTGGCTGGGCACTGCTGTTTGTCCTGGTGCTGGGGGTCAGGAGGCATCCTCTGTTTCTCTGATTGAGTCTCAATGATATGTAGGCTTTGTGACCTTAGATTTCAGAGCGTGGCCTTATTAATGCTACAGCCCTTCCCATAGCTGCATTTCTGGGACCAGCAGCATTTCTGCCCTCATCCAGGAACAGAATTTCTTTTTTCTCCCTGTTCTTTTCTTTCAGCTGCTATTGGGTTTTGCCAGTTTCCTGAGATGAGGTGCTTCTCTCTTCTACTCCTTAGGGTTTCCCCCCTATAGATGAGATAGAGAAGGGGCCAGGAAGGGGGTCACATGACCTCCACAGCACCTGCTATTTTTCCCCCCACAGACCTGCACCACAGTGGGAACCTCCTTAGGGTCCTCACCAATTTTCTTTGTGAGCACTTGGTGGCTGGTATCCGTGGAAAAAGCTTGCAGAGGTTGTCCTCACTCCGTTGTGTAGCCAACTAAGAGTCTTTGCAGTCTCTCATTGTGAACTTTTCCACCTGAAGTCTTCTCATATCTAGCTATATCGGCCCAGTAAGCCTCTTCTTGCAGATGCCTGTCTTACCTCAAATTTCTGGCTAGTTGGTTGCCCCAAACCTCAATTTTCCAGCATATTCAAGGACAGTCAGGAACTTGCAGTTTGTCTGGATATTTTTGTTGTTTTTGTAAGAGTGGGAGTGAAGTTCTTTCCTGATCTCTACATTCTGAGCAGAAATGGGAAGTTTCTCTGATCTTCTTTAATAAGATGTCGTCCACAAGACACTTCCTCAAGGAATCCTTCCCAGATCAACGCTCCGAATGACTCACTTTTCCTTACTACATTGTATTTTCATAGTACTATATGGCATATTTTTCCCTATCTTGACAGTTCATTGTTTAAATATGAATGGAACATTTACCATATGCCAGGTGTTGGAGATAACAAAGAAAAAGGCATAGCTTGGTCTTCAGGAAGCTGGGAGAGGCAGATATGCAAAGAAATATTCAAAATAGTTGCCATAGGGTGGGGAGGGGGTTGTGAGATCTGGGAAGATTGCTCACAGGGCTTCAAATGTATTGCTAATGTTTTATTTTGGGGCTGACAGTGGTTATATGGGTGATTACTTTACTCTTATTATTTAAATTGTGCAGATGCCTGATTTTTGCCCTTTTATTTTGTAATGTATTTAACAATTTAAAGCCTAAAACAACGCTGTACATAGTCACATTGATGAGATCACCGATATGCACTCATAGAAAGAATGAAAAAAAAATTAAATATCTTTCAAATGAGTATTTAAGAGTTGGAAAAATTTTCATTGATAGCATCCTACATGGATTTTTGACTTTTTTTGTATGTATGGTGTTGGGGATTGAACCCAGTGCCCTGAGCATGTGAGGTAAGTCCTCTATCATTGAGCCATACCTTCAACCCTCTGCATAAACTTTTAAAGTGCTATCTCCCAAACAGCCTGCATGGAATTGAAGTTGATGTGTTCTGGAAAACCGAGAGCTTCAAGAGTGGTTTTAATGATGACAAATTACCCTGATGTCAAGGATGCAAATAAAAATTTGAATAAAATTATTTTGTGATAAGAAAGAAAAACACTCTTTAGAAAAACACTATTAATAAAACAACATGATAAGTCCTATCAAGGGAGTATTTACAGGTTGCTATAGAAACCCAAAGAAGGAAAGGTTCCTGCAGATGTGACATTCAAGTTCATCTTAAAGAGTGAGTGGGCATTCTGTAAAAGGTACACAAAGGAATATCTTTTTTTTTTTTTTTTGTGGTGCTGGGGGACGACACTGGACTGTCATTGCTGCTCTGTCTGGGCTGTGCATGTGTGTGTCCTTTTCATTTGCTCTGTGTGGGATCACCACATAGCACCTGAGATGGGAGTGGCTTTCCAAGATGTCTGTCTGTCTGCTGACCACAAGACATCTCGGAGCTAGAGTCAACCTCCTGAAACCTGATCCCCTTGCCGCACTGGGGTGGAACTTTTTAGAGTGATTTCTCCTCGATTAAATAGGGTGGTTTCAGGCATGGGCCTCCTCTTTTGTCTGCCTCCTTTACCTCCCTTATGGGAGCTGGAGCAGAGGAGCTGTGGCTGAAGAAACTACCCCCCCCCACCCCCCCCACCCCCCCCGCAAATATATTTTTTTCTGTCTGGGTGTGGTTATTTTGCACTAACCCAAATTCACCTGGGGTGACCTGAATGACTTAGTCACATGTCGTGGTAAGAACTAGTCCATCAGAGACAGAGACAGGAGCTGCTTCAGACTTTTGGGGCAAGTGATTATTGTGTTGCTTGAAACACTCAAGTAGCATGATATATGCTTATTTAGCTTTAGTACATAACAATGCTATTTAATGTGCCACTCAGTGAAAGTGGAACTTCTGTTTCTTATTTCTTCTGTATCTTTTTTTTTTTTTAACTTTGGTTGACATTGCACAACCTCCCTAGTAAATATAACATAAAAATGTTAATGGTTCTTTCCAGAAGTTAAAGAGGAAAAAAAAAAAATCAGAGAAGATTTACAGGAATAGCTCCATGTACCACTGATCAAATCATTCATAATTTAAAAAATAAACAAATAAACAAACCAAAAAAACCAACAACAGTGTTTTGGGCATTGATTGCAGTGAAGTTTTTGCTTTTTAGCTTGGTTTTGCATCAACCATAGACTTGGTAAGCTCCCTTTCTTCAGTGGCTGGTAAGAGTAGGCTGTCGGGCCTGAATGAGAAAAGGATGGAGCCTGAACTGTGTGGCTGTAGACTTAATATTAAATTATTGTCATATTCCCTAATTACTGTCCGGTATCTGGAGTTGCAAGTGACATAAACCAGTGGTGTCCCCTTTGAGTTTTCACGCAGCACCAGCAGTCTGAAGCTGTGGTGGATGGGCTTAACACTGGAGCATGACATTTGCTGCTGTGGTTTTCATAAGAAACTGCTATATCTTAAACAAAAATTCATAACTTTGCAACAATCTCTAATAGGGAAAACACAGCTCTTGATAGTTTACATTTATACCTGAATTCTTGCTCTTGAGCATCACAGCAGTCTAGTGAAATAAATAGTAACATGATTGATCCATTATCACAGATGACAAAACAGGTTCAGAACATCAGTCATTAGGTCACACATGGAACAAGTGGGAGGAATGAGTGAATGCCAGCCTTCCAAATTTCAGATCATTGCACCATCTCTAGTATGGAACCAACACTTTGGGTCTGTTTGATTATTGATGCCTCTCTGAACAGTTGCAATCTATTGTGGACATAGGGAAGAAGTGGCCAGGCTAGCATGGATATGATCCAATGGGTCCCACTCAAGAGAAAAACTATTGCACAGGGGATCTAGAAGACTGCTTTGCACAACAGCTGGAAACATTGTCCATTCAAATATTTGTGACCAACAAACTGTAAAAAGAAAATCACTTTCCACATTTAAAAAACGAACATGAGAAGAATGTGGTTGGGGTACGGGACATCCCAGGGAAATGTGACTCTCAAGCTGTTAGTTCTCACTTCCACTTGCTCTAATACTATTTCTTTTAGATCTGGAAGGCATGCATGTTATCACCTCCTTTTCCGACAGATAATGACAGTAAGTGACCACCACTCTGATAGAGCTTCAATCATTCACCTGCCTCAGAAAAGCATCCAAGTGGGCTGCTGATCAAGTTTGGCATGCCAGATAAAATATTTTGGTGATCCTGCATGAGGCCGTTGATTTGAGATACTTTGTGTTATCTTGAAGCACCCTGAGTACAAGGTCTGACCTGTCTTGAATCAGAACACTCTTGCACTTTAGGCAAATGACTTGATCAAGTATTTCCAAGTCTCTTCAGCCTGGGTTTCTTCATCTACAATATAAAGTGAGACGAATAATGCCGTATAATATGGCATTATTGAGAAGACTAAAATGAGATAATGAGTCACTTAGTTCATCACCTGGCACCGTAACAAAGTAAATGGTGACCCAAGTCTACCTAAGGACCCTGTCAAGAAGCGGAGTAATTGATTTTAACAGTTTGATAAGAATGTACTTACTAATATAATTAAAATTATATTTAAATTTATATTTATATTTAAATATAATTAAAATTAAGGAATTAAATAGATTTAGTAAACATTGAATGTGTTAACTGTTTTCTCAATAGACTTTCTTTTAAGCCTATTACACGCTCTGTCCTTAACACAAACCTTTACTTATAGAAAAGGAGTCTTAGGAAAAATGTGTTTTTGAAAGAGATATTGATCACCTTAATCTTGTGGCTTCCTTATCTTGGTTTTTAAAGATAGTTTTATCTCAATTGGTATTAAAAAAAAAAAAAACTGAACTGAAAAAGACATAGAGAAACTTAACCCAAAAGAAAATTCTTCTTTGGGAGGATTTTATGTTAACCACTTGAAGAATTAATTGGTCACTTTACCTCAAACAGGGAAAGAGAAAAAATGAAAGCAAGCCCAAGGGCATTTTGCTTGGCTAACAAAAAAAACAAAAACAAACAAAAAAAAAACGCTGGGAACTGTCCAAGGACAAAATGCCAGCAGCTTTTTTGGAGGGATTTGAGTTTTAAAAGAGATTTGCATATCCATTTTGAATTTTTATGAGAGAGTACTGAGAATGGTAGGCAAATATGCAGCTAAAACTAAATTCTACATTTTTGGCACATGCTTTAATAAAGAAACTGAGACACCAAAATAATTTCAGATGAATGTTCATAGGCTCTGAGCTAGAATTCATTCAATTGGGAAATAATAATCTTCTAAGTGGAAATCTCAGAAAAGACCCATTTACCCAATATATATATATATATATTTTTTTATGGGTTGAAAGACATACATAAAGCTTCTTGGGACTCTTTGATGCTAGTTAGAAAAATATTTATAAATATTATTAAATAGACTTCTGATATTGATTACAGTGTAATGTTGAAGACTCAGGAGCTTATTTTTAAAATACAGAATATGCTCACTTCAAAAGCATTTACAGTTTACCTCAGGAAGCACACAAATTTTGAATAATCATATGGCAATTGGTTGACTATAAAAAATGCCTATTTTGCTGGGGTTCAGGCTCAGTGGTAGAGCGCTCGACTAGCGTGCATGAGCCACGGGGTTGGATCCACATTAAAAAAATAAATAAAGTAAATGTGCTGTGTTAAAAAAAAAAGAAGAATGCTTATTCAACTAGGTGGTTATTCATATATTCACCCATTAACACAACAAGTCATTGTTTGTGAGGCACTGGGAGTATAATGATGGATACTAGAGTCCACCTCAAGGAACCTTCCAGTACAACACTAGGGGGAAGACAACTTCTATGTTGAATTAAGGGTTGCATGAAGTGGTTTGTAACGTCTTGGAAGACTATGCCTCCACTATAAAATGTGTTTTAAAGTGCTAATGCCCAGGCTGGCCAGGGTGATATAAAGTGGGAATGCTTCCTTCACAGATGGTAGACATATAAGTCGCCATGAGTTAATTTAATTTTATTTATGTATTTTTTTATTGTGGTGTTGGGAATTGAACCCAGGGCTTTGTGCACGCAAGGCAAGCACTCTGTCATCTGAGCTATATCCCCAGCCTGCACAAGTTTCTTCTGAAAGTAATTTTGCAATATGTTTCCAGAGTCTGAAGAACTACAAGTTTCACTTCTTGGAAATAATTCTGAAAAAAGAATTAAAAGCATTGATATGGACCAGACCTGATGGCACTTGCCTGTAATCCCAGCAGCTCAGGAGGCTGAGGCAGGAGGATCGCCAGTTCAAACCAGCGCCAGCAATTTAGTGATGCCCTAAGCAACTTAGTGAGATTTGATATCAAAATAAAAAATAAAAAATGCTGGGAATGTGGCTCAATGGTTGACTTCCCCAGGGTTCAATCCCTGATACAAAAACAAACAAACAAACAAACAAAAACATTGACATAGAAAAAACAAAGATGCTTGTCACATCTTTCTAATGGTACAAAACTGGAAAGCTGAACATTAAATAATAAAAGAATGGGTAAGCATATTAGACAGAATCTTACAATAGAACACAAAGCAGCTGCTAAAAGGATGTTCTTGTGGAATTTTTAATTGGTCAATGCTAAAATTCTAAGTACAGAAATTGGGTACTCAATCACATTTATAAGATACATTCATCTTATATGCACACACATATTATATTATTTATATTTTATTTTCAAAGAAAATTAAAATGTTTGGAAATTGTAGCTAAAGATTTTTGCTGAGGGACAACCAGGTGTCAAAAGACTTCCTTAAGTTTACCCAGTGCTGCATTTTACATGAGTAATTTTGAGGTCTTAAGAGTGAGTTGGTAGATACTTTTTTTTTTTTTTGATCAAAGAGAGAATAGGGTCTGGAAACACATATTGACTCACTGTTATTTTGACTTTAGTAAGTCAAATGTATTAAAAATGACTAAGAGTCATACTTCTGTTTTAGAATATTAACTACAGAGATTTAACCACATATCCATTTGTTAAAGATGTCTTTTTAAAAATTCCCCAGAGTGCTGTGCTGAAGATTAATAATTTTTTACATCAGAGAGGTGAGGGTGGCACATGGAAGTCTCTGAATGTCTAAATTTTGGTAGGTTAAGTGCTCACAAAAAGATTATTATGATTGGATTATGTCCCTGAATTTTTATGATTGTTACTGTGAAAGAGAAAATGGCATGCATTTCTCTCTGCGTTGTACAATTTTTAGAATTTTGTAAAGCAGTTTTATAAAATTCATTGTAAAATTTCAAAGGAATGTATTTTTTTTCTTTTAAAGCTAGTGCTATTACTCAAGTTCCTGTGATAGTGGTTAAAAATGTATGAAGAGTATGGCTTATTATTTGAAGAAATATATCAAAGATAAGCACGGGATATCAGCACATGCTGCATTAGTATGGATTAGGTTAAGAATTGTTATGATTTGGATCTGAAACATCCCCCAAAAGCTCATGTATTGAAGGCATGGTCCCTAAGGCAGCAGTGTTCAGAGGTGGGGCCTTTGAAAGTGACTGGATCATGAGGTCTCTGGTCTTGTCAATGGATTAATTCATCCATGGATTTATAATTTAATGGGCTCTTGGAAGGTGGGGCCTAGTTTGAGGAGTGCCCTTAAATGCTATCCCCAGCTCCTGTCCCTCTCTCTTTTTGCATCCTGGCTGCAAGGAGGTAAGAAACTTTGCTGTACCATGTGCTTCCTCATATCATGTTCTGCCTTGCCACAGGCCCACAAACAGGAGCCAAGTGACTACGGGCTGAAACCTCTGAAACCATGAGTCCAAACAAACCTTTTGTCCTTTTATAATTTTTTTCTCAGACATTTTGTCACAGTAATGGAAAGCTAACACAAAAATGGCAGGGAAAAAATCAGAAGCAGATAAGAAAAAAATCCAAATGTTGGAACTGAAGAACATCATGCTCAATGAAACAAGCCAGACCCAGAAAATCAAGGGTTGAATGTTTTCTCCAAAATGCAAAAGTCAGACCAAAATAAGGGGGAAAAAAAGAATCAAGTGGTGGGGCAGGGAGAATCCCATGAAAATAGAAAACAGATCAGTGGAGAGGGGAAGGGGATTTATGAGGAGGGAAGAGGGATAGGAAAAGGTGGAATGATGGAATAAAATTTTCCAAACTTCCTATTTACCTATATGAACATACAATAGTCAATGTCACCTTTATGTATACCTATAAAGCACTGATTAAATAAAGCACTAATTTAATTAATATATCTATATTATTATATTTAATTAATATATCTATATTATTATATTTATATAATTATGTATTTATATATGTATATATAATTATATAATTAATATATCTGTATATAATTATATTTAGATATATTTAATTAATACTGCTATTAATATATCTATTAATAGAAGGAAGGCCAGTAGAGGAAAGGAAATGGGGAGAGAGAAATGGAGAAAAAGGGAAGCACTGGGAACTGAATAGAAGCAAATTGTCCATGTTTGTGTTATTATGTCAAAATGAACTCAGATATTATGTGTAACTATAATGCACTAATAAAAAATATGAAAAATATATCCAAATGTTCAGATGGACATATACCCTCAAGGAGGAGTGCAGGTCTCCCCACGCTCATCTCTGAGGGGGTCAAGCAGCCTGGATAGGACTAAGTCAGTCAGGTAATTCTGTTCCTTTGACCTTTTTCCTTTCTCACAATGGATCTTTCAAAAGAATGTTAATAAATATCAAGAGTCAACTATAAATTTTACTCCTTTTCCCTCTGTTATTCTTAAGTTAGCTCACTAAATATGGAGAGGTAAAATAAAATGCCAGGTTTCTTGCACAAGCAATCTGTTTAGATCCTTTTAAACAGAGTAGGAGTTAATTTCTGTTTTATAGAGAAGCAAACTGACCCCAATAGAAGGTTAAGTGCTCTAATAGCTGGTGAATCAGAGGTAAGCGTGAACATCTAAACACAAGAGGACCTGAGTTAGATAGAGTCCCATGTTCTTTGCACCTACTCTCAAGTGGATTATCAGATGCTGCAGGGCTTGATTCACCCTTGAATGTCAATGAAAATAAAAAGGAGCCACATCAGAGGACCTCAACAGGCAGGGTTTGCCAGAAGGTCCGCTATTGGGTTGACTTCCAAACCTGTTGCTTTTACTACCTCCTTTAAAACCAGCTTTCCAAACAGCACCGTTGGGGCTGAATCTCTAGGATTCAGAGAAAATTATAAGGTTGTGTCTGTGCCCCTCTTTGGCCCAGAAAATAGACTAGACGGTCAGCTCTTGAAGAAGGTAGGACTATTCCTTCAAAGTACCACATAAATACATTCTTGGAAGACCCTAAGTGGTGCCAACAAGAGTTTCTGGCCATGTGAGGACGATAGTTAGGACTAAAAACACGTTGTTATGAATGAGAACCAAAGCAGAATCCTGACTGCAAGAGAGAAGCCCCTGACTATGTGAAGACTTGTGAATGCAAAGAGAGTATGGATAATTATAGTCTCCCTATGCCCACACCCTCTGGTTCAGCATGGATGGAGTCAGTAGGTAAGGAAATGTGAACTGCAGCCTCACATATGATTTAAAAAGAAGAAAGCAGAGCTGGAAAAAAGGATGAAGGAGGCTATTTTGAAATAGTGCCCTGCTGTGAGGAAGGGTCCCTCACATGGGGCTTGCAGGTGGCCGGTCTGCATTGTTTGGCCTGCTTTTGATTCATCTTTGAAGTCTTTAAAGTCCAATCATGAAAACATTATTAACAGTTGTCATACATGAAGTTGGAAAATAAACTGTGATCCAAATTCTTTACAAGCCTGTTTGTAGCTTCTACCACGTGATGTGGAAGTTTACATTGAGAGAAACTATGGAGTTTGAGGCTCCCTGAGAATTTCTGAGACAGAGAGAACATGGGAAAGATTTTTTAGAGGCTGGGAGGTGGAATTTGCTTCATTTCAGCTTTGAGAGGTGGAGCTTCATCTCTTTTCATTGACCTATGGGAAAGAGTGTCAGGCAGCCAAGCTCACTTCGGGAATTCTCCACGGGGCTGGAGGTGAGGTGTGAAGACAAAAGCTGTGTACCAGTTGCTTGGACAAGTGTGAGCAGGTGAGAACCTGCAGGCTGGGCCCTGAGCCCTCAAGAGGGCATCTGCCTAGTCTGTAGTTCAGGACTCTCAAGGCCAGCTCCTGTCCCTGCAACCTCAGTCTGCAAGGACACAAGAACTTTCTCCCAGCAGCACTGGAAGCTATTTCAGGAAGAGAAGCAACGTGGAGAAATGATCTGGCTTTCTCAAAGCAAATGTAACCGCTGTGTCATGGCAAAAGCAGTGGCTTCATAGTGTTCTGTGGAAGGGCATGGCTGCCATCTAAACACTAAAATTTGTCTATCTTCCTTAAATAATTGATGATGAATTTATCCTTAGTGCTTTTAACAAAATGCTTCTTGAGACTACATGAATGTTCATTACCTTTTCAAAGTAATAAATACTTCTGAAATAAAACACTATTTTCTTATACTACAAATAATTATCATGTTAGAGGTTCTTTTTTTTTTTTTTCCTTTTTTCTTTTTTTGGTACCAGGGATTGAACTCAGGGGCATTCATCCACTGAGTCACATCCCCAGCTCTATTTTGTATTCTATTTAGAGACAGGGTCTCACTGAGTTGCTTAGCACCTCGATAAATTCATGAGGCTGGCTTTGAACTGATTAGTCTCCTAAGCCACTGGGATTATAGGCAGCACAACAAAGGTTCTTATTAAAACAATTTGCATTTACCATTTTTACATAATGCATATTACATAAACAGCAGTGTGGTCACATTTTATTTTCAGATATACAAATGGTAGAGATGAAAATGAGCATGACTCTCAGGTTTAATTGATACAGGAAATCAAAAACATATGATGATAGACTAGGATGGTAAAAGACAACCCTACTAACTTGAATAATTTTGGAAAACCTATAGCATTACGAGACAGATGTATATATTATTTATTTAAAGAAGAAAATTAGGGAAAAAAATAAAAGTAACACCTTTTTCATAGAAAAAAACCCAATTTACTAATGTAACACTTCCTTAGAAATATTTGTATTTTTCTCTAAATTTTGAAACTAGAGTTTGCTAAAATCTAAAATATATGCTCTATTGAATAAACTTGAGATGGTCTATTGGAGAGAGAACAGGCTTTGAATTTAGGTAGATCTTGGTTTGAATCCTGGCTTTAAACGCAACTATCAGATTTTAGAAAAGTAATTTAGCCTCCCTGAGCCTCAACAATCTTATCTGTAAAACAGATAAAATTTTCCTTTGAATAAAGTTAATTTAATAAGGATGAAAATGAGCACCATTTCAATGAACCAAGCATTTGGTAGACTTGCATAGAACTGGCACTAACATGGGCTGACTAGGGAGAGATGCATAACCACCTTTGATTGCTAAATGGAACTTGATCATTAAATTAAGATTATATTTTATTAATTTTTAGAAATGCACATATAGCTATTAAAATATTATCACATGTTTCAATCAGAAGGAAAAAAGGAAAGTTCTATAATACATTTCACAAGTTTTCTTGAGAAAAAGTAACTTTGGAGCCAAAGTTATTTTAAAACCAAATAATTAACTTCTTTTTTTTAAAGGCATATGTTCAATTGGCTCTTTCTTTAAAAAAATATTTTTAGTTGTAGATGAACACAATACCTTTTATTTATTTATTTATATATTTTTATGTGGTGCTGAGGATCAAACCCAGTGCCTCATGTGTGAGGCAAGCGCTCTACCATTGAGCTACAACCCCAGACTCCAAATAATTAACTTCTGACACCAATAGAAAGTAGTTGCAGAGCTTCAGCATTTCTGATGTGTGACAATAGTCCTCATGGATACATCACTGATGTTTAACAGTGATGGGTGAGGGCTGGGGTTGTGGCTCAGCGGTAGAGAGCTCGTCTAGCACGTGCGAGGCCCTGGGTTCGATCCTCAGCACCACATAAAAATAAATAAACAAAATAAAGGTATTGTGTCCAACTACAACTAAAAAACAAATATTAAAAAAACAAAACAACAACAACAACAAAAAACAATGATGGGTGAAAACTAACACATCACTGCCATTATTTAAGAAATAGGGAAAAAACACTAAGCCCTCTGCTCAGAAAGTATATAAGCCAATAGTAACAAAAACAGCATGACACTGGCATAAAAACAAAATCATAGATCAGGGAAAAATAATAAACAAAGAGACAAACTCATGCAGGTATGATCATCTGATCCTTGACAAAGATGCCAAAAAACATAAATTGGAGAAAAGACAGCCTTTTTTAAACAAATATTGCTGGGTAAACCAGATATCCATAGGTAAAAGAGACTAAATCCCTATATCTCACCCTATAAAAAAGTCAACTCAAAGTGCATGTAAGAGCTAGGAATTTGACTAGAAACTTTGCAACTGCTAGAAGAAAACAACACTCCAACATATAGGCACAGCAAGGACTTCCTCAAAAAGACTCCTATATCTCAGGAAGTAATACCAAGAATTAATAAATAGGATGGCATAAAAATTAAAAAGCTTCTGTGCAAAAAAATAATCAAGTTAAATGTGAACAGAGAACCTACAGAATAGGCGAAAACCTTTGCCAACTACTCTTCTGACAGAAAATTAATGTCTAGAATATATATAAAAACTCAAAAAATCCCTTAAAAACCAAATACAAAAACAAGCAACCAACCAAAACCACCAAATAGTTCATTTAATAAATGGGAAAATGAACTGTAAACAGATATTTCTCAAAAAAAGAAATACAAGTGGCCAAAAAAATAATGAAAAAAAGTTCAATATTTTGAAGCATTCAAGGAAATGCAAATCAAAATCACACAGAGATTTTACTCCCTCCAGTTAGAATGGTAATCATCAAGAATACTAATAATAATAAATGCTGGTGAGGATGTGTAGAAAAAGGAACACTTACTTACTACTGGTGGAATTGTATTAGTACAACTACTATGGAAATCAGTACAGAGAGTACAGAGGTCCCTCAAAAGCCTAGGAATAGAACTACCTTATGATGCATCTATACCACTCTTTGGTATTCATCCAAAAGAACCAAAATCAGCATACTATAATGATGCAGTCATACCCACATTTATAGCAGCATAATTGATAATAGCCAAATTATGGAACCAGTCTGAGTGTCTGTCAGCAGGTGAATGGATAAAGAAAAGTGATATATATATATATATATATATACACACACACACACATACATATATACATATACACACACACAAACATACTGGAGCTTTATTCAGTTATAAAGAAGTTTATTCAGTTATTAAGAAGATAACAAAATGATGTTATTTGCAGGAAAATGGATGAAACTTGAGAATATCATGTTAAGTGAAATAAGCCAGACTCAGAAAGTCAAGGATCATACATTTTCTCTCATATGTGAAAGATAGGAAAAAAAGGGAGAAAAGGGGGTTTTCATGAAAAAAGAAGGGACTCCAGTAGAGAGGGGGGATCAGGGAGGGTGGAGGGGGAAGGAAGGAAAGGTGAGGTAATGGGCCATGAAACTGACAAAATTTTGTTATGTGCCTATGCAAATATACCAAAACGAACCCACTATTTTGTCTAATTTTAATTAAACAATAATAAAATAAAATATATATAAGCTAAAAGTCCATTTTAAATCACTAATTTACCAGCACTTTACCATAGTCATTATCATTATGAATTGACCTTTTTGAGGAGTAAAAGTGCCCATAAGTTAAAACCACAGATTTTGTCCTGATAATTTAACTCCAAGACATGTGGTTCTTGTTCACACATTCATCCAAGGCACAGCATCAAAAATAAAGCAGCTGAGAATAGTTAATTTGAAACTTATTCTTTGGTACTCACAGTGAAAATAAAACTTTGTATCTATTAATCCTAGGTGTTAAGGTTTGGGGTATGGTTTTTGTATCCCCCAAAGGCTCATGTGCTGGGAGGCTGGTCCTCGGTGTGGTGGTGTTGGAAGGTGGTGTGGAACCTTTAAGAGGTGGGACCAAGTGAGAAGTAATTAGGTGATTGAGGGTGCTGTCCTGGAAAGGAATTAGTGTAAATCTTGTGGGACTCTGCTTAGTTCTTGGGAGAGGGTTGTTACAAAAGGAGAAGACTGGCCCCTTTCCTGTCCCTGGCTTCCTCTCTCTTCATGTGAGTTCTCCGTCTCACACATTCCTGCCATGATGCTACCCGCCATGATGTGGTATGACTAGTGGGGGTCCTTGCCAGAGTGAGCACCATGCAGCTTGGACTTTCAGCTTCAAAAACTGTGAGCTCAATAAATACATCTCTTTTCTTTACACGTTGTCCAGCCTCAGATGTTTTGTTTTAATAACAGAAAACATACTACTATACTTGGCTAAAGGTAGAATGAGCATGGGCTTTGCATCTAAGCAGACACAGAACAAATTCCAGATCTGCTGTTCACTTGCATGTGAACTTGGACAAATTATCGATCTCTGTAAGTGTAATAACCATATCCATATTACAGTTAAAGGTTGCTAAGTAAATGAGTGATAATAATGATAACTAAAACAAAAACAAAAACTAGTACCTACAAATTACTGAGGGCTTACAAGGTAGGCAGCACCAGACCAAATGTTTTTATATACTGAATCTCATTTAATCTGTAGAGAAGTTCTCTGGAGGCCTTGTTAACCTAGTTCAAAAAATGGAGGCTAAAACTACTAGGTAGGATCTGAACCTATTTGACTACAAATTTGATTATTTAGTTTTCTTCTTAAGGGCACTTGTAGATAAAGTCTCTTGATATCATTGATAGAAGCTATGATGATGATCTTCTTTTCATTAAGTGATTTTTGAAAAACCATCTGAGTAGTATGGCTTTTGAAAAAATAATCCTCCAATTTTAAAAGCAAGGTTTATATGCATATTTGGAAATAAAAGTGAATAAAAAAGGTTGTAAGCTTAAGACCTAGAAAACACCAGAGTTAATATTTTGTTATACTTCCTTCAAGATTAAAAATAAGTATACTCTTTTAAGCTGATTTTTATTTTTTTACATTTCTGTGATATTAAATAGCTTTGAAAATGTGATCTTTAAAAATGTTCCTAATCATTTCCTTTCTAGATGTACTATGATATACTTAACAATTATTCTATTCTTCAAGTTAGTGAGAGCTGGCTTGTAAACGAAAAATAAAATGGGTTGGAGATCTAGCTCAGAGATAAAGTGCCTAAGTTCAATCCCCATTATCAGAGAAGAAAACAAAACAAACAAAAAGTCCCTATCATCCTACTCTTGCACTCTATTTCTTTTTCTTCTTTTTTGCTCTTGTAAATGTATTGACTCATTCAATAAATATTTATTGAACACCTACCTTGCACTATTCTAGGATTAAGATATTGTCATACATATAAAAAAGACAAAAAAAAAAAAAGACCAAATTCTCTGCCTTCGTGGAGTTTTGCAACCTAATAGGGGAGAGGTTGACAATGAACAACATTAACTAAATGTATACTAGAGTATAAAATGTCGTGGAGAGCCAGGCGCTGTGGTGCATACCTGTAATCTCAGTGGCCTTGGAGGCTGAGGCAGGAGGATTGTGAGTTCAAAGCCAGCCTCAGCAATTTAATGAAGTGAAGCAACTCAGTGAGACCCTGTCTCTAAATAAAATACAAAATAGGGCTGGGGATGTGGCTCTGAGTTCAATCCCCGGTAATCATCAACCCATCCCATCCCACCACCACCCCCCCCCCGCCCCGCCTACCCCCAGCAAAAAAAAAAAAAGTCCTGGAGAAAAAAATGAAACAGAAAAGGGGTTTGGGACAGGGAAGGAGAATTAGGAAAGGAAGATCTTAATGAGGAGGTAACATTGGAAGGAAGACCTGAAGCCACAGGCATATCAGGGAAGAGTGTCCAACACAGGGAGCAGTAAATCCAGGTCCTGAAGGGCAACTGTGCCTGAGAACAGTCGGGGAGGAAGGTGAGAGAAGTAGAATAAACAAAGAGGAAATGAGAGTTGAAGAGGTCAGTCAGGACAAGACACCTCATCACACAGGGGCCTCAGGGGCCCTGGTGTGGACAGGTTTCACCTGTGAGTGAGAGGAGGCATGATAGATTGACATCAGCTGATTAGCTCCTAAAACATTTCCTCAGGCTATTATGTGACCAGTCTGCTGGTGGGCAAGGCTGGAAGCAGGAGGACCATTTAGGAAGCTATCACCAAAATCCAGGAGAGAGATGGGTGACCTGTAGTGGAGGAGGCTGTGAGTGCGCTAGGATTGAGATATTGTTTGAAGGAAGAGACAGTAGGTTTGTCCACAGATTGGAGGAGGGGGATATGAGGCTTGAAAGGAATCAAAGATTTCAAAGTTTATGGCTCAAACTATCATAGGACTGAGGTGCTAGCGACTGAAATGGAGAAGACTGGGAAGAGAGGTTTATAAGGTGGGGGGTGGGGGGATCAGGAGGCAGGAGATCAATTATGCATTTCAGGGTGCCCATAAGACATCCAAGTGGAGATTGTCAATGTGAAGTTGCACATATGAATCCAGAGCTCAAGGCAGAAGTTGGGCTTAAAGAGATAAATTTAGGAGTCAGCAGCATATCGAGAATTTATAAATAGAAAGAGCGAGATCACCAAGGAAATGAGTGTGCATTTGATGAATATTCTTTTTTGTAAACACTTATCCTCATCTATGGTTATGGCATCAGGACAGATTTCTAGGATTAAAATCAAAGAGTGTGCATATTGCAAGGCAATTCATATTACCCAATTACTTTGCAAGGTGGCAACAATTTTTATTATCAGTCAAGAACAAACATTATGTCTTAACACGATCTCTTTTAACTTGGCACATATAAAAATGCAGTCTTATTGTTGATTTGATTTTTTCCTATGATTAGTAAAAAGCTTTTATAATGTATGTTGATCATTTTTATTTCTTCTTTGCATTGACTTTTTTTCTTTTTTTCCTTTGGAATTTGGGATTGAACTCAGGGACACTCCATCACTGAGCCACATCCCCAGCCCTATTTTGTATTTTACTTAGAGACAGGGTCTCACTGAGTTGCTTAGTGCCTCACCATTGCTAAGGCTGGCTTTGAACTTGCAATCCTCCTGCCTCAGCCTCCCAAGCTGCTGGGATTACAGGCATGTGCCACTGTGCCCAGTTGCATTGACTCTTAATGTCTTGCTTATGGAACAAGTTTTATTGAGTATTTTTAAAAAAAAATATATCATTTACATAATTTGTAACTTTATTACTCAATCATTTGTAGTTTTTGTTTCTCATGTGTTGGATAAGAAAGTATAGGCTATGAAGGAAGTCTAGACTGAGGTCATTGTAGTTTTTCTGGTAACTCATGCTTTGTGACATTCCAGGTCATTTGATATGCTTGGCAGTTTTAGAGTAGTGTAGTATTGAACTACAATTGAGGAAGCATACAAAATACAACCCTTTAAAAATCACATAATTAAAAAAAAAAGCCTCAAAGGAATGTAAAAAAAAAGTTTTTAAAAATTAAAACATTGTGTTTACCAGTGAAATTATCTAGAAATATCATTAATATTGGTAGAGGGTGAGTAGCAAATATTTTAAGTAAATATCTTTTACTGTATCATACATGACAGTAAAGAAGACAACACATTAAATATTTACATAGTACTTACTCTATGCCTGGTGTTTCCTAAGCATTGTATTCCCTAATTCCATTGCCCCACTCTTCTTAACAGTTCTATGAATCAGATACCAGTTAGAAATCCTTTCATGCAAAGGCACAGGTAGGTTAAGGACTCTGCTATAGATGCCACAGCAGATCTGGGATTGGAACAACACAGAGAGAGAAACTAAGTACAGAACTTTCCAGGTCTTACAGGTAGTGAGTGAGAAAGCTGGATCTGATTCAGGTCATCTTGAGACTCAGGCAGGTGCTCCTCTCCTAATCCCTCACTGCCTTACAGCAAATCCTTAAGAGCCAAAATGTGGGGTGCAAGTGTTCAGTAGTGAAGCAACTCTAAGACAGGAGATGATAGTAGCTGGAGGAGCTTGGAAAACAGGTGAAATAATAAGCAACAGCAACAAGTAGGATCTGAAAGGAGGATGGAAGAGCAAGGGCAACTCATGTGAGAGAGCAGAGCATGGGAGGCACGTTTGGGAACAGGAGGGGACCAGGCTGGAAGAGAGCATTTGCACTGTAATGTATGCATGTGGGCTGACCTTGATCTTACTTACGTTTCTAGAAATCTTGTTGACTGTATTCTGGCATATATTAATGATGTGGTCTCCTGCCTCTTGCCCTTACACATCCTTCCTAGGAGTGAGTCTCCACTAAAATGCAGCTTTTAAAATGCAGAGAGCTTATCTTGTTTGTTCTTGATCCCTGGCTTACAAGGACACCATATATTTGTTGAAATTATTCTAGACTTTTAAATAAGGCTGCTTACGTTCACAGGTTCAGAGTCAGTCTTTGCTTCTCAAATGTGTGCCTTCTACCAGCAATGAAGCACTGCTCAAGTCTCCCCCTCCCCAAACTCTTTCCTTAATTGCACCTGCCACTCTAACTGCTGCCTTATTTTTCTTCTCTCCTTCACAGTCAGACGTCTTGAGTTTTCTACACCTACCCACCCAACTCCATTTTCTCACTTCCCACTTCTCTGCCTACTCCAATCTGGTGTCTGTATCTGTCTATCCACCAAACAAGCAATGGACGATGAAATTCATGAACTTCCTCCCAACTGTCAAAATGAACAGGCTTTTTGCAGTCCTCATCTTGCTTAACTTCTCAGAGAATCAACTGTCTAGTTGACTCCTTTCTCTCTCTGGAACACATTTTTTAAAATTTTACCTTCTCAGATCTCTAATTCTCCTTTTCTCTTGTATCTCTGATCACCTTCTCCTCCTCGACCTCTCTTCCTTCAATAACAATCCGTTCTCCAATGGCAAAGTATACTTATTGAGTTAATGAATGGATGAACAACCTAGTGCCTTCAGTGGGCTGGCTCTAAGAAATCCATTTCTCTCTTCTTTATTGATAATTTGGCTGGATCTTTTCCTTTTCCTTCTGCTATTCTTGCATCTTCTGAATTTTGCTAAATCCCACTTGGTCCCAATACCAATCTATCCCTGTGACTCAGCTAATATCTCAACCCTTGGTCTATTAATTCAATTCCTGGCTCAGACAATATTGTTTAGTTTTGGACACATTTCGACGTCATTAATTCCTGGTAGACTTTATTGAGGGAGAAAAAGAAAACATTGACACTGAATTTGACAGTTGCTTGACAAACCATGAAACCAAATAAACAACGGGAAGTAAAGCTGGTGAGCTGCCCAGGGAGAGGTTTTACAAAAGGTTCAAATAAGCTCACTATGCACTTCTCCCTTATGGAAAATATTTCAATGGTTTCCTGTATAAATCACATTGCTGTATTTATACTGAATTCTCCCATTTTTTCACTTATTTGTTCTGGCTGACTTACTGTTTTTTTTTTTTTTAATCTTCAACATATGCAGTTTTTGATAATTTTTGTTCATTTCCCCCAGATTGTCAACAGAATATGTATTATAGTAGAAAGATTTGTAAAAAATGACAAAGGAAAAGATAATTCTTAAGAACACCTTCCAGGCATAACTAAACACATGAATTTTCCATGCTAATGTGTTAATTGTGCAAAAATTCCCCTTATCTTAAGGGGATTTATTAAAAATATTTTTTACTGAAGTTTTTTTCTTCAGTAAACATTGGTTTTTATTTAAACCAATCATTATAAGTAATCTGAGTTTATAAAAATAGGCTTTTTGTTTTCTCTCCCTCTCTCTTTTTTTTTTGGATGGGGATAGGAAACTTACTATTCAACTGGCAAATCACATTATTGTGGTTAAAATTATAATTGTGTATGAGGTAAGAAAAAAATAATGCTCTGAAGCATGACTCATTTTAAAATGGCAAGAGCCAAGGATAGAAGGAATTCAAGATCAGAGGACTCTTTAAATAAGGCAAAGTTCTACTTGTAGTCAAAAAGAAAGCTTAATCTCTGTTTCCTTAACGTTTTCAAATTTTAGCTTTGTCCCTGTGATCCAAGTGTAAACTATCTGGGCTCAGGAGTTGTCTTGACTCTGTTCTAGATCCCCAAAGAGATCTTCAGAGGTTGTGTGACATGATGCTTAATAGATATGAACTTTTCAACTCCCAAGACAAGGGGATCAGAACAAATAAAAACTTCATTTGTGTGCTTTATAAGTGACTTCCAAAGGATTCAGATGTTCTTAAATTCGAGCCTCATGCAAATTCAGTGAAGTAGAAACACTGGGTCATTACTAAGGAGACTTCTAGAGGGCAAATTACAGAACTGATGTCTTGCAAAATCATGCTCACGGTATAATTTTAAGATCAAAAAATTTAAAAACAAAGTACAAAACGATTTCAACTATCATATTGTTAAAATATCATGGAAAAACAGTGCATAAAAATTCAAAATGTTAACAGTGCTTATTTCTGAGTTGCAGAATAATGCTGAATTTTTTATTTCTCCTCACACTCTTCTGCATTCCTCACTTCAACACCCACCCACACAGAAGCACATGGGGGTGCGTGTGCGCACACACAAACACACACACACACACACACACACACACACCCCTCCATAAATATTATTTGTCTTAAGAGGAAGTATAACATTTTTTATATAAAAAAGAATTAGAAATGGAAGTAAACAGACTCCATTTCTCCTCCTTTTGATAAAAACTTGAAAGCTGCTCATCCTACAGGCAGCTCCTTCTTGCCAATGTTGAGAAGTAAAATGATAGAAAATAACATGGCATGCATCTGCCAAGACAGATTTGTGGTTGACATTTCTTCTGAAAAATGTCTCCATTAAAATAAGTAGCTGTTAGTGTTGTCTCTTGATTTAGTCATTTTAAAAAGTAATGAGTAAGTAGCTTTCAAAACTGGATTTTCAGTTTTCCCATGGAACCCCACACTTTGAATGGATATACCTTAGATTGAGCATATGACAGAAGAATTTATCCCAAGGCACATGCCATCTTCCTAAATGTATCTGTAGGATATTGTCCAGTATTTTGAAGTACTCAATAAATGTAAGTTCTTACTTCTTCTTCTCCTTCTCCTTCTTCTCCTTCATTTTGTGGTGCTGGGGATTGAACCCAGGGCCTTGCGCATGTGAGGCAGGCACTCTACCAACTGAGCTATATCCCCAGCCCCCATACTCGTTATTTAGCATATTTTGTGGATTCATTTTTCTAAGTGTTCTGGGTCCTAGAATATGGGTTACATATATCAATAACTACAGATACATTTATTTAGCTACCCATGTGATATAAATACTTTATCCATATTATCTCTAATCCTCAATTAATCTTGCAAGTTGGTTATTTCCACCCTCATTTTATAGATGAAGATACTTCAGCTTAGAGATATTCAGAAACTTGCCAGGATTCAAGCTCTGATCTTTGTGGCTACAAAGCCATCCCTGGTCCATCAATAATATCACATTACATTGTGTTTAGTATCATATTTATCATTGAGTCCCTTGCAGCACTTCTACAACATGGGATTTCAGCAATTATATTAGAATTTGAGCCAGATTTTAGTGGAACAGGCATGAAAAATTATGAAACTGGAAGCCAGATCCTACATTCTTGCTGTCTACTGAAACCTTCCAAGGAGAGGGAGAAAGGGGGACTGTCAGCAGAGAGAATGAAAGTAAAATTGGAGAAGAAAGGAGAGAGAAAATTAACACCAAGAGCCAAAAAAAAAAAAAAAGAAAGAAAGAAAAAGAAAACACTCTTGAAGGACTTTTACAGTGGGTGACAGGTTTGGCAACACTTCTTTTGATTGTTAAGTTCTGTTCAATTTTCTCAGTTCATTATTTCATAGGAGCTGCAGAAATCACCTTATTGAGATTTAAAAATTGTCACTGGAATACAGGAATCTCTCTCTGTCAGAAATCCAACACAATGCAATAGTCAAGATGAGAAAGTACCCAAGGCACATGGTAGCTATAGCACTGCTAATACCTGTGGCCAGTACAGGGGCAGTGTCATCCAGTCATAAAAGCAGCCACAGTGGCTTCTGATCAATGCCTGTTCTGCACAGGGCACTACGCCAGATGCTCTTACCACCCTTTCTCATCAGTCCTCACCGTTGACCTGTGACGTAGAAATAGTGAGATGTACTTTTCAGAGAGTAGAAATGAGGCCCTGGGAGTTCAGTGACTTATGCAAGGTCAAGAGCTGGTGAGTGGCCTCCAATGATCTCTCTGCCTCTGACTTCTGAGTTTTAATCCCTGGCCCTGTTTTTCTCTCTCAGTAGGTGGTGCTGCTTTCTCTTGACTGGTCATGCTCACTTTTGTTCTAAATTCTTATCATATATTTCCAAAGTTAAGATGTGATTAGGATGTTGGGTTAAATTTACTTTTCATTCAACAAATGCATATTAAGTACCTACTATATGCCAGGAAGCATTACAGGAGTTTTGGATATAATGGTAAAGAAATCAGTCAAAATATTTTCCCTGTACAGCTGGGGCTGTAGTGGTAGAGTGCTTGCCTAGCACATATGAAGCACTGGGTTCTATCCTCAGCACCATATATAAATAAATAAAATAAAGATATTGTACCCATCTACAACTAAAAAAATATTTTTAAAAATACTTTCCCTTGTTGGTCAAAGTGGTACATGCCTTGAAAGCCAACAACTCAGGAGGGTGGAGCAGGAGGATCCCAAATTTGAGGCCAGCCTCAGCAACTTAGTGAAGCAATAGCAATTAGCAAAATTGTGTCTCCAAATAAAAAAATAAAAAGGGCTGGGGATGTGGCTCAGTGGGTAAGTACCCTTTAGTTCAATCCCCAGTGCCATACACAAGTAGTAGTAGTAGTAGTAGTAGTAGTAGTAGTAATAATAATAATAATAATAATAATAATAATAATAATAATAATAATAATAATAATTTTAAAAAACCTCATGGAGCTTTGTTTCAGTGACATTGTACAACATATCTTATATAACATCTGAAATTGTCATTATTTGAGGAATTCTAATTTACCTTATAAGAGAGTGGAATAAAAATTTAATCAAAATTTGATGTGCAATTTAAGATTTAAATTTTGAACCAAGAGTTCTAAGACTTAAAAGAAAAACAGAGCAAATTTATGGCAATATGAAGAATAGGAATCCAGGTATTGCCTAGGATCAACTTCAGAGAATATGTGAAAGAAGGTTTTCAAGCTAAAATATCTTTTTACTTTTACTTATTTATTTTTTAGTTTTGTGCTCTTTCTTCCCTCTTAGGTATTGGGAGTGTGTGCACACACACTTATACAAACACACATACTTAATGAGGGTTATTATACAGTTGATGAGTCCTTCACATTAGCTAGGAATCTCAAAACAATCGCCTATAAAGACATTGATAAATGAGTATATTTTCAAAGTTATTTTATGCTGCACTAATATGTCTATTCATGTAGTAAATATAGACTGAAGGTGAATTAGTGATCTCAAAGCCAGATGCTGAAAATAAAATATTGACGATGAAAAAAGAACTGCAAAGAAGAAAGTAGATAATGAAATTATATAGACAGTAAAATTATGATAGCAAGAAAGAAGAATCATGAAGAAGTAGAAATACTGTATGGGATCATACAGTATCCTTGATGGGATCAAAATTAGGTGTTATGGGAGTTCAAAGGTGGAGTGTCTGTCCTGATTAGTGTGGCCTCCAGCAGCCATACCATATATTATGGTCAAGGCAGAGCAGTGGGGTTAATCAGGACATTGGGGAAATGGCAGGGCGTGGGCAAGCAGTCCCTAGCTCAAGAGAATGCAATCTTTGTATAACTGCAAGTAACTGAAGAAAATGTGAAAATGTGAGAAAGCTGCAATTTCCTACATTTCTTCTCTTACAGTTTAAATTGCTGCTATCATTTCACCAAATAGAGAGTAGAGCAGAACCATTATAGCATTGCCTACTTAAGCAATTTTAGAAAATTGATTGGTTGATATTGTTAAATTTCAGGATTTGGGGAATTCGGATTGTGTTTTTTTTTCTTTTTTTTCCTTTCCTTCTGTTATTCTTTTTTTTTATTTTTTTATTTTTTTATTGGTTGTTCAAAACATTACAAAGCTCATGATATATCATCTTTCATACATTTGACTCAATTGGGTTATGAACTCCCATTTTTACCCCAAATACAAATTGCAGAATCACATCGGTTACACACTCACATTTTTACATAATGGCATATTAGTGACTGTTGTATTCTGCTACATTTCCTATCCCCTACTATCCACCCTCCCCTCCCCTCCCATCTTCGCTCTCTACCTCATCTGCTGTTGTTCAATTCTCTCCCTTGTCCCCCCCCCCTTTCCCCTCACAACCTCTTATATGTAATTTTGTGTAACATTGAGGGTCTCCTACCATTTCCATATGCTTTCCCTTCTCTCTCCCTTTCTCTCCCCCCACTCGTCTTTGTTTAATGTTAATCTTTTCCTCATGCTCTTCCTCCCTGTTCTGTTCTTAGTTGCTCTCTTTATATCAAAGAAGACATTTGGCATTTGTTTTTTAAGGATTGGCTAGCTTTGCTTAGCATAATCTGCTCTAATGCCACCCATTTCCCTGCAAATTCTATGATTTTGTCATTTTTTAGTGCTGCGTAATACTCCACTGTGTATAGATGCCACATTTTTTTTATCCATTCATCTATTGAAGGGCATCTAGGTTGGTTCCACAGTCTAGCTATTGTGAATTGTGCCGCTATGATCATTGATGTGGCAGTATCCCTATAGTGAGCTCTTTTAAGATCCTCAGGGAATAGTCCGAGAAGGGCGATAGCTGGGTCAAATGGTGGATCCATTCCCAGCTTTCCCAGGAATCTCCATACTGCTTTCCAAATTGGCCTCACCAATTTGCAGTCCCACCAGCAGTGTACAAGTGTACCCTTTTCCCCACATCCTCGCCAACACTTATTGTTGTTTGACTTCATAATGGCTGCCAATCTTACTGGAGTGAGATGGTATCTTAGGGTGGTTTTGATTTGCATTTCTCTGACTGCTAGAGATGGTGAGCATTTTTTCATGTACTTGTTGATTGATTGTATGTCCTCCTCTGTGAAGTGTCTGTTCAGGTCCTTGGCCCATTTGTTGATTGGGTTATTTGTTATCTTATTGTTTAATTTTTTGAGTTCTTTGTATATTCTGGATATTAGGGCTCTATCTGAAGTGTGAGGGGTAAAAATTTGTTCCCAGGATGTAGGCTCTCTATTTACCTCTCTTATTGTTTCTCTTGCTGAGAAAAAACTTTTTAGTTTGAGTAAGTCCCATTTGTTTATTCTTGTTATTACCTCTTGGGCTATGGGCGTCCTATTAAGGAATTTGGAGCCCGACCCCACAGTATGTAGATCGTAGCCAACTTTTTCTTCTATCAGACGCAGAGTCTCTGATTTGATATCTAGCTCCTTGATCCATTTTGAGTTAACTTTTGTGCATGGTGAGAGAAAGGGATTCAGTTTCATTTTGTTGCATATGGATTTCCAATTTTCCCAGCACCATTTGTTGAAGATGCTATCCTTCCTCCATTGCATGTTTTTGGCCCCTTTATCAAATATAAGAAAGTTGTAATTTTGTGGATTGGTTTCTGTGTCCTCTATTCTGTACCATTGGTCCACCCACCTGTTTTGGTACCAGTACCATGCTGTTTTTGTTACTATTGCTTTGTAGTACAGTTTGAACTCTGGTATCGCTATACCTCCAGATTCACACTTCCTGCTTAGAATTGCTTTTGCTATTCTGGGTATTTTGTTTTTCCATATGAATTTCATGATTGCTTTATCTATTTCTACAAGAAATACCGTTGGGATTTTGATTGGCATCGCATTAAACCTGTAGAGAACTTTGGGTAATATCGCCATTTTGATGATGTTAGTTCTGCCTATCCATGAACAGGGTACATTTTTCCATCTTCTAAGATCTTCTTCTATCTCTCTCTTTAGGGTTCTATAGTTTTCATTATATAAACCTTTCACCTCTTTTCTTAGGTTGATTCCCAAGTATCTTATTTTCTTTGAGGGTATTGTGAATGGAGTGGTTTTCCTCATTTCCATTTCAGAAGTTTTGTTGCTGATATACAGGAATGCCTTTGATTTATGCGTGTTGATTTTATATCCTGCCACTTTGCTGAATTCATTTATTAGCTCTAATAGTTTCTTTGTAGACACTTTTGGGTCTGTTAAATATATTACCATGTCATCTGCAAATAGCGATAATTTAAGTTCTTCTTTTCCTATTTTTATGCCTTTAATTTCTTTTGTCTGTCTAATTGCTCTGGCTAGTATTTCAAGAACTAAATTGAATAGAAGTGGTGATAGAGGGCATCCCTGTCTTGTTCCAGATTTTAGAGGGAATGCCTTCAGTTTTTCTCCATTTAGGATGATGCTAGCCTGAGGTTTAGCATATATAGCTTTTACAATGTTGAGGTAAGTTCCTGTTATCCCTAATTTTTCTAGTGTTTTGAACATAAAGGGATGCTGTACTTTGTCGAATGCTTTTTCTGCATCTATCGAGATGATCATATGGTTCTTGTCTTTAAGTCTATTGATGTGGTGAATAGCATTTATTGATTTCCGTATATTGAACCAGCCTTGCATCCCAGGGATGAATCCTACTTGATCATGGTGCACAATTTTTTTGATATGCTTTTGTATTCGATTCACCAGGATTTTATTGAGAATTTTTGCATCCAAGTTCATTAGAGATATTGGTCTGTAGTTTTCTTTCTTTGAAGTGTCTTTGTCTGGTTTCGGGATCAGGGTGATGTTGGCCTCATAGAATGAATTTGGAAGAGCTCCTTCTTTTTCTATTTCTTGAAATAGCTTGAAAAGTATTGGTATTAATTCTTCTTTGAAGGTTTTGTAGAACTCCGCTGTATACCCATCCAGTCCAGGGCTTTTTTTGGTTGGTAGTCTTTTGATGGCTTCTTCTATTTCTTCCTTTGTTATTGGTCTGTTTAAATTGTGTGTGTCTTCCTGACTCAATCTGGGCAGATCTTATGACTTAAGAAATTTATCGATATCTTCACTATCTTCTATTTTATTGGAATATAGGGTTTCAAAATACTTTCTAATTATCTTCTGTACTTCTGTAGTGTCTGTTGTGATATTGCCTTTTTCATCCCGTATGTTAGTAATTTGAGTTCTCTCTCTTCTTCTCTTCGTTAGCATGGCTAAGGGCCTGTCGATCTTATTTATTTTTTCAAAGAACCAACTTTTAGTTTTATCAATTTTTTCAATGGTTTTTTTTTTGTTTCAATTTCGTTGATTTCTGCTCTAATTTTAATTATTTCTTGTCTTCTACTACATTTGCTGTTGTTTTGCTCTTCCTTTTCTAGGTTTTTGAAGTGTAGTGTGAGTTCATTTATTTGTTGGTTTTTTCTTTTTTTGAGGAAAGAACTCCAAGAAATGAATTTCCCTCTTAAAACTGCTTTCATTGTGTCCCATAGATTCCGGTATGTTGTGTCTGTATTGTCATTTGTCTCTAAGAATTTTTTTATCTCCTCCTTTATGTCTTCTGTAACCCATTGATCATTCAGTAGCATATTGTTCATTTTCCATGTGATGTAGGATTTTTCCTTCCTTCTTTTATCATTGATTTCCAGTTTCATTCCATTATGATCAGATATGGTGCATGGTATTATCTCCACACCTTTATATTTACTAAGAGTTGCCCTATGGCATAATATATGGTCTATCTTTGAGTAGGATCCATGTGCTGCTGAGAAGAATGTATATCCACTTGATGATGGTTGATATATTCTATATATGTCGGTTAAGTCTAGGTTATTGATTGTGCTGTTGAGTTCTATAGTTTCTTTATTCAGTTTTTGTCTAGAGGATCTGTCTAATGGCGAGAGTGGTGTGTTGAAGTCACCCATAATTATTGTGTTGTAGTCTATTTGACTCTTGAACTTGAGGAGAGTTTGTTTTATGAACGTTGCAGCTCCATTGTTTGGTGCATATAAATTGATAATTGTTATGTCTTGTTGGTGGATGGTTCCTTTTAACAGTATATAGTGTCCTTCTTTATCCCTTTTGATTAACTTAGGTTTGAAGTTGATTTTATTTGATATGAGTATGGCCACTCCTGCTTGCTTCCGAGGGCCATGCGAGTGGTATGATTTTTCCCAACCTTTTACCTTCAGCCTGTGTATGTCTTTTCCTATCATATGAGTCTCCTGAAGGCAGCATATTGTTGGATTTGTTTTTTTGATCCAGGTTACTAGCCTATGTCTCTTGATTGGTGAGTTTAGGCCATTAACATTTAAGGTTACAATTGAAATATGATTTGTACTTCCAGTCATGTTTATTTATTTATTCATTTTAGTTTGGCTAGTTTTTACTTTTTGGTTATTTTCCTCCCCCTTTACTGAGATACCTCCCGCTGTTAGTTTTGGGCACTATTTTTCAATTCCTCTTCTTGTAGTATTTTGCTCAAAATGCTTTGCAGTGCTGGTTTTCTGGCTGCAAATTCTTTTAGCTTTTGTTTATCATGAAAGATTTTAATTTCATTGTCAAATCTGAAGCTTAATTTTGCTGGATACAGTATTCTTGGTTGGAAACCATTATTTTTCAGCGTTTGAAATACATTGTTCCAGGATCTTCTCGCTTTCAAATTCTGTGATGAAAAATCAGTCATTAACCTAATTGGTTTACCCCTGAATGTAATCTGCCTCCTTTCTCTTGTAGCTTTTAATATTCTCTCCTTGTTCTGTATGTTGGCTATCTTCATAATTATATGTCTTGGAGTTGGTCTATTACGGTTTTGAATGTTTGGGGTCCTGTAGGCTTCCAGGATTTGGCAATCCATTCCATCTTTCATCTCTGGGAAGTTTTCTAGAATTATTTCATTTAATATGTTGTCTATTCCTTTGGTTTGAATCTCTATGCCTTCTTCTATCCCGATGACTCTCAAATTTGGTTTTTTTATGACATCCCATATCTCTTGAATAGATTGCTCATGGGATTTAAGCATCTTTTCTGTGTTGACTATATTCTTTTCAAGTTGATAAACTTTGTCTTCATTATCTGATGTTCTGACTTCTACTTGATCTAGTCTATTTGTAATATTCTCGTTTGAGTTTTTCATTTGGTTTATAGTTTCCTGCATTTCTAGGATTACTGTTTGATTTTTTTTAAGATCTCTATCTCCTGGTAAAGCTCGTTCTTTGCCATTTGAATTTGTTTGTTTAATTCATTTTCAAAATATACTTTCATTGCTTGGACTTGCTGTCTCATGTCTTCTCTAATATTCCTTTCCATCTGAGTTAGGTATGCCTTGAGTTCTTTCCTTATCCCTGTTTCTGATGCTTCTAGGTCCTCCTGTAGAATTAAGTTGTCCTGCATTGTTTGTACTCCTTTTTTCCCTTGTTTTTTTCATGATGTTCACGTTACTTTCCAGCTCTATTTGATTGCTGTGTTTCTGCTCTCTTCTATAGATTTGTTTTGGTTTTGTATATCTCTGTTGTCTCTCCTTTGTGTTGGTAGACTATGCCTGCTAAAGTGGAATCCGCTGGGAAAGAATTCCGACGGCCGAGCTCCAGTGACGTCACCTCTCTGCTATGGCTGGCCCCAATCTCCTTGCCGGGGTGTTCGAATGGGGGGGTGGGACTGGACTGTCTCTGGTTGGTTTCAGCTCCTGGTCACTGGCGGGCGGGCGGTCTCTAGCCGCCCAGTCACGCGGGCAGCGGGTGGGCTGTCGCCGGCGTGTGGGCGATCTCTAGCCGCCCAGTCGAGCGGTCGGTCGCCGGCGGGCGTGTGGTCTCCAGCCGCCCAGTTGCGAGGGTCTGGCCTCTAGTCCCCTGGTTTCTCCTGCTAGACCAGATTTCCCCTGAGTGATGCTTCTCGGCAGTTCAAACTGTACTCTGGGCCTGCCGTTTGTTGGGTGTGGAGGGTGTCTATTGGGAACCCCAGCACTCTATTGTTTTGATTTTTTCCGCTTGCCCCTCCCCCAGCGCTGGCTAGACAGGTTTCGTTTTCGCCGCTGATGGGAGGGGGAGTTGAAGGTCAGGTGTCTCTAGTTTTCCCCGCGTCTTTATGCAGGCTTTCTCTGATAATCCCTCCCCCAGAAAGCCTAGGAGAGATTTTATGCGAATTCCCCGCTGTATGGGAGCTGAGCTGAGTAACACACACCTGTTTTATTGTTGCAATCTGTCGGAGAGTGGCGGTGGTTACTTCAGCTCTCCAAGATGGTGGCCACTGGTTTCCTTGGTGGGGTTTGTGTTGTGGGGGATAAAACTGTACCGCTTCCTTCCCCGTCTGAAATCCCAGACTCAGCCCGGGGCTCAGTGGGTGCTCAGCCGGCAGGATCCCACAGAATCTGCAGCAATGTTTCTTCCTGCTTGCTGGTCACTTCTCGGTGGTGCCCCGCCGTCTGTAGCCGCAGGGCGGGCAGCACGGATCAGTCAGCCCAGATCTCCCCGGATTGTGTTGATGAAATGAACAATATGAGTGTTCATATGACCAGAGGGTTTTACCTAAAGTTCTACAAGATCTGAGACAGAGTTTAATTGGAAATTACTGCTGCATTAATGATTCAGTTGTAATGGATGATATCATCTTTTTGAACTTCTACCAAAATTAATTTGTCATGAACATATGAACTCTTAAAGACTTGGTAGAAACACTAAAAATAAACATTATCCTGTATATACCAAGTGATGGTGATATCTATGTTTAGATTTTTAAACAGAAGTTTCAGAATAAACAGAAAAAAATCATCTCACAAGGCATAACACTTTTTTGATATTTTCAGGTAAGAAACAAGATTTTCTTTACCCCTCACTAATCCATTATTTTTAGTTTTTCTCCTTGATCCTGAATTTAACCGCAATTGTGGAAATTATTTGAAACAACACTCTTTATGTTATTTTCTGAGAAATCTCTCTCGGTTGCTGACACCTTCAAATAACCTGTGAATTGGCAACAGTTAGAGGCCAGACCATAGGGAAAAAGCATGCATTTTCGAAAGCCCGAATTTAAAATATTATTGAAAAGCTATGTATTCAGTCGAAATGAATGAAGTCAAAACAAGTTCTTGTTCGCTCTCAGAATGAATTCATGCGACCCAACCCAGTGTGTGTGTGTTAGTTCAATGCACACTGCACACCTGCCCCTGGCTGGCTGCATTAGATCTGCTCACAGGTTGCTGAAGAGGACAGCCTACACCATGTTACACCTTGGACACATTCAGGTTGCCTTTCTACAGAATCTTCTTAAAGTCAGAGTTGTTTTGTCATCTCACACAGGAGCTCTGAAAGCCCCAAATCAACATTGTCATTAATCTGTGAGTCCTTCACATTAGCTAGGAATCTCAAAACAATTGCCTACAAAGACATTGATAAATGAGTATATTTTCAAAGTTATTTTATGCTGTGCTAAATTAAATTCCTTAATTAAGGAGGAGAGGAAATCAACAAGAAATTGGAATAGTTAAGATGAAACGACTTTCTTCCCCATTCCTTGCCTGGCTGCTCATCCCTTGATTCTGTTTTTTCCATCCCCCATTCCCATTTCCAATCCTGTGCTTCATAAGGACTAAGACTCTTCACTCAGAAATTTCAAGTGCCTGATTACATCTTTGAATGCATGGAGGAGCCTCCATCTAGTATGTTCTCAGTTTACCTAGCACCTTGGAGCTGTGAAGGGGAGGACAGGGGCAGTTTACCCCACCTCAAAGCCCTCCGCACATCCCTCTGTCATTAGCTCCTCTCCTCCCCTTCTGCGCAGCCTCCTTCAGAGCAGGGGCATATCCACACATCTGCCTGTGTTCCAACTGATAGTTCAGGTTAAGTTAGGTAGAAGAACTTTCCTTGGTGCTATCCCTGAGGAAGAGCCTTCCAGAGTCCAGCTGGGAGGCAAAGTGACAGATGAGGGAAGCCAGTCCTACTGGAGAAAATAGCAGGTAGCTTAAGCACGAGGTAGGGAAGACCAGGTAAAAGGAGCAATGACAGAGTGACACATGGAATGAGTTAGCAGAGTCAGGTGGGCACTTTTTGATTTATCCCAGGAAGGACAGCAAGTCCTCATCTTTACCTGAAATGAGGAATCTTAGAAGAAACACCTGGTACATATAAGACTTCAAGTAATTTTAATACCTACCTTACAGGACTAAGTAATTGAAAGAGGTGAACATGTGTAAAGTAACACAGCATTTGATAGAATATGTCAGTTTTTCTCCAGTTCTAGAATTAAATTTCTTAACTTTGTAATAATAATAGTTACTTACGTCAGAGTAAATAAAAATAGAGATCAGGCCTGAAGAATCCCTGAACAAAGCCACTTAGACTTCATCAGTGATGTCAACTCTGTTTGATTTGCAAATATAAGTGAAACATAAGTTGGACTATTTCCTATAAATGTCTATATTAAAGAAAAATGAAACTTAAGACTACTAGTCAGCCTGTACTCCCAGCAGCTTGGGAGGCTGAGGTAGGAGGCTCCTGAGTTCAAGTTCAGCCTCAGCAACTTAACGAAGCCCTAAGTAACCCGGCAAGACCTTCTCTCAAAATAAAATATAAAAAGGGCTGAGGATATGGCTTAGAGCTTAAGTGCCCCTTGGTTAAATCCCTGATACCAAAAAAAAAAAAAAAAAGAAAGACAGACAGACTAACAGAGGCCAGAGGCCACTCAACTTATGTAACTAGGAACTCTCCAGCAGGATAGACCCAATAAGGCAAATGTACCTGTAACCAATTAAATATTTTCTTGCTTACTTCCATGTTTGCCCTATAAGAAGCATTCCCTTTAGGATTCCTCACTGGAACTCCCAAACTGTTTCCGGTTGGAGTTCTCCAATTCATCACTCACTGTTTGCTCAAGAATACTCAGTAATGTCTTGCAGGTCACATTAGTGTGGCATTCTCAGTATATTTTCTGACTGCTTTGAGAAGGGGGTTTAACTTGGATAAGACACAAGTTCTGGCTCAGTCCTTGGTTCTTGACTGTGAGATAGGACCCACGTCAAGCATCAGCTCCCTTACTTACTGGCTATGGTGGGACCTTCTGCATGCTCTTGAAACTCTTTGAATCTCTGTTTCTTCATTAACCTTCAAGGACTTCTGTGAGAATTAGGTATAATAAAGTGAGTAAAGACCCTTGCATAGGAAAGGTGCTTTTTGAAAAGTAGCCATTGTTGTCTTATTATTAGACATACTCTCTATTTTAACTGTTTTTGGTAGAATTATTTGTGCAAGTGTTTCACTAGGTCTTTTTTAAACAGAAAAATAAGGACATTTTTCTTTTAAACCTTGCAGTGGTTATTATGGGTTACCTCACTCAACATTTATTCTAGCTTCTTTTGCTTTTGCTTTCTTCTATGTCAGAAGCTGCAAAGTTAAATACAGATGTCCTTAACTTATGATGGGGTTACATTCTGATAAACCCATAAATTGAAAATATGTCAAATAAATTTAATATAGTCAGTCCTCTAAATCTATGATTTTAAGTCCACATATTCAACCAACCATGGATTAGAAAAAAAATTATACCTGTACTGAACATGTATAGACCTTCATTTTGCCATTGTTCCCTAAAAAATATAGTACAACTACTACTTACATAGTATTTACATTGTATTAGTATTATAAGTAATACTGAGGGTGACTTGAAGTGTACTGGAGGGTGTCTGTAGGTTATAAGCAAATACTGTGCCACTTTATTCGAGGGACTTGAGCATCTACAGATTTGGTATCCTTAGGGGTCTGTCACCAGGATGATTGTATACTAACCTACTTAATACCATGGCTTAGCTACACAACATACTGTAGAGCAGGTTATTTACCCTCAAGTTCATGTGACTGACTGGGATCTGTGGCTGAGTGCCACTGTCCAGCATCACAAGAGGGTGTTATGCCACATATGGGTAGTCAGGAAAAGATCAAAATGCTAGACTGGAGATGCTATTTTTTTTTGAAGACGTATCACTTTTCATACCATCATAAAATGAAAAACAAATGAAATCATATTATTGTAATTTGAGGACCATCAATATTCCATGTTGTACCTTCTCTTAAAGGCTAGGGAGAACATTTCACCCTATTCCTACTGATAAGACTAAAGTGTGAGTCCGTGAGGGAGGAAGAGGGAGAGAGCTTTTGCTTTCCTTATGAAGGGTAATAGGTGTGGCTAATTATCCCTTTGTCTAAACATCTTTGTCTTGTATGGAAGGTGGGCTTGATGATGACAGCAGCAACAGCTATTTTGTCACAATGAGAAAACAACAAAGATGGTAGAACAAAAAGGTAGGAGTTGGGATCCTTGATTATGCCATTTAGTCATGGAATCAGTCCTGGATTATCTGTCCTTAAGCTTATTTTGACACAAATGAAATAAACCTATTTGAACCATAACTGTTCAGTTATTCTCTGACTTGTACTGAAACACATCACAACAAATATAAGCCTTTTATTTCTGGTGATAATTAATTACTCGGTAGTACTTTAATGGAATATGTCTTCACAGTTATAAGATATATAGGCCTGTCATGAAAATGAATGGTTCCAGACAATGTTTGACTTAGTTCATTAATTTTTTCAGCCAATGAATCATTCTGAAACAATCATTTATGGAAAGAATAATTCGGGATTCAGTTAACTCTACTGTTAGTAATGTCACTTTATAGTACTTTACCATGTCAGACTCCCTGCCCCTTTAACCCTGGTTTTGCTTTCTGTAGTTTCAGTGACCCACAGTGAACCACAACTCAATAATATAAAATGGAAAGTTCCAGGCAGAAGCAATTCATAAGTTTCAAAGCATGCCCTTCTTTTTTTTTTCAATATTTTTTTTTAGTTGTAGTTGGACACAATACCTTTATTTATTTATTTTTTGATTTATGTTTATGCGGTGCTGAGGATTGAACCCAGCGCCTTGCACATGCTAGCTGAGCGCTCTACCACTGAGCCACAACCGAAGCCCCATCAAAGCATGACCTTCTGAAAAGTGTGATGAGAGTTCACATTATTCTACTCCTCCCTACCTGGGACACAAGCTGCCCTTTGTCTGTCATATCCATACTACCTGTCCTGAAGTCACTTGGTGGCCATCTCCAGTATCACACTACTGTAATACCACACAGCTGCTGCTCAAGTAATCTTCATTTTACTTAGTAATGGCCCTAAAGAACAAGAATAGTGACTCTAGCAATTTTATTACAGCATATTGCTATACTTGTCTAGTTTTTGCTGTTAATCTCTTTGCGGGGAAGTACCAGAAATTGAACTCAGGGGCATTTGACCACTGAGCCATATCCCTACCCCTATTTTGTATTTTATTTAGAGACAGGATCCCACTAAGTTGCTTAGCGCTTTGCTTTTGCTGAGGCTGGCTTTGAACTCGCAATCCTCCTGCCTCAGCCTCCTGAGCTGGGGGGATTATAGGCATGTGCCACCATGACTGGCCTGTTAACCTATTACTGTACCTAATTTATTTATTTTTTTTCCTAATTTATAAATTAGACCCTATCCTGGGTATGTACATATGGAAAAAAACAGTATACATAGGGTTTGGTGCTATCCAGGGTTTCAGGAATCCACTGGGGTCTAGCCATGCATCCTCTGCAGATGAGGGGGACTACAGTATATTACTTTTCATTTCCTATCCCCTTTCCTTTCAGTTCTACTGTGAACACTATCCAGATGGGAAATCCAAGTGGTTAAATTGATAAAATTTACATTATACCTTGTATGCAGGTGATTAACAAGTGCTGTTTTTCCTTAGAGCACTATCTCAGTTACTGCCACACTTGTGGTGGGCTCTAGATGTTTGTGGCTCCTACCCTACCGAGAAGTAAAACCTTGTCACCATTGCAATTCAGCTCCTTCTGGATGCTTCCTCTAAGCATTGTTTACACACAGCTACCACCTTAATATTCCTAGTTATGTCAGTCCTTTGCTTAGAGGTTTTAGAGCTGGCTTCTGCCCATGGAGCAACCTTACTACTCAGCCTAGCTCTTCAGCACCTTCCCAGTGGGTCCCAGGGTACTTGTCCCTCTCCATTCTAATTATCACGGCATGCTGAAGGTTTACTAGGCAGGAAAATACAAGAAAAGAATATGAAGAGACAATGCCTTAAGAAACAATAGCTAACAATTCTGAGTGCTTCGGATGTGCCTGGTACTGTTCCAAATGCTTCACTGTAGTTCATTATTTGCACCATGACGCCTTTCTTCTCTGTTTCTGGGTTCCACCCCTTTCCTGCCTCTCAAGGGCAATGTTTCCAGGAGAGCCTTCCCTCATCTTTCCTGGAGTGATGCTCCCCTGCCCTGATTCTTGGGGCCCGTTCCTCCTCTGTGTGGTACACACGCCCTTTCCTGTGCTGTTGAAATTGTTTATCCACATCGTTTGTGCACCTACAGTACAAGATTCATGAAGGCAGGATGTGGCTCTGCCTCATCCCTGTGTTCCCTATAGGGACCAAGGAGGGAAAGCTTGATTGGCATGTCAACAGATGGTTGTTGAATGAAAGAAGGACCACTGCTGTCTGATGAAAAGGACACCATGAGCACACGGGCCTTCAATAAAATTGAATGAATGACTAAGAAAGGACCATCATAATGGGAAGATGAGCTAAGTACTCGACTGAAGAATTGAGAAGGAGATTGTTTTTCCTGCTGCAGAATTGGAGTCAGGTCTTACAGCAGGCTAGTAGAACTGACTGGGTAAGAAAAAGAGATAGCATTACACAGATAAATAGAAATACAAGGCTCAATGATTGGTATTTGCGGTAAAACTTCCTTGCTTGTTATGTGGGCCCAGATTAATCAATTTTATGAATTATCTTAATTATTTTTCATCTATTATCTAGTAAAAATGACTTTTTTAAAAAAGGCCTCTCAATGTAATTTAGCAATAGAATTAATTTTCTCATTTATTCTTTTCTGAAAAGATGAAATCAAGAGATTACAGCTGAACAGAGATGCATATCAGGGAATAAATGCCTGGGGAAGCACTGAGGAAGAGCTTCTCTCCAAGATCCAGTGCCCTGTGCTAGTCCTGTGCTAAGGAGGGGGAAACACAGGGGTGGGTTACAGGTGTCGCCTCTGGATCAGGAGCCTCACTGCTCTTGGTGCAATCTTGGGCAAGCTACGCTTGCATGTGCTTTAGCCTCCTCCTTTAGAAAATGCAGATGATGCTAATGCCTGCCTTATGGAGGTTTGGTGCAAAATAATGAGCTACGGTGAAGCATTTGGAACAGTACCAGGCACATCCTAAGCACTCAGAATTGTTAGCTATCGTTTTCTTAAGGCATTGTCTATTCATATTCTTTTCTTGTATTTTCCTGACTAGGGAACCTTAAATGCCAGTTCTTTTGTCTTCTCTTTCAGGGGGAGGTTCACTTAATTTACAGTGGCATCTCTCTTTAAAGATATTGGTCAATTTCAATTCATTTAGCTTTAAACATGAAAAAAAATTAGTAAGATAATCTTGCCAAAAATATTACTAAGATTTATTAAGAAAAATATCTAGTAGGATAATTTCACCAAAAATCTTTTCTTACTCCTGTTTCCAATAAGGCTCACTATAACATTTTATAGTTAATAAAGACCTAATTTTAGGAGTCTGGAATGTTCATTGACACTATTTCTAGCTATTGTTCTGATTATGGTGTTTCCTGAAGAACCAACCAGCTGAATATTTGGTGGGGGGCGGGTATGTGTGTTTTCCTGTCAGAATCTATAGGGTTGAATGAGAGTTTAAAGGAAGCTGTCAGTAGGACTTGACATTCAGCTACCAGCTATATACCGATCTTTTTTTTTTTTATTATTAAAAAAAAACCTATAAAGATCAGCTGTTATCAAAGCCAGTTCCATAGAAATACATAAGCCTTAACTAATGTACTATTCTTACCTAGACCTGTCAATATCAGGTCTTGGCCCTGGGATTTTCTTTTTTTTTTTTTTTTCTTTTCTTTTCTTTCTTTCTTTTTTTTTTTTTTTTTTTTTTGTGGTACTAAGGGTTGGATCTAGGAGGCTTTATCACTGAGCTACATCTCTAACCCTTTGTTTTTTATTTTGAGACAGGGTCATGCTAAGTTGCTCAAGCTGGCTTAGAACTTGTAATCCTCCTACCTCAGCCTCCCCAGTTGCTGGAAGATTACGGGCATGTGCCACTGTGTGAGGCAAAACTGGAATTTTCTTAACACGAATCTTCCTAATGTGTTCATTTGAATATTACTTGTTTTGGTCTAGATGATTTATTTCACAGTTATCATGTGAGGGCTTTGCCTCATACTTCAGATAATTAAGAGGCTGATCAAGAGACTTTTTGGACTTGATTTCATGAGTGTCTGTAGTAAGAAAATGAACAGAAAAACATTTTCCATCCTTCCAGGGCAGGGAGCGTGTTCATTCTTCAAGCTCTCCTCACCGTGCCTGTATCACACACCACAAGAACACTGTGCTTGTTGGCACGCCAGCTCTTACCCTCAGAGCTGACAACAGGGGTGCGTCCATTTCCCATTTCAATTTCCAACTTCGAAAGGAGATGCATTCACTGAGTCATCTGGTTTGCTCTCTGCCTGCTGAGTGTGAATATGACTGATACTGAGCGAGCTTTGGGAACGGAAAAGTTGTGAGTCAGGGCGTTTGCTGGTTTCTGAGACAGAACGCCAGAATGAGCTATAAATATATTATCTGCTTGTTCTGTTTCAATGCTGTTTAGGAACTAGCACGATGTGCTCTCCAGGACTGTGGTTGTTACTTTGCTGTATGTGGGTTGGCACTGGGTGTGCAAAGGGCTTTATTTCTCAGTGCTTTTATTTTCCTTTTTATGTAAAAGATCAGAAAATAAAACTGGCATCATAGTATTTCAGTTTCTAGAGCCCACAATAATGACAGTTTATGAAAGTAATCAGATTTGCTTTTCAATTTACTTCTGGAGTATTTAAAACTAGGAATAAAATGTAAATAAGTGAATTAAAGGGTTGCACCAAGCAATGCACAGAGCTGTTACCCTCCTGAAGTGAACAATAATACTTTTCTGAGGGCAACATCCTCTCCCCAGCTCTGCACACTGTAGGATTTGATAAATGCCTGTTGCCTGGACAAGGCAGTTCCTTAATAATCTGCTGTTTACTCAAGGTTCTATCAGTACTGGGTTTCATGCCAGAAAGTACTGTTTACTTAATTTAAAAATATTATGGGCAACTGGAAAACAATCGAGAGGGCCAGATATCTAGGTGCACATGTACACCACCATCATCCAAGTATCTTCCAGAATACCTCATAGTCTATCCTTTATCAAGCTTTGAAGACTTCTCCTTGACTCTTTTCTTAGTTACTAAGTCCAATGAATAGGGATTAGTGGGGACCTTTGATTACATCACAGTAGATGTTTAAACAAGATAGGAAAGTGGTACTGCTTAAAGGGAACAGCTTCACTATGTTAGCTGCACACTGAAAATTCACCAACCTCTTACCTATTGAGAATCACCAACAAAAATTTCCTTCTAGTAATTTTAGGAGGATGGGTTTTTTGGGGGCAAGCTGTTACCAAGTTTCTTTGCCTTTCTTAAATTTAGATTGCTCCTGAGGCTGAGGCAGGAGGATTTGAGGATAGCCTCAGCAACTTAGTGAGGCCTTAAGCAACTTATAAACACTCTGTCTCAAAATTTTAAAAAATAAAATAAAAATAAAAAGGGTTGGGGATGTAGCTCAGTGTTAAAGCGCCCCAGGGTTGTTCAATCCTCAGTACCAAAAGAAAATAAAAAATTTAGATAGCTCCTAAAGGTTTATGCAATTTCGATTTATTCCTTCCTAAGCTTTCTTTTTTCCTTCCTTTCTTTGTTTTTCTGTGTATCAATACTCCTGACTAACCATTGGCTGTGCACTGGGAGTTTCGGAATGAGTGTACTTGTGTTTTAGATATTAGTGTGGATTCCTATGACACTTGAAGTTAATTAACAAATAATTATTCAGCAGTTCTGTCTATATTAATTTACTATTCTTGCTTATTTTTCTTTTGGTAGGAGTGGCTGATGGGATGTGACTTAGTTTCAGTGGTAAGTTTAAAATTTTAAGGAAGTGATATGGGGCAAATTAAAAAATTGTCCTGCCAGTGGGGTTTTCTGGGACTCAGGGTGGATGTCTAAAGAATAAATGCAGGAGGTTTTCACAAGAGTGTGTCTTCTATGTTGTGGTTCCCAAGCACCAATGCTAGTTTGTAATGAAATGTTCCCTAATCCTCAGCAAAATGAGAAAAAATAAGTTAGATGTTAGTAGTTTTTGTAACAGCCAAACATTTGTTTAGAAACTGGAGAAATACCATTCCTCAATCTTTTTGTGTTAGAAATATCCCTTTTAAACAACAGCAAGAGTAAGTGGTTCTTTTCTTCCAATGCCTTCACTTTGTGAAACTAAGAAATCCAAGTTCATCCTAGCCCCATTAAAAAAAAATATTTTCTCTGATCTAGTAAATACTGAAATTAGGGAGTATAGGGCCCTGCTATAGCCCGGGTTTACTTCGGCAGAAAAATTGGTGTTGGTGAATAAGAAACAACCTTGATTTTGATATTTTTCAGCCCATACCTTTCCTGCCTGAAGAGCTGCAGCTGGTAAACGTGGCTATGAGTTAGTCAGCCTCTCTGTACATCCTGTGACTACAGCTTCCTTCTCATTTTAAGTATACTTCTCTGCTTCCTCCTACAAAAAGTCCTGAAGGAAAATGACCATTTGCTTACTTCACAGTCTGAAGTTAACTGTGGCTGTTCACTAAATATCACCCACGTTTAAGAAGCATTTGTTCAATGTACACAACTGTGCAGCCATTTCCCTGCAGAGTGGCCTGTTTTTCCAGTTTAATGGAACATTCAATGGTGTAAAGCTTTGAATATATTTTGAAAAATAGCAGATTCATTACATCTTGTCCTATCATTTTCCAAGCATTTAAAAAGACTCCTTTTTCAAAAAATAAACAAAACTGCATTTATTTTCAAAAGAATGCTTCAAGCTTACAAAGCCTTGGGCTGGGGATTATGGCTCCCTGTTACCTAAAAAGCGTGAGGCCCCGAGTTTGATCCTTAGCACCGCAAAAACAAAACAACAACAACAAAAACAAAAGACCCACCCAAGCATGACTAAAAGAAAGACAAATTTTGTTTTAAAAAGTTTTTAATGGGTGAGGTTGTGGCTCAGTGGCAGAGTGTGTGGGTTCAATCCTCAGTACCACATAAAAATAAATAAACAAAATAAAGATACTGTGTCTGTGTATAACTAAAAAAAAATTTAAAAACGCTTTTAAAAATAAAGATAAAAAAATCACATTTAAAAATAGACATTTTTATTGCGGCTTTAAAGAATTTCTACTAAAGGGAAATTATTATTCAAGAATTTTGTAATTTTATAAAATTCAAGTCCCCCAAAATGTCATGAGGCACAGCTCACTTGGTAACGCTAAGTAGGCAACTTTCCTTGTTTCAGTAATACTCAAATTCCCATGAATAACATCTGACCAACTCACCACATCCTTATCTTTAATTATTAACATAAAACCATAAAAGATACGAGAAGAAATTTTATCCAATACGATGATAAGTTAAAAACAACACATAAACATGTCAGAGAAGATTCTATGCAGAATTCCCTAATACAGAAGCTTTATGATTTCATGTTATTTAAATTCATGCTCTATACAGAACATAATAATAGAAATGAAGAGATCCATGTGACGGGAATCATGACAACAAGATATAGTAGTCAGGCAACAGCACGTGTTTTCCTGGCTGTTATTATTAGATTTTTCTCTTCAGTCAAAGGGATATTTTTAACACACATACAAAAATTAGGAAAAATATTTCTAAAAAATAAGAAGTTAATTCTTTAGTCAAATCCATCAACAAGTGCCCAATCAATGATGAAGTAAAAAAGAAAAAAAGAATGAATTGACTGATATCTGTTGCAATTAAACTACATTATTCAGACACAGTCATCATATAGCTTGATTGCATCAGCAATATAGAAGTTCAAGAAAACACTGGATCAATTTTAAAACTGATTAACAAACACTTTTAAAGAAAAGTAAATTTGGCATGAAGTTTTTACAGCCTAAATTATGAATGTTAGATTTATTCAATAATCTATCTATGAGAGAAAAGGCAACAGAGTTCCCTCAAAGAGTACAAAATTGTCAATGGTAATTATAGTTTCCAGAAGATGAGCATGAGAAAGGGAAGGAACTGAGAGGAAGAAATGCAAAAACTATAAAATAATATTAATTAACAAATTACCCTTACAATGTTTCAAACATCATTCTAAGCACTGGACATTCATTACTCCTTGAAATCACATGAGCATAGGTTTGGTGGTTGTGTCCATTTTACAGAGAAGATAAGCAACCTGCAGGAGGCCACACAGGTGGCAGGTGGTACAGCTGGAATCTGAGGCTGCATGGTGCATCTCAGGCAGTGTCTGCACTGCCACCCATTATCACGTTACATGCATTCTCTCATTTGACCTCCACAGCATTGCCATGTTGGTAACATCCTCTACAATTTACAGCAAGTTTAGCACCTTGTGGGCATCGTGAAATTATTAAATGGCAGTGGAGTTGAGATTGCAATTGAGAGGGTTGAGACTCCAAAGCCTTAGGAAGTCGAGTACCAAAATGAAATTTCTCAGCTGGATTAAGGACAGACATGGTCCCTGTGGTTCTTAAAAGGCTTCTTTGGAGATAAATGATTCCTCTTATTCTGAGTGGGGAAAGTTTATCCTACTCACTACAGTGACTTCTGGTCCCTAACACAGTGCATGACATATGTGAGGAAACCATGCTCGTTCTCACACTCAATAATCACTCTCACCTAATAACTCCACAACCATCACACTGGACAATCCATCATTTAATATCTCTTTTCCCACAGACTATAAGCCAAGTTCACTTTTGGAGGGGTTACTATGTGTTGGGCAGGTACTACTCCAGGTGCTCAGAATATGTCAGTGAATAAAGCAAAGATCCTTACCCCTTATTTATTTAGCTTTGCCTACCTAGCATCTAAAAGAGTATCTTGGTTCTCAATTAACATTTACTAAATGAATAAATGAATCACTAGGAGCAGCAGGCAGAAGCAAAGGCAGGCAGTGGAGAGACCACAGGGAAAAGGATATATTTGGGTTTAATCTATTAACTTGCAGATTTTTTATTAAAATATTAACATTCATGTGATTCACAGGATGACTATTTTTATATTTAACTCATTTTTAAAAGCAGAAGATCTATCAAATGCACTTCAATTTCGAAAGCGAACTATGATCTGAGTTCTGAAAGAGAACAAGTGTTTCAGGATGCAGTACCTGCTTCTTTGTCAGCCTGTTTTTCAAATTATATTCCCCAGAGCCTAGCCTGTATTCATTGCTTTCCAAAAGGTGACTTTCCAAGGCAAGTCTTCTCCCGGTAATTAGAGGTGTTTATCTTAAAGCTCATTTGGTTTCAGCAGTGAGGTTACAGGCTGTCATCCACATTGTTATTGACTCCCTCAATTAGAGGCAATGGCATTTCACCTCCATGCAAAATATTAGTGAATTAACAATCCCCACTCTGCATTCATTTGGGAAATCTGCTCTGCTTGTGATGACGAATGTGACAAGCAGGGAGTAATCAGAAACACTCTGGTAATACCTTCAAGCCTTGCAAACATCAATTAAAACTCTGGCTTTTCAGACTGCAGTTGGGGTTTGATCTACAGGGTAAATTTCTTTTTTTCATGATACAATGCAGAAGTCAGTGCTGGTAATTGGTGAGAAAACACACACATACACAACAACCCCCAACCAAAAATAGCCACAGAAATGTTTTCCTTGATTTTCCTAAATCTTTCCTATTACTCAATTTTTATTATTACTCTGTTTTAAACCAAAAAATGAACTCTGGCATTGTGAATAATTTTCAGATCAAATTTACAACTCTCTGACATGACAACTTTGACTCAAAGAGCAAAATGTAATGAATATTTTGAGACTGCAAAAAGATCATTATTCAAATGTCATGACTGTCTCTTTCAGGTCTAAGGGCATCCTAGTCTAATGAAGAAAGTTTTAACCCAGGAGTTGTAAGGTTACAGCGGCTCTGTGGATGGGCGTCAGTTGATTTACTTAAATGTGGAAAATGTCTGTGTATTTTATTGGGATACACATGCATTGGTTTCACAGAATTCTCTATGGGGGCTTGTGACCCCCGCCCCCAACAAGGGTCTTTGTTCTGGTGGGAAGAGGTCAGGGCTGAGAGGAGGGTTCTGCTCTCATGGAACTGCTGTGGTTTTGTGGTTTCCTGTACAGAACTTCCTTCAGATGGCTTACAATCTTGTTTGTTTCCCTGTGATTTAATACTGGAAACTGATATTGCGGGAAATCATCAATTGAGCTAAGCCTTTTATTTCTAAAAACTGAATTAACTAATGATTCAGTGTCATCTTTCCTTGGCACATGGAATACCATTAACTAGAAAACAAACTAAACATTTAGGAAAACACTGATTTCTGTATTATATCTGTTAATATTTGCATTTGATAAATGAGCAGAAAGATTAATGACTCCCATTTTAATATATCATCACTTTTTATGACAAGTCAAACCCTCAGAAAATTTTTTTTCTCAAATCAGAATCTCATTTCTTTAGGTAGCACAATAAACAAAACTTACAATCCAAATATACTCTAAAACTATGCCAACTGTTGTTTATAAATCTTACCATTTTGTGACATTTTCAAAGACAAAAGATTTAAGAAGTTGGGCAAGAATTGCTTAAAACAACCCCCAGTAATCATTTAAAAACACTCTTTTACTCAGGGACTACAGAATTGTAGACGAGGTTAGAATTTATCACCTTTCACAAACTGACTTTAAAAAAAATCATTATGTCTTAATAAGGCAAACAGGTAAAAATGATTGATTTTCTTGATTGGTTTTACACTTCACCAAAAACCACTTTTAAGAGCAAAAGGGATTTCTATATGAGAACATAGGATAATTAGAAATCTGACAGGTCATTCTTTTGTGGACACTAAGAGCAGAACTAACTTACTGTCATGATGAGCCCCTTCTCCTGGAAGTATTTAACCAGTGGAGCTGCGTTCTGCTTGAAATTCATTAGTCTTCTTTGGGTAGCTTTGAGATTGTCGTCTGGACGCCCCTGTTGTTCTGCACGCTTCAGTAATCTTTCCTTGAGCCTCTGGTTGGCACAAGCCAGGAAAACCACCAGGTCAGGGGTGCAGATCTGTGGAGAGCATTGGACAAGCAGAGAGGCATTCAGTATCCCACCAACACGTGCATGGGCCTGGCATTCATTGCCCTTGGCCTTGTGGCTGCCATGTATTTGGCCCTCTAGTTTTCACCAGCATATCTCCTGGGCTGCCACTCCACACATACCAGGGGCAGCTATTCCGATCATAGTCCATGTAAATGGCATCCCCCACCCACCTGGCTATATGCAGTTGTCCTACAGAATTTATGGAACACTTTTTAGTCTATGCTCATATAAATTTCCAGCTTGAATTAAGAATAATATAGGACAAACTTTGTCAAAACTATGTGCAATCTCATTTTAGAGGAGAAATGACTTTTGGGCCACAATGTTGTCTACAGCTACTATTTCTATTTCCTACCATTTTAAAATTATCTACTGTATGCCAAGCCCAATGCCAAACCATTTCTTTATAATACTATAAACTTTGCAGCAATTTATAAAATGAACTTTATCTCCATTTTATAGATGAGCAAACTGAACCTCAGAGAAACTAAGAACCTGTCTGAGATCACATGGTCAATAAAGTAAGAGTTGGTATTTGAACTATGTCTGCTTGGTCCAAGGCCTCTCTGTTCCTTCTACTAACACAAAGCAGCAAATGGCCCAAAGCCCTTCATGAATTCCTGAAAATACCAATTTTAACTAAATTAAACTAGTTTGAATTTAAAAGATAATATGACCAGATGAAGTAAATATAGTTTGTTATTGAGTATGAGACAAGGCAAAAAGCAGTCTTGCATAGTTGTTTGAAGCAATATTCTCCAATTTTTTTCTAAAATAGTTATCTTTATTTATGACACATTTAATGTTATACCAAATTTAGCTGCTGCCAAATCAAAGAACTTCTTTTTTTAAAACTCAATATGTCTTTTACAAAAATTTTAAATGCATCTTCACAGTAATAAACTTTTTGAGCATATACCCCAATGAACATGTACTTATAAATTTATAAATTATGCATGTAGATCTGATATGTGTCCATTACCATACTAACATAAGATCACATTATAAATACATTCAAAAACAAAATTTTTAAAGAATGAGATACACTCCTCTTGAGTGTATGAGATACACTCCTCTTGGGGGGACTGGGGATTGAACCCAGGGGTACTTTACCATTGAACCATACCTCCAGCTCTTTTTATTTTTTAATTTGGACAGGGTCTCCCTAAATTGCTGAGGGTCTTGTTAAGTTGCTGAGGCTGGCCTGAACCTGTGATCTTCCTGCCTCAGCCTCCCAAGTCACTGGGATTGCAGGTGTGTGCCACTGTACCCAGTCAATCATCAGAATTTTTAAGATTTTTTCACACACCACAATATTTTACTTTGTGCACTGTGGAGACCACTTGTCTCCAGAAGCTGGGAGATATGGATTCCAGTTTTTGACCCAAAACTCCTTAACAGCCAAGTAATGGGCATATGGCTTAAACTTGCTAAGCTTTTGTGTTCTCTCATTTGTCAATAGAGAGGTATGAAATCTACATCCCTGAGTGATTATGAAGTTAAATAATTCACACAAAATAAATTCAACAAATTTCAGCCTTGTTTAGACTTTTTTTTTTTTTTTGGTTTTCAGGAGATTGAGTGGTCTTGGTTCTTCTTTAACTTATTTTTTTATTTTGTTATTTTTTCCTTCTGCTTACATTTTTTCCTCCTCAAATCCCCAAGAGGAGGTGTTTTCCAAGGCTTAGATCACATGTTTTTCCTTCTCTAGGTTCTCATTGTCCAGTGTTTTGGTTTCAGCTACTACCTTCTGTTGATGGATTCCAAATCTACACTTTTAGTCCTGACTTTGAACAGTCTCTCAGCTCTGTATTTTCAAGTGTCTGTGACAGTGCTATCTGCACGCCTTAATCTAACTTTGATTTACTAAGGTCAAAATTAATCTCATACTTTTCTACCTAAATCAAATTCCTGTCCTATTTATTTGTTAGTTTATTTTTATTGTAGCAATACTCCTTTCCCAAATCTCTCAGCTAGAAGCCTCCAACATTTAGCATCACCTTTGAGTCTTTCTTATCAAAATTTCATACTATTTAACTATCACCACTGGTTATTGATTAGGGTTAGGATTGAGACACCACTCGGACTTCCCTCCCCCATTCTCACTGCTGTATAAGCATAGCCACAAGAAATCACTAGAAAGAGTGATTAAGAATATGAATTTTAGAGAGGGAAGATGGCAGCGAGGGGAGTGCATTGCCCCCGTGTGCTGCTTCACTGTGTGGGAGTATGACAAGTCAGGACGGCTAAAGGCTATCTTGTTAGGAATTTCCAGCAATAGTGGGGTGCTCCGGAACCTGGAGGAAGGATTTCCATCGCACGAGGATCGGCTACGGGGACTCAAACGCGAGAGGTTTGTCGCACGGAGGGTAACACTGCTTATTCAGCAAATCGCCCCACGGCTAGAGTCTGCAGCACGCGCTGGGAAACGAGGAGATAGCGACGCAGGGATACAGCGCTGCAGTTTCTGCCAGCCGTGCAAGCACCGTACTCAGGGCTGAATTCTGGGTTCGAGACGGGGGAAGGAAGCGGTCCATCTCGGTTCTCCACACCGGTCAGACCACAGAGGAGGCCAGCAGCCACCATGTTGGAAAGCTGACGTCACCATCCCTGTTTTCGACTGACCGCAGCTCATTCAGCCATAAAACAGGTAATTTCAGGCTGCCATTCGCCTGCGGCTTGCAGACAGATTGCTAGGGTTCAGTGCATGGGTGCTTCTTAGAACCTGATCTTATCGGAGCGAACACTGAGCGCGGGGCGGCCGAGTTCCGGCTCCCGGAACCGCCCTGGCCCAGGGCTGCGGAGCCTGCGGAGGCTGCTTCTTGGACCCTGCTCCTATCAGAGCATACACCAAGCACTAAGCGGCCGAATTCCGGCTCCCGGAACTGAGCCCGCGGGGACTGCTTCTTGGAGCCTACCCTTATAGGAGCTTACACCGAGCACGGAGCGGCCGAGTTCCGGCTCCCGGAACTTCCCTGGCCCCGGGCTAGGAGCCCGCGGAAACTGCTTCTCGGTCCGGGTCCTGCTGAGAGCCGGTCAGGACTCACCCGTTGCTTTGGTTGCCCGGCAAGGGGAACGAAATGCTGCCATTTGCATAGGATACCAACATGGCAGAGATCTGATGTCATCAGAAAGCGGCGGAGGAGAGAACTTCATCAATACCAGCGGCGACAGAAACAGTTGGTCTCCTGGTAGGGGGGGTGAGGCACAGACACCCGAGTCTCCTCAATTTGTCGTCGAGCCAGAGGGGAGGAGACGGGCCACAGCCAGCGCCCGGAGCAGGCCCAGGGGCTCGCCAGCGTGGTGACCGCGTGACCCCAATTGGAGAGGGGGCGGAGCGAAGCCGCCACCCGCACCCGCAAGGTGGGCAGACCCGCGACCCAGTGGTACATGGGCGTGGTAGGAGGGGCAGGGCAGAGCCGCCATTCGCGCTTGCAAGGTAAACAGACCTGTGACAGCCTGGCGGGTCAGGCCCAGTGTTCTGCCAGTGTGGTACACACGTCACCCCAACTGGAGTAGGGGCAGAGCAGATCCTTCTCCCACGCCCGGATCAGGCCCTGCCAGTGTGGTGGCCACGTGACCCCAATTGGAGTGGGGGCGGAGCGGAACCGCCACCCGTGCCCGCAGGGTGAGCAGACCTGTGACCAACCTGCAGATCAGGCCCAGGGGTCCGCAGGCGTGGTAGGAGGGGCAGGGCAGATCCGCCGCCCGCGCCTCCAAGGTAGGCAGACCTGCAACAGACCGGCGGATCAGGCCCAGGAGCCTGCCAGCATGGTACACACACCACCCTAATTGGAGTAGGGGCAGAGCAGAGTCACCGCCCGTGCCAGGAACAGGCCCAGCGTCCTGCAGGCGGGGTAGTCACGACACCCCAATTGGAGTAGGGGCAGAGCAGAGCCTCCACCCGTGCCCGAAAGGTGGGCAGATCTGCGACCGACCAGCGGGACAGGCCCAGTGGCCTGCCGGTACGACAGACACGTCACCCCATTTGGAGTAGGGGCAGAGTAGAGCCGCCGCCCGCACCTGCAGGGTAGGCAAACCTGCAACCGACCGACGGATCAGGCCCGGTGGCCTGCCGGTGTGGTACACTCGTCATCCCAATTGGAGTAGGGGCAGAACAGAGCCGCCGCCAGCGCCCAGAACAGGCCCAGTGACCTGCCGGTGTGGTAGCCACGACACCCCAATTGGAATAAGGAGAGAGCAGAGCCGCCGCCCGCGCCTGCAGGAAAGATACGCAAGCAGTATGAAAAGACAAGGAAAGAAAGGACCACAAGCAATGCAGGTCAACGCAACTTTAGAAGAGGTAACAGCGGCAGCAGATGGAATGTCAGATAAAGAATTCAGGATATACATGCTTCAGACGATCTGGAGTATCAAGGAAGACATTAAACAGCAAAATCAGACAATGAAAGATCACTTCGACAATGAATTACGCAAACAAATCCAGGAAGCAAAGGATCAACTATACAGGGAGATAGAGGTTATAAAAAACAAACAAACAGAAATCCTAGAAATGCAGGAAGCAATAAACCAACTTAAAAACTCAATGGAGAATACTACCAGCAGAGTAGAACACTTAGAAGATAGAACATCAGACAATGAAGACAAAGTATTTCAACTGGAAAAGAACACAGACAGCTCAGCAAGACTGTTAAGAAACCATGAGCAGAACATCCAAGAAATATGGGATAACATTAAGAGACCAAACTTAAGAGTCATTGGGATACAGGAAGGTACAGAGCTCCAAACCAAAGGAATGAGCAGTCTATTCAATGAAATAATACGAGAAAACTTCCCAGACTTGAAGAATGAGACAGAATCCCAAATCCTAGAAGCCTACAGGACGCCGAATGTGCAAAATCATAAGAGATCCACACCTAGACACATTATAATGAAGATGCCCAACATACAGAATAAGGAGAGAATTTTAAAAGCTACAAGAGAAAGGAAGCAGATTACATTTAGGGGTAAGCCAATCAGGATAACAGCTGATCTTTCAACACAGACTCTGAAAGCTAGAAGATCCTGGAATAACATATTTCAAACACTGAAAGAAAATGGGTTCCAACCAAGAATTGTGTATCCAGCGAAATTAAGCTTCAGGATGGAAGATGAAATTAAAACCTTCCACGATAAACAAAAGTTTAAAGAATTCGCAGCTAGAAAACCATCTCTTCAAAACATCCTCGCCAAAACATTACAGGAAGAGGAAATGGAAAATAACAATGAAAACCAACAGTGGGAAACAGGGATGAGAGGTGGGAGGGAAAGGGAGAGAGAAGGGAAAATGCATGGAAATGGAAGGAGACCCTCAGAGTTATACAAAAGTACATACAAGAGGAAGTGAGGGGAAGGGGAAAAATAATATAAGGGGGACAAACGAATGTCAGTAGAGGGAGCAGAGAGAGAAGAGGGGAGGGGAGGGGAGGGGAGGGGAGGGGGGATAGTAGAGGATAGGAAAGGCAGCAGAACACAACAGACACTAGTATGGCAATATGTAAATCAATGGATGTGTAACTGATGTGATTCTGCAATCTGCATATGGGGTAAAAATGGGAGCTCATAACCCACTTGAATCAAATTGTGAAATATGATATATCAAGAACTATGTAATGTTTTGAACAGCCAACAATAAAAAATTAAAACAAACAAACAAAAAAAGAAAACCAACAGTGGGAGGTAGGACAGTAAAGGGGGGGAAAATAATCAAAGAGGAAAACAAACCATGTTTAGTAACAGAAATAAACAAATATGGCTGGAAGAACAACCCATATCTCAATAATAACCCTAAATGTTAATGGCTTAAACTCACCAATTAAGAGACACAGGCTAGTAGAATGGATCACAAAACAAGACCCAACAATATGCTGCCTACAGGAGACGCATTTGATAGGAAAAGACATACATAGGCTGAAGGTGAAAGGTTGGGAAAAATCATATCACTCATATGGACTTCGGAAACAAGCAGGCGTGTCCATACTCATATCAAATAAAATAGATTTCCAGCCAAAGTTAATCAAAAGGGATAAAGAGGGACACTACATACTGCTTAAGGGAACCATACACCAACAAGACATAAAAATCATAAATATTTATGCCCCAAACAATGGTGCAGCTATGTTCGTCAAACAAACTCTTCTCAAGTTCAAGAGTCTAATAGACCACCATACCATAATCATGGGAGACTTCAACACACCTCTCTCGCCACTGGACAGATCTTCCAAACAAAAGTTGAATAAGGAAACTATAGAACTCAATAACACAATTAATAACCTAGACCTAATTGACATATATAGAGTATACCACCCAACATCAAGCAGTTACACTTTTTTCTCAGCAGCACATGGATCCTTCTCAAAAATAGATCATATATTATGTCACAGGGCAACTCTTAGACAACATAAAGGAGTAGAGATAATACCATACATCTTATCTGATCATAATGGAATGAAACTGAAAATCAAGGATAAAAGAAGGAAGGAAAAAGCATACATCACTTGGAGAATGAACAATAGGTTACTGAATGATCAATGGGTTATAGAAGACATCAAGGAGGAAATTAAAAAATTCTTAGAGATAAATGAAAACACAGACACAACATATCGGAATCTATGGGACACATTGAAAGCAGTTCTAAGAGGAAAATTCATTGCTTGGAGTTCATTCCTTAAAAAAAGAAAAAACCAACAAATAAATGATCTCATACTTCATCTCAAAATCCTTGAAAAAGAAGAGCAAAACAACAGCAAAAGAAGTAGAAGGCAAGAAATAATTAAAATCAGAGCTGAAATTAATGAAATCGAAACAAAAGAAACAATTGAAAAAATTGACAAAACTAAAAGTTGGTTCTTTGAAAAAATAAACAAAATCGACAGACCCTTAGCCATGCTAGCGAAGAGAAGAAGAGAGAGAACTCAAATTACTAGCATACGGGATGAAAAAGGCAATATCACAACAGACACTTCAGAAATACAGAAGATAATCAAAAACTATTTTGAATCCTTATACTCCAATAAATTAGAAGATAGTGAAGGCATAGATAAATTTCTTAAGTCATATGATCTGCCCAGATTGAGTCAGGAGGATATAGAAAACCTAAACAGACCAATATCAATTGAGGAAATAGAAGAAACCATCAAAAGACTACCAACTAAGAAAAGCCCAGGACCGGATGGGTATACAGCAGAATTTTACAAAACCTTTAAAGAAGAACTAATACCAATACTTTTCAAGCTACTTCAGGAAATAGAAAAGGAGGGAGAACTTCCAAATTCATTCTATGAGGCCAACATCACCCTGATACCTAAACCAGACAAAGACACTTCAAAGAAAGAAAACTACAGACCAATATCTGTAATGAACCTAGATGCAAAAATCCTCAATAAAATTCTGGCGAATCGGATACAAAAACATATCAAAAAAATTGTACACCATGATCAAGTAGGATTCATCCCTGAGATGCAAGGCTGGTTCAATATACGGAAATCAATAAATGTTATTCACCACATCAATAGACTTAAAAATAAGAAACATATGATCATCTCGATAGATGCGGAAAAAGCATTCGACAAAGTACAGCATCCCTTTATGTTCAAAACTCTAGAAAAACTAGGGATAACAGGAACATACCTCAATATTGTAAAAGCAATCTATGCTAAGCCTTAGGCTAGCATCATTCTGAATGGAGAAAAACTGAAGGCATTCCCTCTAAAATCTGGAACAAGACAGGGATGCCCTCTCTCTCCACTTCTGTTCAACATAGTTCTCGAAACACTGGCCAGAGCAATTAGACAGACGAAAGAAATTAAAGGCATAAAAATAGGAAAAGAAGAACTTAAATTATCACTATTTGCAGATGATATGATTCTATACCTAGCAGACCCAAAAGGCTCTACAAAGAAACTATTAGAGCTAATAAATGAATTCAGCAAAGTGGCAGGATATAAAATCAACACGCATAAATCAAAGGCATTCCTGTATATCAGCGACAAATCCTCTGAAATGGAAGTGAGGACAACCACTCCATTCAAAATATCTTCAAAAAAAATAAAATACTTGGGAATCAACCTAACAAAAGAGGTGAAAGACTTATACAATGAAAACTACAGAACCCTAAAGAGAGAAATAGAAGAAGATCTTAGAAGATGGAAAAATATACCCTGTTCATGGATAGGCAGAACTAACATCATCAAAATGGCGATATTACCAAAAGTTCTCTATAGGTTTAATGCAATGCCAATCAAAATCCCAATGGCATTTCTTGTAGAAATAGAGAAAGCAATCATGAAATTCATATGGAAAAATAAAAGACCCAGAATAGCAAAAACAATGCTAAGCAAGAAGTGTGAATCAGGCGGTATAGCGATACCAGACTTCAAACTATACTACAGAGCAATAGTAACAAAAACAGCATGGTACTGGTACCAAAACAGGCGGGTGGACCAATGGTACAGAATAGAGGACACAGAAACCAATCCACAAAACTACAACTATCTTATATTTGATAAAGGGGCTAAAAGCATGCAATGGAGGAAGGATAGCATCTTCAACAAATGGTGCTGGGAAAACTGGAAATCCATATGCAACAAAATGAAACTGAATCCCTTTCTCTCGCCATGCACAAAAGTGAATTCAAAATGGATCAAGGAGCTTGATATCAAATCAGAGACGCGCCGTCTGATAGAAGAAAAAGTTGGCTACGATCTACAGTCGGTGGGGTCGGGCTCCAAATTCCTCAATAGGACACCCATAGCACAAAAGTTAATAACTAGAATCAACAAATGGGACTTACTCAAACTAAAAAGTTTTTTCTCAGCAAAAGAAACAATAAGAGAGGTAAATAGGGAGCCTACATCCTGGGAACAAATCTTACTCCTAACACTTCAGATAGAGCCCTAATATCCAGAGTATACAAAGAACTCAAAATTTAGACAATAAGAGAACAAACAACCCAATCAACAAATGGGCCAAGGACCTGAACAGACACTTCTCAGAGGAGGACATACAGTCAATCAACAAGTACATGAAAAAATGCTCACCATCTCTAGCTGTCAGAGAAATGCAAATCAAAACCACCCTAAGATACCATCTCACTCCAGTAAGATTGGCAGCCATTAGGAAGTCAAACAACAACAAGTGCTGGCGAGGATGTGGGGAAAAGGGTACACTTGTACATTGCTGGTGGGACTGCAGATTGGTGCAGCCAATTTGGAAAGCAGTATGGAGATTTCTTGGAAAGCTGGGAATGGAGCCACCATTTGACCCAGCTATTCCCCTTCTTGGTCTATTCCCTAAAGACCTAAAAAGAGCATGCTACAGGGACACTGCTACATCGATGTTCATAGCAGCACAGTTCACAATAGCAAGACTGTGGAACCAACCTAGATGCCCTTCAATAGACGAATGGATAAAAAAAATGTGGCATTTATACACAATGGAGTATTACTCTGCATTAAAAAATGACAAAATCATAGAATTTACAGGGAAATGGATGGCATTAGAGCAGATTATGCTAAGTGAAGCTAGCCAATCCCTAAAAAACAAATGCCAAATGTCTTCTTTGATATAAGGAGAGTAACTAAGATCAGAGTAGGGACGAAGAGCAGGAGAAGAAGATTAACATTTAACAGGGATGAGAGCTGGGAGGGAAAGGGAGAGAGAAGGGAAATTGCATGGTAATGGAAGGAGACCCTCAGGGTTATACAGTGGAGGGGGTAGAGAGAGAGGAGGGGAGGGGAGGGGAGAGGTGGGGAGGGGGGAGGGTGGAGGATGGGAAAGGCAGCGGAGCACAACAGACACTAGTATGGCAATATGTAAATCAATGGATGTGTAACTGATGTGATTCTGCAATCTGTGTATGGAGTGAAGGTGGGAGTTCATAACCCACTTGAATCAAAGTGTGGAATATGATATGTCAAGAAATTTGTAATGTTTCGAACAACCCAAAATAAAAAATTTAAAAAAAAAAGAATATGAATTTTAGAATCAGATCATCCTGAATATTAATCTAGAATCTGCCATATATTAGGTTTGTTCTGACCCAAACTGTTCAATTCCTTTGAACCCCGGTTTCTCAGCTATAAAATAAGGGGGAAACTTGTGACATGGTACTTCTGTATTTCCCAGTTATTAAAAGCATGTAAATCACTTTTGAGAAGCTTGAAAAATTTTGAAAATCACACATAATTTTTGTAGGATATATGATGAAGAGATTACATAAAGTTAAAACTTTTTCTTATTGAATATTATATCATAAAATTCATATTTAATATAATTTTCAGTAATATTTAACATTTCATGATAAAATAAAGAAAACATTTTAAAATTTACTTTAACTAAATTCTAGAAGACAGTCTCTGACAAATACAATGTAATATTGTTTTGATTTGATAATATTGGTATAGTTAGATATAATAGCAAACAAAAAAGAAACCCAACACCCTGAGCTACCAGATCAGTACTGGATGCAGATAAAAATGTCTTGCATCTAAAAATTCTTGCCTTTTGCACTTAAAACAAATTTAATGGTTTATGTTAATACATTTTGCATTTTGTTTCAGACTGCAATTTAGGTGTTTCTTTATAACATGATGAGGTCAGAGGTAGCCTTATATATGTAGTCATCACTATACTTTATCTCTTACTATTGGGTTTTATAGTACTAGAGACAATTTGGAATCCATCAACAGAAGGTAGTAGCTGAAACCAAAACCCGAGACAATGAGAACCTGGGGATTGAATCCAGGGATGCTTTACCACTGAGTTCAGCTCTTTTTAGGTTTTAATTTGAGACAGGGACTTCCTAAATTGCTGAGGGTCTTGCGCACTTGCCTAGCATGTGTGAGGCACTGGGTTCGATTCTCAGCACTGCGTATAAATAAATAAAATAAAGGTTTATCAATAACTAAAAAAAAATTGAATGGCATATGTAAGAATTTTTTTTTTCTGGATGAATTAAACTTCAGCTCTGACAAAAATGATCTGGAAGGGAATATGCAAAATTATTTAATTTCTTAATTGTGGATAATTTGCTGTCTTTCCTTGATATAAATAAAAAATATGGCTGGGAATGTAATTCAGTATAGAAAAGCTTATCTAGCATGTGTGAAGTCCTGGGTTCAGTACCCAGCACAGCAAAAAAACAAACAACAACAACAACAACAACAAATCATAAACAAAACCACTTGTGAATTAAAAAAGAAATTTAAACATAAAGCTGGCTACTATAGCAACTAGGGATAAGGAGCTGATTACCCTGCAGAGTGACCCCAGACATAAGCATGCTCATCTGATTCCTAGTAGCTCCCATACCCCACATACATCCACTCATTATCACCGCATGCTCTTCACCAGTGCTCCATTGTTATTGGAAAATATTAAATGCTTGTTTTTTTCCCCAAACTTAAAAAAAAAAAAAAGCAGACACCATTCTATTTCAAACCCTAGAAAATGTTCATGAAATCCACTTGTGACATGTTGGGAAGTCATAAGGTCCCAACATAACAAAGCTGACTAAATGAATGAGAATAAAGACATACATAAGAGCAATAACAGAGCTATCTCTTTTGTCTACATGACAGTAAATTTCTGAATTGCTGATGTGTTTCTCCCATTGAATCAGGTAAGTCAGTTGTTACACAGACAATTCAATCTTCTTCTACCCACTTTTCAAGCCCTTATTTGAACCACCGTTCTGTTAAAAAGAATCAGTGATTCCCTGTATTCCCTGCGTCATGCTGCAAAGTGAGCTCATTCTGATTCTCCCTGTTTTGACTGTGAATGCTTTTGACTGCTCTGTTCTTGATGAAGATATGTTGAGAGGGCCTAGGCTCAGTAATTCAGATCAGCTACACTGTCAGAAACCAGGAAGCACAATATTAAAGAAAAAGGAAGATCCGAGTGGAAATAAAAACAGGAATCACAGAAACTAAAATATGGGGAAAACTTGGAGGTTATCTAACCCTAATTAATGCAAAACCTGTAATCATCTCCATGGTCTCCTGACTAATGATTTTAAAACGTGAACATTTAAACTCCAATGTTCTGCCTTGAGCATTTCTTGTAATGGGTACTTAGTTATCAGACCCTTTCATCACTCCTTGAATCTAACTGGGAAGTTTCTAACACGGGCTAAAATTTGCTTCTCTGTTCTGCCTACAGGAAAAATGTAAAATAAATTACTACTACTTTACCCATTAAACATTTATTGAACACATACTATCATCATAAAAGCTAGACTAGATCATTATAAAAGGGGGGGGGGAAATATGGAGAGCTAGATTCACTAACACTTAACAAGGAGATAATTTCTAAGCAGAGCTTTCAGTAGACCATAGGCCAAGGGACAAAAACTGGACCATATGGCCCACCATAGAGGAAGGGCTTTAGAAAGTACCACCCTGTACCCAGGAAAGGCTTTGGTTAGCCCAGTGAAAGGCTATATATACCCTCTGAGGGTATGTGAATCAACCTTCACAGGACTAAAGCCTGTTTAGAATCACCTCAAGTCCTGATTACATTATGGTGATCAATCCCATAGTATTGGCACATGCCCCTTCATTTGCTGATCCCTGCTCTAAATAAGCATTAAAATGTTGTATTAAAAAAAATATAACAGCTGGGCATGGTGGCGCACACCTGTAATCCCAGTGGCTGGGGAGGCTGAGGCAGAAAGATTGAGAGTTCAAAGCCAGCCTCAGCAAAAGTGAGGTGCTAAGAAACTCAGTGAGACTCCATCTCTAAATAAAATACAAAATAGGGCTGGGGATGTGGCTCAGTGGTTGTGTGCCTCTGAGTTTAATCCCTGGTACCCTACCCCCCACCACAAAAAAAATATAGTGAGCAATCTAAAATTTAAAAATGAAAACTATTTAATTTAAAAAAATAAGAAAAAGAAAAACAAAATGGGTGGACAAATAGAAAATAACATGCAAAATAATAGATTTAAAACCAAATACATAAGATATTGCATTAAATTTGAAAAGACTGAATGTTGTTATTAGAAAACAGAAGTAGACTGAATTAAAAAAAAACAAAAACAAAAACAAAAAACTATTTGCTGTTCATAAGATAGTGTCTTAACCTGGGTTCCTCTTGAAAGCAAAACCTGAAGGCAGGGCGTGTGGTTCAGTGGTAGAGAGCCTGCTTAGCATGCATAGGATCCAAGGTTCATCCCCAGTACCAGAAAGAAAGGAAGGAAGGAAAGAAGGAAGAAAGGAGGGAGGAAGTGAGCAGAGGAGGGAAAAAGAAAGCAAAACCAGGACAGGAGATTGCCTGCTTGTGGTTGGCTGGGTCAGGGTCCAGCAAGAGTTCAAAGAAGAGCCGGTCAAAGTCAATGCAAGTATCAAATAAGTCACTGCTGCAGGACACTGGGTCTCTGTGCTGCTAGATCTTCTGAGGGACAAATATGAGGAGATTTTATTCATCAGATCCCATCCCCTCTTGGTCAAGAGTTGCCTTCTGGCACACCACCTCCTCCTACTCTCACACTGAGTATGTATGGCTGTATGTGTCTCAGGGCAGAGGCCAAAGAGATACAGGGAGTTGCAGCACATCAACTGGCACAAAACTAACTTCTCTCTCTCTCTCTCTCTCTCTCTCTCTCTCTCTCTCTCTCTCTCACACACACACACACACACACCATAAATAAATGCACAGAAATTAAAAAATAAAAATATAACCAGAAATGGCCAAGTAAAAAGTTGATTGAGGGAATACATAGAGGACATCAGAACAGCTTGATATAGCAGTACACTTTAAATATAAAAATGCAGCAAAGCTAAAATAAGGTAGGGAAAAAGCACACCATGAGAACACTCACCAGTGGAAAGCTGGCAAAACTACACAAACATCAGACCAAGTAGAGGACCTCAGAGAAAGAAGTATTACTATAGCTAAAGAATGCCATTTCATTATAATAGAAGGTTCAATTTCCAAGAAAAAAATAAAACACTCCTAAAATGCATGACCTAATAAAACCCAAAGGATATAAAGCCAAACTTGGACAGAACTAGCAGAGACTCTCAAACCCATAATCATAATGGGAGATTTTAATATATATTTCCAACTAACTGATAGAACAAACAGAAAAAAAAAGAAGAGTAAGGATACAGATTTCAACATAATTAACAAATTGCTTCATGTTTTTATAATAGTATTTGAGTTGAATAAAAAGTCTTTTAAAACACATAAAATCTATAAAAATTTAACATATTCTGAGCCATAAAGAAAGCTTCAATAAATCTCAAATGATTGAAATCACAGAGTATCTTCGATGACTATAGTAGACATAAGCTCTGTGTTAATGAAAAAAAAAAATAGAGGCTGGGGTATAGCTCAGGAGCGGAGCGTGCTTAGCATGCATGAGTTCCTGGGTTCAATATTCAGCACCATAAATGAATAAATGAATGTATAAATAAATAAAAAAACAGAAAATCTTGTTTGGAAATTAAACAATACACTTTAATATAATTTCTGGGTCAAAAAAATCACAATATAAATAGAAAATATTTAATTAAATAATAACAAAACATGACATTCCAAGTCATGTGTGATGTAGCTAAACCACAGCTGCAGAAGCATTTACTGCCTTAGATGCTTTCATTAGGGGAAAAAAGAAGAAGAAAATCAGTGACTTAGGCATCCATCTCAAAATGGCTAGAGAAAAGTTAGATCTTTTAGGCTTACTAAAAAAGAGAATGAGGGGATCCAACATGGCGGCGAGAGGGGAGGCAGCGCTTTCAGTACCTCCTCAACAAAGGGGTCAGAGAGACGCATGGATACGCTTAGATATGACCTGCTGAGAAACTCCTAGCAAAATTCCACTAAAGAGAGACCGGCCGGGAATTGGAAGGATTTTTGGAGGTGACAGTCTGCGCTAGACGAGTGAATCTCCGCCACGCAGCGCAGAGGTCCAGACCCGCCAGCCGCTGCCCGCGCGACTCGGCGACTGTCGGCTGCCTGCACGCGGCCCCCGCGTCAGGGCGGATAGCCTCCGAGGCGCAGCGCAGCAGGAGCGGTGCAAGGACTCTAGGAAGAGGTCTCTCGCCAAGCCTTCATGAAATAGCAAACCGGGAGCTGAAACCAACCAGAGACAGACCAGTCCCACCCCTCCCTTCGGACACTCTGGCAAGGAGCCTGGGGCCTGCCATAGCAGAGTGGTGACATCACCAGAGTTCCGCCGACAGAATTCCTTCCCAGCGGAATCCACATTAGCAGGTGTGTGACTCCCACCCCCTCCAGATACAAGCAGCCAGGAAACCACCGGGGGCGTGTCTGTAGGGAAGCAGAGGGGATTCCAGATCCCCACCTCCCCTTAACACCAGCGGCGACACCCAAGATCTTAGCCGCCAGTTTCTGGGGGCGTGCCCACCAAAGGGGTCCTGAAAAATTAAACTGTTGGTTCCCAGATCACCCCACCACAGCACTGGGGCTTAATTGAATGACAGAGAGGGTGTTCATCGTTCGGGATATAGGACACGCGGTGGGGCTGCAAGTGTAATCAGATCCTTGGGGAACCGCCTCTGGTGAACAGGACCTGGCTGGCTGGCTGGGAGGAGGAACAGGGGGAGGGGCCGGATAAGTGAAAGGGCTCTGGACTAACAGGATTGAGAGACTCCCAGGAGCCACCGTACAGGGATTTCTGTCAGCACATAGAGGGCAGAAGCTCAGCTCAGAGGGCACAGCTCCGCCTATTGGAAGAGAAGAAAATGGGATTCAGCCATAGAACAGGGGATGCCAGCATGGCAGAGATCTGATGTCATCGGAGAGCGGCCGAGGAGAAAACTTCATCGGTGCCAGCGGCGACGGAAACAGTTGGTCCCCTGGTAGGGAGGGTGAGTCACAGATACCCGAGTCTCTCTCGCTTTGTCGTCGAGCCAGAGGCGAGGAGAGGGGCCGCCGCCCACGCCCGCAAGGTAGGAAGACCTGCGACCAACCTGCAGATCAGGCCCAGCGGTCTGCAGGCGTGGTAAGAGGGGCAGGGCAGAGCCACCGCCCGCGCTGGCAAGGTAAGCAGACCTGCGACAGACCTGTGGATCAGGCCCAGCGGCCTGCCAGCGTGGTACACACTTCACCCCAACTGGAGTAGGGGCAGAGCAGAGCCCTAGCCCGCGCCCAGATCAGGCACAGCGGCTCGCCTGTGTGGTGGTCAAGTGACCCCAATTGGAGTGGGGGCGGAGCGGAACTGACACCCTTGCCCACAAGGTGGGCAGACCTGCGACCAACCTGCAGATCAGGCCTAGCGGTCCCCGGGCGTGGTAGGAGGGGCAGGGCAGAGCCTTCGCCCCCACCTGCAAGGTAGGCAGACCTGCGACAGAACAGCGGATCAGGCCCAGGGGTCCGCGGGCGTGGTAGACACCTCACACCAATTGGAGGAGGGGCAGAGCAGAGCCCCTGCCCGCACCTGCAAGGGAGAATTTTCAACTATACAAGAGCAACATAAATATATAGGGGGGGGAAAAATTTCAAAAACACAACAGTTTCACCAAGAAGAAAGAAACGCAAGCAGTATGAAAAGACAAGGAAAGAAAGGACTACAAGCAATGCAGGTCAGCTCAACTTTAGAAGAGGTAACAGCTGCAGCAGATGGAATGTCAGATAAAGAATTCAGGATATATATGCTTCAGATGATCTGGAGTATCAAGGAAGAAATTAGACAGCAAAATCAGACAATGAAAGATCACTTCGACAAGGAATTACACAAACAAATCCAGGAAGCAAAGGATCAACTATACAGGGAGATAGAGGTTATAAAAAACAAACAAACAGAAATCCTAGAAATGCAGGAAGCAATAAACCAACTTAAAAACTCAATTGAGAGTACTACCAGCAGAGTAGAACACTTAGAAGATAGAACATCAGACAATGAAGACAAAGTATTTCAACTTGAAAAGAACATAGACAGCTCAGCAAGACGGTTAAGAAACCATGAGCAGAACATCCAAGAAATATGGGATAACATTAAGAGACCAAACTTAAGAGTCATTGGGATACAGGAAGGTACAGAGCTCCAAACCAAAGGAATGAGCAGTCTATTCAATGAAATAATACGAGAAAACTTCCCAGACTTGAAGAATGAGACAGAATCCCAAATTCGAGAAGCCTACAGGACGCCGAATGTGCAAAATTATAAGAGATCCACACCTAGACACATTATAATGAAGATGCCCAACATACAGAATAAGGAGAGAATTTTAAAAGCTACAAGAGAAAGGAAGCAGATTACATTTAGGGGCAAGCCAATCAGGATAACAGCTGATCTTTCAACACAGACTCTGAAAGCTAGAAGATCCTGGAATAACATATTTCAAACACTGAAAGAAAATGGGTTCCAACCAAGAATTGTGTATCCAGCGAAATTAAGCTTCAGGATGGAAGATGAAATTAAAACCTTCCACGACAAACAAAAGTTAAAAGAATATGCAGCTAGAAAACCATCTCTTCAAAACATCCTCAGCAAAACATTACAGGAAGAGGAAATGGAAAATAACAATGAAAACCAACAGTGGGAGGTAGGACAGTAAAGGGGGGGGAATAATCAAAGAGGAAAACAAACCATGTTTAGTAACATAAATAAACAAATATGGCTGGAACAACAACCCATATCTCAATAATAACCCTAAATGTTAATGGCTTAAACTCACCAATTAAGAGACACAGGCTAGTAGAATGGATCTCAAAACAAGACCCAACAATATGCTGCCTACAGGAGACGCATTTGATAGGAAAAGACATACATAGGCTGAAGGTGAAAGGTTGGGAAAAATCATATCACTCATATGGACTTCGGAAAAAAGCAGGAGTGTCCATACTCATATCAAATAAAATAGATTTCAAGCCAAAGTTAATCAAAAGGGATAAAGAGGGACACTACATACTGCTTAAGGGAACCATACACCAACAAGACATAACAATCATAAATATATATGCCCCAAACAATGGTGCAGCTATGTTCATCAAACAAACTCTTCTCAAGTTCAAGAGTCTAATAGACCACCATACAATAATCATGGGAGACTTCAACACACCTCTCTCGCCACTGGACAGATCTTCCAAACAAAAGTTGAATAAGGAAACTATAGAACTCAATAACACAATTAATAACCTAGACTTAATTGACATATATAGAATATACCACCCAACATCAAGCAGTTACACTTTTTTCTCAGCAGCACATGGATCCTTCTCAAAAATAGATCATATATTATGTCACAGGGCAACGCTTAGACAATATAAAGGAGTAGAGATAATACCATGCATCCTATCTGACCATAATGGAATGAAACTGAAAATCAACGATAAAAGAAGGAAGGAAAAAGCATACATCACTTGGAGAATGAACAATAGGTTACTGAATGATCAATGGGTTATAGAAGACATCAAGGAGGAAATTAAAAAATTCTTAGAGATTAATGAAAACACAGACACAACATATCAGAATCTGTGGGACACATTGAAAGCAGTTCTAAGAGGAAAATTCATTGCTTGGAGTTCATTCCTTAAAAAAAGAAAAAACCAACAAATAAATGATCTCATGCTTCATCTCAAAATCCTAGAAAAAGAAGAGCAAAACAACAGCAAAAGAAGTAGAAGGCAAGAAATAATTAAAATCAGAGCTGAAATTAATGAAATCGAAACAAAAGAAACAATTGAAAAAATTGACAAAACTAAAAGTTGGTTCTTTGAAAAAATAAACAAAATCGACAGACCCTTAGCGATGCTAGCGAAGAGAAGAAGAGAGAGAACTCAAATTACTAGCATACGGGATGAAAAAGGCAATATCACAACAGACACTTCAGAAATACAGAAGATAATCAAAAATTATTTTGAATCCTTATACTCCAATAAATTAGAAGATAGTGAAGGCATCGATAAATTTCTGAAGTCATATGATCTGCCCAGATTGAGTCAGGAGGATATAGACAACCTAAACAGACCAATATCAATTGAGGAAATAGAAGAAACCATCAAAAGACTACCAACTAAGAAAAGCCCAGGACCGGATGGGTATACAGCTGAATTTTACAAAACCTTTAAAGAGGAACTAATACCAATACTTTTCAAGCTACTTCAGGAAATAGAAAAAGAGGGAGAACTTCCAAATTCATTCTACGAGGCCAACATCACCCTGATACCTAAACCAGACAAAGACACTTCAAAGAAAGAAAACTTCAGACCAATATCTCTAATGAACCTAGATGCAAAAATCCTCAATAAAATTCTGGCGAATCGGATACAAAAACATATCAAAAAAATTGTGCACCATGATCAAGTAGGATTCATCCCTGGGATGCAAGGCTGGTTCAATATACGGAAATCAATAAATGTTATTCACCACATCAATAGACTTAAAAATAAGAACCATATGATCATCTCGATAGATGCGGAAAAAGCATTCGACAAAGTACAGCATCCCTTTATGTTCAAAACTCTAGAAAAACTAGGGATAACAGGAACATACCTCAATATTGTAAAAGCAATCTATGCTAAGCCTCAGGCTAGCATCATTCTGAATGGAGAAAAATTGAAGGCATTCCTCTAAAATCTGGAACAAGACAGGGATGCCCTCTCTCACCACTTCTGTTCAACATAGTTCTCGAAACACTGGCCACAGCAATTAGACAGACGAAAGAAATTAAAGGCATAAAAATAGGAAAAGAAGAACTTAAATTATCACTATTTGCAGATGATATGATTCTATACCTAGCAGACCCAAAAGGCTCTACAAAGAAACTATTAGAGCTAATAAATGAATTCAGCAAAGTGGCAGGATATAAAATCAACACGCATAAATCAAAGGCATTCCTGTATATCAGCGACAAATCCTCTGAAATGGAAATGAGGACAACCACTCCATTCACAATATCTTCAAAAAAAATAAAATACTTGGGAATCAACCTAACAAAAGAGGTGAAAGACTTATACAATGAAAACTACAGAACCCTAAAGAGAGAAATAGAAGAAGATCTTAGAAGATGGAAAAATATACCCTGTTCATGGATAGGCAGAACTAACATCATCAAAATGGCGATATTACCAAAAGTTCTCTATAGGTTTAATGCAATGCCAATCAAAATCCCAAAGGCATTTCTTGTAGAAATAGAGAAAGCAATCATGAAATTCATATGGAAAAATAAAAGACCTAGAATAGCAAAAACAATGCTAAGCAGGAAGTGTGAATCAGGCGGTATAGCGATACCAGACTTCAAACTATACTACAGAGCAATAGTAACAAAAACAGCATGGTACTGGTACCAAAACAGGCGGGTGGACCAATGGTACAGAATAGAGGACACAGAAACCAATCCACAAAACTACAACTATCTTATATTTGATAAAGGGGCTAAAAGCATGCAATGGAGGAAGGATAGCATCTTCAACAAATGGTGCTGGGAAAACTGGAAATCCATATGCAACAAAATGAAACTGAATCCTTTTCTCTCGCCATGCACAAAAGTTAATTCAAAATGGATCAAGGAGCTTGATATCAAATCAGAGACACGCCGTCTGATAGAAGAAAAAGTTGGCTACGATCTACATACTGTGGGGTCGGGCTCCAAATTCCTCAATAGGACACCCATAGCACAAAAGTTAATAACTAGAATCAACAAATGGGACTTACTCAAACTAAAAAGTTTTTTCTCAGCTAAAGAAACAATAAGAGAGGTAAATAGAGAGCCTACATCCTGGGAACAAATCTTTACTCCTCACACTTCAGACAGAGCCCTAATATCCAGAGTATACAAAGAACTCAAAAAATTAGACAATAAGATAACTAACAACCCAATCAACAAATGGGCCAAGGACCTGAACAGACACTTCTCAGAGGAGGACATACAATCAATCAACAAGTACATGAAAAAATGCTCACCATCTCTAGCAGTCAGAGAAATGCAAATCAAAACCACCCTAAGATACCATCTCACTCCAGTAAGATTGGCAGCCATTATGAAGTCAAACAACAACAAGTGCTGGCGAGGATGTGGGGAAAAGGGTACACTTGTACATTGCTGGTGGGACTGCAAATTGGTGCAGCCAATTTGGAAAGCAGTATGGAGATTTCTTGGAAAGCTGGGAATGGAGCCACCATTTGACCCAGCTATTCCCCTTCTTGGTCTATTCCCTAAAGACCTAAAAAGAGCATGCTACAGGGACACTGCTACATCGATGTTCATAGCAGCTCAATTCACAATAGCAAGACTTTGGAACCAACCCAGATGCCCTTCAATAGACGAATGGATTAAAAAAATGTGGCATTTATACACAATGGAGTATTACTCTGCATTAAAAAATGACAAAATCATAGAATTTGCAGGGAAATGGATGGCACTAGAGCAGATTATGCTAAGTGAAGCTAGCCAATCCCTAAAAAGCAAATGCCAAATGTCTCCTTTGATATAAGGAGAGTAACTAAGAACAGAGTAGGGACGAAGAGCATGAGAAGAAGATTAACATTAAACAGAGATGAGAGGTGGGAGGGAAAGGGAGAGAAAAGGGAAATTGCATGGAAATGGAAGGAGACCCTCAGGGTTATACAAAAGAACATACAAGAGGAAATGAGGGGAATAGGGAAAAATAATACAAGGGGGAGAAATGAAGGTCAATAGAGGGGGTAGAGAGAGAAGAGGGGTGGGGAGGGGAGGGGAGGGGGGATAGTAGAGGATAGGAAAGGTAGCAGAACATGACAGTCACAAGTATGGCAATATGTAAATCAATGGATGTGTAATTGATGTGATTCTGCAATCTGTATATGGGGTAAAAATGGGAGTTCATAACCCACTTGAAGCAAAGTGTGAAAGATGGTATATCAAGAACTATGTAATGTTTTGAACAACCAACAATAAAAAAAAAAAAAAAAGAATGATAAAACAGAGGCTGGGGCTGCAGTTCAGTAGTGGAATGCTTGCCTCATGTGTCTGAGGCCCTGGGTTTGATACTCAGCACCACACAAAATGAACAAATAAAATAAAGGTATTATGTCCAAAAAAAAAAAAATAAAAATAAAAAAATAAAAAAGAGAATGAAGGAAAAGAGTAGAAATTATATAAAATTATATAAAAAGATAAGAGTAGAAATTAATAAAATATAAAATAAAATAGCTAAGGGATGGGTTCTTTGGAAAACTAATAAAGCTGATAATCCCTGGTGAAAGTAATTAAGAAAAAGAGAAAGGACAAATAAGGATTGAGAATAAAAAGGAATGCATCTCTAAATAACATTCCACAGATATTAAGATGATAGCAGAGGATATTAAGAATATGAAAACAAATTGAAAAATTTACATGAAATGGAAAGTTTTCTAAAAAAATACAACTCTTTAAAATTGGTTAAAAATAGAAAGTCAGAATAGTCTGATGTTTTTGAAAGATATTTCCAGAATTCTCAAAGAAAACTCTAGATCTAGATGACTTTTTGTTGTTGTTGTTGTTTAAAATTTAAAGTTAATCTTGAAATTGATTTGGAAATGTAGAGATCCAAGGATAGTCAGGACATTTTCAAGGCAATCTTGAAAATACGTGATAGAACTCATTGCCAGATAGTGTGACTCACTTCAAATCTATAACCATGAAGAGAGGGTGGTAGGAGAAGTGAAGCAGACCATTGCACAGAAGAGAAAAACCTAAGACGGATCCAATACCCCAAGCTATACTATCCATGGCAAAGACGGCTCTACAACACGTTAGGAAAAGCACAGTCTTCAATTCACAGTGCTGGATCAAGTGGATGTCCACATAGAAAACAGATATTACATTATATGCTAATATTAAATGATACACAAATTTATTTCAAAATAATTTTTCAGTCTAAATGTGAAAGGTAAAGTGATAAGAATTCAAGAAGATAAAATATAGGAAAATAGCTTCTAGATGTTAGGGTAGACAAGGATTTCTTAAATAGGATAAAAAAAAAACCCCTAACAATATAAGAAACATTTGCTAAATTTGACTGCTTTACAATTTAAAATCACTCTTACTTATTAAAACACACCATTAAGAATATGAAAACATTAGCTAGCCACTTGGAGAAAATATTTCCAATATGTATAACCAACCAAGGGTTTGTTTCAAAAACATGAAAAAAAAATCTTTCAAATCAGTAAGAAAAAGAGAAAACAACAGAAATATGGGCAAGAGATTCGAACAGGTATTTTTACAAAAAAAGGACAGATAAATGACTAATAAATGATGCTCATGTCATCATTAAAAATCCAGATAATGCAAATGGAAAGTACATACACAAACTAGAGTGGAAAAAATCTGGAAGATTAACAATACCAAATGTTAACAAGGTTATATAACCATTGGAGCAAATTTGCGATCATTTGTTGAACAGCATACTTATAACCTCTGTGCCTATGTGCCTGATTTGATTCTGGGCACCAAAGATGAACAGTGAACACAATGAGGCATGTCCTTGCACTTATGGAGCTTGGCCAATTGGAAGAGGAAACCTCAATCAAAGAGTATCACAAATAAGAGTCAAAATATTATGTTGTGGAGGGCCACAAGGCAGAGATAGAACAGTTGATACTGTGAAAACAAAAAACTGGGAGATTCAGCCTTCACAGGGAGGTCATCCAAGGCTCCCATGAGGAACTCGCAACTGAGCCAAGCTCTGACGATAAAGGATTGACCAGAGAAAAAAGAGGAGGGAAGAGCTGTCCTTCCAAAAGAACAAGAATCCACACAGAAAGGCAGGCAGTGGACTTTGGAGGAACATAACACTCAATTTAGCTTGAGGCATGCGGCTCACAGGATGAGAATCTTTCAGATACCATCCTCCATAAGGGGAGATAAACAGTTATACAATTCCTTTCCAAGAGAGTGGAAACAAGTAGATTTTGATTAGATGTCTTAATTAGATTTTTCCCAATTAAATTTGATGTTTACAGGTGGAAGATTCTGGACACCAGAACAAAGGAACTGGAATCCTGGCAAACAGGAAGTTATGTCATCTGTTTTCTTTGTCTCCTGTCTGTCAGTAACACGCCTGGGCTCTATGATCACACTGGCTTGGTTATAAGCTGTATGGCCTGAGTTATTAAGACCCCCTGGTCCTATAAGAACAATAATTAGAATATTAATCTCTCAGAAAAGCCAGTCTTCCCTCTCATTCTTCTGCATCCTCCTCTCTTCGCTTTTGAGGACAGAAAGTGTGGCTAAAGTTGGTGAGAGGAAGACATTTCACTATGCTATGTAGCACTAGGCAGAGGGATTGTTTGCTTCACTCTTATTTCCAAGAGGCTAGAAAGTTAACCCTCTCTCTCTCTCTCTCTCTCTCTCTCTCTCTCTCTCTCTCTCCCTTTCCTTCCTCTCCCTCCCTCCCTCTCTCCCTTGCTTATGCTTATCTGATTTTATGAACTCGCATTTTTCTGTAGAACTGGTGAGATCTGCTGGACTTAATTCTCAGAAGGCCTGCACTGGGCCGCCAATCACAGACAGAGATTGTGGTTCCCTGCTCTAGTTCCTGTCTTCAACTCTACGTGATGTTTGGATCAACGTGTCTGTGACAAGAATAAGACAATCCAAGGTCAGGTGGCTTCGAGATTGGGATTGGAGAAGACCATCTGGCCTGCTTTGGCCCTGGGCTTCAGGTTGTCTCTAACCCAAACTAAAGGATTTCTTCTGGGATTCAGATACAAAATTTGGAAACAAAGTTTCACAATAAAGGATGTTTTTGCTGTTGGTGGTCATCTCTCACATATTTGACTTAGATCATGTTGGAAGTAGACTGACAGGATTTGGTTGCTCCCCAGATACCATTTTACTCTTTCATGTTTCCAGTGGTTTCCACTAAGAATTAGATCCTGATAATAAAAGAAGGAGTAAGACATTTTTTTTTCCTGGTCATAGGAAGCTCATATTTTAGTAACTGAGATAAAGAGAGAATTATGCATGGAGACAGACTATGGAGATGGTGGTCAAAGGATATAAAATTTTAGTTAGGAAAAATAAATTGAACAACATGGTGACTAATTAATAATGCAGTATATTCATGAAATAGATGAGAGTAGCTTCTAAGGATTCTCACCACAAAAACTGAAAAGTATGTGAGGTGATGCATATATTAATGAGCTTCCTTGAGCCATTCCACAATGGAGTTATGTTTCAAAACACCATGTTGTACATAATAAACATATACGGTTTTGTCAATTAAAAATCACTTTAAAATATACAATTATAATACAATATAATAAGCAAAATGATTATGAAAACAAGAGTAAGAAGGAGGGCTATTACCATATGGCAATTAAAACACCTGGTATCAGTTAACATATTCTCAAGTCTTCTTTTCTCCAGGATAAATACCATTTCCCGTCCCATTACTATTCTAATCATGGGAAATTGTGTGGATTAAGCAGTATCTGTTTTGTTGAGGAAAACTCTGATGTGGATGTGAAGGAGACTCTGCAGGAATGTCTTTGAAAGGGCACTCTGCACCTGCTCCTCTAGTCTAATTGTCCTTGGAAGCTTGTCAGAAATGCGCTTGTGAGCTCCACTCTTCAGAGGTGGTGATGGGACCCAGGAAATTGGATTTTAACCTCTGCTTTACGTTGTAAGAGGTCAGGACAGGAGCTTAGTGAGGTGCAGAGTCTTAAAAAGATAACAATAACAACAATAAAAAATCCAAAGTGGAGCGAAGTGATTAAATACAAAAAAATCCTGCCTGTTTCACTTAGGGAGATGTCTAGTACGTGAAGCACCATATTCTACCCAATTGGTGATCTCTTACTTTGGGGAAGTAGTTATCTAGGTTACTCTGTTCCTTCCACAATTTGTCACAAGCCGAATTAATCATATCTGCTAAACAGAGAATATCATTAATAGCTTCAAAAATATTTCCTTAAAGTTAGCTTATGAAAAGAACATTTCTGCCGTTTGATTTTAACATGCAAATGTTCAATAAAAGCAGCTGGGGTACATCAGAATGGCAAGATGTAAGAATTTAAAGAAGAAGTTTTTATTTAATATGTATCAGGTTGACAATAAGTAACTTACACTGCTGATTTTTTCCCCCAGTGTTCTCTTATTCCATCTAATTGCCTATCCAGGCAACTATTTCCTTTGATTATTTATTCATTTGTCTAGTATTCACAAAGATCCTATTATAAGCTAGAAATTGAAGTTATGGAAAGTTAGGCTGTGACTAGATGGGCTGGCATTGTTTTAAACACATGGGAGTATCATATTTTATTTTGTACTTTGGAAGGAGAGTCTATGGTAGTGCAGGAGGCAGATTGTGTGAGGAGACACTGGAAGCAAGCAGATCATCTGGAAGAGCTAATGAGTCTGAACTGTCTATAATGATGTGATCCTTAAGAGAAGAGGTCAAGTAAAATACAAAGTAAAACATGATCATTATTCTTAATATTATCTTTATAGATGTGCTTTATTTTAATGATCATTTAGGAAATACAGAGAACTATAGGTGCCAGAATGAGGTAACCAGCACTGAAATGGAACAGGAAGACTAGCTGGGTGTGGTAGCATGCACCCGTAATCCCAGCTACTCAGGAGGCTGAGGCAGGAAGACCTCAAGTTCCAGGCCAGCCTGGGCAATATAATGAAGCCAATCTCAAAAATCAAACAAACAAAAACAAAAGCAAAGCAAAGAAATATTGAACAAAAGGACTTTCTGAGCTTGAAGGAGAGGGAGAAATGAAGTCCAGTGTGAAGAGTCCAGAAATATGTCGTCTCTGGGGTAAGGCATGCCTGCCTGGTTCACAGAGTTCAGTTTATGGACTCTTCATCACTAGCACATGTGATGCATGACTGATTAGACAGAAGAAAACACTACATATTAAGAAGTATTTAAATAATTGGAAGCTATTGTTGGGTGATGCTGCCCAGCCCCACCAAGAAAATCACTAGAGATGCTGAGGGATGTTTGGCTCACTTTTTAGCCAATTTCTAAGCCAGGCCCTCTCTACCTTGCTTCCTTTCAACTATTTAACATTTAAACCCACAATGTCAGCAACAGGTACACTTGTCATTGGTGTGTGAACACAAACCTGACTTATATCATCTACTATGTTCATAAATTCATGGAATCAAAGAAGATTAGGAAGATCCTTAAAGGTCACGTGGCCCAAGTCCCTGTTTGATGCATTGTACAACAATTAGTTTTTTTAAAACCCTCTCAGAGCTAAATATATGTTTGTAGTCTCATCAAATAAGCCAAAATCTACTCATTTTAAGAAGAAAATCATCTTTCTCCCTGAACTACTACCTATTTTAGACGACTAGATTTTATGCTTTGAGGCATACTGCATTCATTCAAAGGAAGTATTAGAAAAGTGGTTGAGAAATTCTTAAAGCAAGAACCACATTTTCAAATCTTTTAAAAGTATTTCTTGGAGGAAAATGAAATTCAAGAGTGTATTACATGTGAACTGATATTGCGAGAATAGAAAATAGATGAAAAATTGTGTGATGGTTCCATTAATACTCTGTGCACAAATTTATTGAATAGAAAATAGGCTGAAAACTCACCCCCAAAATGTCATTACAGTGTATAAAAGATTTCCATTAGGAATTTAGATAAAAGTTCCTTTCTTTCTCTTTCTTCTTCTTCTTCTTCTTTTTTTTTAAAATAAACTTTTGTGTCATTCCAAAGAAAACTGGTATCATTTTCTTGGGTATAAGTTATCCCAATTTTTGTGGCTGAAAGAAGTTAACACTTTCAAAGAAGATGCATGCCTAATATAGTTATATTTCACACTTAGTCACATTTATTGCTTAGCACTCACTCAAAAACAAAGACTGTCTCCAAAGAAAATCAGAAAAGAAATTCAGAAAAGACTACTAAATTATTAATAGCTGGAGAAGGAGTGATGGTATCCACTGTATTCATTAGACATTATCTCTCTGCTTAGCTTATCTCAGAATAACTCTTTTCCTTCTACCGATAATGATTGAAAAAAATTATTTCAAACTCAGTATTTGAAGCAATAAGGTCAGGGGCTAGGGTGTGGTTCAGTATTAGAATGCTTGCCTAGCAAGTGTCAGGTCCTTGGTTTGAGCCTCAGCGTGCACGTGTGTGTGCTTTCTCTCTCTCTCTCTATCTCTCTCTCTCTCTCTCTCTCTCTATCTCTCTCTTTCTCTATCTCTGTCACACACACACACACACACACACACACACACACATGCACACAAATCCATAAAACAGTCTAGCTAGTGTGCTAGTATGTGAGTATGTGACTATAATTCCATCTACTCAGGAGTCTGAGGCAGGAGGATTGTGAGCTTGAGGTCAGCCTGGACAACAAAGCAAGACCCTCTTCCTTCCTTCCTTCCTTCCTTCCTTTCTTTCTTTTTCTTTTCTTTCTTTCTTTCTTTTTTTTTTTTTTTTGTTTTTGGTGCTGGGGATTGAATCCAGGGCCTTGTGCATGTGAGGCAAGCACAAAACCCTGTTTATTATAAAAACAAAATACACAGGATACACTGGGTGAGGGATATAACTCACTGATAGAGCACTTGCCTGTCATGCTTGAGGTCCTAGCTTCCATCCTCAGTACTACAAATAAATTAAGTAATTAAACAATCAGTAATTAGTGAAACCCAAAGAAATTCCATCCAGAGTGTGGGAACACATCTTTAGAATCTCTTGCTATCAATATCTTCTTGTACTGCCTAAGTATGAGGACATTTCAAGGAAGACTCATTTTATTAATTGTTTCATGTGTCTAAACTTGTTAAAACAAGTTTTATAGAAGACTAGTCTTCTATTCATTTCTTTTTCTTTTTAAAACTTTTCTGACAAGTAGGGATCTAGTGGTACCTGGAAATGCATTTTTAACTGACTGCTTCAGGACAACATTTATTGAGCATCTAGTATAAGCCAACTACCAAAAAAATATGAAAGAGATCAAAATGGAAAAGACATAGTTCCTGCCTCCATGAACTTCCCAATCCAGCATGGAAGCAGATACATAAAATGTTGTCTCAATATAGTAGAATTGTGTGGAGAGTTCACTATTTTGGAATGCAGCTCCAAAATGGAGCCTGCACAGAGTACAAGAGAGATACAGAAAAGGCCTGGAGATGTGGAAGAGTATGGTCCATGTGAGCACCACATAACCACATAGGATGACTTCTTTCCCCAGCAACCCTCTATGGCTCTGCTCTTCCTGTGGCAAGTTTAGGACGGAGAGAAAGAAAAGAAGTTATATCCCAGTCTAAGTCATAGTAGGCAAAAAGAGGTCTATGAGAAATCTTGATAATAAAATAATAAAATAAAACTATCCTTCTATTACTCAAACACTCACTCATTCACTTGGTAAGACTTTTATTTTATTTTTTTTCAGTGCTGGGAATTGAAGACAAGCAAGTGCTTTTCCTCTGAGCTACATCCCCAACCCCTACTTGTTGAGATTTTATTGTGTACTATACCAAGCATCTGACATGTAAGAGTTGTATCTTGTATTTAAAAAGTAGTTCATAATCTGGCATCTAGCTATAAATTACTGACACAATAAATAATGTAATGATTTCAATGTTCATTTTAAAAATTGATGGCTTCATAATTATCATATCTAGAATAGCAAGCAAACCAGAGAGACTACCCAGTGAAGAGACCAGCAGGATGTATGAAATCTGGATTCCAATAATCAAGAAGAGCCACCAGTTCTGCAAGTTTTCTGATAGAACTTTTAGGATCTTCTAGGTAGAGAATTCTATCATCAGCAAATAGTGCCAAATTGAGGTCTTCTTTTTCTTATGTGTATCCCTTTAATTTCTTTCCTCTGACTCCAGTCAGAATGGCAGCTATTATGCATACAAACAACAATAAGTGTTGGCGAGGATGTGGGGGAAAAGGTACACTCATACACTGCTGGTGGGACTGCAAATTAGTGCAGCCAATATGGAAAGCAGTATGGAAATTTCTTGGAAAATTCAGAATGGAACCACCATTTGACCCAGCTATCCCTCTCCCTGGTCTATACCCAAAGGACTTCAAAACACCATACTACAGGGATACAACCACATCAATGTTTATAGCAGCACAATTCAAAATAGCTAAACTGTGGAACCAACCTAGATGCCCTTCAATAGATGAATGGATTAAAAAACGTGGCATATATACACAATGGAATACTACTCAGCAATATAAGAGAATAAAATCATGGCATTTTCAGGTAAATGGATGGAATTAGAGAAGATAATGCTAAGTAAAGTTAGACAATCCCAAAAAACCAAATGCTGAATTTTTTTTTTTTTTTGATATAAGAAGGCTGATTCATAGTGGAATAGGGAGAGGGAGCATGGGAGGAATAGATAGACTCTAGATAGGGCAGAGGGGTTGGAGGGGAAGGGAAGAGGCATGGCGTTAGAAATGATGGTGGAATGTGATGATCATTATTATCCAAAGTACAGGTATGAAGACATGAATTGGTGTGAATATACTATGTATACAACCAGAGATACGAAAAATTGTGCTCTATATGTATAATAAGAATTGTAATGCATTCTGCTGTCATATATAAATAAAAAAAGAAAGAATATCCACCATTTCCCATCCTACCCCATGTGCCTTCAAATGCAATCCCACTTTCAGTAAGAGGGTAGAGGTTTGTCATTTTCCTATGAAGATATAATAAATGTTTGGAAAATTCAGGGTTCTAGAACATGAGATGGGAATTCAAAGTGTTTAACTCTCTTACACTAGGTGAGTGGCTCTTTCCAGGAGGGTTTCTATCTGGAGATGGGGAGAGAATCATCTCTGCTAATTATCACAGTTCTCTGGATACAGCCTCAGAATCCTCCTCAGTAGAGCAGGTCAGAAGAACAATTAACATTTAAAGGTGATACATAAGACAATTTTTCTGCCACCACTGGTGAGGTGGCTCCTTAAGACACACATAAAAATTAGTTGTAGTCTCAATCTAGAACTACAATGAGTAACACACACATGCACATACACACAAATGGTGGTGAACACGTTTCTGATATGTTCCATACCTGGTTAATTGAATTTTTAATGCTAAGCATTGGTGGACAGAAGAGGTATTTTTACTAAAATCAAAGAAGCTAATTCCTAACATTGTTGATGCCCATCTTTAATGCTCTACTTAGCATTTTTGGCAAGCTAATCTTTAGTTGCCTTCCCATTAATAAATGGATAATTGTCCAAGGCCCTATAACCAAAAGCTATTGTGAGAATGGGTCTTTTCAAATAGTGCTGATGCCATTGAGTCAAACCCAGATTTTCAGTCTCAGGTGGCCACAGTCACATCTGTCTTGGCCTTTTCCTTTCTTCCCTAACAGGGAGCAAGAGCACTGAAGTATAACCACTCTCACAGGATATTTTTAAATCATTAGTTTAGTGCTTTATTGTTTTCTTATTTTTGGAAATGTATGAATGATTTGGGAAGAAATTAATTAATTAATCTGAGCTGGAAAAATTTCCCAAATATTTCTTTCCTTTCTTCTCCTCTCCCACTGTGTATATTTATGTATCTATACGCACATGTATTTATATACATACATATACACATAGATAACACAAGTTAACTGAATAATACCATTTATTAGAATATTTGAAAATTCAAGTTAAACCTTTATTGATGAATTTACAAAACATTTATTGTTAAATTTTTAAAAAATGTTTTTAATTGTAAATAATACCTTTATTTTGTTTATTTATTTTTTTTATGTGGTGCTGAGGATCGAACCCAATGTCTCACACATGCTAGGAAAGCACCATACTACTAAGCCACAATCCCAGCCCTCATTGTTAAATTTTAATAGAAAGCAAAGACCTTCAGATATGAGAAGGCCCACTAGAGATTTTAGATCACCATCCATTCTGTTATTCTCTTACTCATTTATGCAATCATTCACTCAGTAAATATACTAAATAATATTAATATTCTTTATAATCAAGGTATACAAAAATAATACTAAAGAATTTCTAAAAATTTCCAGACAAGAAAAATGAATGGTTGGCTCTGATAATTTGCTCTAACACTTAAATATTGGTCCTTTTAAGGAGATATTTTCCCCACATATAACTCAAAATTATTTTCTTAGACACAAATACATGTACTCAGCAGGGAAGAATCAGACAATATACTATTTAAAAACATGCTTGGGAAATGTTTTATGAAGATGACTAGAAATAAACACAGGAGAACTTATAAAAGTGTCCTTTCTCCTTCAAAATAGGCCATTTGGGAAAGCAAAAATTCACTTTTATATGTCATACACTGTTCAAAGTGCTTTTGGATTTAACTCCAGAGAAGTTCTTCTGACTGGTAAACCCTGGTCCTTTGAGACTATTCCCATCTTTTTATACTGCTCAGACATAGAATAATTGGGAGGAAAAAACACTGGAATCAGTCTTTAGTTTCTTTAAAAAGTCTTTTTTTAAATCCCAAGAATCTCCATATGGCAAAAGCTGTACATTTTTGGTATCAGTTGATGGAGAGAATGCTTAAGCTTGCCTAGTATTGTTTTCATAATGACTCAGGCACCCGGAGAGGCAGGCACCACCAGTTACCAGACGCAGGTTAAAGTAGCCTCTAAAATTTGTAACTGAGCTGTTCTTCTATGACTCTATGTACTTATAGAGAGCATTATTTAAAGCATGAATGGGAAAATTTTCTTTATGTCATGACTCACAGAAAAAGAAAAAAAATTAGAACCAAGGACTTCACACAGATTAAATATAATAATTAAGGGCTACTCACCATATTAGAAAATTAGTCACTACCCACTTTTCTGATGCAAACATAAGCATATTACCCTCTATCCCACCTACATATTTAGCAAGTACCCATGACTATGTATTGGAACAATGGTATTAGAAAAGATGTTTTATTTTTCAAGTGAATAACTCAATAATTTAAAAAACTATCATGGAAAGTTAAATTGAACAATAACCTAAAGGTAACTTACCTTGCTTTTGTAATATTTAGAAATTTGTTGCTAATCTGTTGAGATACAGTTGATTTATACATTGGCCCTGCATTCTGTGATCTTGTTAAGTAGTTTTGATAGTCATTTTTTAGATCCCTTAGGATTTTCTTTGTTAGCAATAATGTAATTCACAAGCACAGATTTACTTCTTCCTTTCCTATGTTTATTATCTTTATTTATGTTTCTTGCCTTTGTTCTATTTAGAACTTCTAGCACAACCATAGCTAGAAGTAGAAAGAGAGTACATATTTCCAGTTCCCAATTTTAGGAGAGAAACACATAGTGTTTCACCATTTAATATAATGTTAGGGCTGGGGGGTAGCTCAGTGGTGTGGCTTAGTGTGCACGGCCCTGGGTTCAAGCCCTAGCACCAAAATCAATCAAGGGTTTTTTAAAAAAAAATATTTTTTACTTGTAGATGGACTTTATACCTTTATTTATTTATTTTTATGTGGCGCTGAGGATCGAACCCAGTGCCTCACACATGCTAGGCAAGCACTGTACCACTGATTCATAACCCCAGCCCCTAACTATAGGTTTTGTTGCAGATTTTTTTTAAAAAATCAGATTGAAACATTTCCCTTCTATTCCCAGTTTGCTGGGCCTTTTCATGAACTGATGTTGAATGTAGTCAAATGCTTTTTTCTGCCATCGTGGTCAAAGAACACACTCCACATGACTTCAAGCTTTTGAAATGTATTGAGACTTGTTTAATGGCCTTGCTCACCTTAGAGATTGTACATATGTACTTGAGGACCCTGTTGTGTGGTTGGATATAGTGTTCCAGATGTGTCTGTCCTTCAGATCTTCTATTTCTTTACTGATATTTTGTCTAATTATTATATTAAATATGTGAGAAGGGGATGGGGTTGTGGCTCACTGGTAGAGTGCTTGTCTAGAATATGTGAGGCACTGGGTTCGATTCTCAGCATTGCATATAAATAAATAAAGGTCCACTGACAACTAAAAAAAATGTGAGAAAAGACTTAAAATTTCCAATGTAAGTATGAATTTGTCTATTTTGATCAATTTTTTTATTAATCCACTTTGAAAACTTTTAAAAATAATTGTACATATAATTTTGAAAATTTTATTAGGTATATGCATATTTACAATTTGTGTGTCTTTGTATTCAAAGGGGTCTGATGAATTGACCCTTTTTTCATTATGAAATATTCCTGTCCCTGGTAATACTCTTTGTCTTGAAGTTTTCTTTAATAGGAGTAAAGTTACTTTAGCTTTCTTACGTGTTTGCATGGTGAATATTTTTCTGTCCCTTTACTTTCAGCCCATATCTTTATATTTTAAAAGAATCTCTTGTAAAAATGAAGTATGTTCATGTCTATTCAAATAACAAAAATCCCACTTGCATTTTTCTGTAAAGGTAGGAATCCTTCTGTGGTATAAACAATTGTTACTAATTTTAGAAATTGCGAATTGTTGATGACATTTTCTCATAAGACGAGAGCACGTTTGTACACTTATTCACTGTTCACAGAATGCAATGTGCTTATATGCAGTAAGGCTAAATTGGTAGATCTGAGAATAGTATCTTGGACTTCCAAAATACAGGACAGCTAGTTGAATTTGAAAAAAAATTTTTTTTTGTTTAGTAATTACTTAGGATACTCAAATTATAGCTATATCTGCATTTTCTCAAGGAACTGTCCTTTTCTGTTAAAGACATAAGTGAATTGGGCCTGGAAATTAAAGAAATAAAATAGTTTCTGTTTGAGTGAATCACTGAGCAGAAAATACAAAATGTGAGTGCTGGGAAAGCCTTGTGTCACTCATCCTTATCAAGTACTCTGGGGAAATGAAATGAAGGTCCCCTGGCACAAAAGAATGAAAATATATTTACTGGGTAACTACTATCAGGTAGCACATGGTAGAGCTTTGAGAAACACAAAAGCTGATGAGAGTGTCCACCTTTACTGAGTCTGTAACTGAGTTGCGGGTTTTCCCTCTAGCTTGGCTCTCCATTTTCTTTTCACCTCTGTGCCCTGGGTGGGTGACTCTTCTGGAATGCACCAGCGGGTTCTTCTGACCTCTGGTTTCCTGCTATCTTGGGCCAATGGTGAACATGAGCAGGACATCCAAGAAAGAGAGGAGAGAAAAGCCTGGATACTTATGCCTTTGGTTCTCATCTTGTGGTATCACCAGAGGCTGGCTCCCTCTCTCTACTAAAGGTCAAGGATCCTGTACACAATTCTTTTCCTGCATTTGTTCTTTTGAGGAGACTCAAGTAAAACAATTTCCCCTTCTTGAACCTACAGGTCTTGGAAATGGAAACAGATTTCCCTGCTACTAGCCTATAGTTCTGAACTACCATTTACAGTGTCCTCATGTCCTGTGCGCATCTTTTTAAAGGTATCCTGTGAACACCTGTTGCTTCCTCATGACCTCTGAGCACCTTGATTAAACACTGTTCTGTGTAACCTATCGGAGTGTGCCACTGTGTTTCTGTTGGAACCTGAGTGTTGGAACATAATTTCCTGAATAAGCAAAGGTAGAGAGAAGTCTCCAAAAATTGACCTCCCTAAGGGAAGGTGTTCAAGACAGGGTGAGAGTAGAGAAGCAGTTTAAAAAAGAGAAAAGAAAAAAGAAAAAGACTATGGAACAGTTTATCATCGTGGCACACACACAGCTGTAATCCCAGTTATTTGGGACGCTGAGGCAGGGGAATTGCAAATTTGAGACCAGTATGGGCAAATTAGTGAGACCCTATCTCAAAATAAAAAATAGAAAGAATTGCGAATGTAGCTTGATAGAAAAGTGCCCCTGCCGGGGGTGGGGGTGGGGGGGTGGGGGGGGAGAAGACTACTGAAGACAGAAACATCGAGGAGCAAGCATGGTGATAGATGGTCACATACATCTCAGACCCCACTGCATGGGGCAGGGGTTCTGTGGAGACACAGTTCCATGAGCCTAATTCACACGAATATATGGAACACATCTTCTGTGAAATGCCTCATATTTTAAGGAATTTTTCTCCCACAGAAGGCAAGAAGTATGAAAACTATCCAGTGGAAATGTAGGGTAACTGTGAGTGTGCTCTCATATCTTTACTTCACTGTTATTACCAACAGACCACCTGCACCATAACCACGACAACAATGGGTGAGAATCACTGCTGCCTGCTGGTAAATACTAAATTAAAATTTGCATTTTCATGTGTTTAAGAATCAACTTTACTAAAGGCTGTTAACTTGTAAATTTGTAGATTCATGGGACCTCCCCGCCCCCAACTTGCGCCAGAAGTTCTAATTCAAGTAATTCTGTGATGGGACATGAAGAGTCCACATTTTAAAATAAGACATGTACCAGATTCTGATTCAAACCACAAAGGGGGAAACACGTTTGTGGACAATTAGATGGCTTTTAATCAGAAGAGTGAATCAATGAGTAGTGTTTTAGAAATATTAATCTGTATGTGGTATAAGATAGAATGAATATGAAGAGAATAAGAACAAGGAAGTTAGATAAGAGAAGACTCTAAAAGTCTGAGTAGACAGGAGTGAGAACCTGGCATGAAAAGATTAGCAAGAAAGGAAATGAAAGGAAGAGACGGAAAGAATGGGCAGAAAGCAAGGAGAAGAAAGAGCAGGTAATTACTTGTTGAGCTTCATGGTGTAGTGATTTAAAACATGTCAATAAGGTTTATTTATTTGTTTGTTTGACATTCTTCCTATTTGCACGGGGTGGGGTAGATCCTAATTCCCCTTCCCTTGAATACATTTTTACTTAGTGGTAGAAATAGCAGTTTGAAGCTAGGTTAGAAAAGGTGACAGGGCTCTCTTTAGAGACCTGAGCTGCTGTGAAGCCCAGCTACCCTGGGCTTCAACCACAACAACAACAACAACAAACCAGCAGATAGTCATATATGCAATGATAAGAGATGCCTGAGGAACTGAAGCTGTTCCAACTCCCAGTTGTTTGAGTCTCCAGAAATCACGCAATCCACAGATGAGTAAAAACTTCTGGGTGACCCCAGCCCCATGTAAATGCAACCTCACAGGAGACCCTGAGTCAAAATCAACCAGCTGAGCAGTTCTTGATTTTCTGTTCCATAAACACAAGTGAAGTTATAAATAGCTATTGTTTTAAGCCACTAAGTTTATGCAGTGATTTGATATATGTATGTAATATATATGACAAAGTAAAAAACAACTCTGATTTTATCTTTGTACAAAGTTTACATGGGACAATTATAATTATCTCATCAGTCTTTTAATTTTAATGATCTTTTATTGTATCATAACACATTGCAAGAAAAATAAATGAATAATTATCTTCTAATATATTCTCAATTTCAAAACCTAATTATTAAATAATTATAAACAAGTTTCTAAGTCATTAGTTCCAGGGAAAGCTTCAACATTTTTTAAAAATATGTTGCATGAACATGCTAATGCTTCGGAAAAATATTGCATAATTAAAATTAAATCATTCCCCCTTAGGAGCAAATAAAATTTGTCCCCCTTAGAGACAGCATATCAAATTATGAGTCTGTCAAATCAATTCACTATGCAACTAGGTTGATGACAGCCCTCTGAGAATTCATTTCTTTTATCAATCTAAGATTTTTTTATTAAAGAAAAAATATTTATTTAGTTGAGCTTTTTTCATTTATACAATCTCAGTCAAACTCAGAACTTATCTATTTTTAAATACTTTTTAAATGGTAAAGCTCAGACTACATTATAGATGCTAGAGGAAAACAAAACAAAACAACAACAACCAAAAAAAAAAAAAACAAAAACAAAAAACAAAAAACAACCAGCAGATAGTCATACATGCCTGCTCCATCACATCTTACCCTCTTTTATCTCACAATGTGTGATGAATGGAGTCCACAAGGGCTATGTTTGCTCATGGGCCACAACCTACCCAATCACAAGTCCTGGAGACCTTTCTTCCTTACTCAAGAAACCTGAGTGCAGGCAGTGGGTATATAGCTCAGTGATATAGCACCATGCTTTGCATGCAGGTGGCCCTGGGTTCAAACCCAGCACCAGAAAAGTAAATGAACAGACAAATAAATAAGAAAGAAAAAAGCCCAAAGGAATGCATATGCAAAAGAGTGGCATGTAAGATGTCTCAGGGAGGCTTTACAGTCCTCTCCCCACTACCTCTCTCTCTATTGCCACTCCACTACAATCCAGATAAACCTGCTTTGTGCCCATTATTGCTAAGAATCAGTACTTTGACTGTGAACATTATACCTCAACACTGTGAAAACATACCTCAGAAAACCAAAGATTCATAGTAACGGCTGCTTTAAACAAGAGTTTGAATTTGTGTTAAAGAGGATATTGTTTTAGTTATTCCCAAACCATCCTGAGTATTATGGATAGACATGTTTAACCCCGTTGCCTGTGATTCCATAAAGGTGAGCACTCAGGAAGATGGTTCGAGATGATGAAATGGGATGCATGATGAAATATTACGTCTCTGTTTCAATTTACTTTTGAAGGTTTTTGTTGTTGTTGTTTTAATTAAGCTTCACCAGTCTTTTGAACATATACTGACTGTGGTCACCAGTATGTCAGTCTCTAGTCATCTAGGTAGGGCTACACTTCTTTGTGAGGTACTTTATGTGGCAAAACAACAATTAAAATCTCCTATCACTACAAAGTCAGTTTAGTTTTAAATCAAATCTTTGAGACTTGTAAAGCTTTAACTGTTCCTTCAAAATGGTGTTTCATTTTAAATAACATTAGGCTTAACATATGTTAGAGAATGAAACAAATAGTTTCTGTAGTAAAATATGAATTGCTGAAATTATTATTTTACCTTAATCTCACCCTCTTAAATACTATGTTTTATAATTTACATTATAATGTACATTAGGGGCTAATGCTGAAACCATTTTTACTGATGATATGTATGATCAAAAAAGTATGGAGATCACTATCCAAATAAATTAAGTAAAAAAAAAAAAGGCGGGAGAAAATCTAAATGCACATTTCTTTGTATAAACTATCACTGGAATGATACATTGTATTCTAGAAGTTAACTAATGGAGTAGGAAAGAGTTTCCAGAGTATGAAATTTTATGTCCTTAAAATGTTCAGATATGAAAATGTGTTCTTTATTCAAAATTAAAGTTTAAAATAAAAACATAAGAGAGACTACACACTAAACTTTGTACCCATGTATACCCTATTATGCACATATTTTCACCATAAGGGCACATGTACTTATTCACCTATTTCAAAAAAAGTATCATAGCCTATAAGCCACTCAATGAACACCTATTATTAAATTACATTTCTCAATGAAAAAGCTCTCATCTTTTCCTGAGATACCCTCATCATTTTGTGATCTGGACCATTATGGACCTCCCAGTTCTCTTCTCTTTCCCATTCATTTTATTGTCTTGCTAGAATTAACTAATATCTTTAAATGTACTATATTTGTGTCATATGTACCTCTTACTCCATCATCCAAACCTTTTTTGCTATCATTTTTTATTTCATTTAGTATGAGTGGATTTTAGGTTATACTCCCCCAATTTTTTCCCCCAGAGCTAGGGATTAAACACAGGGCCTCACATGTGCTAGGTAAGCACTCCACACTGAGCCACATCCATAACCCAATTTTAAGTTATAAAAATAACATTGCAATAATAAAACTAGGGAATATTCTGGCAGATTAATCTTTTCTAAGAATGTGGGTGGTGGTTAAGACTAAAGTTTCATGAAGTATCCACTTAAAATGCCTGGGTTCAGATCCCCTCTGTACTTCATGATAACTGTATGACTTTGAGCAGATTCCCTGGTCTCTGTAAACACAGTCTCCATTTCCTCATAAGTAAAATAAGAACTTTTTGTTTATATCATGGAATTGTTTTGAGGATTAATATATATTAATAGACGAACATACATGGTTCAGAACAATGTCTGGCACAGGGCAAATTCTCGATATCTGTTCAATTAATTTGTTATTTTTCTCTCCTTCCCCACATCAAACAAGTAAATAACTAGACCTGTCCTTCATAGATGTGTGACAGACATAGGCAAAGACTGCTTTCCAACAGGCTGAGTCTTTAGGAGAATCCTGGAGAACTGGAGAAGCACTGCAGGGCACAGCCTGACACAGGGGAACTGTGTAGTCCTCTTCATGTTCAGGCCCAGGCTGTACTGACAGTGAAGTAACAGCATCCCAACACACAGGCAGGACAGGTAGGCAGGGAATGCCGAGCAGCCTTTTGGACTCCGTTCTGGCAACACAGGGTCATGGCTGAGATGAGCGGAGGACAGGTGGGGCTTTAAGGGATGAAAAGGCCTAAAAGACCTTCATAAGGCCCAGGCTAGTGATGGAGAGGAGGGCTGGGCTGCTGTTGGGCAATGGAAGTGAACTCAGGAGCACCTGCTCTGCCTAACAATGCATCCTACTCAGATGTAAGAATGTGGGCTCAGAGCTGCCAAGTCCTCAAAATTTTCAAGAAAAGCAGAAATCTCATTTTGTAATCTTCCAATTTTAAAATTTGGCGCACATTATTTAAGAATGGTCTGAAGCCCACATTCAGTCTGAAGGTTGCCTGTGGGTGATCTCAAGTTCAGAAAGAGCTTGTGTTCTAGAGTCCATAATGGCCCCAAGGGTGGAATCCTAGTTCTGCTCTTGCCTTGCAGGTGGCTGTAGACAAGTCACTTAACTTGTTTGAGCCTCAGTTTCCTGACCTATAAAGTGGAATAATAGCAGCTAGTGTTGGGGAGTAGGAGGTGATAACTAGATAAAAATTAATGATAAAATATGTGTTCGAATATAAATAATATTCTAACAATAAGATACTTGGCCTGTACCAAAAAGTAGAATAAAAAATTTAGGCATAGTTGAAAACTCAGTTTTACATCTATCAGTATAATAACTATAGATACAGTGGAAAATAAAAGTCTGGATCTTCATCATATTGAGTCATAGAAATAGAAAAAAATTATATATACTTTGAAGAAAAAAAAATCAGGATCTTCAAGAAAGGTCTGCTAACAAGGCAGACAGGGACAGCAAACCACAGTGCATGTGAAAAATCACATGGGCGTAGATGCAAAGGCCTAATTGGGACAGGGAAGGAGGCAGTGATGCATGATCAACTCCTAGGGAGGAAAACTTACACAGAATGGACGGAGTTTTGTTTTTGTTTAAATATGTAAACCCAAGATATATGCTGGAGAGCATCTGTGGTTGTCCACGTGGACAATTGAATCAGATTGCTTTGGGGACAAGTTCTTAGGAAGCAGAGTTCAAGGGAGACTACAGTGAAAGGAGCAGTGACTCCCTGCAACCAGGAGGACCAGGACTGTCCATTCAGAGGTCAGCAGCCCCCTCAGAGGTCTGGCATTAAATAAGGTCACATATTTAAACCACAGCACCAGTGCCTGGTGCTTAGCACCTACTTCCTCAGATTTACTTCTCTTACCATGGGCTCATTTTGTAACTCTGGATTATCATCACCTCTGGCTTCAAATAATCAATTATTAATTCTTTTTTTGCTTCAGGAGCAGGAAAGGGACGAAGGATTGGGGAGACAGGATGTGCTAATTAGTGGACTTCAAAATGCCTCCTGCCCAGCAGCATGAATGTCCCCTGGGCTCCAGCTGACAGGTCTCTGGAGTGATTTCCAGACATTTTTAGCAGTGGAAAACTTTCTTCAAACAAAGGCTTAGGTGGAACCTCAAACACAGAATAAAAGCTGAGCTGTCCTACGTAGCCTTAATACCTCAAGTTGCCTGTGAGGGATTTATCAATCAATTTAAAAAACAGCCCCTAGAAGGAGTCTAGACCTTTGCCTTCAAAGGCTTTGTGGTGCTGGGGATTGAACCCAGGGCCTTATGCATGCAAGTCAAGCACTCTACTAACTGAACTATATCCCCATCCCAAGTTTTTATCCTTAAAATGAAGTAACAGTAATAGCCACTTAATTTTCTTGGGTGTTTACTATGAGGCACACACTGTGCCAAGAACTGTAGGTATTGTACCTTACTCAGTCTTCCCCACAATCCTGTGAGGCATCACTATCCTCATTCTTCAAAGGAAAACACCGAGGCTTCAAAGGGTCAGAAAGTTAGCCAAGAGCACAGAGTAAATGAGAGTCGAAAACCACTATTCCACTGGCATTATAATGATCTCCTCTGACTTACATGAGGATCCGAGAAACTGAAGATTACTTTTTACAAAGCTGCTCAAATCATCCCTTTGCCTGGATGTCCATGGCACTAATATTTATTTACCACCTCAAATCAACATACATCTACTAAGACTAAACATAGTAAAGGAACATCCTAAGTTGGCAGGGTAGGTGTGAGGGTCCTCAGGGTGGTAGTGAAGGGAAGAAGAAAGGAGGGACACTTACAACAAAAATGAGTCAGCTCTGCCCTAGAGAGAACAGAACAGAAGCTTGTTGGGAAGACAGACAAACAGACACACCCACAAACACAATCAAGAATTCCATAAAGATCAGTTGAGCACTAAGAAGAACCGATTAGGAAAAAAATCATTTGTGCATAGTAGTAGAAAAACTATAAACTACTAGCAACATAACTAACAAAAATATTATACAGACTTTTATGTGGAAAACCATAAAACTTCAATTAATGAAGAATGTAAAACTAGATCTAAATGGAGTGATGAGAAGATGTTCTCTGAAAATTAATCTGTCTCCTGTCTATAAAATATTGAAATTTAAACTGAATTTCAACAGATTTTTCCAGGTCTACAAAATTGAGAATAAATTTATGAAAAAAAAATAAATGTAGAAAAATGTAGCCAACTTAGAAGAAGGAGTGGTATATCAGTCAGGTCTGTGTCACCATAAAAAATACCTGACACGGATAATTTGTGAAGAGAGGCTTATTTTGGCTTATGGTTTTAGAGGCTCAAACTCAAGATCAGTGGCTGCATTGGTTTGGGTCTCTAGTGAGGTTGTCACATCACAACAGGAGCATATATTGGAACAAGTGCTCACATCACAAGCCAGGAAGAGAGAGGACTAGTTGGGGTCCCGCTATCCCACCCCAGTGACCTACAGACCTCCTATAGGGCCCCACCTCTTAAAAGTTCACAGAAATTTCAGCTACTCAAACCATAGCAGGAGAGGCTTGATATCAGGATATGATTTATATTTCATCAGTTGAAAGTACTATACTGGAAATACATAAACAGACAAGAGAAATGAAATAGGGAAACCATAAGCAGACCCATGTCTGTATAGGAATAAGTCCTTCTAATAGGGGACAAGGTGTAGAAGTCAGCAAATGATCTCTGTACCACCGATACTTTTTAAAATTTCCATTTAAAATATACCATAAAATTCTATCTCTACTTCATGCTATATACAAAAATTGATGCAAATAAATACCTGAATCATCAAAGAAGAACAATAACTAGAAAAATATGAAATATTTTTATGAGACTATAGGGAACACTTTCTTAAGAACTAAATAAAAAGTCAAGGTGAAAATACTGATATATTTTCCATAGCAGAATTTTGAATTTGTGTAGGACAAAATATGTCTTAAACATAACTGAAGAAGATATAAATAAAAGAAAATATTATAAGATATACAGCAAAGAATTAGTATCTGGGAAGTTCAAACCAATTTTAAAAAATCAGACAATCTAATAGGAATCAGGGTGGTGGGTAAAGTTAATGAATTCCCAAAAGAGGAAATACAAATGATTGATAAATACATTTCTTAATGTTTGAGTTCACTAATAATTAGTAAAATGAAAATGCAAATAGCAATACAGAAACTTTTCTAATCCATCAGATAGTCTAAAATAAAAAGGGCTGGAATTATGTATTAATGAGTTGTGGGGAAATAGGAAAAAAGTAATCATAAATTTTAAATACTGCCTTTTAATAACAAAATCTAAAACAAAGACTCAAAACTACATAATATCTATTTATATGGGTTATATAAACATTTTCTAGCACAGATTTTTTTTCTAGCTTAAAATATTCATTTGCAGAAATATTCCTTAGAAATCTCTTTGATATATGCAAAGGGAGATGTACAAAAGGTTGTTGGTCATGGTAACCTTGCTTGGTAACAGCCAAGATTTTAAAGGAACTGGGATATCTACCAATAAAATATGATATTGATGTATCATTATGGATCAGGTAGGTCTGCATATGTCAATAATGCACAGTGAAAAAACCAAGTTATGAGACGATAGGAAGGGCAATGAGGAAACGGCAGGAGCAGATCACTGAATAAGAGGTAGTGCAGCATACAGAATGTGCAGATAGATACATGAAACCAGAAAATCAGTTGGGGCCAGAGGATTGACTATGCTGTTAATTACTATCAGTTTGTGGGGTTTTTGAAATTAGGGGTTTTGTCTATTAGAGATTTGATCTAGGGTCTTGCCCATGTTTTCAATGACAGCACCATAGAGTTCTTATTGGTTTCAACTTCACTGTTTGTTTGGTTTACAAATCCCCACTTTGGGAATCCAGCTTTTTTCTCCATTTGCACCCCATGGAATCTGAAATTCTAAACCTTAAAACAAAACAAAACAAAACAAAAAAAAAACATTGCCTGGATTTTCACTGGGAGCTCTAGGTCACCTAGTAAAATCTTGGCTGAGCAATATGTTTAGTTGGTAGTGAAAAGACCTTGGACTTTGTACTCTTGCCTACCTTGATGCTTTCCCCCTCACTATCTGTTACCATGTTTTAATAATCAGGTCAAATGTGAGAATATATTTTTCAGATAGAAATGAACTACTACACAAATCCCATAAGTGTAGCCAGGGAGTCTTATTTCCTCTTCCTTTATTGAAATGCTGGGCCCCAGGCTAGGAGACTTCAGCTCTTGGGATGAGAAGTCAGTGGGAAGAACAGATAACACCATGCACAGCACTTATCCCAAACTTTCCACAGTAATGAAGCTGTGGCCAGGCACCTGGCTGCCCAGATGGACCATATTTTCTAGTCTTCTTTAGAATTTTCACAATTGCAGCATGGCTAACTTCTTGACCATGCCATGTGAGCAGAAGTGATGGATGTCACCCCCAGATCTGGGGCTTCAGACCTTCACTTCTCTTCCCCTCATATGCCAGCTGGAACTCATATGTGATGGCAGCCCTGTTTCAACCTTACAGATGACAATTCCAGTGTCCTAGGAAATGGCAGAATAACAACTGGGAAGGAATCATGATTGCTAAATGACCTCAAGGAAAAAGCTTCCAGCCAATCTGGACTGTTTACATGGAGACTATTACCTAAGAGAAAAACACTGCTTTATTCTCTGAGACACTTCAGTGTTAAGTCTTTTCCTTATAATGGCTATACCATCACCTACATATGGCTGCCATCAGAAATCCACCTCTTCTTTCATCCTGAACCTATGAGGATCTAGGGAAAATGTCTGCCTAGGTGCATGTGTGTGTAAGTTAAAAAAAAAAAAAAACTAAATTAAAGAAAGCCAATGAGGAATGGTGGTATAGTAAAAATATATAGTATTTGTTCCTGGTACTGGCCTCCAAAGGCCTTGGGATGGCTTGGATGACAGGAATATCTCCTGTTATTCATAAAGTACCTTCTAACCACACTGTGCCTATGCTAATAAAGTGACTGGAGGGTAGGATTAGATAGCCTAAGAATGAAGCTGGCCAGAAGGACCAAAGAGGATTAGAGTGGGAACTTTCAGGTCTACTCCTGACCTCCAATGGAGGGAAGGAGGTAGAGATTAGATTCTGTAACTCTAACCAAGAGGTTTAGAGAGCTTGAAAACTGGTGATTATATTGAACTTCTGGGACAGTGGCATGCCTAAAGAGGATATAGAAACTCTGCACACCTACCCCTATTCCTATTTTTTTGGTACTGAACTTAGGAACTCTTTACCACTGAGTTATATCCCTAGCCCTTACTTTAATTTTTTTGTTTTTTGAGATAGATCTTGCTGAGTTGTTGAGGTTGGCCTCCAACTTGAGATCCTCCTGCTTCTGACTGCCTGACTGCTGAGTTGCTGAGATTTACTGGTATGCATCACCATGCCCAGTACTACCCATACTCCTTGCCCTTTACATTTCTTCCACTTGGCTGTTCCTGAGTTGTGCCCTTTGTAATAAACCAGTAAATACAAATAAAGTTTATCTTGACTTCTGTGAGTCACTCCAATGAATCATCCCACCTGTGGAGGGCATTGTTGGAACCTCTGATTTGTAATCAGTTAATCATTGGTGCAGGTGATTGCTGGGACTTACAAGCAGTGTCTGAGACAACAGTAGACAGGTGGGACTGAGCCTTAACCTGTGTGGTCTATGTTAACTGTGTATGGTTAATGTCTGAGTTGAATCAGGCTCTTGGACAACCAAATGGTGTCAGAGAACTAGAGAACTGATGCAACAATCCCTGACATGTGTTATCAGAAGTGGTAGCAGAAAAAACAAGACACCACAGGAGCTTCCCTACATATAGTGTGGAGTATTATGGGGCTGACCCCAACACTTTGTGTAGACACCTTGGCTTTGCCTCTGCACCTGCAGAATCCTCTAGGATCACTAAAGGCAGCACCAACCTCAGGGAGCACTATACTGTCCATGGGCCAAGAAACTCTAGGCAGCTACAATGCCAATCTAAGAAGTTGTTAAGTTTGGATTTTTTCAACCTCAAAAGCATGATCAAGAACAATAAATGCAAGTGACTGCACCCTCTACACAGAGGTAGCAGATTATCCTAGAGAATTTGCTGACAGAGCCAGGTGTGGTAGTAAATGCCTGTAATCCTAGTTATGCCAGAGGACAAGACAGGAGGATTGTAAATTCAAGGTCAACTTCAGGACTTCATAAGAACATGTCTCAAAATAAAATTTTAAAAGACTGGGGGTAAAGCACAGTAGTAGAGCACCCCCAGGTTCAATCCCCAGCACTCCCTCCCCCTAAGAAAGAATTTGCTGATAGGTGTTCCCAAATGAGTACTGTGATCTTAACCCATCACTCCTATGCAGACTGTAAAAGAACTTCACTGCAAGTTACAGGAGGCAGAACTGCAGAATTCTGATACTCTATGTTTCTGAACCTGAACCAAGCCCACGCTGGTGATGGCAGAGGTATGTTAAGTTGAATGAGAAACTGAAATTTTGATTTAGATGGGATGAAACATTTTAATAGCTAAAATGAGATTATTTGTTAGGGTTTTATAATTGATCAGAAGAGCCACGGGTTCTGCCCAAGTTATTATCCAGAGAAAAAGAGAGGTACACGACATAGCATGTTACAAAGCAGTAGAGGGGGACTGGAGGTATAGCTCAGTGGTAGAGAACTTGCTTAGCATGCCGATGCCCTGGGTTTAATCCCAGCCCTACAAAACAAACAAACAAATAAAGCAACAGAGAAAGAAAGAATCAAGTAGGTTCATCTGTTGGTGCCTACCAAGTGCAGCTCATTGAATACTGGGCGTAGACCAGATTTAGGTGATGATGTGTGTCTGCCTGGCTGTCATGCTTAGCCAAGAATCACATGGATGGGTTATTACAGCACACCCATTTGCAACAAAAATGACATGGCAGCAATAGCAACGAAAAAAAAAACTGATGCTATTTGTCCCTCTCCTCAGAAAGGCCATAGCAAATAGACTAAACCCTTAAACTGACTGAACATCATTAAGGTGAAGGGGAAACCAGAGGAAGAGAGAAAGATGTTCCCAAACAATAGGTATTCTTAAACAGTGAACTGGAGTGTTCAGGTATGCTTTGTAAAGCTACTTCTGGCCTTGAACTGGCCAATTCCAGGTTTCTTTTATATGAGACTTCTTATTTCACCTAACCTTGTCTGATACAATATCTGCAACATATTAAAAGCTCCTTCAACTAAATAAGAAAAGGAAAATAAGTCTGTAGAAAAATGGGAGAAGGAGAGCAGGCAATTCACATAAGGAAGAAATACAAATGGTTACTGAGTATATGAATGTATACTAACCTTGAGAGTAACCCAAATAATGTAAATTAAAAAATGAAATGCAATTTTTTTTTGTACCAGGAATTGAACTCAGCAGCGCTCAACAATGAACCACATCCCCAACCCTATTTTTTTGTATTTTATTGAGAGACAGGGTCTCACTGAGTTGTTTAGCACCTTGCTTTTGCTGAGGGGCTGGCTTTAAACTCGCAATCCTGATGTCTCAGCCTCCCAAGCCACTGGGATTACATACGTGTGCCACCATGCCTGGCCTGAAATGCAATTTCTCACTTGTAAGGTTGGTAGAAATTTTAAATATGAATACTATCTGGCTGAAAAGGGTCAGAAATAATAGGTATTCTCATTCAACATTGATGAGAATCTAACCAGGGAAAGTGTTTCTGGAGGACAATTTGGAAATAGGTATGACTATTTAAAATTCATTTATGTATGAGCAAGTGCTCATGTGTGGATGTGCTTGTGTGTATATGTGTATAACTCTAGAAAAAATCCCGGAATAGTATATAACAAATTTAACAATACTTTTATTTTTTAGCAGTGGAGGGGCAGTGGATGAAAAGAGGGTATTCATGGATTTTCATTGTTTCTAGAATGAATAAAATTTGTATAGCATATATTACTTTTTTAAATTAAAAATATCTAAGGAAAAATCAGTCATATGAGCTTTAGAAAGATTAAACAGATATATAAAATATTTTATTTATTTCCCTTTAAAATAGATGTAATAGGTGTTGAACAGGCATGGTCTACTCAATTTTGAGTATATTTTGCCAAACAAACCCTATCTTACTAAAGGTAAGAAGTTCAATATTTTACAACCCAATAAAAAGAGTTTCCTCATTTGGCAAGAATGTAAGTACAAGGTGATGTTTTTATGTCTCTGGACATTACTGAATAAGGCTTATTTTTAGTAATTAAGTATAAAAAAAGCAATCTTAGGAAAAGTATTTTGAAATAAATTTTATAAAGCTTTGCATTTAATAAAAATAATGAATTCTATTATTAGTGTTCATCTCTTTTTGGCAGAGAAGACAATCTTTGATTTTTAAGCATTTGCCAAGGAAATAACCCTCTGCCAACTCATACTGATGGATTTGCTTGTTCCAGACCAGAATTCATTAAAAAACAGCAATTCTTCCAAGAAATCTTTTTAAAAAAAAATCTGAAATTTTTAAGCAAAAAGTAGGTCGTTTAAAATATAAAGAGACAGTCTTACTTGGTCCTCAAAAGAAAGTGCCTGGGCAACGTCTCTTGGAAATCCATCAATAACAATGCCCTCTTCATCAGGTATTTGCATCAATTTTTGTTTTATCTCTGTGATAGTTGTTTCCTTTTATAAAGAAAAAAAAACATGAAAAGAAACCACAGTTAAACTTAGTATATTCATAACTGGTACAAAAATTTTTGCAGAATAGAAGCAAATTGTATAACAGTACCTGTGGGGCCAATTCTCCATTTGTAATTATCTTGGCAATAAGACTCCATTTCCTATTACTGCTGGTGCTGTGGATCTTCTTTCTTAATAATTCTCCCACTGAAATGTACTGGAATCCATATCGTTCTGCAATTTTCAAACTCTGAGTACCCTTTCCACTTCCTGGACCACCTATTATTCAAAAGAGGCAAAACTGTGACTTTAGGATATAATAAGAAACTTCTTTTTATACAACTACTACTTTAATCTGAGATGAGGGTTCTGGATCACCAGTAACAGGGTGGGTAGCTGTTTCATTTGTGACATTCTCAGTGCTACTTTTCTTTTGAATGCAGAGCAAGTGCAAGACTTATCCAAGGAAAGGGTGCAGATGTCTTAACCAACTATATTAGGTGAAGGAGATGTTTTCCCCCTCTACCTATTTTAGTATATAAACAATTAGGCTGGGGATATTTAGCTCAGTGGTACAGTGCCTGCTTAGCTTGCACAAATTCCTGGGTCCAATCCCTAGCACACAAGCACAAAACAAAATCAATTTAAAAATTTTTAAAATAATGCAGTTAACAGAAACTGTGATTATTATTCTATGTAAAATCTTATAGTCTTCCCCTCTGTAATCAAAGAAAAACCTATGGGTTTCAAAAGACAATGATCAAAATAATGGAAATGTGTTTCATGCCAACAAAGAGTTACCATGTAATCTGGTAAAATGTAGCAATTATTTTTAAACCAAAGGTACACCAATAAACATGACATATTTAAATCTTTTCTTGAAATCTGTTTGCACATGCATATCCTTGCCTTATTTCCTTTGAATTAAAATTTTATGCAAAAGAATATGCACACTGAATGGAGAAGGTCCTCAAGGTAGAAAATATTCATAGAACTAATAATTTTGAGTTTGTAATACAATTGTATGAAATATCAACATTTTGCAACATAACTGAATATTAATCATCTTTTATTTATTTTTGAAAAGTAGTTGCTATTCACTTTTTAAAAACAAATAACAAAAGAATCACAAAAGGGACTGCAAATTGGTGCAGCCAATTTGGAAAGCAGTATGGAGATTTCTTGGAAAGCTGGGAATGGAGCCACCATTTGACCCAGCTATTCCCCTTCTCGGTCTATTCCCTAAAGACCTAAAAAGAGCATGCTACAGGGACACTGCTACATCGATGTTCATAGCAGCACAATTCACAATAGCTAGACTGTGGAACCAACCTAGATGCCCTTCAATGGATGAATGGATAAAAAAAATGTGGCATTTATACACAATGGAGTATTACTCTGCATTAAAAAATGACAAAATCATAGAATTTACAGGGAAATGGATGGCATTAGAGCAGATTATGCTAAGTGAAGCTAGCCAATCCCTAAAAAACAAATGCCAAATGTCTTCTTTGATATAAGGAGAGTAACTAAGAACAGAGTAGGGTCGAAGAGCATGAGAAGAAGATTAACATTAAACAGGGATGAGAGGTGGGAGGGAAAGGGAGAGAGAAGGGAAAATGCATGGAAATGGAAGGAGACCCTCAGAGTTATACAAAAGTACATACAAGAGGAAGTGAGGGGAAGGGGAAAAATAATATAAGGGGGACAAACGAATGTCAGTAGAGGGGGCAGAGAGAGAAGAGGGGAGGGGAGGGGAGGGGAGGGGAGGGGGGGAGGGGAGGGGGGATAGTAGAGGATAGGAAAGGCAGCAGAATACAATAGACACTAGTATGGCAATATGTAAATCAATGGATGTGTAACTCATGTGATACTGCAATCTGTATATGGGGTAAAAATGGGAGCTCATAACCCACTTGAATCAAATTGTGAAATATGATATATCAAGAACTATGTAATGTTTTGAACAGCCAACAATAAAAAATTAAAAAAAAAAAAAAAGAATCACAAAATATATCTCAGATTTTATTTTCAAATATTAGGCTAATTTTTAGTTAATTTAGTTTTGTAAACAACCTAGACAAACTAGATTCTATAGTTAGAATAAATTTTAAAATAAAATATATGGCAATCACCCCATCTGTAATTATTTGATGGCAATATCAAATGAGATTCAAAGAATTGAGCATGCATTATTGAATGTAAAGAAAAACAGTTAAAAAATTCAATGCCTAATAAGTAGAAAACATAGGGTCAATACTCCAACATATTGGCACAGGAAACAACTTCCTTAATAAATTCCTAAATATCAAGAAACAATACTGAGAATTAATAAATAGGATAGTATAAAATTAAGAGACTTCTGCACAGCAAAGAAAACAATTAAGAGCATGAAAAGGAGCCTACTGAATGGGAGAAAACTCTTTGCCAGCCACTTTTCTAACAGGGAATTAATATCCTGAATATATAAAGAACTCAAAAAACTTAACACCAAAAAACCAAATAACCCAATTAATAAACAAACAAAAGATCTAAACAGACCTTTTTTAAAGAAGAAATACAAATGGCTAAAACATATATGAATGTCCAACATTCTTAGAAATCAGAGAGATGCAAATGAAAACTATACTGAGATTTGATCTCACCCCAGTCAGAATGGCAGTCATCAAGGAGACAACAATAAATGCTAGAGAGGATGTAGAGAAAAAGAAACAAAGGATTGTAAATTAGCATAACCACTATGGAAATCAGTATGGAGGTTCCTCAAAAGACTAGGAATGGAACCACTTGTGACTCAGCTATCTTACTCCTTGGTATTTATCCAAAAGACTAAAATCAGCATAATGTCGTGATACATGCATTACAATGTTTACAGCAATTCACTATAGGCAAGTTATGGGACCAGCCTACATACCCATCAATAGATGAATGGATAAAGAAAATGTGGTGTATATATATACAAAGGAGTTTTACTCAGCTATAAAGAATGAGAATTATGTCATTTGCTGGTAAATGGATGGAATTGGAGCACATCATGCTAGGTGAACTAAGCCAGACTCAGAAAGTCAAAGGTCAAATGTTTTCTCTCATATGCAGAAGCTAAACAGAAAGTGAAAAAAAAAGTAATAGTAATAATAATAATAATAAAGAAGAGGTTGCAGGAAAATAGAAAGCAGACCAATAGAGTAAAGGAAAGAGATCAAGAGGAAGGGAAGAGGACAGGGAATAGGGAAGTACCGGGATACAAAATCTACCAAATTTTGCTGCACCCATGTATGAACATACTATAATGAATCCTGCTTATATGTATAATTCACTAATTAATAATAATAAAAATAATAATAATAATGGAAGGGAGATCAGTAGAGCAAACAGGTAAGAGAGAGAGGACGGGAGGAAAGGGAAGTACTGGGGAAGGAGATTGTTCAAATTATGTTATTTGTATGTACAAATATGGCATAATGAATCCCAATATTATGTATAATTATAATTATAATTTGTACCAACAAAAATATACTTAAAAAATTCAATGCCTAAAAGTAGTGATATGTATTAGTAATATCCACCGAAACATAATTATAATTATTATGCAATATTAAAAATAATAATCAAATCAAAAGAAAAGTGAATTCATATTTTTTTCTACTAATGTCAAAGTTTTTGCATATTGAAGTCATTTTATATCTATGCATTTAATAAGTATTTTTTATCCTTTCAAATAATATAAGTAAAACATAAAGTTACTTTTCTTGTGTGAAGAGAATTTCAGAGTGGGCAGATTTGGTTGGCAGAATTATAAGATCAACTAATATGACTAGAACCATTTCTGAGCCCCAGAACCAAACAATGCACCAAATAATATCTAGCTTTCGCTTTTTTTATTGCTTTATTAAACTTAATATAGGAATTTATTAATATTTTTGACCATTCTCTAAGATACTATACATTCTATCTGTCTACACTTAATATCATAAACCACCTCTGCTTCTACCAGATTAAATTCTTTACTTTGCAATTCAAAAGTAAATTCTAAACCAGGTGTGGTGGTTCACACCTATAATCCCAATGGCTCAGGAGGCTGAAGCAGGAGGATTGCAAGTTCAAAGCCAGCCTCAGCAATTTAGTGAGGCTCTAAGCAACTTAGTGAGACCCTGTCTCAATCCCTGGTACAAGAAAAATCAAAAACAAAAACAAAAAAAGCACCAAACAGCAACAAAAAAGTAAGGTTCCAAATAGTTGCTTTTGATCTATTATCACAGGCTATTCAAGGATTGGCTTCAAGAAAAATATAATATGATCAACACCATTGACAAATCCAATCTGGTTTAATCTGAAAAAGCAAAATTCAGGATATAGGTATTTCCATGCTTGATCTCAGAAACCATCAAATTCAGAGCCTACAAATTCCTTTGAATTTTTAAAAATCAAACACATTGAGAAAGTTATGAAAACTTTAAGGAAAAAATTTTTATTTTATTAAATAATAGAGGCAATATCAGACAACAATAACAATAACAAAATAAGACTGGCAAAACTGATAGAAAATAACACTAATTTATTAGATGAGTTTGATTACTGAAACTTGCTAACAAATTAATTTTATTTTCTTCTCTCTAAAGCCAGAATGAGCTGTTTTGTTCTATTCATCTCTAGTTAATATTAACTCTGAGATTTTATGATTACATTCACATAAAAGGAATTCATATCTGTACCAAGAAGACCAGTTTAAAATAAATCTGTAGTGCCAGAAGAGAAATTTTGTTTATTTAGATGTAATACTATGTGGGCCTCTGTACCTTCTCCCACATACATTTTTCTGGATGAAATTAAAATTTGTAAGATTTAGGTACAATTATTTTATAATTCCCCAGAAAGTCTTAAAATTGCTCTAGTTTTCTTAGAAAAATTAAGAATCTTCTTTCCCTGCCTTGTCTCAATCATTTAAATATTATGTATACACATTGGTTCTGTGTCACTCTTATAATATGCAAAATGTACAGCATGTAAATCTGTAACCAGAATCAAATCCAGAGAAGTAAGCTGATTTCACCAAACAAAAAAGAACTGTGAAAGAGGTGAGATATGAGGGTTTTACACCTTCTCCAAAAATTTAATTTATTAAAATATTTTAGTCATTTTCATATAAAATTCACAATAAACAAAAAATCATATGTGCCGTTTTATACAAGAGCAACTTGGTCTTATACCATTTTCATGGACAACCAAACTTCCATTTATTCATCTTGTTTATAATCACCAATAACTTTACTAATAGCAACAAGAAAAACAAAATTGAAGGAATATATTCAGTCCACCTTTAAACCAGGAAATGGTAAGAGAATTCCATTACACTTTACCTATAGCTCTCTCTTAGTTATTTCCTTGCCTTCTGGGTAAGAACTCCAAATTTCTAGACACAGAAAAGTATTCCATTCCCCAAAACAGAGGTTTATGGTATAATAATGGCTATAATAAGCCATACAAATATTTTGGCTTTTTTGAGAGCTGATTTCTTCTGCCTCTTCTTGTTTTGTTTTGTTTTTGCTTGTTTGCTTCTTTGCAATGCTCTGGGGATAAAACCTAGAGCCTTGTACCACCACAGAGCTACTACACCCTCAGCTGATTTTTAAATCTCTTCCAGCAATATTGTTAACAATTTGGGGAGAAATATATTTGTCATTTCATTTTGCAATGTACAAATTTCACTCCTAATTAACATAAACATAAACATTGGTCAACCTAAGTTCTTGCTATATAGCTCAGTCGTTTATGCGCATGCTTGTATGCTAGTTGCCATCTTCATTATGTTCTCTGGAGCACTACTTCTCAGCCTGGGAGCTGTATACATTTAGTTTTCTGTTAATAGTTACTGGTTAGAACATTTCACACTACATATTTGCTTTTGGTCATCTCCATGAAGGCCCAGTTAAATTGGAAAGTGATACAATGACTATATACGTTGCTTGTTCACAGGACTCTTCATGATTTTCATAGATTTTGAGAAAGTTAGAATTTGCAAGAGTGAGAAAAAAAATGCATTTTGCAAAACTACTTAAAACATTTTCATTATCTATTCCTTGTGAAATGGCATCAGGCTGATATTTTTTGTATTCAGTGTAAGATTCACAGTGGTAATTTTAAAAATGAATGGTTATCTTTGTTATTTTGGTTAATCCTCAGATGTCTTATGCTGTATAAAACACTGTTCTTTTTATTTGCTTGTCAAATAACATGGAAATTTAAATTTTATTGTAGGTACCAGTTTGCCACAAGGAAGTTCATTTATATGAATCCTTACCAACATATTATTATTTACTTTTCCCTCTGAAGTTAAGTGAATAAAATTTCAATTTGCTGATTTAAAGGGAAAAACATCATACTTAGAAAATATCTAATGTAATCTTAGTAAAGATTAAATAAATAAAACCACAGAGCAATAAATCTTGAAGAGATGCTTTGAATTCATTATAAAGAATTCCTATGACATTGTAATAGAAATCTAAGAAAATTCAATAAGCATTAGGTTACATTATAACAATTTGTTTTATTGAAAATTATTTTTAAAATATTTCAATTTTCCCTTGAACCTTTGTTTTTATGCCTCATCATTATTCAGCTAAGTATTTCAAATATGATACATAATTGGCATTTTTCAAAATGTAAAAATATAAACAAAATTAGCAATAGTAGAGAATTTTGCTTTCTGTTCTCATACCTATGACAAGAATGATTTTTGGACGAGGTCTGGTAGGATCAAAAACCTCATACTCCTCAATTAACTCTGCAGTCTCAGAGAGATCCGTGTCACTTTCTATGGAGAATTGATGGATTGGAGGGAGTCGATCATACCGCCGATATGGAAAGTTTGAATTTTCAGGCATTACTGCAAAAGAGTAAGATAACTTTGAAAAGGGAAAAAAGCAAAACAAAACACTTTTCACATTTAAACTATGAGTAGAAGGAATTTTATTAATGAGAAGACTTTCCAAGTGGCCAGCAAACATTTTCATAAAGGGCCAGACAGACAATATTTTGCACTCTGAAAGCCAGATGATCTTGTACTCCACTCAGTCATGATAGCATGAATGCAGTCATAGACAATAGGTAAACAAATGAGTGTTCCAATAAAACTTTATTCGTTAAAACAGCATTGAACTAGACTTGGCCACCCCATGGCCTACAGAGACCTTCTCAGACACTGCCTAGTCTTGCTTGGTAGGTTGTGTATATCCTGGCCTCTGCAAAAAGTATTCTCTGGAGTTTTGCAGTACATAACCTTCAAAACCATCTGTAGCTGCCCGTGGAGCCAGTGCTTATGCATCATATATTTCATTCATTCTACAAATGCACATGTGTGTACTCAGTATGATCCAGGAACACTGGAGGTCTAGTGGAATGGTTTGGTAGCATAATGAACAAAAAATTAGGGTTGGTTACCAATTAGGTGGAAGGGTGCAAGCAATTTATATACGTGGAATGTTTTCAACATTATTTACTTTTATTTTTCCAGTATTTATTATATTTAATTTATTTGACTTAAAAGATGTAAATATGGTGATTTAACTTTACATATATGACAGTAGCAGATATTTGCCATTTATTGCCAGGCATGTTAATGTACTAAGGATGATTCAGTAGAAGAATAAGATGTCATCCTGTATCTTCAGTGCTTATAAGCTAGAGCTCATATGCTTATATCTGACAGCTGTGCGCACATGAGGCAGGAGAACTGCTAATATGAACATCTCTCATGGTAAACACCACAGTAGATAGATGAATGGGTAAATCCATTTGATCTGGAGTGGTAGGAAAGGACTTGCAAAAGAGGCAGGACCATTATTTTTAAAGGCAAACACAGAGATAAAAATCTAGAAAGTATATCTCAGTTGGTGCACACGATACAAAGACTCAGAAAATACAATTGACATATTCAACAGGACAGAAATCAGTCCTGACAAACCCAAATCAGGCAATTATCAATATGTAGTTTATGGCTCTCTCTTTCTTCACTCCATGTGTCAGTATCTCAGAAGGCTCAGAGAAGCCCTAACTACCCAAACAGCCCCTGCAGAAAAGAAGAAAATAGACCACCCTGAGGGGTTCTACGAGGGTGGCTACCATATCTAAGCAGAGCGTAAAACTCACATCTCCTCAGGTGTATCAATCAGATCTTTCCATTCTCTGCTGATAAACTGAATGAGACTACTGATCACTACCCCTCTGGGCTCACTTTAGTTTCATGAAAGGAGTGGATGAGTATACAGATGACAGTGGATAGTCTGTAGAAAACGATGGGAAAGGCCATGTCAGATAAGGCACTGACAACAGTAACCTGCTCTGCCTTGAAGTTCAATAGCTTTAGTTAACATAAGACCAAACTCTAAGCATTATCCTTGATTACTCTCTTCTCTCACTTTTCCCACTTATTCCCATTTATTCCCAGTCTTTTACTCTGACTACTTGACTTTTCTGCCTGCTTCCACATTTACCCGTCCAATCTGTTGTCTGAAATGCTCCTTCTCTGTTGGTCCTTGGCTGGCTGACTGTCATTCACACCTCAGCTTAAATACCTCCTCTTGTAAGAGCACCTTGCTGACTTTCTAAACTAGTGTAGCCCCCCCAACCAGTGACTCTCAAGGCTATTACTAATGCTCTTCACCAACTGAGAGTTTTCCATTTCATTCATGGTTTTTCTTCTACTAGACCATAAGTTCCACAATAGTGGGGACCTTACCTATTATTTGGAACTCTGCATCCCTGGCATCTAGTTTGACAGGTAACCAGCGCCCAATAAACATTTGCTGAATCCATAACAAAGAGAACACCTTACTAAAATCGTTTTCTATAGAGAAAACCCAGAAGATAAGATGGGTAGCTTAAGTGTGGCCACAGTGTGAATAGCATTGAATATCAAGGTAAAAGGCTTAGCTTTGATCTGTTGTAAATTCAGCAGAGGTTCTGGGGGCTAGAGAAGGCACACAATTTTAGAAAACTTAATCTGCTGGTGGCTAGAATGGGTTTGAATAGGGAAAGACTAAGCAGAAGAGCAGTGAGTAGGAGGCTGTTAAAGCAATACACAGGTGAGAAATGAGGGTTTGGGCTAGAGTAGTAGTAAGGGGAATGGAAATGAGAGGCTGCATGTAAAGACATGGTTCAGGACACAAGAAATCAAAGGGGATGATGGCTTAGCAACAATTTCTAGGTCTCAAGTCCAACAATCTGCATTTCATGTAGTGTTCCTCTGCTCTACCTTCTGTTCCAGAACTACTGGGCTTCTTTCACTCCTGACCATATCACACCTTCTTTCTCTACCTCAGAAATATCTGCAATCTCTTCCATCCTTCTCTAGCCATCACACACTCAACTTTTTGTCTCCAAGTATTAGCATATCACTTGAAGCTTAGAATATTCACTTGAAGTATTAGCATATTCACAGGAAGCTTATCCAGAACCCCATCTATACTGTATCCAGTCCACTGGTCAGCTCACTGGTCTAGTCCACCACGTATTATTTCCCACAGCACTCATTGCTATAGCAATTATATGTTGAATGCCTGATTTCATTGCCAGACTGTAAGCTCCCTGAGGGCAGGTGCCACGCCTGTTCTTTTTTTGGTGGCCACAATGAGTCCTAAAAGAATATCTGGTACACAGTCATCTCAAGAAATGGTTATTTTATTGTACCACTGACTCACTGACTGACTTTATAGGAAAAAGAAAAGGAGATGTGAGTGGCAGTTTTAATGCAAATAGGGTGTATTTGGTTTTCAACATGTTGAATAGGACAATGAGATATTTCAGAAGATAACTATGGATGTTTGCAACTAGAACTCTTATTCATAGATTATTATCTGTTCAGTTATATGCATATGACAGGGAAAAAAGGATGGTTGTCTCACATTTAACATGTTAAGAACTGTCAACCAATAATTTATTGTTGCTTTATTATATTCTAATTTACGAAAGCAATTGCTTAGATAATAAAAATGTTTTATGTCATAGAACACTTTTTTGGATAATTATATGTTAGCATATCTACATCAATATTTATGCAAAACTTTCATGAGTAATCTATTTTTGAAAATCATCATTTTGTTTTAAGTTACTGAACAGTTAGCAATGTTGTTGAACTTAATAACCTAGTGCACAAATTATAGCTAAAATTGACAAAGCACAAATGTGTAAAGCATTTCATAAAACAAAATTTTATTATTACAAAATAAATCAGTTTAGAAAACAATTTCCATCTTTTAGCATATATTCCAGTAATAGGACATTAGAGTATAACATTCTTGTCACCCTAGTACATAGAAAGGCTTATCTGATTATTAATGAAAAGATCTCTGGCTGGAAAATATAGTAAAGCATTAGAAGGTATGGAAACCCTAAAATTAGCAAGCAATTTTATTTTGATAACAGTTATACCTACTGCCATATTAGTTTATCTTGCTAACTCAAGAGTTCCAAACTGGCTATTTATGAACCCAATATAATCCCATAGATGTGTTTTGTTCACCTTGATATTTTTGTAAAATTTCTACTTGACTATCTAGTTCTGTTTTCTAGTTTAGTCCCCACTGTTAGCTTGCCTGGTTTCTACATATTATCAAGCCAAGAAACAGTATCAAGGCTTAAGTGTATCGAAAACACTTTTTATACCCAGTCTGAGAGCAGTTTACCTATAATTGAAGGTCATAACCTCTTAGATTTAATTCTTAAAATATAAAAATACATTAGACTAAATCCAGAACTATCTGAAGTTTTAGCAGTGCTTTAAGATTTAGGAAAAGAATTCCCCATATTTACCTTACTTGATCTAACAAGGGCATGAGGTATGTATTGAACATTGGGCCAAATTTTATTAGCATGATAACACCTCTGGAAATAAGTTAGCCATTTTGGGAAGGTGTATAAACTTTAAAAGCCCACTAAAATATAATTTTGCTCACCTAAAAGCAATAATGTGCAAAGTGTGCTATAGCAATAATTGGCTAAAGTCACTCCGGTGACTGTAGCCAACAAAGGTGCCAAACCTAAACTGTTAAGTTTGAATTGGGGCCCTAAATATCAATCTTATTCACTCCCTACTCTGTGTATCCTACACTGTTCTCAGTGAACCAGCAACCTCATAATTTACAAAGAATAAATTTTTCAGTTTGGAACTGACACCTGTTATTAGCCAGGAACTGGGTCTAGAGGTAAACTCTATGCAAAGAATAAAAATCTCTGTAGAATTGTAATGGTTCTAAGAGTCAAATTGAAATATTCAGTACAAATTTAATTTTATAAGCACAGGAAGACATGACCTCAACCTTAGGACTTACCACAGAATGTAATGACATGGTTTAGTATGTAGTGAGGGATGTTTTACCATCTATCTAAGATGAATTGGCGTGAGAAGCCTTGTAGAGTGATGAAGTCAATTGCTGATTCTGAGAGCTAGTTTATTTTTTTGTATTGGGGGTTGAACCCAGGGGCACTTTACCACTGAGCTGCATTCCCAGCCCTTTTTACTTTTTATTTGATTACACAGTTCTGCTAAATTGACAAAATAGCCTTAAATATGTAATCCTCCTGCCTCCGCCTCCTAAGAAGCTAAGATTACATGTGTGCACCACCACACCTGACTTCTGATCACGAATCTTATTACCTTATGGTCACAGCAAATTATTTTCTAATTATTTCTTGTTTTGTGGGGTCTGTTAGAACTTTTGAGAGTTTCTGAAGTTAGTTTTAAATAACAACATCAGATGTTTCAATTGTTTTTCAATGACATTGGAAAATTTGGGAGGGAGTCACATCACCTTCCAGTAAAACCTGGCATTACCTGGCATTGATTCCTGCATAGACAGAGAAGGACTCTTCTGCCCTTTAGTACTGTTTTTGAGGAAATGGTACTTTTATTTTCCATTTTCTGCTTGTGCTTCTTAAAAATTATCACACCATGACTTTTTCCCATACCACATTCAAATAAAATCTAAGTGGGTCATCACTGAATAAGGTTAAACAAACTAAGGTTTGTTTCCTCTACATATTAATTGCAAATAGAATTGTTTCCACTTCAAATTTTGTTGGTTTAGCTGAAAACTTTTTGTGGTACAATTTTAAAAACAGTTTAAGTTTTGAAAATATAATGATCTTGGCCACTAGAAAAGAATTTGTTTCCCCTGATTGGAATTGATTCTACTTTTTATAAACTACTATACATCACAACTCATCTAGAGCCTGAAAGGCTAGTTGGCTCATGTCCAATTCATGGTTTTGAGAAGTACATATTTCAGAAACAAATAGCACCTCTTGTCTAACAAACTCCAGTTCTTAATTATAAACTACTCCTAAATTGAAACAAGTTTATTTCTTCTCCTTCTTTTATAGCACCCAAATGCCTACTCTAATACATTGCATTAGACAGCTGCCTAACAAATCCTTATTGAATAAACTAGCATAAACTTTACATTCATTTATTCAGATGCATTAATATGAACTCTGGACTTGGAAACATATTAATAAGCTAAATCTCTTTCTAGCTAATGACAAATGGTGAGTGGTTATGTAATAACTACCAATTTTATCAGTATTCTACTCATGTAGTTGGAAAAAGCTTACTTGCAATTTAAAATAATCCATTGGTTTTTAATGTAATTCATTTTGCAAAATAACGAAGTCAGTAATATAAAATTTCATTAAGTCTTTAGCAAATTGCTGGACAATGGTATGTAATTGTGTTTGTCTTATCATGAAGGCGATTAGCATTAGTAGCAGAAAGAGATTAATCATATTCCAGGGCTTCATAGCCTTCCAGCCATTTATAAACCCAATAAATTACTGCTTACAGTCCATATGGCATGTTTTAAAGAGAACTGCTCTACCTGTAAACTGGCTATTATTCTACATATACATTACCATTTCTTAGGAAGGATCTTCGTGACTGTCCTCCATTTAGTGGAGGTAAGATCTTCTTCTCCTGGCTGACAAATGTATCCCACTTCACCTTGTCACAGCCACCTAGTTCCTTCACTTTCTGTAAACAACTTTCCAAATATTCTACTGGGTCTTCTGGCTTAGAACACATCAGTCCATTCAAAAGGCTCTGAAATACAAAAATATACATACCAATAAAATATGTTTTTAAACCACCTTTGATAAAATACTATTATGTCCCATCTGTGAATTATTTGTTTTGTCCTTAATGTTTATTTTTAATTTTAAAAAAGTTGAAATTGAGCAATTAGGATAATCCCTTAAGTTCCTGATGACCAAATGATATCAGCTCAGCATTCTCTGCCTTTTAAATAATTCAGGCAACTACATAGTTTAAAATAGAAAAGTCCTATCAAAGTGAGACAAAATGCAGGATGTAAAAATGCCTGAGGCATTATTTATCTTACTCCTACTCATCTTTTAAATTTCTAAGCCCTAGTATCTTCTGCAAAATGGATGTAATAATATCTACCTCACAGGGATTGTATATATGCAGGGATTGAACTCAGGGGTACTTAAACACTATGCCACATCCCTAGTCTTTTTTTTTTTTTTTTTTTTTTTTTGATTTTAGAGACAGGGTCTCGCTGAGTTGCTTAGGGCCTTGCTAAATTGCTGAGGCTGGCTTTGAACTCGTGATGCTCCTGTCTCAGCCTCCCAAACTGCTGGGATTACAGGTGTATGCCCTGGTGCCCAGAAGGATTGTAAAGAATTTTTCAAATAAAATATTTGTACAGTGCATAGTAAGTTCCTGACCTGTAGTAAACTGCACAAATTTTAGTGGGATTAGATATTACCATCATCATTATTATCAGGAAGTGTTTCCTGAGCCCCTAGGTTGGCCTGTGGTCCCCCTCTTCTGTGTTCCCATGGTACCTGGCATAAAATATCACGCTTGTTATTTATACTGAAAACACTGGTTGCTGTGTTTCTTGTCTCTTCTAAACTATAAGCTTTTAAATGACACAGAGTAGGTTTCATTTTTTTTTTCTTCCAGACCTCTACATCTAACACTTTAACTGGCAGGTAGTGGGTGCATAATAAATATTTTTTCTGATTAGGAAAAAAAAATCATTCAACATTTAAGTCTGAGTGTGATTCAAAAAATTGAAGTCTGAGAAAAAAATGATGTTATTTTCTATGCAACAAGCGACCACAATATCTACTGAGATTACACAGAAAGAGAGGGAAACAAGATTTGATGCTATTACTTTTTCTGTTTATGTTGTGTGAGATGCCACATGTATTTAAATGCTACTAGTTTGGAAATGCTGACTCCTTGGAAAATGACTGATATGCAAAACATTTCTTTCAGGTTTCTCATGGAAAAATCAGGTGATTATAGTTACCAATATATGCTATTAATGTACAAAACATACACTCTTGGAAAGGTTAACAGCTTTCCTAAATACAATATTTTACTTTCAAATTGCAAATTTTGCCCATAATGGTGGACAATTCTTACTGGATACATTTGTTTTCTGAAATCCTATGTAGAGTGGGTTAGAGTATGAAACTCCATCGGATGAGTTTAGGTGCTGAAGGAGCAAAAAAATAAGCTAGGTATCTATATCCAGTTTGTGTTGAGATCTTGCTGTATATCCAGATGTGGCAGTTAAGCTTCCTGCACTCTTCCTATACAATGAGCCAGAAACAGACAAATCCATGCAGAAAGACCTCTGTGTCTTTCATGCACTATTTTACCCATTGTAATCTCAGCCCTGTGAGGCACTATTATCCCCATTTTTAAGAGTAGTAAATTGCTGCTCAGAAATGTTAATGACTTACTCAAGTTTACTCAGCTAAAGACTCCTAGGCCCAGGATTCCAACTCAGTTTCTGATTCCAAAACCCATACATTGCTTCTGCGCATCTTGCAAAAATGTCATAAAATACCATATTCTCTATGCATCATTCATAATCCAACTACAATATGAATCACTCAAGATCATGTCTTTTAGTTTTGCCTTTTACTAATGCCTCAAATAAGAGAACACAATCAATTGAAGCTTTTCTGACTGGGAAATGTTCATTTCTAACTTTCCAAACAAAAATGACATAAGGGAATAAATTCTAAAAAGGAGACAATGGGTTCCATTCCTCAGTCATTGAATAGCTAACCACTAATAGGAATTAAAGTTAACCAGTAAACATTATTATTCAGTCTCTGAATTAATATTTTGAGAACTTGAATAATCCAATTTGACTTTCCACAGTATTAAAATTAATTGCCAAAGCTCTGCTCTAAGGTATGAGATCAAAATAGATCACATAAAGTGATAAATAATTAAGATTTCATGCTGGGCACAGTGGCACACACCTGTTATCCCAGGAGCTTGGAGGCTGAGGAAAAAGGATCACAAGTTCAAAGCCAGCCTCAGCAAAAGCGAGGTGCTAAGCAACTCAGTGAGACCCTGTCTCTAAATAAAATACAAAATAAGCCTGGGGATGTGGCTCAGTGAGTTGAGTGCCCCTGCGTTTAATCCTGGGTAACCCAGCCCCCCCCCAAAAAAAAATTATGATGAAATCGTGAGAAAGTAATTTTTTGAAAAAAATTAATCTAAAGATAGAAATGTATTTCATATATGAACCTACCAGAGATACACCATATCTCATTTAGCCTAAGTGATGTGTCACATCTGGAAAAATTCTGAAAAAGTCAGTTATATCTAATTGTTTGGTAATATGTAAATTCAACACTCACTTGGCCTATAATGGTGTCTGATGTCCACATTTCAGGGTTTGATAGATACCTAATTGTTAAACTTCACATACCTAGAATATTGTGGTTTTGATGAAGAAAATCCAGTTTAGAAACCTAAAGTATTTGGTTTTGCTGTCTACAGTCATCAGATGGAGAACTGCCAGATTTTGCTATTCTCTTGTATTGTGCACAGCACAGATGCATTTTACTGGAAGGATGGAGCCTTTGAGGTCACCAGCAGTCTCCTTCCATCTTCCTATTGTCCAGGATTGATTCTAAGTACACTGTATTACTGCATTTCACCTAAGCAAGTGGTCTTCTTTTTCTGGTCTCATTACTTAAAATTGTTCCATTCATATTCAGAAAAGTCAATGAAAAGCCTCAAACCTGAACAAGGAACACCAGCAATCACTTATTTTCATATGCAGCATAGATTTTCATGAACTAACTACCCAGATTCTCTGGAGTTGCCTTTCATCAAGGAAGAAAAACAGTACCCACATTCATAAAGAAAAATGACTACTATTTAGCAGTATTTTGCAATCAGGTGGCTCTCCTACATATTACTTTTTAAGAAGTGTAGAAATAAAATTGATCTCAATAGTAACATCTGCAATTTTTAAAATCCATCAGCTTTTCATCTCCATATTTATCGTTTGAAAATTAACAACAACAACAACAAAACTCTTACAATTCCCAAACATTCTTAAGACCTATCCTTATGCAACACCACCTGATTACTTTCATACAGGAATAACACACTTGCTAGATTTGGGCTTCATATGCCAGGCTTGAACTCAGATTTACCTGTAAATCTTGACTTTGACCTGAAAACAGTGACTTACAGAGGTGAGAGAAAAGGAAGATATGTAATTATGGCAGCCCATTTTAAAGATAGTTGGGGAAATTGGGGCAAAATTATTTTCCCCAGTAGTATTTTAAATTCCTCTTAACCAAACAAATCCACCAAACAGGAAAAATACAAACTCATGACTTTTAGTTCATCAGTCTATCATTTTGGTTTTAGAATTGGGAGGCCAGGTTTGCAGTGAATGAATTTCCTCTTTCAATGCTCTGCCTACAGAGAAGCTTGGCTCTGTTCCATTCGTTTTTGTTTTCTTTTTTAATGTAAGCAAAAGCATTTAGGATTTAGCAATTTTTTAAAAAAATTCAAATATGGAGAGAAGAATAGAAAAACCCCAGACGGAGGCTGTGGCTTAGAACTAACCAAGGTTCCTTTAGCTCATTTCTCAAACCTCTTCTCTCACATTCTCAAAGTCCCTCCACCTGCCAGGTCCCTGGTGCAGATGACGCTGTGATGCGGTCTGAGGACAGCAACAGGAGTCACGCCCGTCTCGCCGCTCCCTTCCCGACCCGCTATCTCTAGGTGGGTTGGCCAGCGATGGGGAAAAGCTGCAGCTTCTGGGGCAAGCGAGGGGAACCATTCCTTCCAAGGCAAAGGCAAAACGTGCTCAGGAGTTCATTCACCGAAAGCGCACAGCACCATTGGGTGCCGGCCACCCGGGAGGTAGTGCTGCACTTGATGGGCTGGGATTCGTTTTTTGCATCTTCATCCCTCTCCTCCAAGCTGTCCCTAGGGAGAGCTGCTTCCGCCCATCTTTCCCCTCTCTCCAGGGGTCCGGACCCTTAGCATGTAGAGGGACTAGGGCTTTGGACCTCTCTGTTTCTTGTCCTTGTCTCTCGCTGGGCGACAATTTACTCACCTGGCCTGACTGCTTCTCGCCCTCAGAGAGTGCGGCCAGGCCGCTTTCTGCAACCCACCCTGGGTGTCCACATCCGAGGGGCGCTCAGGGAGCAGCTGCTTTTCAGAACCCTGTCTGGAGACGGAAACTTGATCGGTGACAGGCGGGCTTCTAAGCCCAGCCGTCCGATAGCGACCTCGGCAAACCACGGGAAAGGGGACTACCCTCGGGCGAGTGAGCCTCAGCAGGCGCCTTCACTTCCGTGCCCCTCACGGGGAAGATGTATCAGGGCACAAGTACCTTACCCTGAACCGCCGGCTATTCTCTCTCCAGCTCCTCCTACCCCTCTGTTGGCTCTATCCTCTTACCTCGAAAAGCTGAGGGATTTCCCTCCGGGCCAGATACTCCTTGGCTTCGTTGGTGTTCATGGTTGTACCACGCGTGCCTTGGGGCGCAGGCGGGGAGGTTCCTTGGCTGCGGTCACTTGGGCTGGGGCTGAGGCTGGGACTGGCGGGGTCCGCGCGCACGGGTGCAGCCCTAGATCTGGAGCGCACTCTCACACTCTCTGCCAGACCAGGGCCCTGTTCCACCTATCCCCCCGAGGGTTGTGGTCTCCGCGCTCCCGTCTCCCGGTTTGGATGCTGGTCCCCGCTCCTGAGCTGCGGGCTCTGAGCAGCGGCAAGGCGGCTTCCCGGGTTCCCAGGCAGCGCGACTGCCAGGGGAGGGGCGGAGGGAGAGGAGGAGGGAGGACAGCGCGGCGGACGCCAGGCAGCAGCCCGCCCGCCCGCCTCCCTGCTCTGCGCGCTGCGCTCCGCGCCTCCCGGAGCAGGGTCTGCGGCGGCGGCCAGTCACGCTGCGCTGGCAGGCACAGAATGCGGGGGTGGGGACCGGCGCTCGCAGGGAACTCGCAGGCACACCCCTCCGTGCTGCACAGCCGCCAGAGCGCGGCTCTTCCCTGAGCATGCCGCCCCGAGGCCGCAGCCACCCCGGGACCAGGTGTCCAAGGGAACAGGGTCGGGGTCACTTGGAACTCTAGACCTTTTTGCTTTTCCAGACCTTCCCAGACGTGCGCGCGCGCACACACAACACACACACACACTCCAGTTACCCTGAGTCCCCTAGGATGTTGGGGGGGGGGGGGCACCTAATAGTCACAGAATTTTATCATTTATTCTTAAGGTTATTGGTTTTTCAGTCATGAGAGATAGGGGGTAGGAGAAAAGGGAATTCATGGTTCAGAATCCTCCCTCTTAAAATAATTCCATTATTTCGGGTGTTGTTACCCTTCAAGAAAGTTTTGCTAGCTGGTTTCGATTTTTTTTTTCTGCCTGTGTCACAAATTCTTGCTCATTTCAGTATAAGGCCTTAGTGTTAGCCTGAAATTAATTATTTCCACCTAGAAGAATGGGAAGATGGAGCAGAATAGGGGTGGCAGTGGTAGAGTGCTGGATTCCCCTTGAATTGGAAAGGGCTTAGTAGGTGGAGTGGGTGTGCATCATTAATTAGATCTGAGGAGTGTGCAGTCGGTGGCCTATGGGTTATTAGACGCCCCCTCCTTGATGGGAAGTATGAAGAAATATAGGTGGGTGCCTAAGGCATAATGGGTAATAGATCCTCTTCCTGTTGCAGACCATTGTTAAGGTGTACCCATCCTCCTGCTTGCTCCCAAGATGACTCATGTCTCCATTAAGATATCTTTTCATTGCCTGTTGGAGAAATGGTCCATGCCCTCTGGGAATATGATTTCTGAATGCAAGGCCTGACTCTGTGGGAGGCTGTGTGAGAGATAGGATGCTCCAGATGGGTGCTGGCATCTGGGACCTGGGTGAAAGAGAAAACAACACTCCAACTGCTTCAAAATAGGTGGTCCTGGCCTGTAATCCCAGCTGCTGCGGAGGCTGAGGTAGGAGGATCACAAGTTTAAGTCCAGCCTAAGCAATTTAGAGAGACCCTGTCTTAAAAATTAAACATTAAAAAAGGACTGGGAAGGGCTGAGGTTGTGCCTCAGTAGTAGAGTGCTCGCCTAGCATGCGCAAGGCGCTTGGTTCCATTCTCAGCACCACATAAAAATAAAAATAAAGGTATTGTGTTCAACTACAACTAAAAAAAAAATTTTTTTTTAAATGACTGGGAATGTAGCACAGTGGTAAAGTGCCTTTGGGTTAGGTCCCTAGTACCGCCCCCCGCCCCCCACCACCACACACACAAAAAAGACTGTTTCAAGTTCATCTTTGCGGAACTTTTTGTTGTTGTTGTTGTTCTATGTCTTGTCACATAAGCAACTTCTAATCAAGCTTGACTATAGCTGAAACTTTGTTTTACCCAAGAAAGGGAACTCAAAAATTAATTAGTTGAGTTTTATAAGGTAAATGAAGTTTTGAGGACACTTGTGAAACCATGTGTCAACGTTGTGTCATGTGGTAGACTTAAATGAGGCACGTATTTCAATTCATGGAAATTGGTGTCTGCTCGTAGAATGTGCCACATCACTTACAGCCCCAGGTTTCACTTTTCTCCCTTACTTAAGACTAAGCTACAGAAGGAGTGGGAGCTGTCTCTTCACTTTGACACAGTACTTAAAAAGTTCCAGGGTCCATGGTATGAAGGCCTACTTTGTGAGCAGACACAGTAGAAGTGAAGCACACAGGACTGAAGAGACCCCTTCTTGTAGGGGTCTTCAAGGCCATCCTTTCCAGACAAAAATATGGCAGAGCACATTTCACATCTCTCTCTCCTGGTTCTTTGAATGGATGCACAATTCTAAGTGTCTTTTATTATAGCTAGGTAAGTAATGGCCAGGTGTGGTGGGGCATGCTTGTAATCCCAGCCTTTTGGCTAAGGCAGGAGGATTGAGAGTTCAAAACCAGCCTCAACAATTTAGTGAGGTCCTAAGCAACTCAGTAAGACCTTGTCTCTAAATAAAACATTAAAAAGGCTGGGGATGTGGCTCAGTAGTAAAGCGCCTGTGAGTTCAATCCCCTGTACCAAAACAAATTTGTTGCACTACAAATTGTAGATAGCCTGAAAAATGTAGCAGATGGAGATGTAGCAAAAACATTTGTGTAGCATTAGGCACTGACAGTGCTTTTTGGTGTGCCTCAGGGTGGAGAGAGATGAGCGAAAAAGGTAAGATGTTCATAAGTACTTCCACAAAGTGAATGTGTTCCCTCAGAGGGATATACAGGGCTTAAAAGCCAGGCTGAGGGTTTGGAAGAGAGGGAAGGAAATGGTCAAGGAACACTAAACAGGTTCTTGTCATGAGAAAGCTAATATGTCATTCCCTGTGCTGAATATACTGCATATAGATAAAAATATAAATGGGTCATGACTGAATAAGGTTACACAAACTAAGATTGATTTACATTTATTACAATTACAGTTGTCTCCATTTCAAATTCTGTTCAAATAGCTGAAACTTTGATTTTGAGCACATTTGAGTTTTAAAAATATAAAAGATCTTGTCCACTAAAGAAGCCTTATTTAAAATGTCTCTTCTGGTCGCCCTTTGGGAAAGTGTGCTGGGTTTTAAGATCTGACTGTGACTAAGGCAGACATGATAGCTGCCTTCAAGGAACTTTAGTTCTGCTGGAGAGTATGTAAGAAGAGCACTTAGGTGCTGGGCTGTCGCTCAGCTTACCTGGCATGCTTGCGGCCCTGGATTTCATCCCTAGCTGCAGGGATCGGGGGGAGGAGAAAAAAAAAGTAGAAGTGCAAGTGAACAATAATAAATAAAAATGCATAAACAACATCAACATCAGAGAGTGATAAACAAGTAGCAGAAAAACAAAAATATAAAGAAAAAGACATAAACAAGAATATATCATTAAATATGACACATGCATATGTGAATATATCATTAAATATGACACATTAAATATGAAAATCAAAATGAACTTTGTCAGTTTGGAATCAGGGTCTGAGGATCTAGATCTATTCTGTGGAAATGGCAGAGGAAATAGAAGTGGCCATGGGAAAGATGAGTAGGACTTCCAAAGGGCTGGACATCCTTGAGGAGGAGGCTTTGGGTAGAAATGTTTCCCTGAGCCATCCCTAGAAAGTCTCACTGCTGACACACAGGTTGCTGACACACATCTCAGCCTGCTCTACTCTATTATTCAAGTGTCTGTAAGGAGGAACCATTTATGCATGTACACAAAAAAGGCCTGAGGACTCTGTACCCAGGCCAGTGCTCCTTCAACCCTCCAGGAGAGTTGGAGCCTAAAGCTCATACCCTCTTCTACTCCTAACAGATATTTATGCCATCTATAATCTAACTGTGGCAATTTTGACAAAAAATGCAAACTATTTCTCATGTTGCAGTCCCTTGCCCCCACATGGGAGCCTAAGGAGATCAATCATAAGTACCAGTCTGGGGCTGGAGTTGTGGCTGAGCGGTAGAGTGCTTGCCTAGCATGTGTGAGGCCCTGGGTTCGATCCTCAGTACCACACGAAAATAGGTAAATAAAATAAAGGTATTATGTACAACTAAAAAATAAATATTTTTTAAAAAATAAGTACCAGTCTGGTTGATAGTAATGATGCCATGATAAATTGGGCTGTAACACACAATAAAAACTTGCTATAAATCAGGAATTGTTCTAAGAATTATACATAAGGTATAGTTTATTACAAATTTATGCATGTGTCATATTTAAAACAATCTGTAGTGGATGTATGATTCCTTTCATGTAAAAGAAGTAACCAAGATTCCCAGAGCCTAATTTCAAGGTTATTCTCAATAAGTGTCAGTGCAACTGCCATTTAAGCCCCATATGTCCTTATCGCTTAAATCATCATCATCATAATACCTATCATCAAGTTTTCTTTGGACCTTTCACCGTTTTCTAAGGGTCATTTCATCCTTCTTTCCCAATTTCCTTCCTTCCTTTCTGTTTTTTCAGCAGATGTTATTTTTATATTTGGAGAAAAATGTGTTACCAAAAACAATTGTGGTGACAAATTTATCTCGGTGGATTTTTCAATTGCTCAAAGTCCTTTTATGTTTGAAAATCCTTGGTGTAAGAGGTTGTACAGGCAAGACACCATTCCTAATTATTATACTTGTGAGTGTTGAATTTCTCTCATGTAGCACAGAAAACAGTTATCTCTTTCCTAATTATTCTATCTCCTTTATTAAGTTTTAATGCACCAGACCATTTGTGTCTGTGAGAAATTTGAAAACATTTTTGCATAGAAAAATACTAATTACAAGTGTTCTTTTTAGGAGTCTTTCAGAAGGCTTTTACTTTTCTTAGTAAATATAGAATGTACAGGCTAGCCTGTGAAATTTAGGGTAAACACTGGCTAGAATAATGTTGTGTAACACAAATCTTCAATCAGAGGGAGAGTTCCCTATGTTCTATTTTTTTTTTTTCACCCTGCACTGAACAGACACGAGATTCTAGGTCCAAAAGATCACTAGGATTTCTTGGGTTAGAGTTTAGGAGATTGAAAACTCTTCTATAATGTCTTAAAATATTAGAATTTTTTAACATAATATTTTCTGATACAAAAAAATAGCTATAATGTGGAAAGTCCTACATCACCTATCTATTCAATAATTAAGCATTCTCCAAACATTTATGAAATAACCTTCTATATTCCAAACCTGTTTGGAACTAGAAGTACAAAGGCTAAGACTAAAGGGTTCCCTGTTCAAGAGGAAGAGATGAACTTACTTAATTAAGCATAGATGAATGTTTTGTTTCAATATATGAAAGAAGCAGATTTGTGAAAGAGGACTGTTACAGCAGGTACACAAAGGACAATGTCAAACAAACATGCATGTGACTAAAAAAGCACTTAACCAGAAAGTTTTAAAAATAAACTTTCTTTCAACTTTGTCTCCATGCACAAACACTATTTGTATTTTAGCTGCTTCCCCTTCTAGCTTTTCTCCCAGATATGTAGCTTTTCATAACACTGTAATAACACACATTTCTATGCTCTGTGTAGCTAATTTTAAAAATGGGTTTATAAGAGCTCCTCAAAATACTTCGACATAGACTATATAACCATATCCTCTATGTTACACTTTTGCTTCTACTGCTATGCTACTATAAGCAATTCTGGTATAAACTCTGTGCATAATTTTCTACATGTGTTTATTCCTTAAAATAAATTTCCAAAAGTGTAATTGATGGATAAAATGGAAAACACATTTTGTAGTTCTTATTTTTTATGTTTCCAAAAGGATCTGATCCATTTGTAGTACCATAAGCTGTATTTTGAGTTGATGAAAGTTCCAGTTCTACCACACTCTCTCTAATAAGGAGCTATATTTTTATTCTTAATTTTATCTTAATAGATAAAATTACACATTAAAACAACTCCATCATAATTTAATTTCCATCTCCCTTGCCTAATCATACTTTGGGTCATTTCTTTTTTAATGTGGGTCCTTTTTTTTTTTTTTTTTCACAATTCCTTTTTCCTCCACTGTCCATTCTTGTGTTTGTAGTGCTGAGGGATTGAGCCCAAGGGTGCTCTAATACTGAGTTACACCACTAGCCCTTTCTATTTTTTATTTTGAGACAGAGTCTTGGTAAATTGCTGAGACTGGCCTCCAACTTGTGATTCTCAGGCCTCAGCTTTTGGAGTCACTGGGTTGCAGCGTGTCATGGTGCCCAGCTCCATTGTCTATACCTTTGCTGTTCTTCCATGATCATGCTTTTATTTATGACTCTGTTGTGGTATTTATTCTATTCTGTCTTACAGAATGATTATTTCCCCAATTCTGTCTTTTAATAGGCCATCAGTGACTTTTGCAAGGGATTTATCTTTGCATCTGCCACAGGGTATAATGCAGTGTCTTACACGTTTTGGGATTTAAAGTACAAAGCCCTTTATCATGTTGTCTCATTTAAACCACATGATAAGTTGACACAGGCATTGTTTCCCTCTTTTGGATAGAAGAAATCAAAACTAAATTTTAGATTACACTGATAAAGAGTGATCTAACCCAATACTCAAAAATCAATTCCATGTGATTTTAGTTCTAAATATAAAAGGTAAATTCATAGCTTTTAAAAGAAAACAGAGGAGAAGAAGTTTATAACCAGCAGGTAAAGTTTTCTTAAATAGGACACTAAAGGTGTTAATAACGAAAAGATGATAAATTGAAGTGCATTTAGAGGAAGAACTTCTGTTCCTCAAAAGACAATTAAGATAATGAAAGGAACCCTATTGAAAGGTGAAATATTTTTAATACATATATTCAATGAAGGACTCAATATATAAAGAACTTCTAAAACTCAATAAGAAAAAAAGAGATCCAATAGAAAAATAGACAAAAGACTCAAGAAGACACTTCAAAAAAGATGATATCCCAGTCGAAATTCAAATGGTCAACAAATAAATGAAAAATAATAACTTTATTAGTCATCATATATAAAATGAAAATTAATATCATGATACCACTGTATACCCCTCAGAATGGTTATATTGGAAAAAGACAGTAGTTATCAAAGTTAGGCTATAGAGCAATCAAAATTCACATGACCCTCTGAGGAAATGTCAATTTGTACAACCACTCTGGAAAAGTATTAGTAAATAACTATTAAAGCTGAATATGTACATATGTACATATATTTGGTAAATATATATATTCACCAAAAGATATGTATGAGATCCTTCACAGAGCACTATTTGGAATAGCCCCAAATTAGAAACTACCCTAATGGCCATCAATTATAAAATATATAAAGAAGTTGTATTACACTCACAAAATACAGGGCCATAAGCAACAAGAATCAATAGTCTACAAGAATACATAACAATATGGATGAGGTTCACAAATATGATAGTGAGTAAGCATCTGACACAATTGATACATTCTCTATGGTTCTATTTACATAAGTGCAAAAACAGGCAAAACTAAGCTGTCCTTAGAAATCAGGACAATGGTCAGGCATAATGGTGCACACCCATAATCTCAGCAATTTGGGAGGCTGAGGCAGAAGGATTGCAAGTTCCAGACCAATCTCAGCAATTTAGTGAGACCCTAAGCAATTTAGCAAAAATTAAATAACATAAAAAATAAAATGGACGGTGGAGATAGCTCAGAGAGCCACTGGGTTCAATCTCCAGTCCTCCAGGGGTCAGGGAGAAAGAAATCAGGACAATGGTTATCAATAAGAAAGAGAAGTGACAGGGAGCTCAAGGAGATTTGGGGGAATATAAAATTTACATTTTCTTCCTTGATTTGGGGGAAGGTCACGTGGGTTGCTAATTTTGTGCAAATTCATTCAGCTATACAAATAGGTACTGTGCTTTTCTGTATGTGTACCATACTTGATAAGGAGTTACTCATTAAGAATACAAGGTGGTGAAGTATGGGATTCAGACCCAAGACCATCTCACTCTTTTCATTTCCTTCTTTGTCCTCCTAACTCTTCCATGCTAGTTTATCATTTAATGAACAGTTCTCAAAATTAATCTGCAATTCTTGGGACTTTATTGTTGCATTTAGAATCAAATTGCTGCTATAAACATGTAGGTAATTATATGTAGGTAATTCTTTGTTTACAGCTGAGTCTCTCTCACTGCTTCTAGCTCCTCACAGGCAGGGACTATGTCCTAGAAATGTTTATATTCCTAGTGCTTTGAACAATGCCTGGCCCATATCTATATCTGTACTTATAGAATGCTTAGGACTCAGCCAAAGTAATTCAGAACTTACTCTAACAGGAAAAAGTAAGCATTGTAATCCTTTAAAAGACAAACATACTGAAGTCTTTTAAAATTGCACTCTGATGACTTGAAAGAATTAATGCCACTTATAGGGATTCCAAACTTATGTTTATTTGTTTGTTTATTGGAGAGTAGCTTTAGGTGCTGAGGAAATCTAGCTAAGGCGGTGTCTTCCTAATGTCTAGAAACATAATAGTTTATAAATACAAAATTAAGTTACACAAGTCACAAAAAATAGTGTTTCCTGATGATAGTGTTCATTCTGTCAATGAATTGATCACCTACTATGTTTCAGGCACCCACTATATACCTGCTCTACTGCCAGAAACAAGGTGAAAAAACACACATCTAGAGCACCTATCTAGAAGGAGAATATAAACAAAAGATGTCATAAGTTAGTATAGCATATGGTTGTCAGGAAGTGATAAATACCATGAGGAAAGAAAAAGTAAAGGAGAATCAGATTGCTGATTACAGTTTTAAATATGGTAGTTAGTGAAAGCCTCATTGAGAAGATGACTTTCCAGCAAAGATTTGAGAACTTGAGGGAGCAGTCAGTTCAAATATCTTAGGGTGGATATTTCTGGCATGTTCTGGCAACAGCAAGGAGGCTCATGTGGCAGGAGCGGGAATGGGGAGAGAAAAGTAGAAAGCAATGGAGCCAAGTCACTTAGGAACTTGTAAACTGCTGTATGTTCTTGGACTTTTACTCTGTATTAATCCAGAAATTAGTGAAGAATTTTGAGCCAAGACTAACATAAACTAAATAAAAGGATTGTCTGTTTTGGGGTTTGGGCATAAGTAGAAGAGCAGAGGTTGCGGCTGGGAGAACGGTTGGGAGGCTACTGTGACTTAGGAGAGAAATGGCAGAGGCACGGACTGGGACATTGGAAGCAGAGGCAGGGAGAACTGGTTAGACTCTAGCTACATAGAATAAGATAAAATCAAGAGGATTTCTTAACAGATGAGGTATGGTGTGTGACAGAAAAAGAAAATATCAAGGATGACTTCATGGCTTTTGGTCTGAGGATAGAATGGAGACAATCAATTGGACTCAAGCAGCTTACTAACTTACAAAAATAGATACACAGTGAGGAACTCTGTGCATCCCAGAGGAGCTACAGGACAACTTGCTCTGAAGGGGACCTGGCATACACTGCTTACTGACCACATCTCTCTGTTTTCATCCACAACCCTTGGTGTATGGCAGCCATTTGAGCTCCAAAGTTAATTTGCATGTTAGATTTGGCCTTCATGTTGGGCAACCTCTTGTGTAAGTTGAAGAGAGGAATTTCTACTTGCTTCCTGAACATATTTGCAAATTCATTAGAATTTCAATGTGCATCCTTTGGCATAAATATTTTACCTGTTGGTGGGAAATCTGTAATTCCAACAAATCTAGTCTACATCAGTCAACAGGTCAGCCTAACTTGGCTACTATAGATGTAAATAAGGCATCAACTTGAATTCCAAGGAATTTCTCAATTTCAAAGCTGCAGGTAAAATAGAGAAGCATTTTCATAAATATTCTGCCATATGCTTTTAAGTAAAGGCTTTTTTAAGTTCCATAGACACACCAGACAAAAGCAAACAAATGAGATGAATTTTTTAAAAAATTTTGTTTTCACAGAAAACAACACATTATGAATTTTTATTCCTTTTTATCATTATTGACAAATAGCAATTCTGTGAACCTAGAGGCCTGAAAATTTTAAATCTCACATATATTTCAGAATGCCCTTTCGAGTGTTTACATGGCTTATTTTTATGTCTTTACTGTATGTCTTATGAACAATGTATTAGTAATGCATACATTAATCAGCCTAGGATGAGTAAGATATCTTTCCATCCAAGGAATAAAATATGTTATTTCTCAACAGTCATAAGCCATTCATATTGGTGAGTTAGAAAATTTTAAAATTTACCAGAATTTACCATCTGCTCCTGTTTTTATCAAGGCTATTTAGCTACATTTCTTCTATTAATTGTTCTGTAATACAATTAATTAACTTTCACACTGTTTTTCCATCTAGATGAAATCATAAAACTAAAGATTTTGTGTAAAGATTTTGTTACATAAGCAGTAAGTAATTTGCAGAGAACTATCCCTCCAAATAAATATAAAATTTTTATTGGTGTGAAGCAAAACTAATACTAAAGCACTTTTCTAATCATGTCACTCTCCTGTGCAAAAATGTACATGGTGGCCATTATCTGCACTGCCCAATATGGTACCCGCTAGCCACTGTGGATACTTGTATTTACATAAATTAAATTTTTAGTTTCTTAGTTGAATTAGCCACATTTAAGTGCTCGATGGTCACATACACCCAGTGGCTACCGTATTGGATAGTACATACATAGAACATTTCCATTATCACAGAAAGATTGGCTGAAACTGCTCATTTTTTAGCACAAAGTTTCAGGCCCTCCATAATCTTCTTCCAGTTTATCTCAGTAGGTATATCTTCCACTATACCACTCATATGCAAGCCGTGCATCCTGTACTTTTTTGCTTCTAAATCTATACTTGATTCTCAGCATATAATATTTTCTTCTGTTTTCCACTTAGTGAAATATTTCCTAAACTTCAAAGCCCCACTTAATGGCAACCTTCTCCATAAGAACCATCTTTATTTAGCCCAATGTATTTAAGCAATTTCTTCCTTTGTTCTCTCTAGAATATTACTTACATTTCTTCTGCTTTGTACCTTATTTATGTACCTTTGGTTATATTATCTGCCCCAGCCCCAAAATGTTTCTTCATGATTGTACCCTTACAATGCTTATCACAGTGTCATGTATATAATAAATACTCTAAAAAGATGATTTTGGCAATTTAAAACAAATTTATTACTTCTGTTTGTGAGCATTTATGGCTCCATTACTTGGTATGCTTTATATGTTCAAATTTATTTGCTCTATTATTGTCTAGGATTCTAATTTTTAAAGCTCATCAGCATTGACTAAAGAGGGAGAATTAATTGCACCAAGTTATAGACACAAGATTCTCTTTTTGTGACTGTAATTTGATACTTGAGCATTTGAATTGCCTTCACTATTATCTCTCATGCCTGTAGCTGGCAAACAGGAGGTAATTTAAATCAATCAAACAGTGTCTACTAATCCCTGATAATTGGTGCTAGGTGATACGTATTTTTTCCCATCCTGCTGTCCCTGGTCACTGGTTTTTACAGAATCACTGTCAACAGGACAGAAAAAGGTTTTTATGACCATTTTTATGCCTTTCTAAAAACTTGCCCACTGTTACACTTCCATTATTTAGAGCAAAACAAAGGCACTCATCAATTAATCTATTTTCAAGTTACAAGCTCCAAACAGATTACCAGAGGTCATTGGTCCTATTATCTCCAGAAGATATATCACAAAACCACGGAATGTTCCTTTTAAGGAAATTTTGAATTGTGATCCTCTGATCTTCCAAGAAACACTCATTTTGTAATTTTCAGAAATCAGCATGGTTATTTGTGATTATTTTATGCTAATAAAACATTGGAAGTTCAATGTTGGAGTTAACTATATGAAAGGAGAAGAGGTAGTTCCTGTGTCTCTCTGTTATTCTGAGCAAACACTTTCAAAAGAAGGTGCTTCCCTACATGGCCCTGATGGCTTCTTGGGACAATAATCTGATCTCTTTGGGGTTGATAGCAACCATTTAATAAGAGTGGAAAGAAAAAGTACCCTTTTGCTTAGCTTGAAGTCAAAGTATTCAATAAGTGCTATTTGAATTTATGACAAATGCCTTTCAACTCTTCTATCTTGTAGCTACACCAGTGACAACTCAGCAGAAGGCTTCCTAACTTGAGTATCTTAAACCTTTGCCTCCCTCCCATGCTCTAGTTCTACCATGACAACAGGTTGCTAGGTTTTCATTCTTTGATTCAGCTGACACTTATTGATCACATGCTATATGCCAAGCATGTGCTATGTTTTTGGGAAGCAAAGACACAGTCATATGGCAGACGGAATGCTTACTAAACTAAAGATGTCAATACAACAGGGTCAGTGTAGCATAGTAGAAGGAGCATATGCTGTGGGGTCATAATCTCCAGCTTTGTCACCTTCTATCCAAGTATCTATGTACACAAGTATTAGCTAGCTTGAACCTCACTTTTCTCTCTTTAAAAATTGACTTCTTAATCTTTAATTTATCGAGGTATTGTGAGGGTTAATTGTGCTGAAAAGTGCAGAGTTGAAAATTACCCTAATTCTCTGTCTCCAAATTCATTGGAGTGATTTTGGAATTCTCTAGTTTATTGCTTCCCAAATTTCTTATTCTGACCCCAAATTTAAGACCCTCATCATGATTATCCCTTCTTCCCTTTCCCACACTGTAAGCTCAAGTTAGACTGATTTGTTCTTTGCCTGTCGCCTACTTGTCTTTGCTTGGGCTCAGCTCTCTCCTAGATTACACTCTCCTATTCTGTATGGCTAAATTTCTTCCCGATTCAAGGATCTTGATGAAAAATAATCTTCATAAGAAAGATTTACTTGATCTCTGCACCGTGAAATAACTGCTTCTCATAAAATCTTATAGTGTTTTGTTCAATCTTTTTTAAAAAAAATCTATTTTTAAGAGACAAGGTACATGGAACACTAGAATGAGAGTGCATCAAAAATATTATAACTGTAGTAAAAATTTGTCATTTGAGTTTGAGGAGGATGTGGTAGCATACTCTTAACTCTGAAATGAAATTAACGGAGTGTGGAAAAGGGATAATCAGTCTTCCCCATAGCCAACCCTTAGAGTGTGCTTGCTGCTTCTACTTCACCACATTTACTTTTTTGTTCTCTTCATGTAGCTAATTCTGTGTTTTAAGGTAAATAAGAAATGGTGACAATGGACGAGGATTTAAAAAACTCACTAATTTTAAGTCCTTTTGAATGACTTCAAATTGGGCATTTTCAAGCTTTAGTTGTCACTCTGGTTCTTGATAAACATGGATTTGTTGGCTTACCTTTCTTTGAACTATCAAAAGTCTTGTTTTCTTGAAAAGATGTGAATCTCTAGAGTGTGGAAATGTTTTAAATATTGAAGAAAGAATGGTTCCACTGGTAATCTCTCTCATTTGCTTCATATGCCATTGGACCATTCAACCAATAAATATGTTGAATCTTGATAAATAAGAAATATTTTCCATGTCAGAAGTTTGTAAAGTTCACTTTTAAGAACTTTGAGAATACATAATGAATTAAATTATTCATTACCGAAATAACTTTATTTTTTGCATTTATGCAAATATTAGTATGGTTCACTGATCTCTATGAAATACTTGGGTTCTCTGACACGTTAATATGATTTGATCGGCTTTTACCACTTTCGTGGTAGCCATCAACAACAGGACAAGGACCAGTGCAACTGGGACCAAACCAATGACAGCTTATAATTTTACATGTCCACTGCTGCTACCTGTTGGTCATCCTTTTGCAAGAATCTCCATTCCCCATTATTGTGAATATGTATATATTATGATGTATACAAGTACGTACAAATAAACTCTGTGAGCAACCCTTCCTTCTTAATCCCAATTCACAGTTACACTTCTGTACTCCATGCAATGAAGTCAATGCACTCTTTTTGTTTGCTTTCTTGTGTTATTTCTACATTGACCACTACTAGGAGTTATAAAAACTCTATACATTTGATTTAGTACTTCTATACATTCAATTTCAAAGTCTTGACCACTTTGCCTGTCTCTGTCAGCTAAAACCAACTTACAGCAAAACTATCCCCTCTTCTTATTGTTGAGACTGCCATAGAATTTAAATTCTTTACTGTTCCAGTTCTTTAGGATTTTAAAATCTCTAGTAACAAAAGAGTTTTAAACTGAACATCTCTGCTACATTCTTTAGGATATGACATGCTATTTTTCTTATTTACCTAACTTTTCATTTAGCTCCATTCGAAGTTATTCTATACCAAAGGCCTGTATTGTCCAACTAACCCATGGATAATAGTCTGTTGGTAGTCACTGCTCATTGATAAATTTATATATGAAGAAATTCACTTAGAAATATTTGAACCACAATAATGTGAGAGAACTGATGACCTAATTCTATAAAGCTATTTCTATTTCCACTACAGCCATATTAACAACTGCATATGCACCCTTACCTGAGTCATATGGTGGAGTTAGTTACCAGTCTGGCACCCTTCTGAAAGAGAGGATAGTGATATAATTTGATGGGTTGGACTTGTGCCCCTGGGGAGTATTCATCCTTCTTTACTGGCACTTGGCACTTTCTCACTAGAGGTTAGAACATGTTCTGACAATAATTTGTGTAGTGGCTAGAAAGAGCTCAGAGTACTGCTTTACTCACCAATTCTGACTCCTACTGACTGGAAGTTTGAATGTAAACATGGGGGAGAAGGAATCTCATTTCTCTCCTCCGGTGCCCTCCTCAATGGGAAAAAGACTTCAACCTGACTATTATGGAACCCCTCAGCTTTGCAGCACCACATAGCAATATCAGAAGGATCCTAAGGAGACTGGGAAAGTAATTCTACCCATGATTATGGACCACATTTGGAGAAGATTCCACCAATGTCTTCATTGAACCAGGCAGGCTAGTGCCTTAAATTATTCTGGAATCAATAAGTTCACAGCTGACTTATAATTATTTCCCTTCATGTGATTTGAACTGTGAGTCATCTGTTCTGCTGAAACTGTGGACACATTGGTGTATTTTTAACTTACTATGAGCCACTCCTCTATACTAAAACTGAACAGAAATGCAGTATGCTGTGGTCTAGGGGGAAATGCTGTGCCTGTTCTTAAGAGGAGCTCTATGTCTAGGGTCCAAGTGATGAAGAACTCCAGGGTTAGGCTTTCAGCCCATATTACCTAGGGGTGTCTTACCAATCCAGAAGCAGGAAAACATCATTTCCAGAGTGAATTATTCCTCTGGGCTTTTGTAGCCATATGTTTCTCTGTCTGCCTGTCTTCTGTACCCTCTCTTATTTAGCTTTATGTCTCCCAAGCCAACACTGGTATCCAAATCACAGGTGAATTTGCACTATTCTATTGAGTCCATCCACCCATTCATTCATTCCTTTATATAACAATGTTTTATTAAGCACCTATAATATTCAAGAGCTTGTGCTTGGCATTGGTGTTGTGGCAGAGAACAAAACAAACAGTCCTGAACCTGACAAAATTCAATTGCGCGCGCGCGCGCGTGTGTGTGTCCGGGGTGGAGAAATTCAGTTTATACATTAATAATTATACAAATGATTTCCTAAGTGCTCTGAAGGACTAGGGAATCCTGACACAATCGTGCAATCAACTAGCAATATAAAGCGGGCCTCAAGTTTCAGTTTTTTCATTTGAAAAATAAGAGATTTGTAGAAACTAATGTCAAAATCCCTCTTGGGCCTGAACTTTATCCTTGTGTGCTTGCTTTGTGAAAAACTGTTTTGTACAAAGAACATCTGATTAAGATTATCATTAAATAACAATATCAGTAGCCATGATCCAAAGGTATTAATTTTATAAATTTTCAAACTCTCATTGATAATAATGGAAACCTCATTACACAGAAATAAATAACAGCAGCAAAACCAAAGACACAGTTAAATTGAGAATTAGAGGAGAAGGAAGAAAATATCTGAGTCCTAAATGTCTTGGCAACATTTTGGATGACTAACAGGATGGTGTAAAGTATTGAGAGACCTTTTCTTGCTAGAGAAGTTTACAAATAGTGCAAGGTTTACAAAAAAATAATACTTTACTAAGAATAGAATTATTGAATTCTCCAATACTGAGTTTTTCCAACTTGGTAAGATACTTTTCTGGTTTATTCCCAGGTGAAAGGGGCTAAACTGATCTTTACCAGTAGGAAGACAAGAAAGGTAGGCAACTTGGAGAATAGAACATTGTAGGGGTTATCTTGTCTTTCACTTGAATGCTTCCCTTCCTACAAATTCACTACTCCCATGAGACACGGCAGATACCTGTGAACAGGTTGGCCTTACCTTTATAGCTGACATGAAAGGATGCAGAACACTGCAAAATGGGATTCCACATGAAAGGATGTAGAATAGTGCAAAATGGGATCCTCCTACTGAGTAAGGCCAGTCTTGCAAGGTACCACCAGTGACAGGAGAATTTTGGGGATCTGAACATCCCAACGTGGGGTGGGGTTTGTTGGGTCCCCCATTCACCCATACTGAGACAATAGATCATAAGCCACAGGAGTGGTGATAATCATAGACAGGGGATAACAATGCTGCCACGATTCTGGAAGAAAGATTTACAAAAGGAAATGGGTTCTATCCAATAATTATGAAATCAGTTGAGTAAGCCTGACCAGTCAGGACAAGAAACAATTGTCCCTTTCTCTTGCCTGAGTTGACCAGCAGCTGATCTTGGGTTCTAGTGACTCTGGGTCAAACAGCAGCAAAACAAATGCCATTACCCAGTAGGCCAAAGGAAGAAAAAGATCTAAGACCTGAGGACCCCAACTTCTTCCTGTCACTTCCTCACTTAGGCCGTGCTCTGCTCTCATCATGAGAGCCATTTATGGAGTGAAACAGGGGAAGACTGAGAGACAATATATGTTTATCTAAGAAACCAGACACTACTCAAATGGGCATTTAAATGATTGTGTGATATTAAGCTTTAAAACATATTGAAAACTATGGAACCATCCTAGGTATCCATCAGCAGATGAATGAATAAAGAAAACATGGCATATATACATAATGAAGTTTTATTCAGCCATAAATAAAAATGAAATTATACCATTTGCAGGAAAATGGATGGAATTTGAGACCATTATTTTTAAGCAAAATAAGGCAAACTCAGAAGGTCAAAGGTCATATTTTTTCTCTCATATGTGGAGGCTAAAGAGGAAAAAGGAAAAGAGTGGTGGGGGCAGAAGCAGGGATCTCATGAAAATCAAAGGGACATCAGTAAAGAAAAGAGACCAGTTGGTAGGAGGAGTAGGGAACCGGCAAGTGCTGGGGCATGGAATTGGCCACATTATATTGTCATATTGTTTGTATGTAAGAAGATGTTAATAACAAATCCCATTGTTACATACAAGTATAATGTACCAATAAATAAATGTGGAAAGAGGAAAAAAGAAAATCCCGCCACTCAGTGATAACAACAAAAAAGACATTGGACTAAGTGTTAATTTTGTTCCTCCCTAATCAGGGGAAAAGTAAAATACTTATAAACAAAAGAAAATATTTAAATTGACTTTGTGTTCCTAGATTTCAAGTCTGACTTACTACATACTATTATTGAGTTAAATCATTGTATAAGAAAAGTCTGAAAAGCTTCTATTTTATAAAGTAATACATTGTAGAGTTACGTGATGCAGAAAAAGCATCTATGCCTGAAACTATTTGTAAATGAAATAGAGCAGCCTTGGTTCCCAGCTGTTACTTATTAGTTATGTGGCCTTGGGCACATTGCTTAATCTCTCTGCCTCAATTTCTTTATCTTTAGAAAAGATAAAGTAAATAACTGCCTTGTTGACTTATTATAACAGTTAGAAATGATACAGATACAGTCCCTGGCACACAAATGGTGCTAAGTCTTGGTAATTACCATTAATATTATCACTAACTTTCTTACTTTTTCTATAACAGAGAAATCAGAATCTCTGGCCCCTGTACACCATTTGTTTTTCATGATAAGTCCTAATAAATCTCTTAGCCACAGACGTTTCTACTATTTATTATGGATAGCCTATGCTGACTAAAATATCACACAGAGGGTTAAATTCTACTTGTTGTTGTCATTACTTTGCAGATTCTTTTAAACTAAAATATACTTTCTCGTTGAACCTTAGGAAAAGAAATGAGAACAAAATGTGAAAATTAACTTTAAGAACTCAATGAAATGCTTTAGATTTGTCTTTTAAACAATGAAAATGGAGAGTTGGGAGTTTATTTAATCCTCAGAGGTAGCCAATTAGGTTATTTTTAGCTCCCAGTTCCTTTTTTTGCCAGACGAGTAGGAATATTTTGTCCTGAAACATCAAAAAAATTACTTTAATTCCCTTTAAAGAACTAAGTAGATATCTGTTTAGACAGAAAATGTATGGAGAAAACATAGACCATTTGTGAAAATTGTCATAGATACCAACAAAGTATTAAAATAACATTATTTACTAGTTCTATAAATACACAAATAGCAAAACAGTACTGAGATTTTGGGAGGGCTGGGGTTGTGGCCCAGTGGTAGAGCGCTCGCCTAGCACGTGCAAGACACAGGGTTCGATCCTCAGCACCACATAAAAATAAATAAAATAAAGATATTGTGTCCAACTACAACTAAAAAAATATTTTAAAAAAAGATGTCTGCCAACATACTTTTTAAAAAAAATCAACTAAAAAATCTCCTAAGATTCTATTTCAGAATGACGTTAGAGAAGTTGTAATGCAACAGACGTTTCCTATACAGGAGTCCCTTCCAATCGGTGGTTTTTCTTTCCATGGTTTCAGTTACCTGAGGGTGACTGTGGTCTGAAAATATTGAATAGAGAATTCCAGAAATCAGCAATTGATAAGTTTTAATTGTATGCCATTCTGAGAAGCACGATGAAATTTTCCATGTTCCTTCTCCTTCCTGCTCAGGATGTGAATCATCCCTCTGTCCGTTGTGTCCACTTTGTGTGCACTACGCCCCATTAGTCATTTAGTAGCCCTCTGGATTTTCAGACGGACTGTCAATATTGCAGTGCTTGTGTTCAAGTGACCCTCATTTTACTTAATAATGGCTCCAAAGCACAAAGGTAATAAAGCTGGCAAAAGAGAAGCTATAAGGTGCTTATTTTAAGTGAAAAGGCAAAAGTTTTCAACGTAAAAAAAAAAAAATTGTAAGGTTGCTAAGAACTATGATAAGTTATTGTTATTAATTTCTTTCTGTGACTAATTTATAAATTAAACTTTATAATGGCTATGTGTTATAAGAAAAAATATAGTTTGTAAAGTGTGTGGTACTATCTAGAGATTCTGGCACATGTTGTGGTTTTGCAATGTATTCCCCATGAATAAAGGAGATATATATATATATCTCCTTATATATATATATATATATATATATCTCCTTATATGTGTGTATGTATGTATGTGTGTGTGTATATATATATATATATATATATATATATATATATATATATTGTAGTTAGTCACAATACCTTTATTTATTTATTTTTATGTGGTGCTGAAGATGGAACCCAGGGCCTCACACATGCTAGGCAAGTGTTCTATTGCTGAGCCACAACTCAAGAGAGACTATTGATGTAGAGATCTTTTATTGGGTAACTTAGACATTCGTGTTTTTTAATTGAATTTTCTTAGTTCTTATCTCCATGGTTAATCATTTAGACTCACAATTTTGATATTGCCCCAGTGTTTCTGCTATGACTACAATGAGCATCTGCTCCACATTACCTACTACACCAAACTCCTGCATGTTCTCAAACCCTTGACGATTCCAATATGCTGTTAGTCCCTCATCTCCATTCATCTATAAGCACTAAATACTTCTTACTTAGAGATTCTATCTCACCTTGTGTTTAGGTCATACTTGGGATAAAGGGTTTATGAATCCTTAAAAGGAGGTAGGAAAAAGTTAGATGGAGTCCAGAATCAGTTGTTGATTATCAATAATACTAATCATATGAACATTTAATATTAAAATTAGCAATGAGGCTGTGCATGCTGGCGTATAGCTGCAATCCCACTAACTCAGGAATCTGAGTCAGGAAGATGCTAATTTCAAGGCCAGCCTGGGAAACTTAGTGAGACTCTAACTCAAAATAAAACTTAAAAAGGGTTGGAGATGTAGCTCAGTGGGAGAACACCCCTGGGTTCAATATTCGGTTCTGAAGGAAAAAAAAAAAAAAGCAAGAAACTCAGAGGTGACAGAATAATATATCTGTCAGTTTTCCCACTACTCCTTTACTTTTGTTGGTTTCTCTATCTCTCTGGTGCTGAGTTGTGGGGAGTATCAGGACTCAGTTCTTGGACCCCTTCTTTGTCTCTGTGAACCACTCCCTTTACGATCTCATCCCGTCTCATGACCTTCTTTATATGCCATGTATGAACCTTTAGTCCTCTCAAACTTGTCTCCCCAGCCTAGACCTTTACTTGAACAAGAGAAACTCTTCTATATAATGTCTACTCAATAATTCCATCCTAAAGTTCAATTGGTACCTCAAATTTGAGCTCCAAAGACAAATTTCTGATCATTTTCCCTGTTCTACAACTTTGTAAAGTCTTCTTTACTGTTACAGTTTAAATATGGTTTGTCCTTCCAAAACTCATGTTGGAGTTTAATGCCCATGAGAGGGTGGACACTTACTTAATCCACCTATAGTGTTTAGAGGCACTTTGGTAAGTGATTAGGAATAAATAAGGTCACTAATGGTGGCTTTGTACAAAGAGAAAGACAAGAGGACACACACATGTGCATGCTCCGTCTCTGTTCCATGTGATGCCTGCACCTCTTGGGTATTCTGGAAGCAAGAAGGTCATCACCAGATATAGCCCCTTGACCTGGGACCTCCAGAACCATAACCCCAACTCCCCAAATTCTTTTCTTTTTCATGCCCCTACTCTGTAGTATTGTGTTAGGAGCAACAAAAAAATGGACTAATACCTCAGCAGCAGAAAATGGACTAATACCTCAGTGAATGGCCACTCAACCCTTGTGGTTGTTTAGGCCAGAAGCTTTGAGTCACCTTTACTTTTCTCTTTTGTTTTATCTTCCACATCCTATTGGTTCTAGCTTCAAAATGGGTCCAGAATCTAATCACTTATTTCCACCTACACCACCATACCCTGGTCCTAGGATCACCATTTCTCAACTACATTAGTGCAACAGTCTCCTGACAGGTCATCCTGCTTCCATCTCCTGCTGCCCATCTCTATCAACTCAGCAACAGAGTGAGCCAGTTAAAAATTAAATCTAATCATGTCATTCCTTACTGAAAACATTCCAGTGGCTTCTCATAACATTCAGACAAAAAAGCCAAAAGTATTTTACAGTGGCCAAAAATGCCTTATACAATCTACTTGACCCCTGCTCCCCCACACCACACACACTGCTGTTTCACAGCTCTTTGCTTTTGCTCATATGCCTGGAATTTTAAAACCATCCTTTAAAGATTCAGCTTAGGCATTTGCATTTTTTTTCCACCAAGAGGCCTTCTAAGAACTCCTTAGACCAAGTTCTCAAATCTGTGCAAATTTGAGGTACTTATCACATTTTATTGAAATTGTCAGCTTACTTCTCTATCACCTCTACTAAACTGGAAATCTGTTCAGTATAAAGAAGACCCCCTTCCACTGTGGGTTTTCAGTGTTTAGCCAGTGACTTGCAGAGAATTCACGGAATTTCATGGCCCAATGCGCAATAGCAAAGATGCTGTTGCCTGTCAGTTCTTTGCCTTGTACATCTATCATTCAATTTACGTCTAGGCCACTCCCTAGCCATCGCTTCTCAGTTTTTCACAAGAGTGTTATAGCTATGATGCTCCTATGTAGAATATTCAGAATTTTTTAATTAAAATTTTCTTGATAATATATACACCAGTGTTGATGTTGCTTGTAACTAAGAAGGAATAAAAATTAGCTATCCAAAATCTTACTTTGAAAGCCTTATAAAGAAATAGATTAAAATCCACTTCTTCATATTTTTTTTATTCACAGAAAATCCTGTTTAATTTTTGGATGAAAAAAGGCAGCTTAACACAGTAGTTAAGGGGGAAAGTCTTGGGCTGGGGATGTAGCTCAGTGGTAGAGCATTTGCCGAGTGTTTGTGAGGCCCTAGATTCAATCTTTAGCATGGCAAGGACAAACAAACAACAGGCTCTCTACAGTCTACCTGCTGGGGTTTAAATTATCTGGTTCTACCCTCTATAGCTTACTTACTTAAACTTACTTGCTCAAACTCTTTGGAAAGTCACTCAAACTCTCAATGCCTTAATTTCCTCATCTCAACAATGGGAGTACGAATACTACTACCTTAGCGAGTTGAGTTGTGAGTATTCAAGGAATTAATAAATGTAAAGCATTTTGGCCAGGGCTCAATGAATACTGAACCTTTAATATTATTGTGCAGAGGCTTGAATGGGTTCAATGGATTCTCCAAGACAGAAATGAAGTGTATTTGCAGAGTTTCTAAACAATATTAATACCATTTTTTTCGTTTAGGCTATTTTCAAAATTCATAAAATAATAAATCATTTTTTCCTAAGTTGAAGAGAACTCTGGGTTGGGGCTCTAGAAGGAGAAGTGGTCCAGTTGTAAGGGCATACTCTTTGGGAAGCATAAATAACCACTGCCTACTGGGACAGTCAATTTTGAGCTCATGTGAGGTCCTGTATGTGTATTTAATGGGAAACGTCACCATGGAATGAGAGTTTGACTTCTTTTCCCCACTCTAGGAGCAAAGAAAAGTACAAATTCAGCTGTGCTCTGGGAATCTGTAGGAGGTGAAAACTCCCAGTAGAGCTGAGCAGGGTGCAGTAGCAGGGTTTGGAGTACCAGGTGGCCTCTTTTTTTCATTTAGCTGGTACAAAGAAGAGGCCAGCATGTGGTCTAGCACAACTAGAAGTTAGCCTGACCTCCCATATCACTGTGAAGGATGGATGAAGAAATCCAAGCCAGGTCCCATATTCAGGAGCACTGGAGAAAGGCTCACTGACATTAACTGTTTGCTAGAACTTAAGCTAAATTGCATTTATGACCTTGTTCTTTGAGCTGAAATCCCTTTTGAGATTTCTTCCTCCTATCTCATCCATTCTAATATACATGAACATGAAGTTAATTCTCATTGTTGAAATACATGAAGTCCTATTTTCTGCTGAATGACAGACATGTTTGGTTGAGCCAAGTAGGCATTTTGCCTGCATTAGGTGCTTGATAAATGTTTTTGAATAAAATATTAACAGACTCAAGGATTAAATATTAATAGACTCAAGGATTTGAAACTTTTAAAAGTAAAGAAGTGAAAAAGACATTTTTCCCCTGCACCAACAATTTATCCCATTGCCAAAGGATAACCACTATTAATAGTGTGCCTTAATTTTTCCTTCCAGAAAGTATCTGTCTACAAATATAGAGCACATATTTTTGTATTTTACAAAGTAAAATGAAATCCCTGTTAGTATCTTTGTTACTATATCACACAAAAACACTCTAATGAGATTTCAATGCATTTGAGAAGAACTCATTGAGAATGGATTGACTTAAAATATAGGCTCTGTGATAGATAAAATTCATTTTGGAGAGAACTACAGGTTATCCAAAAGAAGTATGCAGTGATACTCTAAGGCTACTGACACTGAAGTACAAATTTATGTTGTTTTGCCAACTTTGAAAAGAAGTGTTGTATAGATTAAAATATCAAGGACAGAGAAGTCAAACTGGGATTTTAGACATGGATCCCAAATGGAAATTCCTAAGAATAGGCACATTAAATTGCAGGTGTTAATTTCTGCAGAAACTCTTTCCCAGATAAGAGATTATCACACTGTCCTTTAGGATGAGTAGCAGCAGGTACTCATTTATTTTGTATAGGCTAAGGAACTTCTCAAACCTCTCTGAGCAATTTCTTAATTCTATATACAACTTTCTTCCCCCTCATATATGAAAACTTTCAGTATAAACAGCAAATATATGAGTGTCTACTCTGAGCCAGACATTATATTAAGAAATAGGGTTAAAAAAATAACCAACACTTGGTTCTTGACTTTACAGAGTTCAAGTCAAATTAAAAAGTCATCCTCAGTGCTCTGGAGAGTATGTTAATTTTCCGCTTTGATCCTGGAGCTCTGAACTTTGTAGGAAGGATGGTGTAGAGAGGGCATCCTTATGGATGACTTTTAAAAAATGATTCCTTTATTCATAGACATTCATTGAACAATACAGTCAGCCTTTCTACCCATGGGTTTCACAATAGCAGATTCAACCAAATGTGGATGGAAAACATTTGAAAACAAAATTGCCTTTGTGTTGGATATGTACAGAATTCTCCCTGTCATTATTCCTTAAACAATACAGTATAACAACTATTTACAAGGTTTAGGGGTTTTAAGTAATCTAGAGATAATTTAAAATATACAGGAGAATGTGCATAGGATATATACAAATACTACAACCTTTCATATATGGAATTTAAGCATTTGCATATTTTGGTATCTCTGAGGGAGACTAGAATCAATTCCCCCATACATAGCAAGGGACCACTGCGTATATATGGTGCAAATATCTTGGTTTATAGGCTCTTATTGTTCACTGTAAGGATTTTGGCTTTTACTCTGGGTGAAGTGATTGGAATGTTTAGAGTTGAAAATGATATGTTCTGGCATGTTAACAAATTTACTATGGCTACTATGTTGGTTCCATAGCTTAGCTATTGTGAACTATTGAGCTGCTATAAGCTTTGAGGGAACAAGGGCAGAGAAACCAGTTAGGAGGCTATTACAATAATCTAGAAAGAGATGATGGTGGAGGTGATAAAAATCCGTTATATTCAGGATATAATCTGAAGACATGTTTGGTGATGGATTAGATGTGGGGTATGAGCATGATGTTATAGATGGAGAGTTGGATTTAAACAGGTGTTAGGATTTAGCTAAGTATGTGTACTGTATGCTACAATATGATGAAGTAAGCATGAATATAAGAGAATTGATTATAATAGTTGAACATGAAGAACTTGTGGTGTACTTCATAGCAGATCACTTACCTAGCATGTGTGAGGCCCTCCGTGTATTGTGTATTTGATATCATCACGTGCGTGTGCATGTGTGTGCGCGTACACACACACAAACTGAACATGGAAGTTAAGTTAGATAAAGAAGGATTCAAGAATCTTAGATGAGGTGAAGGAAAGTAGAAAGGTAGTAGAGTCAATGGATTATTGGTTTTGATATTGTCAGGGATCTTTGGAGAAAGGATTCTAATAAAAATTAGTGGTGGTGGGAAGTTGGATGGAGAAAATTTAGATGGGATTGCAATTTTTGGTCTAAGCTATACCATAGAAATGAGTGGCTGATATAAGGTGACAGACAAGATGATGGAAGAAAGGGGTATGGGAATTGAGAGGTTAGAGTCCTGGAAGAACCATCCATACAGATTTTGAAGTCACTAAGAATTAAGAAAGAAGCAGTGTTGAGGTGTGTGGTTGTGAGCCAGAATTAAAATGTGGTGGATGTCATCAACAAGAAAAGGCAAAGGGCACCTAGGTTGGTTTCATATTGTGAGTTGAGCTGCAATAAGCTTTGAGATGGCTGCATTACTATAGTTTGCTGAATTTAAGTCCTTTGAGTATAAACTGAAGAGTGAGATAACTGGGTCAAATGGTGATTCCATTCCAACTTTTCTGTTGAATCTCCATCCTGCTTTCCATACTGGCTGCATCGATTTGCAGTCCCACCAGCAATATATGAGTGAACCTTTTTCCTCATACCCACACCAACATTTATTGTTACTTGTATTATTGATAATTGCCTTTTGGACTAGAGTGAGATAGAATCTTAGTGTAGTTTTAATTTGCATTTGTCTAATTGCTAGAGATGTGGAACATTTTTCCATATATTTTTGGGGCATTCATATCTCTTCTTCTGTGAAGTGCCTGATAAAAATATGGTACAATGAAATATTAGCCATAAATAAGAATGGAATTATGGCATTTGCAGGTAAATGGATGGAACTGGAGAATATCATGCTAAGTGAAATAAGCCAATCCCCAAAAAGCAAAGGCCAAATTTTCTCTCTGATATGTGGATGCTAACACATAATAAGGGATGGAGAGGAAAGAATAGTAGTTAATTGGATTAGACAAAGGGGAATGAAGGGAAGGGAGAGGAATGGGAATAGGAAAGACAGTAGAATGAATTGGACATAACTTTCCTATGTTCATTTATGAATACACGACCAGTGTAACTCCACATCATGTACAATCACAAGAATACAGTCCTAATTAGAATAAGTTATACTCCATGAATGTATAATATGTTGAAATATACTCTATTGTCATATATATCTAAACAGAACAAATAAAAAATTTTTAAAAGAAAAGGCAAAGGTGTAGGATAGTTAGATGACATGAGATAAAAATGTCAGAGAATTTTAGGGGAAAGAAAAGGAGAATGACCTGGAGTGAGGGAAGGAGGACAATTATCCCATATTTTACTGTATCTTCAGACCCAACATTTCAAGAAGTATAGAACATACATGATATAACATGAATCTAATGGAGAGCCAGGTTTATAATAAAACAAGAAAATATTGAGAAAATAAATGTTCACTAATGATGAATTTGAGTCCCGCAGGCCCGGAGTCTCCCTACTAGTTCCTTCCATTTGACTAGTAGAGGCTGTAAGCATGAAAGTCTTATTCTCAAAGCCCCTTCAGCAGGCAGAATTTTTCCAGACTTTGGTGAATCATGAATTTTGTTTAGCAGAATATATATTCTTTTGTATTTCTGCAGTGGGAATGCCTTTGCACTTTTTAATACATTTTGCCTAGTACAGAAAGAAGCAAAACTAGAAGCAAAACTAATCCACATATGTATTGTAGGTTTTCTTTTTTCTTTTTCGTTTTCTTCTGTACCAGGGATTGAACCCAGGGGGCACTTAGCCACCAAGCCACATCGCCAGCTAGTTTTATTTTTTAATTATGAGACAGGATCTCACTAAGTTGTTTAGGGCATTGTTAAATTGCTGAGGCTGACTTTGAACTTGCAATCCTCCTGCCTCAGCCTCCCAAGTCCCTGGGCTTACAGGTATGTATCACTATGCCTGGCCTATTGAAGGTTTTCTACAATGGGCACTTGAAGGGACTAATCAGATACAGAGAAGAGACCCATTTGGATTGGTAATGACATCCTAGAATTAGGACTACTGAGCAAATAGTGGGGAACAGAGCCACTCTGAACCTCTCATAAATCCCCAGTTTGATAAAGGACTAACACTGAGGTAGAAAATAATTGAGCTTCCTGGGATAGTCTGTGGCAAAATAGTGATGAATTTCAGCAATTCTTCTGAGTAAAAGTCAGAGCCAAGGACTAATCTTTACCTAGTTTTTATTATTTTCACTCCCTTGTATCTCTGTTAACTGGTTGGGGTACCTGAGAAAGCTAGGGTTGCATAAATCTTCAAATCTTAAATTGATTAAATCTGACAATACGTTGGCACTGAAGTAGCACATTGCTTTTTTTTTTCTTATTAAGTATTCTATGCCATTAATTCAGAGCAGTAAATGGAGTTAGGTTTTCTTCATAATGCTTTTTAAAAAATATTATACTAAATCATCACTACACTTCATGCACATCCTTCAGCTGGAATAATGTAATGGGTTTTTAAAAGCATTTTCTTCCCTGATCTGATATTTTGGGATAGAAACCAAGAGCTTTTGTCCAAGTAATTTCAAAAGCTTTTTATTGACTTATTTCTGGAATACTTCATCTCTGCGTTCTTAGAATAGATATCAAATGATATTTGACTTAATTTCATCTTACATATTATATTTGATATGTTCCTAGCCATCATTAGAAGAGCAGTAATGAAAATCAAGTACACAGACAGAACACAATATTTATGTTTTCTTTGGCATACATAACTTCATATATAACCGTGTGGCAATGTTACATATTGCTTAGACACAATTTTATTCTTATTTTTTTTAAATTTTGTGCCCTTTTTGGTCTGCGTCAAAAATAGAATATTATGGTTAATCAAGGATCAAAATAGTTGTAGGCTTATACAACTTGTAACACATAGAAGCTTCATAGACACAAACTCAGGTGTGCAAAAGATGGCAACTCACTTTATTTCTCCCATAAGTAAAATTAATTTCTACCTCTAGCTCCTGTTTCCACCTGATGGCAGAAAGCTTTATCTTGTTACTTGAGGTCAACTCAGGTAAATACAGTAATTTAAGTTAAAATGCAGTTCAGCGTGCTTCCCTCTCTTCCCCTCACCCCAGGATGGTGTATCCTTTGTGGGTAGAGGTAAGGCCTAGAGGGTCATAAATAACATTATGGCATGGGATAAGCAGAGAATTCAGCTCTGGAATTCACTGATGTAGCTGGAAATTGCTCATACTTGCAAACACTGGGTTTACGTTTGGTTTTTCATTTATATGTTCCACTTTGGTATCTTCAGATGTGGCCTCTTTGAAGGCTAATTAAGACCTCTGAGACATAGATGTTTCCTTTGTATAATCTATTCTCTGAAGCAAGGGATGGTCTGGCCATTGCTCTCACCTCTCTGAAGCTGTAAGTGTTGTAATTGCTATCACTGGGCTCTGTTTCACTGCCTTCATCTCACTGAGGACCAAAGGACTATGCTGAGATCATTTGTGTATCACTTCCAAAGCTCCAGATGTGAAGCAGACACAAGTCTTCTTCATAGACACCCCCAAAGTTTTGCATGGTGGGCCTGTTGTCCACCACCCTTCCCAAAGACCAGTTGTAGGAGGGGACAGGGTAAAGACCCCCCATAAGAATCTACACTAGGCTTTCTTCTTCCACTTTTGAATTCTTTTCAGAGGATGGCAAGTAGATGTTACTCTGGTTCTTTCTTGGAAGAAATCTTAGGCCTCAGTTATTCTAGAGCACAACTTTTTACAATTCAAAAACTTGCCAGTTTTTAGAATCTACTTATGAATCCAAAATATAATTGTTGACTGTTTCTTTTTACATCTACTACCCCCAGAGGCAAGGGATGCTCTGATCAAGTACAGGGAGCTGAGCAAGATGAGAAAGAGCAGGGGATGGGTCAAAGAGGAGACTGTAGACTGGAAGACACATTGGTGAGTCCCTGAAGCTATTATCCACACCCTCTGCTCTGAGCTGGTGAACATTGCCATTTGTATATTCCTCTTGAGATTCCAAGACATGAGCCTATTCTAATTTTCTTCTGACCTCTTCCATCAGTACATTATAATTTTTTCCTTCCTCTCCAATCCTTTTTCTCCATTCCTGCTTTTGTCTCAAACAGAGAAGCCCTGTTTTTGGCTCTTTATTTTTCTCTTTTAACCTTTGCCTCTTTGAATTTTTGTGTATTTCTACACCATCACTTGGCATATCTATAAAATAGTGCCTTATTTCCAGTCCCGACCTCTAATCTCACATTTCAATGGCTTTAAAGACATTGCTGCTTGGATCTACCATCACCTCAAAATCACATGTCCACAATCAAACCTATTATATTTTCTTTACCTTTCAAAACCAACCCCCGATTTTTTATTCATTTCTGTTACAGTTACCACCATTTTTCTAATCATTATGTTCAAAATTCTTTCATTTATTGACTTCTAACAGTCATCAAATGTCATGCATTATTTTTTGATATATCTCTTTTATATTTGCACCCCTGTCTCCATTCTGAATCTCACCATGAGACTGTGACAGCCTTTTATCTCAGTGCTTGTGCTCTGACTGAAGAATTTCCTGAACCTCATCTTCTCCTGCCTCATCCACCTTCTTTGGATCTCTTGGTTACCTCTATCTTATTTTGGCTGTACACTTTGGCTTTCACATTCCATCTTGCTTCTTAAATGAATGATTAGATTTTAAATGCTCTCTCTTGGCTCTGATTCAGAGGATCTTACAGGGTTTTTGTTCTTCAATTTTGTGAGCTAAGCCTGGATGCAAACTTGACAGATGAAAATGATCGAGCCTAGTCCTCACCTGGCCTCTTCCTAACTGGGAAAAGGCATCAGACTAATTCCACTGCACAACATCCTCAGATTAATGATAGTTTTGTCCTGTCTCTTCCTTACTTCCTATTCCTCTCTACCTACAGGAGAAGATTCAAACATATTGGGCTTGCATTTAAAATCCTCTGCATTCTGTCATCTCTAGCTTTCTAGCTTTATAAGATTCATAAAAGAACCCTCAGTTGGTCCACTAAATGGATCTAATTACTATCTCTCCAGAACTTTTTGCTTTGGGATGTCTATTTTTTTCAGATATCTGAAATTCCCTACCCTGCCCTACCCTGCCCCCAACTCCTCTTTGGAAAACATACCCTTCTTTCATATTTTAGCTTAAATTACTGCCTAAAAGCTTTTCCACTAGCTTATTGATTCTCTCCCACTGAAACCATAAAATAATAATAGGAAGTGAAACAATGGATCTTTATAATCAAATAAACAGAAAGATAAAATATAAAGGTATCCACACATACTAGTTGAATAAAAATAATTTTATTGATTGTTATAGCAACTTGTCTGGCCTAGCTCTGATGGATTTCTGTGGCAAATGATTTTTAATTGTTCTAGCAAAGGTCTAGCATGACTTCAGAAACCCCACATCTATTTCTTCTTCCTAGGTCTCTCCCTGAGGTTTGTGGCATCTGTTCTCCCTGTATTTTCCTCCAATTCTTCCCTTAATTCCCTGCCTTTGGTCCTCCTTTCTCAATGAATGCTCCCTTTCTGACTGGGTCTCACTTTTTTCTGCTTAAAACCTGATCTGCTGGTGTTCTCTAAGTGACTCACCACTGATTTTTAGGACAGACTTATGACTCACAAGTCTGCCATTGAGTCTTCTATAGCAAGACTAGTCCCAGGACCCCCACCCCCACCTCCGAGTCACCCCCGAGCTTTCTGGCTGCCGACAGCTGAAAAGCTTTCCTCTATTATGGTTTTCTACCATAACGTTTCTGCCTTGAGGTCAGCCAACTATAGACTGTGATCTCCGAAACCATAAGCCCAAATAAATTTTCCCTCCTTAAGTTGTTCTTGTAGATATTTTAATCACAGAAACAAAAAACTCACTAACACAGTAAATAATTGGCATATGCATATAATAAGCCTTCTGGGTAAACTGTTATTTTCTCATGTAAACTATTTTCATGGCCTCCAAATTGCCTCTAGTCCTTTTATTGCTCTGTGTTCCTAAAACATAAATATGATCATGTTATTTTGCTGCTTGAAAATTGTTGACAGATGTGCACTGTCTGCAGGATGAAGTTCAGTCCTGCAGTGTAGAATACAAGGTTCTTCATCATTTCCCACCTTTCAGGCCAATGATTCTGTCTTCCAGTTACTTGGGCTACTCATCCTTTATCCAGAGGTATGACTTTCCCTGATTCTGTCCTTTTGCCTGGAATGCCCATTGGCCCTTATGAACCAGAAAATTCTTATTCTTTCTTTCTGTCCCAGAACATGTAGTTCTAATGTTGCCTGCTCAGTGAAGCCTTTCTCCTAATAATATTATCAATACTTAAAAATAATAATTAGTTATACTTATTATGTATTTGCCACATGCCAGATCCTGTGCTACATTTCATATTTATTATACAATGAATTTAATCTTTTCAATGACCCTATGAGTAAGGTAAATATTAGATTTTATTATACACATGGGGGAACCAGAGTTAGAGAGATTAATTAAGAACAATTAATTTAAAGAACAATTAATTTAAAGAACAATTTTTTGTTCTTCAGCAGGATTTTGGATATCCCTACATTACAGTTCCCTGTTATACTACCATTTATTCAAAGGGTTGCTCTCTGCCTTCCTTCTTGCACAGTAAGCCCTTGTAGCTTAGAACCCTGCATTCACCTTTTTATCTTCTTGGCTCCCTGGGATACCTGGTACATAATAATAAGTCAGAAAGTACTTCCTCTTGTCTGAATTGTGTTTTCACCAAGATAATTTTTTCTAATTATGTCTAAAATTTCCCTTTGAACCTTTGAAACTGGTTTAAAATTACCTTGTTTATTTTAAAAAAATAAAATGGAGAGAATGAGATATTAAGATATGGAGATATTAAGCTGCTGCTGTTGTTGTTGTTGTTGTTATTATTATTATTATTATTATTATTATTTTGTTACCAGGCATTGAACTCAGGGGCACTTAACCACTGAGCCACATTCACAAGCCTCTTCCTTTTTTTTTTTTTTGTATTTTATTTAGAGACAGGGTCTCACTGAGTTGCTTAGCACCTCACTAAATTGCTGAGGCTGGTTTTGACCACTTAATCTTCCTGCCTTTGTTTGCCTCCAGAGCAACTGAGATTACAGGCATGCACCTGGCTTTGCTTTACTTTTTTAAAAAATCAACTTTAAACACAAATGATAAAAAGCTCCACTGTAAAAACAAATAAAATGTAAAAAGCATTCATATGCATTTTGTGGTATTGACATGAAAGGAGTAAAAATGGATTTTATTATGATTAAATTAATTCTGAGACTTCTAATGATACCCTCAGTACTATATTTTTTGAAACAATAAGGCTGCAGCTACAGAAATTTACTAGTATAATAGCCCTACATATCTTTCACTGATGAGTACTTCTCTATTCAAAACAGTCTCCATTTTTTATTTTATTGGCAAAGAAGCTTTTGAAATAACACATGAAAAGATTAGGCTTTTCTGTCAAACATGACAGATAAAATTAGAAATTCTATCAAAGAGGTAGTTTTGGAGAAAATTTTAGTTTATTTATTTATTTTTGCCAGAATATGCCTCTATAGAGAGAGATGTCAGGCAATGCAAATTATAACTTAACTCCAGTTATTCTACTATTTAGATGGATATAAATATCAGAAATATGAATTTGAATTTTGGGAAAATTTCCTTAAAGTTATGGGAATAGTAAGAGCATTGAAAACAGCTTATTTTATAACTAAATGAAATTTAAAATGCAGTAAATTTTGTAGTGCAGTTATAAGTCAGACTACCACAATAATGTTTGCCCCCACGGACCTCCAATGTGGCTTTCTATTTGGGGCAGACAATGAATAAGGTAGAGAATTTGCTGGAGAGGGGCAATAGGGCCAACAATTGGGAATGAAATGAAGGAAATAATAATATTAACATTAATCAAGCGCTCATGATCAGACACTGGGCTAAGGTTTAGCATGAATTATTTCATTTAAAGCCATGACTCTATGAAGTAGGCATTTCTATTATCCCTATTTTATGTATGAGAAAACCAAAGTTTAGAAGAATTATAGCACTTATTCGTGGAAACATAGTTTAGTAATATCCAGGTAAGAGCAAAATTGACACGATCTTGACTTCAGAGGTTGCACTTTTAACCATAAGGGTTAAACCACAAGGCTCTAGTGGCTTTGCTTAGCATTAACCTTCATAAATAGGAACTTATGGTGAAAAAATGTTCAATTGTTGGATTCAACTTAAGAAATGCAACAAATAGGAAATCAAGAAAAACATTTCTGGTCAAGATTGATGTTGGTTTGGGGGAGGTTAGGGGCTCCATCTTTTAGATATGCTCTTTAGACAATAAGAAAACTAAATGCACAAATAGGAAAATTAAGGCATACACAAGGAAAAATATAATTTTAGATGACAACTGAAGAGGTTGTACTGCTAAAACCATTATGAAGATACAATCTTTACAGTAATCTCAGACAACTTCAGAGACAGTAGTTTATAACCTCCCTGACAAACATTATGGCCATGAATTTCTCCTCAATGTCTATGCTAAATCTATCAAACTGAAACTTAAACTCCTGATTTACTTAAGCATAGATGATCCATATATGTTCAAGGAAACTATACAAAATGTTGACATTTGGGTAAATTCAGGTTAATTACGGGCAGAATCTTCAGGCTATTAATTTTTTTATAAGCCTCGAATAATTTCTCAGTAGTGATGAATCTGCCTAGCATTGATGTATAGCCAACTCTAAAAGTCTAGTTAATAATTATGCATGTGGGGATTCGCCCCTTCTCCCTTTGGCCAACTGTCCCCTATAATTTCTCTGCTTATTCACAATTAAAATCCATCCACCTTGCTCATTGTTAGCAGATAGTCAAACATATTTGTTAGGGTTAAAATAATATTTAGTCAAAATTATATATTACACATAAAGTCATCTTTTTAAAAATGTCTCCTTTTGCTTACTAATAATTGACTCATTTTGCTTTCTTTGACATACCATGTCACGTTGTTCTAAATTAATTCACTGAATTTGGTTCATAACAGTTGTCTATTCTTGTGTGGTAATAACATGGTCTGTACTTTTAAACAGATGCATTTCATTTTTAAATACTTTGATTTTAGCATAATTTAAGCTCACAGCAAAACTGAATGGAAAGTAGAGTCACCACATTCCTCCTGTTTTCACACATGCATAGCCTCCCCTATTATCAACATTCCCTACTGAAATGGTACATTGTTACAATTAGTAAACCTACACTAACACACAATTATCTCCCAAAGTCTATACTTTATATAAATTAGAGTCCACTCCTGGTGTTGTTTGTACTATGGGTTTTAGCAAATAGATAATGAAATGTATCTACCATGGTGATATACAGAATGGTTTTGCTGCCCTAAAAATTCTCTGTGCTATGTCTTTTCATTCCTTCTTATCTTCTAATCTCTGCTCAGCACTGATCTTTCAGTTCTCTCCATAGTTTGCCTTTTCTAGAATGTTGTATGGTTAGAGTCATATAATGTATAGCCTCCTCAGATTAGCTTCTTTCACTTAATAATATTCACTTAAGGCTCTTCCATTTCTTTCTATCACATGATAGCTCAGTTATTTTTAGTGCTATACTTCATTGTCTGGATGAAATTTATTTATTTGGTTAGTTTATTTATTCACTTAACTACTGAAAGAAACCTTTGATTGCTTCCAAGTTTTGGCAATTAAAAATAAAGCAGTGAGCTGGGGTTGTGGCTTAGTGGCAGAGTGCTTGCCTGTCGTGTGAGGAACTGGGTTCGATTCTCAGCACCGCATATAAGTAAATAAAAAATAAAGGTCCATCAACAACTAAAAATACATTTAGAAAAAATAAAGCCATTGCAAACATCCATGTCATGGTTTCATGTGGATATAAGTTTTCAATTTATTTGGGTAAATAATGACTGCAATTACTAAGTGGTCTGATGAGAGTAGTTTGGTAAGAAAAAGTCAAACTGACTTTCCAAGGTGGCTGTATCATTTATTCCCAACAGCAATGAATGAGAACTCTAGTTGCTCCACAGAAGGACCTGCATTTGGTATTTTTCATTGATTTGAATTTTGGCCATCCTAACAAGTGTGTAGTGAGATCTTCTTATTTTCATTAACATTTCTCTAATGACATATCATGCTAAACATCTTTTCATATACTTATTTGCCATCTCTTTTACTTTTTCTTCCCCATGGAGGTACTGGGGATCAAATCCAGGGCCTTGGGCCTACGAGATGCTCTACCACTGAGGTATATCCCCAAACCATTGTTCATTTAAAAATCAGGTTACTTTCTTATTGTTGATTTTTATGACTTCTGTGTCTTGGATACTTTCTTTTACCATATGTGTCTCATTTTTACCCTTTATTTATTTATTTTTAAAATATTTTTTATTTGTTCTAATTAGTTATACCTGACAGTAGAATGAATTTTGACCCATCATACATAAATGGAGTATAATTTCTCATTCTTCTGGTTGTACATGATGTAGAATCACACTGGTTTTGTAGCATATATATATACATAGGGTAATAATGTCTGATTCATTCTACTATCCTTCCTACCCCTATACTCCTCCCTTCCCTTCACTGTCCTCTGCCTAATCCAAAATAACTCTATTCTTCCCTAATGCTCCCACCCTTATTGTGAATTAGCATCTTCATACCAGAGAAAATATTTGGCCTTTGTTTTTTTGGGATTGGTGTATTTTACTTATCATAATATTTCTCAGCTCCATCCATTTACCAGCAAATGCCATAATTTCATTGTTCTTTAAAGCTGAATAATATTCCATTGTGTATATATACCACATTTTCTTCATCCATTCCTCTGTTGAAGGGCACCTAGGTTGGTTTCATAGTTTAGCTATTGTGAATTAAGCTGTTAAAAATATGGATATGGCTGTGTCACTGTAGTATGCAGATTTTAAGTCCTTTGGGTATAAACCTAGGAATGGGATAATTGGATCAAATGGTGGTTCCATTCCACGTTTTCTGAGAAATTTCCAGATTACGTTCTATAATGGTTGCATCAACTTGCTGTCCTACCAGCAAAGTAGGAGCCACATTCTCACCAAAATTTATTGTTGCTTGTATTCTTGATAACTGCCATTCTGACTGGAGTGAAATGAAATCTTAGAGTAGTTTTGATTTGAATTTCTTTAATTGCTAGAGATGTTGAACATTTTTTCATATATTTATTGATTGATTGTATTTCTTCTACTGTGAAGTATCTGTTCAGTTCCTTAGCCCATTTATTGATTAGGTTATTTGGTTTTTGGTGTTAAGTTTTTTAAGTTCCTTATATATCCGGAGATTAGTACTCTATTTGATGTGTGTGTGGCTCTCTCTTCACAGTATTGTTTCCTTTTCTGAGAAGAAGCTTTTTAATTTGAATGCATACCATTTATTGTTTCTTGATTTTACTTCTTGCACTTTAGGAGTCTTGTTAAGGATGTTAGATGCTAGGCTGACATGGTGAAGATTTGGGCCTCAATAAAATTCTGGAAAATTGCTTACAAAAACATATTAAAAACATAGTGCACTACAATCAAGTGGGGTTCATCCCAGGGATGTGAGGTTGGTCCAACATATGGAAATCAATAAACATAATTCACCACATCAATAAACTTAAAGACAAGAATCATCTGATCATCTCAATAGATGCAGAAAAAGCATTTGACAAAATACAGCACCTCTTCATGTGAAAAACATTAGAAAAATTAGGGATAGTAGGAATGTACCTCAACATTGTAAAAGCTATATATGCTAATCCCAAAGCCAGCATAATTCAAAATAGAGAAAAATTGAAATAACTCCATCTAAAAACTAGAACAAGACAAGGATGCCCTCTTTTACCACTTCTAGTCAACATTGTCAACATTAAACCTCTAGCTAGAGCAATTAGACAGGAAAAAGAAATTAAAGGAATATGAATAAGAAAAGAAGAACTCAAACTATCACTATTTGCCAATGATGTTTTTTTTTAATTTATTTAGAAGATCCACTGGAAAACTTCTAGAACTAATAAATGAATTCAGCAAAGTAGCAGGATATAAAATCAATACCTATAAATCAAATGCATTCCTGTATATCAGTGATGAATTTACTGAAAGAGAAATTAGGAAAATGACCCTATTCACAATAGCCTCAAAAAGAAAATACTTGGGAATCAATCTAACAAAAGAGGTGAAAGTCTTCTACAAGGAAAACTACAGACTAAAGTAAGAAATTGAAGAAGACCTTAGAAAATACAAAGACTTACCATGCTCATGGATAAACAGAATTAATATTGTCAAAATTGCCATACTACCAAAAGCGTTACACAGATTTAATGCAATTCCTATTAAAATGCCAATGATTTTCTTCATAGAAATAGAAAAAGCAATCATGAAATTCATTTGGAAAAATAAGAGACCCAGAATAGCCAAAGCAATCCTTAGAAAGAAGAGTGAAACATGAGGCATCAGAAAACCAGACCTTAAACTATACTACTGAGCCATAGGAACAAAAACATCATGGTACTGGCACCAAAATATACACGTAGAACAATGATATAGAAGTCACAGAGACAAACCTATAATAAATACAGTTATCTCATATTAGACAAAGGTGCCAAAAACATTCACTGGAGAAAAGAAGGGCTATTCAACAAATGGTGCTAGGAAAATTGGAAATCCATATGGAACAAAATGAGATTAAATCCATATCTCTCACCCTGCACAAAACTCAACTCAAAGTGGATAAAAGATTTAGGCACTAGAACAGAGACCCTGTGCCTAATAGAAGAAAAAGTAAGCCCAAATCTTCATCGCATGTGTCTTTTGCAAATATTTTCTATTTATTTTTTTAAGTCTACACATTTTCAAAGTGTTTAGTTATTCTTTCCCCTGATGAATATTCTTCATTAATTCAATTTCTTTGAAAACTCTTATGTTCATATATTTAACAAAAACATCTGCATTTGGCATTGTCCTAGTAATAGAAGGTGAATAAAGGCACTTGATGTCTTTGCCCCAAAGAGTTCAATCAGTCCATCATGAGAGAGAATATAACAGGGGATACATTAGAAATATGCGTAGGTTGTTACAGATAGATACAAAAGAAAGTTGTAACTTTCTTGGGATAGGTAAGATCAAATGAGTAACAACTACAACAAGTAATAGCTGAGATTTATTTATTGAGCTATTACTTGGTACCTGGCACCATGGTCAAAAATTTTACCTACATTATCATATTTAAAGTACACACAAAAGTCTATGATGTAGGTACATTTTAATATTGTTACATTAAAGATTTTGTTCAAGAAGGATTACATGGACAAAGTTGAAAGACAAATGATAAAATAGGGAGAACATATTTGAAATGTCAATGTCTAAAACCAACAAAATATTAAATATCTGAACTTTGTAAGGAACCCCGGCAAGTAAACAATGAAATAGGAAATACAACTTAAAAATGAATAAAAAATATAAATAGGCAATTTACAAAGTAGAAAATACAAAAGATTAACAAGCATATAAAGTCTTGTGAAAAATATTAGTAATCATAGAAACACATATTAAAATAATGAACTATCACTTTCCCCTGTTAGAATGGAAAAAAATAAAAGGAATGCCAAGTGTGGGGATATAGGAATCTTAGTACACTGATTGTAGATTAGACAGAGTATTTATTTTGAAAGCAATGCATGTCCACCTGGTTAAATTATATATATATATATATATATATATATATATATATATATATATATTTAAATACAGCAATTCTAGTCCTTCCTCCTTCCTTGTGAACCCCTTGCTGCTTTTCTGAAGCAATGTTACCCAGTCCTTGGGTTCAAACAGTGATTATCTTGACTAATCCTATTAAGCCTGTGCCCCTTTGTCGGTGATTGGTACAGAAATGGGCATGTGCCACATAGTCAAATACAAATGGGTGTCTGCTAGGAGGTTACTAAGTTTGTGTTTCCTGATAATGCAAGACTATGAAATTTGGGGTTTCAGCTGTCATCATGCTACAATGAGAAGAAAAAAAAACAGTCTCAAAAAAGAGAAAAAAAAATGTTGAGATGATGGAGCAGGAGGACCTTGGCCTTTGAAGAAATCATTGAGTTTGCATACCAAGCTTGAAAACAACTTTCAGTGGAATGCTAGTTTTCTTGTCTTGCTACTTAATTAATTAAATATCCTTCTGGCTTAAATGCCTTTTAATGGGGTTTTGTTACTTCTGGGAAAAAATCATTCTTAAGTGAGTCAGTGCTGAAATGTTTGTCAAATGAGCAGATTGTTATCAATATCACAAAAGAAACAATTTTCTTTGTTGGTCTCTATTTCTGCCATTGAAAAAGTTAAAGAAGTGGAGGAGTGATGAATGCAGATAGCATAACACTGAACTAAAATAGCTGAGTCTTATAGGGCTACTGCAATAAATTATTATACATTGTGTGGCTTAAAATAAAAAAGACTAAGGGTGTCACTCAGTGGTAGAACCCTTGGTTGCCTAACATGCATGAGGCCCTAAGTTGATTTCTAGTACCAACTTTCCAGCTTCTGGTGGTTACTGGAAGTCTTTGGTTTGTAGTTATATCACTCCAATATTTACCTTCATGTTTAAATGGTCTTCTTTGTAATTGATATCTGAGTCTTTTCTTCTTACAGGACACCAGATATTGGCTTTAGGTTCCACACTAAACCAGTAGGAGCTTATGTTGATCCTTACCATGATTACATCTGCAAAAATCCCTGCTTATAAATGAGACCACATTCTGAAGTTCTGAGTATACATGAACTGTTCAACCCACCACAGATTCTAAATATTTTATTCATTTTATCTGTGGCCAGAATATTTAAACTCCAAGTCTTCCATTTTTTAGTGACATTCTCATTGATATCTTTAGTTACAGTCTCTCTTATTAGCTGATGATCTCCTGTCACAATAGCATTTAACTTCTCATTAAAGCATAATCATTATAAGGCAATTCTACATTATGTTGCATTTTGTTAAATGCAGGCACATATATCCTGATTCTCCTTAAAGGACATTACTGCTTAAAGTATCACAGATACATCAGTATACTGCAAAGCAAGCAAACAACAAACAAAAATAATAAATTAAATTGATAACATTTTTTCTTATCTATTGACTTTTGAGGGAATGGTATTTTTTAATAGTCTATTTTAACATTTTCATTTTGCTTTTCCTAGAGATAATATTAACTACAAAAATCAATAATCATATTTATTGTAGAGATGTTATACTCACCTCTCCTTCTCAAAGGTAGTATCAAGGTAGTGTGGAAAATTACTACTCATTTTTGGAATTATAACCAAAGTCTCTAATGTTCAAATATTTGGAGTTCTTACCTGGAGTCCTTTCCTTTTAATATTCATTGAAATCTGTTTCACTTATGAAGTTCTTTTGAGAAAAAATCCTTTATTGATGTATTTTGGGTTGGATTTCAAACTAATTCTTGTCCTTTGTTCCTTCACTTGTGTTCCTTAATTTTGATCCCATAAAAAAAGAACTTCAACTGGCAAGGAAGCTGGGCCTTATTTTCCTTAAGGTCAACATTAAATGTGTTTCACAAGCTCTTTTGATAGATTGACTACCAAAAGGTCATAAATCTAATAGTTTCCTAATGTAAGCTCTGGGCAAGGAGGCTATTAACCATTATTTAATTTTACTTTTTTTTGTCTAGCAGTCTCAATTTATTAGCTTAAATATTTCATTTGACTGAAGTATTTGAGAGAGGAAAAAAATGTCTGATCATTAAACTGAATTTGGCTAAATCAAGTAGAGAGAGCAGGCCATTTCCAGCACTGAGCAGCCTAGCAGATACAAAGGGAAGGAAGAATGTCAGTTATTTTCTAGAACAAAATGAAAATTGTTCTTTTTATGATAAAGAAGATAATACTCTTTGTAAAAAAAAAATTGTCTCTGGCAAATTCCCACTTATCCTTTAGTAAACTATGCTGAAGTTTACTTGGAAAAATTTCTTTGACTAGGTTAGGCTGCCCTAGTACATGACGATGTTAACCTGTACTTCTTCACTGAACTTATTACAATATAAATAATAATATGTGTAATTATCTTTTAAATTTATGCTTCCCTACAGTATATAAGTTCCATGAGGGCAGGAATTGTGTCTTATTCCCCACTGTGTTCTCCTTCCTGGCACATTCTCTAGCCCAGGTCTGATCAGTTAATAACTTCAGTGAATAAGGATAAATAAAAATAGAATGCCTATATTCTTAATTCCCAAATAAAAATGGATAACATTTTAGTAAGCTTATTTTTTTCTATGTTTTTGTGGTTGAGAAATTACTCTATGTACAATTTTCTAGTTTTCTCACTTAATGTTATCTAGTTTTTCCTTTTTATTTTTTGGGGTGTTGGGCATTGAAATCAGGGCACTCTATCACTGAGCTACATTCCCAGCCCTTTAAATTTTTTTTTTCTTTTTAAAATTTTGAGACAGAGTTTCACTAAGTTGGGGAGGCTGTCCTCAAATTTGTGATCCTCCTGCTTCAGCCTTCTGAATCACTGGAATTACAGGTATGTATCACCAAGCCTGGCTTAGTTTTTCTTTTAATGATTTTTTGAAGGTTTTTTTTTTTAATTTAATTTTTTTATTAGCTACACATGACATTACAATGATCTTGGCAATTCATATTTGAATCATTGGGGTATAATTTCTCATTTTTCTAATTGTACAGATTGCAGAATCACACTGGTCATAGAGTCACCTATATACATACAGCAATCATAATGTCTATTTTTAATGATTTTTTTAACTTAAAAAGCTGTGTCAATCCATGATAAAACACAAAGCTTTAAATAATAACAAAGAATGGAGAACAAAAGTCCTCTTAGATCCCAATCTTCATTCAAGAGGTAACCACTGTTAAAGGTTAAGTACTTTCATTAGTTTCCTATTGCTGTCTTAACAAATAAGCACACATTTAGTGGTTTAAAACAAATGCATTATAGTTCTGGAGGTTGAAAGTTCAAAATGGGTTGGCAGAGCTGCACTGCTTTTGGAAGCTCTAGGGAAGCATTCATTCTCTTGCCTTTTCCAGCTTCTAGAAAATAAACTCATGGCACTTTATCACTCTGACCACTCCTACCATCTTCACATCTCTGACCTCCTTGCCTTCTTCTTTTAATGACTCCTGTGATTACACTGGATCAATCCTGATAATCCAGTATAATATCTCCCTCTCACTATCTATAAATCACACTTGCAAATTTCCTTTTGCTATGTAGGGCAACATAGTCATAAGTTCTAGGGATAAGAACATAGATAACTTTTTTGCTTTTTTTTTTGATACCAAGGATTTAACCCAAGTGCCTTTTATCACTAAGCCACATCCCCAGCCCTTTTTATTTTTGAGACAGGTTCTCTTTACATTGCTTAGGGCCTGGCTAAGTTGCTGGCTTTGAATTAGTGATCCCCTTATCTCAGCCTCCCTAGCCACTAGGACTACAGGGCACTGCCACACTCAGCTTGGACACAGATATCTTTAGGGAGCCATTATTCTGCCTACAATGATATCCATCTAGCAATTTTCTATAAAACTTTACAATACATGGTGTCATTAAAATATTTACTAAATGTCCCTGCAATTTTAGAGAATTTCACCAGATGCTTAATGAATAAAATCGATGTATAATTAAATAAAAGTCAATTAAACAAAATCAACTGCACTTGTAAAAAATTCTCAAATCATGGAGCACTGAATTCTTTATCAATTAGCTTTTTTTCAATAGAACCACTGGGTTCTTGATGGACAAGAGAGAACTATACGAGGAAGCAATCGTTGAACTGTTAAAGCATTTGACATAACTTTATGACCGGGTCACTATGGCATTTTAATGACTGCACAGGATTTTCAAGTTCTACTTTTGCATTGCAGCAATGTTATTAAGGGTTAGTTTGAAGCTAATTAGAAGGTCATGAGATGGAAATGGATTACAGTAGAATAATAAACTATTGTTAAGTGGTTCACTGAAAGCAGGGAAGAAACATATTCAGGCCAAGTGAAAATGGAATTTAAGGTGGCCTAGTATCAAAATCAGAACTAGAAAATGATACAAATACACTAGAATAAAACCCTTTTGTTTTAATTATTTTTCTATTTGTATTGTATTATATATCTAATTTACTTTAATTGAATTTAATCTTGCCCAAAGAAATATATTTGGCTGTTGATACAAAATGCTTCAATCAAATACTTTGGGTTTTGACTGTTGCAGCAAACAGACTTGCCTGTAGGAACTAAATGTATACTACAAAACACACTGAAAAATCTCTCTCAAGGGTCATGTTTTGATCCTGATTAAACGTATCCTTTCCACTCATTTTATTTCTTATCATTTTTTTATTAGTCACAAAAGTATTTACAGTAGGTTTACACGAGTTTGTCTTCCAAATTGCTCGGGGTAAATATTTAAACCAGACTTTACTTGTATACAAATCCTTTACTTGTATACAGGTAATGTATGTGATCTCTATGTTTTAAAAAAAGGGCACACCTACTGTGCATTCAGTTGTACAGGCCAGATCAGATCTCCAAAAGTCATCTTTGAAACTGTCATTTATGACTTCCCTAATAGAATCCATCCCCAGGTTCTGATGTTGTAACTTTAAAATCCCTTTTGGTTACCTCCATTTTTCATTATCTCTATTCTTAATACTCTGGTCTAAGCTACCATTGCCTGGATGGTAGCAATAGCCTTCTAAATTCTGCACCCATTCTCCTCTTTGGAGTCAGTATGCTCTCTCCCTTTCTGGAACTTTCCAGTGGGTTTAGGATCCAGGCTCATAACTAGCCTTCAAGGGAGGTGGTACCTGCTTAGCAATTCAGCCCTTATCTTGTAGCACTCTCTGTTCTCTTCTGTGAACTGCAAGACTAATGCCATTCTAAAAGCTTGTCTAACAAGTCAAGCCCCTTTCCTCCACAAAGGATCTGTAAGGATTGTTTGCTCTGCTTTACAGTCATCTCTTCCCTGTCCTCCTCCTTTGCCTCAGTAACTTGTTAATTTCAGCTCAATTCATTTCCTCAGAGAAACCCACTCTGGATTTTCTTTAAATGGTTGAATCTCCCACTGGGAACTTTCCTACTAGTATTTTACAGTTGTTTAAATGCTTCTATTTTTAATGTTTGGCTCCCCCAGGCTGTAAACTCTGTCAGGACAGGAACTTGCTCAGTCTCTGCTCTTATGTGTTGCCTATGCCTAGCACAACACCTGGTATACAGCTGGTGCTTTTGTTAGTTTTTCTTCATATGACAAAAAACCTGAGGAAAAGTTTATTTTGGCTTATGGTTTCAGAGGTTCAGTCTATAGTGGGTTGATGCCATTTTTCTGGGCCTGAGGTGAGGCATAACAGGTGAAAGGGTATGGTAGAGAAAAGCTGCTCACCTCATGGTAGCTGAGAAGCAAAAAAGAGGGGGAGGAGCCAGAGGGCAAGATATAATCCCCAAGGCACACCCTCAGTGACCCACCTCCTCCAACCTGCCTATAGTTACCACCCAGTTAGACCATTCAAATTAGTAATCCATCAAATGAATTAATCTATTGATTAGGTTTTGGCTAATCATAATCTAATAATTTAACCTCCTGCATTAGTACAGGGCTTTTGGGGGTCATCTCATACCCAAATCACAACAGTGTTTCATGAGTATCTGTTGAATGAATAAAATAACATAGTAATTTTCTTGATGCAGAAAGGAAAGGGAGTGGGGGAGGAAAGATAAGGAAGCCATACAGGTAAAAGAAGAAGGCAAGAATAATCTATGATCACTAGGGATCTTGGAATTAGGAAGGTCAACCTTAGTTATCATTTGATTGAAGAATATCAGTAAAAACAGCTTGGACAGACTTTGTGGAGTGACTTACTATAATGCTCAGCTATAAAACTTTTATTAAAGAAGCTAGAAATGTGTGCATCTATGTGTAACTGTTTAAAATATTTTTCTTTTAGTTGTAGATGGACACAATGACTTTATTTTATTTATTTATTTTTATGTGGTGTTGAGGATTGAACCCAGTGCCTCACATGTGCTAGGCAAGCACTCTACCACTGAGCCATAACCCCAACCCCTAGTGTAATTTTGATCAATAAGACGCCCATTTTCTCTTTCAGTTATAAAATTAATGCTTAATTAATTCACTTTCAGGATAATTTAAGTTAATGAATAACTGAATGGAATTCCAGTCTAAACCCAGACTATGGCTAATAATTCTAACCAAACAAATTATCTAAACACAGACTATGGCTAATAATTCTAACCATACAAATTATAAACAATATTATATTTTAATAGATAAAAAGTATTTCTAATAGGGAATGTGTTTACAACTGTTCACATGTCCTTCATTTCTGGGTAAAGATGGCTGTTGCCTGTACTTGAAAAACAGTTTAAATGGGGAGGGGGGGGAGAAGAGAGAGGAATAGAAATCTACTTCTTTTAATATGACAATGAATATTCTAATCCAAGAGCTAATGATTAAGGTGCTAAACCCATTACTTTTAAAACTAAATAGCCTCAAAATAGACATGTTTTATTGAAAGAAAACAGAATACCCAGAAATACTATACTTAATAGAACTTAATAAAGGAGTACCATGAGACAAAAGAAAGGTAAGGAGTATGTAGAAAATTTTGTTGGATGCCAATTTTGATAAAAGTAGTGCCCGGTCGGTATAGCAGAGAGTCTCTCTCTCTGCCTTCTGGCCCCCATAAACTCACGTCTCCCTGTACTGGTCATCACCCTGAGTTTCTGAGGACATGCCACAAAGTTCTGAGTGGCCTGTATATAGCAATGGATAATTCACCAGTAACTTATAGCACAGACCAAAGTATATTCCAGATACTAAGAGTTAAACACAAAATTAAAAGAAAACAAGAAATTAAACATTAGAAATCTGCTGCCTTCAGAGATTTGCCTTTCTAGCTCTTTCTCATCATTTGGGTCTCGGATCAAATGTTACTGTTATGGTTTGGATGTGAGGTGTCCCCCAAAAGCTTACATGTGAGACAATGATAAAGTTCAGAGAAATGATTGGGTTGTAAGAGTCTTAATCCAATCAGTGATTTAATCCCCTATAGGGATTAACTGAAGTGGTAGAGTGTGGCTGTAGGAGGTGGGAATCAGAGTGTGGCTTTGGGTATATATTTGTATCTGTTGAGTGGAGTCTCTCTGCCTTCTGGTCACCATGATGTGAGCTGCTTTCCTCTGCCACACCCCAAGCACTGAAGAATGGAGCTGGCCTTCTGTGGACTAAGACCTCTGAAACCATGAGCCCTCAAATAAACTTTTCCTCCTCTGGTCATATCTTTAGTCATACCAGAGAAAAAGTTGACTAAAACAGTTGCCTTAGTTTTTTCCTGACTACACCACTGAAAGAGTGTCTCCTTTCTCCATTTTCTATCACTTTCTCCTATTTGTATCATTATGTGAATTTATTGTATTCATTTTTCTTTTTGTCTGCTTTTCTTACAGGAATGTGAGGTTCATTAGTGCAAGAAGTTCTAAGTATTTCTTGCTTGTATATTATCATCATTCAATAAGTTTTTGTTGAATTAATGAGTAAATGAAAGGCATTCTTGGTAGTGTATTAACTTTCTAGGCTTCATATAATATAAAACCTAAATTTGAGTAATTAGCATTAAGCCTCTCATAAAGTACAATAGCAAATGAAACAAAAGGGAAAGAGACAGGGAATGGGAAAAACAAAAGCATAAAATACGCAAGAGTTAATGATACTGCTTTATAAAGACATTTATGTTTTACATAAAATTTATATCAGAGGACACACAGATAGTTTGGAAACAATAACAAGATCTTGACAGTAATCAAAGAATTAGAAGTAAAACAACCTTGAGGTAACATTTTGTATCAAGGAGTTTAAAGGAAAAAATGGTGTAATTTGGTGTTAGCCTGTGTATTCTGATAGCATTGCAAGCTTTTATACTTTGGAAAGCAACATCTGAGTACTTGTTAAAGACATTTTTAAATATTTTGACCCACGACTCCTATTCGAGGAAAATTACAAAAAGAAAATAACTCAACAGATATAATGCCAAGTGTAAAAAAATATTCCTTATAATATTATTTTCTCAGTAAAACTTAGAATAGCTGTATTGCTCAATAGAGGGGCAATTCCTTCTTTATTTGAAGCGTCAATAATGGATGGAATTTCATGTTACCATTAAATGTTAAAATTGTAAGGACTATGAAGCATCTTGTAAACATGGTCATACTACAAGAATTTAAAACTGTATATATAGAGAATGGTGGCACATAGCTATGTGATCTTTGTTGCTTTCAGATAGGTTTTAGCTCTAACATTAGAGAATTAACTAAAGAAGCAAAACATGTTCACATCCTTCTACTATTAGGCCTCAAGTCTCTGAATTGCAGCATTCACTCATATCTCCCCTTGAAATTTATCACCTTTTGTGGCAAAACACTTGTTCTTCCCACCATAACCTGCTTCATATACTCTCAAGAACTGGCAGTACTATGCAAAAAGTGAAATCGCTTTTTAAAATTTGTGGATTCATAGGTTCTTTCCCCTTTCATTTTTTTTTCCTTAAATATTACATCTACTTTATAATACAAAAATCGAAAACGCAGTTAAGGATTAAAAACCCAGCATCCCCCAGTATTCTCGCTTCATTTCCCGGGAAAACTTGATTGAAAATGCTGAGTCCTAAAAGCAGGCGGAGGGCGGGTCTCCAGGAGGTCGCAACAAATAAAACGCAGGCGCACCCGCCGCTCTGCTTTACGGCACGCGTCCCGCCCCTCCAGGTACGGGAAGTGCGGAGCCGGCAAGCATGGCCGCCGCCTGCTTTCCCGGCCGGCTGGCGGCTGCCCTGGCAGCCTTGTTGCTCTTGTTTTTCGGAAGCTTGGCAGCTAGTCAGCTCGAGGTAGGAATTGGGCTATTTTGATGAGTTGGCCGTAGGAGGACGGCTGTGTAGTGGCCGCGAGCGCGTAGCAGATGTCCTATACACAGTAGTTTGACAGCAGCCTCCCTCCTGGAATCTTCAACCTCACCAGCGCTAGCGGGTGGGGAGGGTGACCCTGGGAACCGGACAGGATCGTGTCTGTCAGTTTTAGTCTTTAAAAATGGCCATTGAAAGGAATCAAATCCTTGGAGACAGAGGAGAACTTGCCTTTACTCCTACGTGTGTGCAGTCTTTCCTGGCAGGTGAATGTCAACACCGGAGTGCAGTACCTACTTCCCTCCTACTTAATAGGATTTTCTTTCTTCCTTCCTTTCTTTTCTTTTTTTTTTGGACCAGGGATTGAACCAGGGACTCGTAATCACTGAGCCACATCCACATCCCTTTTTGTTTTTTAAATTTTGAGACAAGGTCTCTCTAAGTTGCTTAGAGCTTCGCTAAATTGCCGAGGCTGGCTTGGAACTTTTGACCCTCCTGCCTCAGCCTCCGGACCCGCTGGGATTATAGGTTTGCGCCACCACACCTGGCTACAAGGCTCTTTTGATAACAGTCAGATGGGTACTCTTTTTTATACTAGCCTTCCAGGCGCCGCCCCCCTCCCCGCCCTTCTTTAATGTGTTTACTAACACTGTACTCAGATGGTTTTTCAGTTCTATAATTTTGATCTCTAGCATCATTTTCAGATTTGCATATTCAGCTGATTAAGGGGCCCAGATAGTCAGCAGACGTTTGGAAATCAGTGTCCAAAGTTTTATCTCACCTCCTTTTAGAAAGGCAGGCAAGGAAAAACTAAACATCTCTTTTCTCTTGTATTTCGTAGCCCAAAAGTGTTGCTGGTAAACTAGATACCCGGGAGTCCTAATTATCGCTAAATTTTGTGTTCTGAACTCTTATAAGTGACTTTACCTCTGTAGTTTCACCAGTGTAATTCAGGCTATGGTCGTTTCTTGTCTATACTATTGTAATTTATTTTGTTTCCTTTAGGCTTCTGTTCTCCTTTACATTAAATCCTATTTTTTTTTTTTTTCAGTTAGATTCTATCCCAGAACCGGGGGAGCTTAAATACTGAGTTACATTCCCAGCGCTCCCCACCCTTTTTTTTTTTTTCTTAACTTTGAGACAGGGTCTCCATAAGTTGCTGAGGCTAGTTTTCAATTTGTGATCCTCCCCTATCAGCCTCCTGAGTCCCTGGGACTACAGGTGTGTGCCATTGTGGCTGACCCCATTGTTGTTTTTTGTAGCTGCACAGTTGCTGTGCTTTTTCACAGTTTCAGGTTTTATACCTCCAATTTCTTTTGTCTGTTCCTTTATTAAGTTTCAGTAAAAACAACCTCTGTAGAACCTTTCCCTGTCTCTTACTTTTCCCTTTACTGTTGTAGTTGGTACATTCAACTAATACAGCAGTTACCCATTAGAGCCCATGTATTCTTTATGTGTTTTTTACTTGTTTCTTCTTTTTTTCTATCTTTTAAAATTTGTTATAATTAGTTATACATGACAGTAGAATGCATTTGACACATCATACATAAATGGAGTATAATTTCTTATTCTTCTGGTTGTACATGATGCAGAATAACACCAGCCATCTAGTCATATATGTACATAGAGTAATAATGTCAGATTCATTCTCCTATCCTTCTTATCCACAAACCCTCCCTTCCCTTCACTCCCTTCTATGGAATCCAAAGTAACTCTATATTCTTCCCTACCCACCCCCCTTATTTTGAATTAGCATGTGTCTATCAGAGAAAACATTCGACCTTTGTTTTTTTGAGCCAATTCCCCCAAACCATGCATTCTTTGTATTGTTATTTCATACTTCTCACTTAGGATACAGTAATTTCCAAAGTGGTTTGTCAGGAGTCGGTCTTTTTTCCAACCTGTTCTCCAGTTGCAGCTGGAATAACTTTTTAAAATCCACATCTGATAATGTCATTGTTATATCCATTAATGCTGTTCTGCTATTCTAAAGGTAAAGAACAAATCTTAAATAATTCAGATTAAAAAAAATCTTCATCAATACCCATAGACCCCGCTGCTTACATCTAGAATTCTTTTGCTGTTTCTTCCTTTCAAATGTCTAGTTATACTAAACTTCTTTCAGTTTCTCAAACCTTTTAGCTCTCTTCTGCCATTGGTCCATATTTCCTCTGTTTGGAATTGTCTTCCCTCCTTTCTTCATCTTTTGATTAACCCAAATGCCATTTCTTTAGGGAAATGTTTTCTGCCAAGTCCCCGTGTTATACTTTTTTTTTTTATAGAGATTTTCTTTGCTTTATAGGAGTTATATATAGTTCATTTTTATTTATGCTTAGTATGTGCTATCCTATTGAAGGCAAGTACTATGGCTATTTTTGCCCATTATAGTATTCTAATCACTCAGGGCAGTGGTTGGTACGTGATGTCCAATGAATGTGATGAATTAATGAATGTTGCATAGTAAAGTGATGTGTTTGTATGCTTGTCTGCCTTATTAAATGCTGGAATTCTTAAGAGAAACAGCATGCTTTTTAGTGATTTTCCTAAGACTGTACATTATGTGGTACCTGGAACATATGAGGTGCTTCATTAACTACACATAGTTTAAATAACTTTATAATGACTATATTGTCTAAAAAAAAATTAGAGTTACCACCTCAAAATTTTCACTAAAGTCTTAATGAAGTAAGAATATTGGGGCTGAAAAGTACATTAGAGATTTTTTGGGTCAAGTCTCATTTTCTGCATCAGAAAAGTCATTTAAGAGCTAAATGACTTACATCAATCTCACCCAGTCATATTTTAGCTGAGGTCGTCAAATTACTAAGCCAATACTTTATCCACTATAGGACTTTGCTTTCTTCAACATCTGGGCAACTATAGTATAGACAACTATAGTATAGACAAGGGTTTGTATGGGGAGGAAAAAACTGTATATTCTACTCATACATATTTGAGTAGAACTTTTTATTTTATTCTCCCTGAAATTTTTCTGTTAGCCACATAATTAAAACAGCTAATATTTGTTGTGCATTATGTTCTAATCGCTATTCTTGCATTTGGTGAGTTAAATAATGCTATTGCCATTTATAGATAGCACAGTAGAGGCAGAGAAGTTAAATGACTTTCCTAAATTTATACAACTAGTGAGTAATAGAGCCAGATTTGAACCCAAGCATTTTGACTGTTATTGTAATTAATACTGTTTGGGAGCAGATCTGAGGTAAGCATGGTTTCGATCCATTATTTTTTTAACGTATAAATAATATCGTGTTCAAGATGGTATTGGATGGCAAATATTCAAACATCCATAACAGATGGGTGAAATGGTACGTGGCAGTATGCTAGACTATGTGTTCAATTGAATATATTGGTGAGTTTGAATAAAATGCCCAGCACATAGTAGGAATAGGTAGTGAATGAAGTTTTGACAGGAAAGATATGAATTGTTATATGTAGAATCAAGACATGAGAGAAATCATTCACAGTTTTAAAAAAACGAATGGAAAATTAAAAGCATATGAGGAAGATTTGGCTGCATTTGAGATAAAATATTTTAAAAACAAATAGTCCTACAATAATATCCCCCAGCAAAAACAAAAACAAAAATTCAGTCGTTTAAAAAAATAATAAAAAAAATATATATATATATTATATTTTTTTTAGTTGTTGATAGATCTTATTTTATTTATTTATACATGGTGCTGAGAATCAAACCTAGTGCCTCACACTCGCCAGGCCAGGGTGCTACTGCTGAGCCCTAGCCCCAGCCCCACCAAATTCAGCAATTTTTATGGATGCATCAACACATCTGTCTGACTTAATATTGTGACCAATATTAAAGAGTGAACATAATTGCAGAGATTTTAATAAATGAACAGCAATGATTACTAAATGATTAAAAAGACTTCTATGAGAAATTTGAGTAGTGATTGTTTTGGTTGGGGAAGTAGGGAGTTTTTTCTTATGGGGATTAAAAACTATGATATTACTAAAAGTGAAATATTAATATTTGAGAAGTTCTTGGCATAAACATTTTCATTGCAGAGTGATGAGTTTAATGGAGAGATTATCAGAGTACAATCTAGAAGGAGATTTTGAAATTTTTAGTTTTATGGTACAACTTTTATGTAATAGTTTCTTATTCTGAACCCATCATTCATGTAGTTTCAGTTTTCTAGGGGATTCTTGTTTTGTTCACTGTCAGTAAAGGCATGTGTACTATGTATTCATTCAAAAGATATCTATTCAAAGCCTGGTATGGTGATACATGTCTATAATATGAGCTACTCCAGAGGGCAATTTAGTGAGACCCTGTCTCACCAAAAAAAAAAAAAAGATGTAATTCAGTGGTAGAACACCCCCTAGGTTCAACCCCTAGTTACATGCCCCTTCCCCCAATAAAAAAGTAAAAAATTACTCAAAATTTACTGTGTGCCAATTTTTGAAAAATAATTAAAGCATCTGACCTACTGGAGCTTACACCCTATGGGAAAATAATAGTATGCATAGTAAATGAATTAATGGTATATAATAATGAGGAAAATAAGGTAAAGAAAATGATGAGGTGAAATTGCAGTTTTTCTTTTTTAGAACTGGGGATTGAACCCAGTGATGCTCTACACCTAAGCCACATCCCCAGCCTTTTCTGTTTTTTAAATTTGAATCAAGGTCTCCTTAAGTTGCTGGGGCTGCTCTTGAACTAGTGATCCTTCTGGTGAGGTTGCAGTTTTGAACGATAATCTTGTAAAATCTTTTGAACAGATATTCTATATTCTCTGTAAAGAACACTCTAATAGTTCTCAGGTATGGAAAGAGTAAAATGTGATTTCTATAATAAACTTTCATTTGTGTAATGATTAATAATTTTTTAAAGCAGAGGCACACATATCTTTATAGACCAGTAAAATGGCACTGTGATAGAGTTGGCATCCTTTGATTTCACATAGAAAGAGAGTGAGTATCAAGGGAGGTTCCCCCCCCCCCCCTTCCTCCGCCTTTTGTGTGTGTGTGTGTGTGTTTTGTTTGTTTGTTTGTTTGGTGATGCTGAGGATGTAAGGACCTGATGCATGGTATGCAAGGACTCTACCACTAAGCTATATACTCAGTCCAGGAGTCAAGCATCTTAATTAAGGTTACTCTGCTTAATTAGTCTCAAGCAAGACTGAAATCTAGATCTCCAGATTTCTAGTTCAAGGCTATTTTTTTTCCCATAGTATTTTAAACTAGGGATTCTTCCCAACCTCCACATAGTATCTTAAACTAGGGCTTCCCCCCCCTCAATATAGTATCTTGTACTAATTTCTATTTAAGTTGGTTCTTTATTTTGTTCATAAGGTCAAACACTAGTATCTTCAGAAACTTCCATATATTGATTAAAGTCCATGAGTCTTCACTGTCCATTAACAGTCTTTATCTGGAAAATTGGAGCTTTTTCTTAATCATTTTGCTGTTTTTGACTGATAGGATCAAGCAGAACAATTCTTTAGAAGTGGCCATACAAACAACTGGGCTGTTTTGGTAAGTATATTCTATAATTGTATACCTTGCCATTCACATTAGTTATGTATCTGAAATATTTTGCATGCATCAAATTTTTGAAAATAAAATTTATTCTTTCTTTTTTTTTTTAGAAGAAATTCTTTATTTTGAGTTGGTTATATTTTAAATTGACCACATCAACTAAAACTATTCTAATAATATTCCTTTCCCTAAATTTACTTGTTAGGCGGTAATTTGTAAATAAATATAAGAATAAACTAGGGCTGCTATTGTTAAAGGAAGCATTTTATAAAATGTAGAATTATTTTAAGCTGGAAATGAGTGGATATATCTTCTATGTCTAACATTAGTTTATAGTTGCTCTATTTATGCTGTTTTATTTTTATAATTGTTTTTTCTGTTTACAAAACAGTTAATGATAATTGTAAAAACTTCAAAAATATAATACGGAAAGGTTTAAAAGAAGACAGATTAATTTTATGTTGTGAATTTTACCTCAATTAAAGGAAAAAAGAGAGGGGAAATATCTTCAATTCACATATTTCAGAGTCAGTATTTTGGTAACCCCCTCTCCATTTAAAGAAGAAAAATATAAGCATAAAATAGATTCAAGATTTTATATAACTGGGATTATAAAATACCTGCTGTTTTACAGTACCTTAGCTTATTTTGGGATACCTTCTCTGCTGGTAGATATGCAGATATGTATCCTTTGTATAGGCTGTATTGTTTCTGTTAGGAATATACCATTATCTGAAGATAAGTATTTAGATGCTAAAATTTTCATTATTTAATCATAGTTGTGTTGAATATTTTTGTTTTACATACATTTTTGTGAACTTGATTGATTTTTCTCTTTTTTTCTTCTTCTCTTTTTTGATGGATTAAACCTAGCAACACTCTACAAGTAGGCTGCATCCCTAACCCTTATTATTTTTAATTTTGAGACAGGATCTCACTAAGTTGCCCATGCTGGCCTTGAACTTGTGATCCTCTTGCTTTAGCCTCCCAAATAGCTGGGATTACGGGAGTGCTCTACTGTGCACAGCTTAACTGATTTTCTCTTTAGGATAAATTCCTAGGCAAAAAATACTAAGTTGTGGAACATGATTGTCTCCAGAAAGGTTATGCCCTTTCTTCTAAACCTAAGTAAACTGTGCATTAACTTGTTTCTTTTTGGCTGCTGAGTAACAATTAAATTTGTCTCAGTTTTCATTGGTTCGATTCTTACTAAGATTTGTTTATTGGCTTATTTTTTTCTTTTGCCTTATTTCTGCTTTGTGTGAATTAACATTTTTAATTTATCTGGATTAAGAAATTTGTATTTTTTCATTCCCTGAACAGAATGCATGTTATCAATTTTACTTTTCTTATATTTGGATGATAGTTTCACTTGTGAGGTTTTTACTTAATGACATTTACATGATTAGAAGATAGAATAAGTTTGACTTAATGAAAAAAGATATAAAAAGGTTATCCTACTCTATTCCCTTTTGCTATAAAAAATAGCAGAGACTGGATAATTTATAGAGAATAAAGGTTGATTTGGCTCACATTTCTGAGACTTGAAGGTTCAAGAACATGGTCCTGGCATCTCCTCTGTATTGGATAATGGCTTTCTTACTGCATTATGTCATGGCAAAGGGTGTTGCATGGTGAGAAAGGTGAATTTGCTAGCTCAGGTCTCTCTCTTCCTCTGATGCCATCATTGGATGGGATGATCCCACCCTGATGACCTTATTTAATTCTGATTACCTCTGAAGGGCTTCCAAATATCATCAACATATGAAATTGGGTATTAAGTTTGTAACACATGAACTTGGGATGTCACATTCAAATGATAGCAATGAACTAGAAGAAAGAATGTAAAGAGTAAGTTCAAAGAGGCAGGAAAGAAAGCTGATTTTTATGAAAAAGGGAACAAAGAATGCACAGCATCTCAGAGCCATTAACTCATGCTGGAAAGGAAAGAAAATGGGAGCACAGATTATAAGAGCAGTGGGAGTTTTAAGGAGGTGGGTAGAAGAATTCAGCTAACATGCAGAACAAACATAAAAGACTATAATTAACTTTACTAACACCAAAGTAGAATGTTTGAATGTTTGAGACCTTATAAGTTTATTAAGAATTGTTTTGTAAAAGTATGTAATTATCTACTGGTTGCTATGCATATTCGTATCAATTGTAATTTTATTCTGATTAAATAGAATAGTATAACATGGTCTCATATTCTTCTTATTCCTCATAGGAGATTTTATGAAGGAATTTAACAAAAGCTGCTTGAGACAAGGAGAGAGGTTTTCAATAAAGCTGCTTGAGACAAGGAGAGAGGTTTTCAATAACTACTTAAAAAATGAGGAAAATTATTAGGAGCCAGGACATGGTCTACCAAACTGAAAGGATAAATTTGTTCTACAGGAAAATCAGGGCTCTTCTATTACAAGTCTATAGGGAAATCTAAGAAGAGGGAATGTCTATCAGTTGCCAAATTCCTTCTTTTTTAGAACTAAGAGCCTATTAGCTTAGCTTACATTACTACTACATTAAAGCTGTTCTCACTTGGGTACCCTCTAAGCAAGTTCCTTTTGAGTTTTAGTAACTTGGGTTCCAGATGAAGAATAGAGGGTGAAAAAAGAGACATTTGTATAAATTCATGACAACTTCAGTTTTCATATTTTGTCCAGTATTTTATACATTAGACTTAATACTGTATAGTGAAACTTTAATAAATTGAACTTTCTTAAATGGAAAGTTATGAAATGTGAACAGGACCAACTGAAAGTACTAAAAATGAATTCTTTCAATGTTACATTGTTTATAGTTTTAAAAAAAATCTAACACCCCCCCCCCCCCCCAGTTTGGATTAATTGGAAGTTAGTATTGGTTCAATGATCAGATTTTACTCTTGTAAAATAACTGAGGGAACTTTTGCCACAAGAGGGAGATAGAAGGAAAGTTGGATTTCATTTTGGTTTCTAATTTGTTTTGCATAAACATTTCTGACTCTGTTTTAAAAGAAATATTGTAAAGATAATCCATATTCATGGGAAGAAAGAGTATAGTGAGAAAGGGTATAAACTGAAAAATTATTTCACCCCTTTTGACCCTCATTTTTATTTTCTAGTGGTAATCACTATAAATTGTTTCTTGTATATCCTTTCAGAAATTTCCAGTGTGTACAATCATGTTTGTATCTACACTTCTTTCTTTCTCTCTCCCTCTCTTTTATTTTGGGTATAGAGGCTTGAACCCAGGGGTGCTTAACCACTGAGCCACATCCCTAGCCCTTTTTAAAAATTTTTAATTTGACCCAGGGTGTTGTTAAATTGCTTAGGGTCTCACTAAATTGCTAAGGCTGACTTTGAACTTGTGAGCCTCCTGCCTCAGCCTCCTGAACTGCATGTGTCACCGTGCCCATCTGTCCTCTCTTTATAAAAAACTACTGGTCTTCTAAATGACATTACCATATGCCCTTGCTTTTAAAAAAATTCCATTCAGTGAATATTTGACAATTTATATTAGTTAGTATTTTCCTGGTCCTTTCCATTTTCCCATCTTAATTTTCTGTCTAATAAATTGGATGTGAAAAAGAGGGTAGTTTTTTAGGTTTCTGCTTATTAGACAGTATAATGGATGCAAAAAGCTTTTGTGTATGCATAAAATGCAATGAAAATATTGGTTTTTATTATGATTAATTCAGATGTAAATTGTTTTATATATTTTTTCTGCTTCAATAAGGGAACCTGTGGATCTTTTTTTGCTAGCTTTTTTTGGACAGTAATTTGTTTTCCAGCTCTTTGGTTTTTAGTTTTGCTAGTACAGGCAATGTTATAGTGAAAAGCCTTCAGTACATATTTTTGCATACTTGCATGAGCTAAATGAAAAGATATGTACATTTTCAAACTTGATGCATATTACAGATTACCTTCTTAAAAGGTTTATATTAATTTTTACATATCCATCAGTCAGCTCTGAGTACTTATTTCCTCACATCCTTGACAATGATATTCATTAGAAGAGTTTTTGATATTTATCAATCTGATTTGTTTTTTTTAAAGAATGGCTGAAATCGAGTGAGCAAGTTTGAATTTCATTGTCCATTTTTAATGCTTTTGATATGAAATGCTTGTTCTTATCCTTTCCTCTTTTTAAAAATTAGTTTGTTCATTTTTTCTTAATAAATTATAATTGAGAAAATTATACCTTATAATTTTGAGTTTTTCATTTGCTAGGATTTTAATGGTATTTTTGACATATGGAGTTTTATATTTTTATGTGATCAAAATTGTTGTCTTTTCCTTATTGGATTCTAGGATGAAAATTCACTTTAATTAAAAGATATCATATAGTTCCTTTTTATTTGACAGAGGCAAGAACATTTATATTATTCTCAAAATTGTCATTATATATAGTATAAGCACAAGAAGGAGTGTGCTCACTTGGATACACTATTAACTGACCCTAGTCTCTGTTTACCTCCTATATAATGGATTCTCAAGACACTAACTCTTGAGTTATAGTGTACGATTTTGCTAGAACCATTGATATCGTTTTTAGTTAATCTTTTTTTAAGTGTTGAATTATTTCTTATTTTCTAATAGTTCATTGGGCTTATTATGTATTATGTATATTTAAAACTGCTTTGTATAGGATGTTTTAGTCTTATCCTCAATGTCTCACAAATAAGGAAGCAATCAAGAGTGAAACAAATATATAACCTAAAGTAGCTAATTTTCTCTATTCTGTGAAGAGGTTAAGGGCATTTTCTTTGATTCTAAACAATTTAATCTTTTACAAATAGGGATCTTATAGAATTGCAGAAATTGAGTGTAACTATGTTGGTTCAATATTTGATTAAATTCCTTGAAGATTTTTTCTCTTAAACTGAATGGTCTTTTTGTATTTGTTATGGTATGAAAGGCCTATCTTTAGAGAAATGGTTTATTGACTGTTTCTTGTTTCTAAGCCTGACATTCTTTCTTCAGGCATTTCTATGTCATACCTAAAGAAAAATAATTCTGTAAATCCATGGCTTACTTCGACTCATAAAAATCATATATTTGTTTTAATACTTTAGGTGTGTACATCCCGATTCTGGTTTAATTATCGACATGTTGCAAATACTCTTTCTGTTTACAGAAGTGTCAAGAGGCTAGGTATTCCTGACAGGTAAGAAGTCTTAATTAATTCTGAACTTCAGTGAAGATAACCCTTAGATGACTGTTACTATACTTTGTGTTTCTTTTGAAAGAGGTAAAGAAACCTTATTTGAATTGTTTTTGTTCTTGTTAGAACAAACCTTTATGTGTAAAGCAGATGTTACTTAAGATATTAATGACATATTACATAGAAGAACAATCAAAATACAGCTTAAAAATTAGATAAAGTACAATTATTTAGTGTTATATATTTACTAAATGCTTAGGATTTTTAATTGCAGGTAACAGGGCAATTCTGACTGATTTAGGAGAAAAGGGACTGTTGATAATATATTGATTAGTTCAAAACCTGGGAAGGCCGTAACCTTAAAAAGTCAGAAACAAGAAAGACTAGATAGCAGAAAAGACATAGCTAGAAATCTTGACATAAAACCAGTCTTGTGACAAACAGTGTGGCTGCAAATTGAGGAAGGCTAGAATTGACTACAGCATGGCTGCTCCTTTTGCCTTTGGAAACTTAATGTTGATGCTGCCTCCTTCTACCAGAATCCAACCTTTTCTGTTCCAACTTTGTGCTATCTCCAGATTTTACTGGGTAAGATAAGAAGAGTAATTGGTAGGAGTATGTGGCATTGTTGGTTTTTATGGGCTGTCTCTTCTATGAAGATTAATAAAGTGGGGGCATTTCCAAGTTACAGGGAGGGAGTTCAGATACTAGGCAGTACCCCACACCTCCACCGGGATCATGTCCTCTCCATTTCGTTTACCTTTGGTAAATTTGTTTTTGATAGTAACAAAGCAGTGATAACAAGAAACTGTAGTCAATTGAGTTATTTATTTGATTTATTTAGTACCTGTGTAGAAAGAGCTTTTGTAGTGAGATTGAATTTGAAATTTGGCTTAAGATGATTTTGATTACATCACTTCACATACTAAGCCTATTTTCTCATCTTTTACCTGGTGCTGATAGTTCCTTCTTTGCAGAATTCAAGTTCTTGCTATAAAAAAAAAAAAATGGAGGTATGAATAAAATGCTGCTGGAGCAGAAGGCAAGTAGTATATGACTCAGGAAACGAAGCTATACTACATTCTGTGTAAACAGATCATTTAATCCCGAAAAACCAACAAAACTATAATTTGATTCTTGTGATTCATCTGGAAGTTAAGGCAACTAGTCTTAAGTTTGGAAACTTAAAAAATTAAAACTTTTAAAAATTACATTAAATTAAGTCTGAGAAAGAGGTTGATTTGTTGTATCACATATACAGGTATAATTCTTGTCATGGATGGCTTTTGACAGAGCATAGCTTTAATTTTTACCTGATCTGCTAAATTTACTTTACTCATACAATTTGTGACTCTTATAAAAGCATTTCCTGACTCCCTTATTTGCTTCTACAGGTGTAAATGTTTATTTTAACATGGGTATTCTAAGTATTTTATGTCTTCCTCATTAGGTTGTAAACTCTGAAGGGAACAAGAACTGTGTTTCTTTTCCTCTGTGCTAGAGATCAGACTCAGGGTCTTGGACACACTAGGCAGGCTACACTTGCAGTCCCCAAGGATTGTGTTTTATTTCATTTTGTATTTCTAGCATCTACTATAGGGTCTAATACACAGGTAAGTGCTCAACAGAAGTTACATAAAAAATATATGACTTTGAAACATTTTATCACTTATACATAGCAAACACAAGCTTTCATTTTAAAATTAAAAATACTTATATTCCTTAAATTGTATTAGTTTGGTTTTCAGAAAATGTTTATCTGATATTAATGACATTAATAAAGGGCTGGGGTTGTGGCTCAGTGCTGGAACACTCGCCTCGCACATGTGAGGCACTGGGTTTGAACCTCAGCACCACATAAAAATAAAATAGAGGTATTGTGTCCAACTACAACTAAAAGATAAAAAAAGACATTAATAAATATGTTGCCAGAATTTTACATTATTACTTGAAAATATTTACTCAGGGAAAAGAGATATTAATAGTGTCATTGGGCAATGAGTCCCATGGTTCTTATCTTCCCAAAAGAAAGATTTCTGTTGAGAGACACAAATAGAAAAAGCAAAGGGTTTATTTAGCCAAAAGGAAGTATGCTCCAGAGAGCATGGAGTAGGCAGTTTTATGAGAGGGATAGCTTCCTATGTTTTGAGTTGTGGGCTTTTATGGCCTTCTTGGGCTCTTCCCATCCCAAGGATTATTTATTTGGGATGGTTATAGCCTTCCTGCCTAAGTTTAATGTGCCTGCTCCTGAACTTGGCCATTTTGGCAATTTCCCAAGGTTAGAGTATATTCATTTTCTTCAGATGGATAGGGAGCTATCTGACTGTAAGGAGCTGGTACTTGGGCAGTGTAATGGCAAGCTGAGTGCCATGGGGTGGAGCCTGAATTTCCTTTCCCTATCTCCCTTGCTCAAGTCTGTCTAGCTACCTATCTAACAAAAGTTCTGTGGGTAAGTGAAAATACCTACTTGTAAAACCCTCATAAGTACTTTATAGCTTGACTATAATAATATTTAAGTTCCATGCAGGAATTGTGTTCTTCCACATGGTGCCCACATTTGTTTTCTGTAACCATACCCAGTGCTTGGAGATTTTGTTTTTATTTGTCCGATTTTAGCTTCCTGAAATGTTTCATTGTATTTAGTTAATTTTTCTGCTCTCAAATAATTGTTTTGACTGAAATCCTGGTTTAGCTACCTCAAGTGTGCTTACTATGATTAAGATAAGAGAAAAAGGGCGTTAAGCAGAGAATAGGTTCTAAAATCTGTATGTGAAGCAAAAATTGAGCCAAAATACCTCAGAAAAACTTTTTAAATAGCATATAAATTATAGTATAAGTATTGTGTTTTATAAAGTATAACAGCCAGTTTTTCCTCCAGTGTTTGAATAGATTACTATTTTTATTTTGAGCACGGGATAAAGTGGTTTACTTATGAGTAGGGCTGTGTTATATGAAAAATATACATATCTTTAACTCTAGAATTAAGGTGCTCATGCTGTGAAAGAGACATGAGCTTTGAGGCTGCTTTAGGGAACAGATTTATAGCGCCCATCTCATGTACAACCAGAAGAATGGGAAATTATACTCCATATATGTATAATATGTCAATATACATTCTATCATGAGTACTATCATGAATAACTAATAATAAAAAAAGGCTTTCAGGCTGCATTTCTTCTGGAGATAATTTTAATTTTACATGTTTACTCTGGGAAATAAATGCATTTTAGTAGTAGGTTCAGAGAGATTTTAAAAACTTTTTTGTTTAACAGCTTAGGGAATGAAATTTAAAATATGTACATAATTTTTCTGAAAACATGATTTAACTCTACTTCGAGTTGGGGGATATGAGTTTATATAATTATCACTGTTTGATGACTTGTCTATTTCTATCATTAACTCTGATAGCTTTTCTTAACCTACCTAACACTATTTTTTTTTCCATATTTCATACTTAAATCATTATACAAGACTAATTTTCCTAATTTAAACTTTTAATTCTTCATTTCCCTTTATTTTGAAACTATTAGTCTTTACAGAATAAGGTTTAATTTTTTTTTCCTGCTATCCAAAAATATTTTTACAATCTCATTCCAAATCTAACACTCAGATCATTTCAGTTGCCTAGGCTTCAGCCAATTCCTACTTGTCAGTGCTTATATTAGCCTATTTAATTGCCTTAACTAGTCTTTCACCTACAATTTTTTCCTTCTTCCCTCCTTTCTGGTTTTCTGATGTCTGTATTCAATCCATGAATTTCCTAAAACTTTCTTGGTCCTTCTTGCATAAGTAATTTTTTATTTATATATATCTCGTATGGCATTTTTCTCAAATATGTCGATCTGTTTTCTTGAAGACAGGATGTAATACAGTTTTTACATTCTTTAGGATGCATTCTTTGCTATATTGTGCAGAATTTAGTGAATGAATGCATAGTGTGCTAGAGACTCTTAGCTAATTGGAACCTCATTAGTCTAGACTGGAAAGGAAACATTTATCAATACTGTTTATGTTATTATGTTTCTCAAATCCCACAGAGCTTAAAGTGCTCTGTAGTCAATTTCATAAACTATTCTATAACTCTTATTTTAGGAATTCATGGGAAGGACAGTTTCACTAGGACATTTCAAACTGGTTTCTTTTACCAGATAGAAGTTCATAAGAGTCTTGCCTAAGCAAGTTAACTTCAACCTTATTTATTCCCTACCTTGCTGCCACTTAAGTTTCCACTGGATGCACTTTTTCCTTTTCATCCCTTGTCCCATTTAACATTTTTCATAAGTGTAGGAGCTATGTAGACAGTCTAGTGATTTCTAGTAATGTTTCTGTAAGTTGAAAAAGAAAAAAAATCACTATTTGCCTGTTATTATTGTTGATTTTTAAATCATACTGGCAATATGAATTAACTGTTGTTCTTTAGCTGCTGTGGATTTGGCCTTTTCTAAGGTACAGCATTAATAAGATATTTTAGCACTCTTATAGTATGATTTCTTTCTTTCTTTTTTTTCTTTCTGGTACCAGGGATTAAACCTGGGGGCGCTAAACCACTGAGCCACATCCTCAGACCTTTTTACAATTTTATTTTGAGACAGGGTCTCATGAAGTTGCTCAGGGCTTCACTAATTTGCGGAGGCTGGCTTTGAACTTAGAATCCTCCCGCCTCAGTCTCCCAAGTTGCTGGGATTACAGGGTGTGCACCTCTGAGCCCAGCATGTAATTTCTTATTATAATAGTGTGGAGAAGGGCATTGCTATTATGGATGTTTGTAAATGCTTGTGGCTTTCTCTCCAATAAGGACAGTCAAAACGGATCTCTATTTCTGGCTTCCTTCCCATTTCCTGCAATACACATTTACTACCCACCATAATTCAGAGACCATGTCAGAGATTTTATAATGAATTATTTAGTGTATTCTTTGAAATCTTTATAATAGCCTTTTCCTAATGTAGATATTAAAAAAAATGGTGGCTTAGGGTGATTAAATGACTTGCTTAAGATTCATTAAATATATGTTACAGAGCAAGGGCCTGCTGCTGAGCTGAGGCAGCTGTGTTGGTCTTTGGTTACTGGTTCTTGCAGTCATACCAGAAAGATTTAAGACATGTTGCCCAGAGTAGTGGACATGAATTATGAGAAGGAATAATAAAGTGGAAAAAGGGGGACACTCTTAAGGGAGAGAGTGGGTCCTAGAGAGGAGAAGGATGGCATGTCCCTCTTGGCTACCAGTTTTATTGGGGGTCCCTGGGAAGTTTCCAAAGAATTCAACCCAGGTCCACCTCTTGACTTTTGACTAATAGTAGGATTATGTCAGACTTTTCAAGTCCTCACTGTGTATGGTAAAGATCCAAGGCAATTCTGTGTCACTAGCTCACTCTGACTGTTCTAATTGAAACTTTTTCTTAACCAGTTTTATGATTAGGGGACTTTTTTCCTAATTATCTTTTTCGGGTTTTGGAATCTGCTCTGTGTAAAGGTCACAGCTGGGGGTGTATAGGGGAATGAGGGATGGACAGGTAATTTGTGTTCTTATTGGTAGGGAAGAGGCTTTCAGGCTGCATTTCTCCTGGAGATAACAGGTTGTTTACTGAGGAATGTAACATATCCTATGGGCTTAAGCTAGGTAGGGCTGCAGGTAAATTGCTTTTTAGAAGAGAGTATGCAAGTTCATCATAGTGGGCCTAGTTGATAGAATTATTCCTTTAACTTCATGTTCGTACCACTCATATCTATGTTACCTATCAATAGCATTGAGAAAAAACTAGAGTGAGAATTTGAATTCAGGTCTAACTTTATAGACAGAACATTTCTATTATAATCACATATCTCTTCCTTAAGAAATTATAGTAATTAATATTTATAGAACATTCACAATTACAGAATTCTTTTAATATACATTATTTCATTTTATTTTTATGACAATCTATAGATATTAGTATAATTAAACATATTCAGAATTTAAATACCTAATTAATCCAAAGTTGAATTAGAGAAAGGGGAATGAAAGGAAGGGAGGAGGAATGGGAATACAAAAGGTAGTAGAATGAATTGGGCATTATTTTCCTATATGCATATATGAATACATGTCCAGTGTAATTCCACATCATGTACAACCAGAAGAATGGGAAATTATACTCCATATATGTATAATATGTCAATATACATTCTATCATGAATACTATCATGAATAATAATAACAGATTTAAAAAGATACCTAATTAAATTCTAAAAGGCATATCTACATGTTGGATATAGTAACTGGGGGTTGTGAAAATTAAGTAAATATGAGGAATTCCTCCTCCCTAATTTTCTTATTTTTCCATAGTTTTTACTGTTGTATAAATCTTCATTATTTCATGCTTATGTACTTCATGCTGCATTTCAGCATGCTTTGTAGCTATAGTACAGGATGAGCATCCCTAATCTGAAAATCTGAAATGTTCCAAATTCTGAAATTTTTTGAGCATTGATACTTCAAAGAGGAAAATTCCACATCTGACCTCACATGATAATGTTCCTGGAGTCCTAAGTCAGAGACCAACTCTCAGGACATCTAACAATTTACGTCCTGCCACTGGCCTCACAATCCAGAGAAGGTGATGGTGAAGAGCATGAAAGGAACTTGAATTAGTGTAGCTATACTGGGAAGACAAAATGCCCATGTTCTTAGTTCTGTCTTCCAGTGGCTAATGATGACTAAGGTTTTGTGGAAAGGATAATGAGGGCCAGAGTTGGGAGTTTTTCATAGCTGGAGGCTTTTCATATGTGCCAACGCTAGTGATCTTGATCACATGTGGTTGGATTCATCATTGTCTCAGATTGAACAGGTGGGTACTTACCCACAATAAGAAAGTTGCTGTTGCCTGGGGAGTAGCTTTGACTCCTCACAAGATGTATATCCATCCAACCTCATTCCTGGAATCCAGGGTGACTCAGACCAAAGAAGGACGATGAAAAGTGGAGGGAGAGATACCAATCCTTTAATCTTGCTTTTAGCCACCCATTGAACATTTGTAAGCAAAAGTGAAGAGTCTAAGTCTATGTTACAGTAGGTTGCAGTCAAAATGCAAACACAAAATGCAGGTGATGTGTGTAAGGTGTATATGAAACATAAATAATTTTGGGAGTTTAGATTCTTTCTCCTCTCCAAGATAGCTCATTATATATACATATAATGAGTCCAGGTTGAGTATCCCTGGGCCCAAGTATTTCAGATAGGGATATTCAACCTGAACATGCTTTTGTATTTCAGCAGCTTTATAGCTGTTTATTCCTTCCTCTAGTGTCTTTTCCCTTCCAACTCATCCTACACACAGCTGTTATAATCTTTCTCATACTGCTTTCATTCTTTTACTCCCACGATCAAGAGCCTGTAGTGAATCTCTGTTGTCTTTCTAACAAATCCATAATTTCCATCTAGCTCTTCAGCATTATTGCTTTGTAATTGCAACACACTATGTTCAATTTGTTGGTCTCTTGTGACATTTTAAACTATATAATATTTGGTAATTCACATTTTTTTGGACCATTTATCCTTCCTACCTAGGGCACTTATAGAGTCTTCTCTGGGCTCCTTTCCTATCTGTATATCTTAATTTTGTTTCACTGTGTAGAACCTTCATAAAATAATCTGTATAGAGAGGTATTTTCTGACTGGTATTTTTTTAAATGACTAATTTTTTAAAAAAGTTTATTCTAATTTGTTATATATGACAGCAGAATACATTTCAATTCATATTATACATATAGAGCACAATTTTTCATGTCTCTGGTTGTGCACAAAGTAGAGTCATGCCATTTGTTTCTTTATACATGTACTTAGGGTAATAATTTCCATCTCATTTCACCATCTTTCCTATCCCCATACCTTCTCCCTTCCCCTCCCTTTGCTTTGCCCTATCTAAAGTTCCTCCATTCCTACCAGACATTCCCTCCATCCCCATCATGAATCAGCATCCTCATCTCAAAGAAAACATTCGACCTTGGATTTTTTGGGATTGGCTTACTTCACTTAGCATAATATTTTCCAGCTCCATCCATTTACCTGCAAATGCCATGATTTTATTCTCTTTTAATGCTGAGTAATATTCCATTGTGTTTATATACCACATTTTTTTAATCCATTTATCTGCTGGAGTCCGTCTAGGTTGGTTTCACAATTTAGCTATTGTGAATTGTGCGGCTATGAACATTGATGTGGCTGTGTCCCTGTAGTATGCTGTTTTTAATTCCTTTGGGTATAAAGCAAGGAATGGGATATTTGGGTCAAGTTGTGGTTCCATTCCAAGTTTTCCAAGGAATCTCCATACTGCTTTCCATAGTGACTACACCAATTTGCAGTCCCATCAGCAATGTATGAGTGTGCCTTTTTCCCCACATCCTCACCAACACTTGTTGTTGTTTGTATTCTTAATAGCTGGTTTGCATTTCTCTAATTGCTAGAGATGTTGAACATTTTTCATATATTTGTTGATTAATTGTATATTGTCTTCTGAGAAGTGTCTGTTCAGTTCCTTTTATTGTTCAGGCCCATTTATTGATTGGGTTATTATTATTGTTTTTTAGTATTTATTTTTTAGTTATAGTTGGACACATACCTTTATTTTTATTTATTTTTATGTGGTGCTGAGGATTGAACCCAGGGCTGTGCATGTGCTAGGAAGCGCTCTGCTGCTGAGCCACAACCACAACCCTGGATTATTTGTTTTTTTGGTGTTAAGATTTTTGAGTTCTGTATATATCCTAGAGATTAGTGCTCTGTCTGATGTGTGGGGGGCACAAATTTGCTCCCATTCTGTAGCCTCTCTATTCACCTCACTGATTGTTTCTTTTGCTGAGAAGAAACGTTTTAGTTTGAGTCCATCCCATTTATTGATTCTTGATTTTATTTCTTGTGCTATAGGAGTCTTGTTAAGGTAGTTGGGGCCTAATCTGACATGATGGAGGTTTGGGCCTACTTTTTCTTCTATTAGGCGCAGGGTCTCTGGTCCAATTCCTAGGTCCTTGATCCACTTTGAGTTGAGTTTTGTGCATAGTGAGAGATAGGGGTTTAATTTCATTTTATTGCATATGCATTTCCAGTTTTCTCAGCACCATTTGTTGAAGAGGCTATCTTTTCTCCAATATATGTTTTTGGTGCCTTTGTCTAATATGAAATAACTGTATTTATGTGGGTTTGTCTCTGTGTCTTCTATTCTGTACCATTGGTCTACAAGTCTATTTTGGCGCCAACACCATACTGTTTTTTGTTAGTGTTGCTCTGTAGTATAGTTTAATGTTTGGTATAGTAATGCCTCCTGCTTCACTCTTCTTCCTAAGGATTGCTTTGGCTATTCTGGGTCTCTTATTTTTCCAGATGAATTTCATGATTGCCTTTTCTATTTCTGTGAGGAATGTCAGTGGGATTTTGATTGGGGTTGCATTAAATCTGTATAGTGCTTTTGGTAGTATGGTCATTTTGACAATGTTAATTCTGCCTACCCAAGAACAAGGCGGATCTTTCTTTCCATCTTCTAAGGTCTTCTTTAATTTATTTCTTTAGCATTCTGTAGTTTTCATTGTAGAGGTCTTTTACCTCTTTTGTTGATTCCTAAATATTTTATTTTATTTTTTTTGAGGCTATTGTAAATGGGATGGTTTTCCTAATTTCTCTTTCAGAGGATTTGAATTGACTGATTTTTCAAGTTATTACAATTAGTTTGTAGAATTTTAAAATAATTTATAAGTAGCCTAAAAATTTTATTCTATAGCTAATTTTATAGTTTTCAAATATATTGATAATCATATATTTATGTTTTTGCCTCATTTATAATGAACAAAAGGATTGGAGCTGTATGAATATATTTTGAAAATAATTTGCAACATACTAACATTGTCAAGATAGTTTTAAGTCATGTCTTTGAATGTTCTTTCTCTTGTCTCCTGTCACTTACCAACAGTTTTTTCTCATATACTCCTTCAAAATACAAATAATAGTGTTTGAATATGGATTCTTATATATTCTGAACAATCTGTCCTTTTAGTCTCATGTTGGCAGATGATCTGTCTGACACTCCACATGATGTTCTGGGTGGAGAAGTGTATATCTTGGGTAGGGAAACATTTGGTATGGTTTGAAAATGGAAATGTGCTTTAAGGAGAATAGTGACAAAATAAAAGAACATTTTGGCTACTACCTTTAAGCTCTTTTATTTAGTTTATAAGTAGCAACAATTTATAAGACTTAAGAAGACCTTGAAGGGGTTTTATGGAGCATAGAAGAAATTTTATTTATTAGTAAATAGACAAGAAGGTCTTGGGTTGAAGAATAGAGAAATGCTACACTATTTTCATACCTGGTAATCTGATTTTCTTGACTTTATTCTTACCAATGGACTTTTCTTGGGTCTTGTTCTTCTGCATTGTTTTTTTTTTTTTTGGGGGGGGGAGGGGGGGAGGTGCTGGAGATGGAACCCAGCACCTCCTAATTCCTAGGTAAACATTCTACCATTAAGCTGTACCCCCAGCACTTCCACATTAATTTTAGAATCAGCATGCCAGGTTCTTAAAAAACCCTGTTGGGATTTTGATTTGTATTGTCATGGGTTTGTATATGAATTTAGAGAGAAGTGGCTTTCTTGGGTATTAAATATTTTCATTTATGAATAAAATATATCTCCATTTAATTATGTCTTTTATAGTATCCAATAAAGCTTTGAAATTTTTAATTTTTTTCCCATAAACCTTCATAGAATTTTTTAGTTATCTTTTTTTTGTTGTTAATATTGTAAATAATACCTTTCTCTGAATACCCACAATACTTTTTCTAACTTCTCTTGCTATGCATGCAGTTAACATTGTTCTAGCAACTTATTGAGCCTAATTACTTTTTATAACATGACTATAAATTCATTTTTGATAGCTATGAAATGTGTAAACAATGATAGTTTTCTTCCTTTCACATCTTTGTACCTGTAAAAAAATTTTTTTTTAAACTTAAAGGTCAAATGTGAAAATTTGGCATAAAAATTGTCTTCAAAACTTCAAAATTAATAGCTCAAAAATCCATTATTTTACGCATGAGAAAATGTGTACTTGAGAAATAAAGTGATGTTTAGAGTCAAAAATGGCATAGTAGCAGATCTAATACTAGAATGAGTGTAGCAATGATATTATACTGTGTTGCCCAATTCAGTATAAATAAATGAAATAATAAAAATAAAGGATAAATGAAAGCAATTAATTTAAAATAAAAATAAATGTTTATCACTTATGAAGTTGCTGTTCATATGATAATATTCTTGATTTATTGTTATAAATAATAGTCTAATCACTTTACTGAAATTAACGATAGCCTATCTTCATAGCTTTCTCTTATAAGTTTTCTGTAGAGCTACCCATTTATTTCAGCTTGAGGATAGCTGAGCAAATTATTTTTATTTTCACTGTGGTATTCCCCCATAAAGTAAACCTATTGGCATTTGACATCCAGTATTTAGGTTAGAACATGCAGTAACTCGCTTTCCTGAGTATTTGTAATGCCCTTGTTAAATAACTTTCTTTAAGGGCTGGGGATGTGGCTCAAGCGGTAGCGCGCTCGCCTGGCATGCGTGTGGCCCGGGTTTGATCCTCAGCACCACATACAAACAAAGATGTTGTGTCCGTCGAGAACTAAAAAAAAAAAATAAATATTAAAAAATTCTCTCTCTCTCTCTCTCTCCCTCTCTCTCTCTCTCTTTAAAAAAAAATAACTTTCTTTAATGATTTTTTTTTTTTTTAAATAAACTATAACCCAGTTTAAAATTCAGGAGCTTTCAAGGATTATGTAAACTTAAGGATACCACAACTTAGATAACAGGGAGTTAACATAGTGTTTAAGAGTAGGTTTTAGTGTCAGAGACTTTAAGTAATTGTTCTGTTTTTGAGCTAGGCCAAACCAGAAAGAGATGGGCAAAAATGATGACTTAAGTGGCTTTTGCTTTAGGTTGTTATCAGACTAACAGGGAAGCAACACAGAGAATATATGAGATAAAAATATTAGTGAGTAGCTTACAGTTTACTTTTTAAAAATTCTATAGTTTCTCACTGGGGTGATCTCAAAATTTAGCAGTTGGCACAGCCTGTAGAGAGTGAGAAGTCAGAAAGGTCAGATTAATCCAGAACAGTCACTCAGAATTCTACCTGCTATCACATAAAGCAATCTTTGCTGTGCCTGAGATTCATACTTACATGTTTTACTTCTTACTGCATCACCAGCTGTTCAGTAAATTTGAAAATGGCCTGAGACAGTCAAAAAAAATGAGTTTTTTCATCTTGGACAAGTTCATCTCTCACAGCCTTAGTTCTCTTATGTATAAGATGGGAGACAGAAAAGTGCCTAAATGGGGTTAATATTGTTGGTTGGCTGACTCAACAGTAATTTCCAGCTTCTTTTCTCCTTACTTTATTATAGTTTTTTGAATCAGCCTGTCTCATATTCTAATTACTTTGATTACATAGGCCTAGCATTTACTAATTGGGCATTAATTTAGTGATGTGAAATATTAGTTTATTACTATAAGGATATTAATATAAAAAAGGTCATAAATGGTGGAGGTTTATAAATTTAGCCATTTTCAGTGATGGGTTACCTGTGTGTAGATGAGACAGAAATGTAGGCCTATTAGTTGTGAATGGAGAAATAGTAAATAAGTCATATTAGTGGAAAAACCTTGAAGTCTGTAATGTTTCATAGACTATGGAATGTTTATGTCTAACACTACTTTTGAATGTTTGATGCCCTCTTTTCTATTCTTTTTTTCCTTTCCCTAGTGCTGGGGATTAAACCTAGGACCTTACAGGTACTGGGCAAATACTCTATCACTGAGCTACATCTCACCCAAGCCTCATTCTTGAATTTCCACAAAACTGTAAAAATTGTGTGCCTTTTAAATAGCTATTCTACTTCTTTTTAATTGCAGCAATGGGGATGGAAGCCAGAGGTATGCTTTACTATAGACTGGGCTATATCCCTAGCCCTTTTAATAATTTTTTGAAAAAATTTGAGACAGGGTCTTGCTAAGTTGGCAAGACTGGCCTCGAATTTGTAATCTTTTTGCCTCAGCCTTTCAAGTAGTTAGAATTGCATACCTGCACCACTGGGCCTGGATGATAGTTATCCTTCTTACTTGAACTAGTTTTAGTAATTCCTTGCAATTGCAGAGCCTAACTAGAGTACATATTAAGGTATAGTAAAGAGGTTACAAAAAGTCCTTTTCATTAGAATTTGACGTTTGTTTTCTTTTGACTTCTGACTTTGTTCCTTTGGAAATGTGATAAAGACATTTCCAAAGGAAATGTTTATGGTAAAGTTGTGTAAATTAAATAACTGTAACTGGTCTGGGATAAATAAATGATAAAATACTTTAGGAGAAATATATCTTTGGGCCTCTCTGAGTGTGATGATTCTTTTAACTGGACTTGTTCCTTTTAGGAACTCTGAAAACTTTTTCTATGGAGTTATCGTATAGACTATCAACAATAGTGGGCCATGAATCTTTTAAGCTGAAGTGGGTATTCTGCCTATCCAATGTAAGTCTTATTCCTCTAGTTGTCTCCTGAAGAACTGAATAGAATAGCTTGGGAGGATCTCTCTCTCTCTCTTTCTCTCTCTCGCTCTCCCTCTCGCTCTCCCTCTCGCTCTTGCTCTCTCGCTCTCTGTTTACCTTGCACCCCACTGTCTCCCACGTACACACTCCTGCATGTGCATACACACAGACATATGCATGTGTGTACACACAAATGCATGGGTACTTCGCTGTCAATTACAGCCTTTGACTTGAAAGAGAAAGTAAGTCCTGGACAGTTGTCCCTGTTGAGAACCTTTGCTATTTATAACACATTTGCCAGTGTGTGTAATTTTAACTGTAGTGGGGATACATGATAGAGTTAGAGAAAGAGTTAGGAGAGTAAATTATAGCCCCCCCAAAAGGAATTTAGTGCTTGGGTGGTGGCAGTGGGAGTGACTTCAGAATAAGTCAGACCCAATTTGACATTTCACCATGGAAAGTGGTGATAATAACACATATTTTTAAGTAAGTTCTGAGGACATTTAATGGAGAATTGATAGAATGTTCATTCTCATTATTATATCTGACACTTTTAAGAGTATTGAGAGCATAAGTGAAATTAACATTTATGAATGTAATTTGATTTCTTTGGAGAGAAGATATTTCACAGAGTTTTATATTAATAGTTTCCAAGAATTTAGCCCGAGCATGAGTGGGAAGTTACTTAATTCATTAAAAGGCACTACACTCATCCATTAACTTATTTTAAAAATTATATTCATTTCTAAGGCTTCAAATCATAAAATTTAGATATGATATTTAGAAAGTAAAGTCTATATTATTTGGAACTTAATTCACCTAAACTGTCAATTTTGCTCAACCATACTGGTCTTCTAAAGAAAAGAAGCAAATGACCATCAGATATTTTTAGGGAACATTCTCTACAAATATATTTTAGAGTTTGTTTTCAGGCAAATAAAGTCCAACCTAATTTCTTGGATTTAGCCTACTTTTAATTATTATGCTTAACAAAAATAGATGTTCAAATGTCAACTTTTTTATACTGATAAATACTTACATGTGATATGTTTTATATATGTATTTACTCAAGAAAATAGTTTAGATTTAAAAAAAATTTCAATATTTATGTTTAGCTTTCATATTGGGTTTTATAAGCTGGTGAACACTGACAAATTATTTTTCCCACAGAACTATAATCACACATTACCAGACAGTATAAATATATGGTTTAACTAACATTAGTGCACATCATGATTTATCAATTACATAATAAAACAAATTATCAAGTCTCCAGATATTAAATTGCACACCTCACAAGGCATGTAAAACATTGGGTCTGTTTAATTCACTAGCAGAATCCCACTTTTTTTTTTTGTAAAAAGGAATTGAGAAGAGAGGAGAATTATACTAAAAACAAAGATAATAGATAGTGAGTAATTTCCAGTACAAAAAATAACAAAAGCTGGGTGTAGTGGTACACACCTGTAATCCCACATATTCAGGAGGTTGGGGCAGGAGGATGACAAATTTGAGGCCAGCTTCAGCAACTTAGTGAGACCCTGTCTCAAAATAAAAAATAAAAAAGGACTAGAGATGTAGCTCAGTTGTAAAGCACCCGGGTTCAATCCTTAGTACTGCAAAAACAAAAAATAAAACAAAGCAAAAAAATTAAAAATTGCCAGAATTTTATGATAAGAGTTATTGTAGTAAAGGTAACAAAATATCTCTATCTTTAAAACATATTGACTAAGTTAAAGTGTATATTCTTCATATTCTGCATGGGAAGTACAATGCCCATTTTTTTAAAGCTTTTTCTATTAAGTTGTACCTCAAAGTCCAAACATTAAATTATTATTATTTTTTAAATTAATTAATTTGTTCTAATTTATTATACATGACAGCAGAATGCGTTTCATATTACTCAAATTGAGCACAGTTTTTCATTTCTCTGGTTCTACACAGAGTAGAGTCACACCATTTGTACTTAAGGTAATAATGTCCATCTCATTCTACCATCTTTCCCATACCCCCACACCCTCTTCCTTCCCCTCCCTTCCCTTTGCCCTATCCAAAGTTCCTTCATTCCTCCCATGCTACAACCGCCTCCACCCCCGCCCTGGATCAGCATCCACTTATCAGAGAAAACATTCCACCTTTGGTTTTTTGGGATTGGCTTACTTCAGTTAGCATGATATTCCCCAACTCCATCCATTTACCTGCAAATGCCATGATTTTATTCTCTTTTAATGCTGAGTAATATTCCATTGTGTATATATACCACAGTTTCTGTATCCATTCATCTATTGAAGGATATGTAGGGTGGTTCCACAATTTAGCTTTTGTGAATTGTGCTGCTATAAACGTTGATGTGGTTGTTTGTCTTTCAGAGGATTTGTTACTGATGTACAGAAATGCATTTGATTTATGGGTATTGATTTTATATCCTGCTACTTTGCTGAATTTATTTTTTGTTCTAGAAGTTTTCTGGTGGAATTTTTTGAATCCTCTAAGTATAGAATCATGGCATCAGTGAATAGTGATACTTTTGAGTTCTTATTTTCCTTATCCATATCCCTTTAATTTCTTTGTCTGTCTAATTGCTCGGGCTAGAGTTTTAAGGACTATGAAAAAAGTGGCTGTTTTTCTCCATTTAGAATAATGTTGGCCTTGGGCTTAGTATAGATAACTTTTACAATGTTGAGATATGTTTCTATTATTTCTAGTTTTTCTGGTGTTTTGAACATGAAGGGGTGCTGTATTTTATCAAATGTTTTTTTTCTGCATCTATTGAGATGATTCTATGATTCTTATCTTTAAGTCTATTGATGTGATGAATTACATATATTGATTTCCGTATGTTGAACTAACTTTGCATCCCTTGGATGAACCCCACTTGATTGTAGTGCACTATCTTTCTAATATGTTTTTGTATTCAGTTTTTCAGAATTTTATTGAGAATGTTTGCATCTATGTTCATTGGAGATATTGGTCTGAAGTTTTCTTTCTTTGATGTGTCTTTACCTGGTTTTGGAATCAGGGTGATATTTGCCTCATAGAATGAGTTTGGAAGTGTTCCCTCTTTTTATATTTCATGGAAAATTTGAGAAGTATTGTTATTAGTTCTTCTTTGAAGGTGTTGTAGAACTTAGCTATGGATCTGTCTAGTGCTGGGCTTTTCTTGATTGGTAGACTTTTGATGGTGTTTTCTATTCCATTGCTTGAAATTGATCTGTTTAATTTGTGTATATCGTCCTGATTCAGTCTAGGTAAATCATATGACTGTAGAAATTGTCAATGCCTTTGGTATTTTCTTTTTTTTAAATATTTTTTTTTATTTTTTAGTTGTAGTTGGACACAATATCTTTATTTTATTTTATCGAACCCAGAGCCTCGCACATGCTAGGCGAGCACTCTACTGCTGAGCCACAATCCCAGCCCCGCCTTTGATATTTTCTATTTTATTGGAGTACAAATTTTCAAAATAATTTCTAATTATCTTCTGTATTTCCTTAGTGTTGTGATATTTCCTTTTTCACTACGGATTTTGGTAATTTGAGTTTTCTCTCTCCTTCTCTTCATTATCATGGCTATGGATTTATCAATTTTATTTAGTTTTTCAAAGAACCAACATTTTGTTTTGTCAGTTTTTTCAATTGTTTCTTTTGTTTCAGTTTCATTAATTTCAGCTCTGATTTTAATTATTTCCTATCTTCTACTACTTGTGTTTGTTTATTTTTCTTTTTCTAGAGCTTTGAGATGTAATGTTAGGTCATTTATTTGTTGGACTTTTTCTCTTTTAAGGAATGAACTCCATGTAATGGGCTGGAGTAATGCCTTCATAGTATCCCTGAAGTTTTGATATGTTGTATCGTTGTAATGCCTTCATAGTATCCCTGAAGTTTTGATATGTTGTATCGTTGTTCTCATTTACCTTTAAGAATTTTTTAATCTCCTCCTTGATGTCCTTTGCCATCCATTGTTTACTCAGTATCATATTATTTAGTCTCCAGGTGTTGGAGTAGTTTTTTATTTTATCATTGATTTCTAATTTCATTCCATTATGATCTGATAGAGTGCAGGGTAGTATCTCTACTTTTTTGTGTTTGCTAAGAGTTGCTTTGTGGCATAATATATGGTATGTTTTAGAGAAGGATCTGTGTGCTGCTGAGAAGAAAGTGTATTCACTCATTGATGGATAAAATATTCTATATGTGTTAGTTAAGTGTAAGTTATTGATTGTATTATTGAGTTCTGTAGTTTCTTTGTTTATCTTTCGTTTGGAAGATCTATCCAGTGGTGAAAGAGGTGTGTTAAAGTCACCCAGAATTATTGTGTTGTGGTCTATTTGACTCTTGAAATTGAGAAGAGTTTGTTTGATGAATGTATATGCTTCATTGTTTGGGGCATGTATAGTTATAATTGTAATGTCTTGTTCCCTTAAGCAGTATGAAATGTCCTTCTTTATTTCTTTTGATAAACATTGGCTTGAAGTCTACTTTATTTGATAAGAGGATGGAAACTCCTGCTTGCTTATGCAGTCCCAACCTTTTTTCCCAACCTTTCACCTTCAGTATATGAATGTCTTTTCTTATGAGGTGAGTGTCTTGAAGGCAGCATATTGTTGGGTCTTTTATTTTTTAAATCCAATGTCTTTTTTAAAAAAAAATATTTATTTTTTAGTTTTAGGTGGACACAATATCTTTATTTTGATTTTATGTGGTGCTGAGAATCGAACCCAGTGCCCCATGCATGCTAGGCGAGTACACTACCACTTGAGCCACATCCCCAGTCCCAGTCTATGTCTTTTGATTCATGACTTTAGGCCATTAACATTCAGGGTTATTATTGAGACATGATTTGTATTCCTGTTCATTTTGGTTTATTTTTGGTTTTTAACTTGACTTAGTTTCTCCTTTGATTGGTTTTTCCTTTGGTGTAACACCTCCCTTTGCTGATTTTCATTGTTGTTTTTCGCTTCCTCCTGGTGGAATATTTTCCTGAGGATGTTCTGTAGTGCAGACTTTCTAGTTGTAAATCCTTTTAACTTTTGTTTATCACGAAAGGTTTTTATTTTATCATCAAATCTAAATCTTAATTTTGCTGGATATAAATTCCTGGTTGGCATCCATTTTCTTTCAGAGCTTAGTATATATTATTATTCCAGGCTCTTCTAGCTTTGAGGGTCTGGATTGAGAAAATCTGCAGAGATCCTAAGTGGCTTCCCCCATATGTAATCTGATTCCTTTCTCTTGTGGCTTTTACAATTCTCTCCTTATTCTGGGTATGCTAGGCATTTTCATTTTAATGTGCCTTAGCATAGATCTATTGTGATTTCGTATATTTGGTGTTCTGTAAGCCTCTTGTATTCAATTTTTCAGTTCATTCTTCATTTTTGGAAAAATTTCCAATGTTATTTCATTGAATAGATTGTTTATTCTTTTGATTTGTAACTCAGTGCTTTCCTTTATCTCAATAATTCTTAAATTTGGCCTTTTCATGCTATTCCATAATTCTTGAATGTTTTCCTCTTGGTTTCTTATCATCTTCACTGTGCGGTCAACTTTATTTTCAAGATTATATATTTTGTCTTCATTGTCTGAGGTTTTGTCTTCCAACTGATCTTATCTATTGAGTTTTTAATTTGGTTTATTATTTCCTTCATTTTAAGGTTTCTGTTTGTTTTTTTCCCATAATCTCTATCTTCTTATTGAAGTAATCCTTTGCTTTCTATATTTGCTTATGTAGCTCTTTATCGAAATGATCTTTTGCTGCTGCCTGTATTTGCTTTCTACTTATATTATCCTTTAATTTTCAGAATATTTTAATTATATACATCCTGAACTCCTTCTCTGGCATTTCTTCTGCTCTGCTGGCCATGGCTTCTAATTATGTAGTATCTTGGTTTGTTTGGGGCACTTTCTTACCTTGTTTTTTCATGTTGTTCATGTGTCTTCCCTTCTAGCACTGTGGATCTAAGGTGTTACAGTTTTTACCCTATAGGTTTATAGTGTCACTGTAAGGTTCCAATACCTCTCTTTTAAGGGGAGATCAATATTAACAGATCCCACTACAAACAATATATAGCCTTAAAGCTCCTATTAAGATGTTTACAGTTTTGTCACAGTGGACAGAAATGGTGAGTTCAGTTATTATCTACAATGTAAACAGTTTCTAATGGTGGACAAAGAGAGGAGTGTAGGATGAGATGTTAAGGAGGTAGGAGGTAAGGATATAGAGTTATTAGATCTTAAGAAGCATGAAAGAGGAATGAAAAGAAGTTGGCTAGTAGCGGGAAAAAAGAGAGAAAGAGATTTTAGGGAGACAAGTAAGTGGGAGGACAGTAGAGTACAAAAATTAAGCAAACATAAAAATTAAGAAAAAGAAAAAGTAAAAGTAAAAGTTAAAAGAATATGTAACATAACTGTAATATACTATTCAGACATTCCAGTTATCAGTAGTGTAATGTGTGAAAAGTAGGAAAAAAAAGAAAAAAGAAAAAAAATCTCGAAGAAAAACTAAAGGATTGTTTCTGATTGGAGTTCAGTATCTTTCCTGCTTCCCTTCTCATCCAGTAGTGAGGTTGTCTGATGTTTGCTGGTATCTCCACCCTCGGGATGGTGAAAGTTATTAGGGTGGGAGGGTTGGTCTTGGAGGCAGAACTCGGAGGTGAGGTATAGCACTTGCCAGTTCCTGTTCGAGGACTGTACCCCAAGGATCTCCTTTGGGGCCTGCTTGTATGATGTGGGTGCCTGGTCTTATGTCCTGATATCACCTGTAGACCTCAGAATTCATGGTCTCTAATTTAGTCTCTCAACTGTATCTCGCTCATCCCCTCCCTTTCTACTTCCCAATCAGGAACCTCTCTTTCCTTGTGAGCTGCCCTCTGGGGCTTGCACACCTGTCGCAGAGAGCTGTTTTGTATCAGGCAGGTCAGGACGGACAGGCTACATAGCTGCAAGCATTGTACCATGTTAGTGGCTGTGACAGAGAGGGGCGTGTTAGGGGACTGTAGGTACCTGGATATTGCTTCTAGGCCTCAACTGGTGTCTCCAGCTAGGAGTTACCTCAATTAAAGATGGTTATGGTGGTAGCAAGGCTAACGCAAGTTGGTGGCAAAGGTATCCTAAGATGGAGGTGGCTGCTTTCAGAGATGGGGTGTCAGATTAAGCCGGGCAATAGCATTGGGTGGTGTGTCCAGAGATGCTGCTCATATCAAACTAAAACCTTAAGAACTATGAGTTGTTTTGTGGCTGGTGGCTGTCTCCCGACCCTGTCCAGTGTCCCCAGTTGCAGGCAACTATGGCAGTGGTTGCAGTGTTCCAAGATGGAGGTGACTGAGGAAGCCCCACACTGGTAGATGGGGGTCCACATGGGAGTGGCGGCTGGGGTTCTGCATGGGTACTGATGTGGGCGAGTGATGGGGGGCAGATTCCTGCATGGGAGCTGCAGTTGTGGGTTCTCTAATAACTTGCAGAGAAACAGTATTCCCACTGCTTGAATCCCAGGTCACGGAGTGACTAGGAATGCAGCCTCCCTCTAGCCCGCTATCTTGGATCCTCCAAACATTAAATTAAGTGTCAAGTTTTTTTTTTTTTTTTTTAAAACCTGGAAACATTAAAGACTTGCATCTGTACAATGTAGCTTTTCAAAAAGAAAGTTTTCTGTAGCAGCATAAAGGGAGATTGATAGAAAGACATCGATTGCATGATAACTGAAAGACTTGGTGAAAAAAAAAATCCAGCAAGAATCAAAGTTGGTGTAAACCTGATATGTAGTGGTATGAATGTGAGAGACAAATGTGAAATGATCAGGTAAATAACCATGTAGGTTCTGCTTTCAATGTTTGAAATTACTTAAGGAATAAACCACATAAGATCTAAAATACTCAGAGTTCCTAAGGTTTTAGTTTGATATGATACTAAAAACATACAAGTATTATGCTGGGTATTCAGTGCTCTATTTGTTTAACTTTCTTATGTATTGGTAAGGTTCTGGCATTGGAATAAATTTAAAGAAGACATGATTCAGTACTGCATGATTTCAGGAAAGGTCTGCTGGTGCAAATTATAAGTAAATTTTAAATGCTGAACAAGAAGACTCTTGCTAAATGCCCATAGAGTTTCTGTCATATTTGTGACTTGTAAAACTGCTTCTCAGTTATTATGGAAACTTCATCAGTTTTTTTTTTAACCAAGTCTTTCAATTATCATGCAATTAATGTCTTTATATCAATCTCCCTTTATGCTGCTACAGAAAACTTTCTTTTTGAAAAGCTACACTGTACACTTTAAAATTCTATTTTTTAAGATAATAGGGTCAAACAACCTGTTTTGTTGAATGCAACTTATGTTTCTAAAACCATTGAAGTCTCTGCAACACTGATGTGTTTTAGGGTGATAGTTCTTTAAATACATAAGTTCCTTGATGTTCAAAGTTCTATGTTGCTTTTGTCTTTGAACTATTCTACATCTTCATGTTTTTATTCTACCTTCTAATAATGCCAGAACAATAAGCAATGAAGTTCTCCTAATGCCTGCAACATAGTCAGTAGCAGTACAACAACCAGCTTCTTCATGAAACTTAATTATTATAAGACTTAGCTAGACATCAGTAGTCTGGTTGGATGGTGTTACACCTTCATCAAAAGGCCAGTGAAAATCATGTATGTGTTTTTTTCTCCACAAAACAGTATCATAAGTTGTTTCACATGTTCTTAATTATTTTAGTAACTTCATACCAAATTTTATCAAAAAAATTTAAGAATGCTTTGGTTTAATTGTCTTTAATAAGAAATATGCTTTTGTTTGTGATTCCTATAGGACTTGGGTGCTTCATTTAAATCATGTTTAGTTTAAAAAATACTCAAGAATTATGAAAGAATTTTTTGATTTTGTTTTATTGCTTCCATACTAATTATTCATGAAATTGTACACTAAAAACTTACATCATTACACTTAATGCATATATCAGCATGAAGAAATTAAAACTAGTACAAATGTAAAGAAATTGAAATCTACTTCCATATACTCCAGTTGAAATTCTCAGTGTTTTGAGTATAAAGTTATGTATGAGTAATGGGATGTTAAATGACCTTCTAACACGAAGATTCTTCACTTCAGCAATACTGAGGTAATAGAAAGAAAGTACACCGAAGTTTACCCATCTAGGTCAGAACTGTAAAATGCCTGGACAATGTCAATTCAACACTTCTGTGTCCAGGTTAACTGCTCTTATGAGGGCTTCTTGATGTAGTAATGAATTTCTACGGTTCACTAGTCCTCATAGAGGTCTTTCTGTGCCTGGCACTAATCTCTCTTGGTTTTTAGTAACTCTGTAATATATAAATTACATAGAGAAATGTGTTTACTCATTGAAAATTGTAGCCTCACCATATAGCTGGTGCTGTAACCAGAGGAGTTCCAGAGAGAGGGACCTTGACTTTGGACAAGTGGGATCCTTGATGTAGGTGATGGAAAAGAATTTTAGCACTTGCCAGTCAGAAGCACAGATTTATTTAGGAAAACAGAAGCAAGTATATACATTCAAGAGAGAATGCAGGCCATCTCCAGGGGAAGGCAGTACCCCTTTGTTTAAGGGTGTTAGAGGGATAGTAGGTAGGGGCTAAACTACAAGTGAAGTCAGGGCAGAATCACACAGTTTCACACCAGTTTTCTATGTGTTTTGCTTGTGTATTGCACTCACATTATGTTAATTTTTTACAGGTAAGGATATGGGCTAAGGAGTCAGATGGTTTGCTCATGAGTTACTTGTTTTGCATTTTAAGGTTTCATGGACACTTTCTAATTTCGGACAGTTCAAGGGTACTTCTGAGATTCAGTATATCTTTCTTTTTCTCAAATTCCTATCTCAGTACAATGGTGGCATTCATACAGGTGACACCAAGGTGATGTTGATAGGGGTGACTCTGGCTGTGGCTGCAGGACAGAGGTCCATGATGGTCATTTACAAGGTAGAGGTGGTTCAGGTGGTGGTTGGGGAGATAGGTTGATAATAGGGTTTTGGAAAAGAATTGAGCTGCTTACAGGGGTGCATGCCTGCAAATCATAAATTTGAGGCCAACCTGGGCAACTTAGTGAACCCTGTCTCAAAATAAAACTAAAAAGGGCTAGGTGCCCAGTGATAGAGTACCCCTGGATTAAATTCCAACTACTGAAATCAGTCAATCAGTCAATCAATTGTTATGGTTTGGATATAAGGTGTCCTCCAAAAGCTTATGTTTGAGACAATGCAAGAAGGTTTAGAGAAGATATGATTGGGTTATGAGAGTCTTAACCTAATCAGTGAATCGATCACTGATGGGATTAAGTGGTAATTGAAGGCAGGTAGGGTGTGGCTATAGAAGGTATGGCATTGGGGGCATGGCTTTGGGATATATATTTGTATTTGGCAAGTGGAGATCTCTCTGCTTGCTAATCATCACGTGACCTGCTTCCTTTTGCCATACTCTTCTGCCATGAGGTTCTGCCTCACCTTGAGCCCTGAGGAATGGAGTCTGCTGTCTATGGATTGAGAACACTGAAATTGTGAACCCCAGTAAACTTTTCCTCCTCTACAATTGTGGTGGGGTCTTTTAGTTGCAGTGGCGAAAAAACTGACTAAAACAAAAATTGGTAGTGACAAATGACTATGACTAACCTGACCGTGTGGTTCAAAACTATAGGGGTTTGTTGGATGAATTTTGAGATATGGAAATGCTTTCGATTGTTGTAAGCAGAGCTTAATGGATGATTCTGATGGGAACTCAGAAGACCAGAATGCCAATGGGACTGTGGACAGTGAAAACAGGGCTCATGAGGAAAAGGAGGACACTATTATTGGAGTAGAGGCCTTTCATTGTTATAATCTAGCTGAAAAGTTGTCTGCATTTTGCCCATGTCCTGAGACTTTCTGTGAGGCTGATTTTAAAAGCGACAGACTTCATAATCTGGAGGAAGAAATTTCTAGGCAGCATAGCATTCAGGAAGGGGCATGGATATTGCTGTGGCTCCCAGCCAAGTTTATTGTGGTATTTAGGAGCAGAAAGCAGAGCAGAAAGATTTGAGAAACTTGAAAGGCCAGAGTAAGACTGGGCCTAAGGAAATTGCAGTTGCTAAACACACTGAAGAAATGCTAATGAGACAATGAGACAGATGGCTTGAAGGCATTTCAGGAGCTGGCAAGACCACACCCATCTCAGACTCAAGGAAGCAGAAATAAAAATTCTCTCTGAGAAGAGACCAGTGGGGTACCTTTCTTGCACAAGGATGTCTAGGAAATTTTTTCAACATGTTTAGCTACCCAGGCACTCAGAGGCTGCTGCATCCAGGGTCCCTGGAGGCTTGGCTACTGCTTGAGATGGTGACAGACCTTGGTGTCAACCATGGTATTCCAGAGTTAGGGGATCATGGAGGTTTCCACCAAGATTTCAAAGGAGGGCCTGGGAGGCCAAGCAAAGTGTAGCAGGGTTGGAGTCCCTGTGGGCACTCCCTGAGAGGGCAGAGTGTGGAGCAGAAATCTCCAAGATTAAAGAATTGCTAGTAACATGGGACATCATTCTAAGAAAGCTGCAGGAACTGAGCAGAGACAAGCCAACAGAAAGGCTAGTTGGACTGCAACCAACAAGGGTATAGGAGTAGATATACACAAGCCCTTTGGACAGAACATCATGATGCCATGTGACCAGATGCCAGACGTGGAGCTACAGGACATGTTTGCCCAGCTGGATTACATTCTTGCTTTGGTCCTATCCCTTCTTTCTATGCCCTATTTTTCTGAAAAGAAATGTTGACTCTGTAATATTATATATTGGATACTTGTAAATTTGCTCTAATGTTACAGGAGCACACAGTGTGAGATTGCTTTGAGCCTCAGAGAAGACTTTAGACTTGGAACTTTAAGCAATCTCATAGTTGAGACTATGGGGACTCTTGGGGATGGACTGAATATATTTTGCATTGTCAGATGAGTGAGCTTTTCTGAGTCAGGGGTGGACTGTTATAGTTTGGATATGTGGAATCCCCCAAAAGCTCATGTGTGAGATAATGTAAGAAGGTTTAGAGAAGATATGATTGGGTTATAAGAGCTTTAACCCAATCAATGAATTAATCACCTGATGGAATTAATTGGGTGGTAGCTGAAGGCAGGTGGGGCATGGCCTAAAGAGGTGGGGCATGGCTAGAGGAGATAGGGCACTGGGGCATGGCTTTGGGGCATATATTTTTATCTGACGAGTAGAGATCTGTCTCTGCTTTCTGATCATCATGTGACCTGCTTCCCTCTGCTACACATTATTCTGCCTTGATGTTCTGCCTCACCTTGAGCCTTGAGGAATGGAGCCTGCTGTCTATAGATTAAGACTGTGGAAATCATGAGCTCCCAAATAAACTTTTCCTTCTCTGCAGTTGTTCTGGTGGAGTCTTATTAAATCACAGCAGCAAAAAAAGCTGACTAAAACATTAGTGTTGCTCATTCTTTAAGCATTGTTGGATTTTTTTACTCAGATTTTTAAAATTCCATTCTGTATATTTTGGCAAAATATAGGTTATGCTAGGTCAATGACGTTCATGAATACAACATTCCTTATTTTGATTATTTCTGTGAACCATCCAAAATATTCAAGAAATATGGTAATTTATAATTTTGGTAATGTAATGTGCAGATTTGAATTCCAAATCTTAAAGCTGGTGTGCTTGAGTAAGTCATTAACCTAGTTAGGAGTTAAGCAATGGAAAACAGACTGATGAGAATTTCTCTACATAATACTGATTTTAAACCCAAGAGGAAAGGATAAGGGTGTCTGTGCTACTTGCCCTTTCCTGCAATCAAGGAAGAGTGGTAAATATTGCAGGAGCATTTGGAGGTAGAGATGAAGCAGTGAAGACTTAATTATGAATTTAATTATATGAGGGTAGAAGCTACTGGTAGAGATGGTTGTGACTGTGACCAAGTGGTAGGCTTGGTGACTGAAAAGATCTAATGAGAGCAGGGCCAGGAGCAACCTGTATCCTTTATTTCTTTCTGTAGAAAAGATGGCTTTGGCGAAATGATTGGAGACAGAATAGCTAATAGAATATTAGCTTCTGCATCTCTTGGAAGTTCTGTTCTCTGATTTTCACATTTAAGGAGGCCCTGAAATTTTTCATTATGTCTTGTTATACTTATAGGAGGAGTTACATGCTTTAGTGCTGCTATTCTTTGATTTGAGAGTTTGCTAAGGTCTCTGGATAATTCCATTTAGAATTTCAAGGGCCTATTTTATTCTAGATATGTGCCATAAATATTGAACAGTGATAATGAGTTCATGTATCTAACTTAATCATCTGAGACAATTAAATTATCAGTATGAGATAAAATACACATTAAATCTTTTTAAATGCCAATTCATATAGTTTCAGGGTACTTTAGATTTGTTAAAAGGAAACATTCATATTAAACAAATCTGGGATTGAATTCAGACTCCATTAACTTGATAACTGTGACCTGGGGCATGTTACTTAACCAATTTGATAACCTGTAAAACAGAAGTGATAATACATTTCTCATAGGCATAATATATGAGATAATATATATAATGTGCTTATTAGTATATTGCTTGAGATATATCAAGTGCTTGATAAATGTTACCTATTTTTTTAGATGTTAGCTATTATACTAAACGACATACGAATTTAATTATATGAGCCTCATGTAATTTGTCAGTATGATAGATAACATGTCTGCAGTGTGGTTGAGTTTTTATTTCTTAAATTTTTGATAGTAGGGATTGAACCCAGAGGCACTTTACCACCGAGCCACATCTCCAGCCCTTTTTATTTTTTATTTAGATATAGTCTCACTAAAGTTGCTTAGGGCCTCACTAAGTGTCTGAAGCTGCTCTTGAACTTTAAAAACCGCTTTTGAACTTGAAATCCTCCTGCCTTAGCCTCCCAAATCCCTGGGATTATAGGCATATACGACTGTGCCTGACTGAGTTTTCATTTTTAATACAATTATCAGATATCTGGCATCATATAGTCTGGGAAGGCTAATTGATATTTGGCAAGTTGAAAGTAATTCAGAAAATTTAAATGGTCTAGCATTGGTGGCTAGCATATTTCTTATGATTAGTTTCATTGTACATTGGTGGTAAGAATTATTAATTTGGAGATTCTTTAGGACATGGAAGAGGAGGAAGAGGAAAAGCCTAAAAGTAAATTACCTTAATATCAAGCTACTGATTAGTTCGATTTGCTGAATTTTTTTGTTCCATTAGTCATGACATTGCTGCAGAAGCTGAGTATCCTAAATAATTTGTGTCAAAGGTGAAAAAAGCAATGTCTACAAGGCAGAAACCTAGAGGGCCAGATTTAAAGAGGGCATCAGAGATCCTAAAGACACTCATATTTCCTGCTGCTTTAATTTCTGCTGCTGTTATAGCTTGGAATGTTGATATTAATGAAGGTGAGCCCAGTAATCCTAGCTACAGCAGCTAAAGATGCTATACGTAGTAGTATCTGATTAATAGCATGACTAGAGAATGTCAAACAATTTTAAGGGAAGAATTTAAAAACATTTTGACTGAAATAGTAATTTATTTAAATTTCATTCCGTGAAAAGTTTTTGTTAAAGTAACACCAGTCTATTTTAAGTGAAAATTTATGCTTTTTTTGAAATTTTATACTCTTATGGTCAAGAACTGTGAAAGAGTGTTCATTTATTCAAATGAATTTATTTTTTAACTCATTTGATCCCTGGGTTCCTGATTGTGTTAAGGAAGATTTTCAAGGAAGCAGGTCAAAGAATGGCCTTGCATCTTCAATGCAGGATTTACCTGTTCATTCAGTGTTTGGCAAACATAATGATGGAAAAGCATTTATTTTAGATCACCCCTCTCTGTATATTTCTCATATTGGGATTTTAAACTTATTTTTAGAGAAGTTTTAGAATTTTATTTTCATATCAATCATGATCTTTAAAAAAAATCTGTAAGTATGATAAGGGTAGATACCAACAAATGGTAAGGAAAAACACATTGATAGTTTTCTTTATGTTTGTTTTTATCAGAAAAGAAAGAAGTTATGCTTTATGGGTCTTTTATAATTAATAAGTAAATACATATGACTTATAAATAAGTATATATGAGTGTGTCCTCACAAATTTTTAACCAATAGGTAGTGTACGATTTAAAAAAATGTGGAAACCATTTGTTTATATAAATAACTATTATATAACTAACTTGCCATACAGTTGCTCACTTTTTTTTATTTTGAGTTGAGAGAAGGCCACATTACATATGCTTTGTTGTGTGAAAAAGTTTTTACAGGGGCTTGAAAAGAATAAAGTGTGAGAGCTGAGTCATCACATATGGTAGTCATCACATATGGCTTGCCAAAGAATATCATATTCTTGTATGAATTGGTTGTATTTTGGGGATTTTGTTTTTATAAGATAGAAGACAACTTCTTGTTAGTTATTTGTAGGCATGTCTAAGTATGTCTTTAAGGTAAATTATTTTGGTCTTGATTTTAGCAGTGATGGATTTGATACCCATTATGTGCAGATTTAAATAATTGCTGTGGTGCTAACCTTGATAGTTAATTGAAAAATACATTTTAGGGAGTAAGTGAGATCTCATACCTGGCATTCAAGGAATGTTTATTGGCAAAAACTTACTTAAATATAAGGATCTGATTGTCTTTAACAGTAAGCAGAGGCTTAGAAATTTTGAATTGTGTATTGTACAGTGTACTTTTGTGAACAGGTATTTCTTATGTTATTGAATTATATTTGTAATGTTGATGTCAAAATATAGAATGAAATTAAATGTAAGACCAGACCTGAAGCTCTTCTTTTAAACATAACAGTAGTCATTTCATTTTAGCAAAAATAATATCTTTCAAATAGGATTATTGTTTTTAAGAGTATTTCTAGTTTGGTAGTTTTGTTAGATTTTAATTTATAATTTTATCTTGATTCTGTAGTTTTATAAGAAGTATAGCAAACCTAAGTAGCTTACTTGCATGCATATATTAAGTACCATTATAGAGAAAAATTAGCACTTAGACCAAGTAAGAATTTTTATTTTCTACAGAAAAAAAGTTCTGTGCATTTTTTTTTTTTTTTTTTTTACAATCTCAGAAACAGTGAACTAGAATATGTGGTTGGACTTCTAAACCTTTGGAATCCATTCCATTTCCTGACTTTTTCTAATTTACCCACATTATTACAGATAAGATGATTTTTAAGATATATTATGTTTGATCAAGGGTCATAGTACTTATCCTGAGGCTCAAAATTATCTGCAGGAAAAATGTTGATTGAATTTATAATTTTAAGCCAAAATTACTACTTCTTTTTGGTTAATATTGATATATAGATATTAAATAATCATTTAGTTTTATAGAGTGAAATTATCAATAAACAAATGACATGGCCTTAATGTATTCATTTAAATATTGACATTTGTATATCAGTTCATTCTTGTTTAATAAAAATTATAGGATTGATAACAACTTAATGTAAATTAATGATCTTAAGATATAAAAAAAAGAAAATATATTTTCTATTTTAAGAGGAATAACTTTCATCATTCTGGGAGTATGAATCAGTAACAGCTGAAGATCTGATATTTGAATGTGGCAGGATTGGAATGATTTCAAAGTTGAAATCTAGCCAATTTTCAAGAAAAAATCACAATGTTTCAATTTTGAACTTTAATGTATTTGGAACATATGCAGCAGAACATTTTCTTCTTGCTGTCTCCTGCCAAACTAATTATGTATGCCACATTAATTTTTCCCTTAAGTTTTGGAAGCATGAGTATATGGTAGAATAAAGAATTTCCTGATTCATGTTCACTAGTTTTAATGGTAGGATCAAGATAAGAAATATGTAAGAGGTATTTTGAAATTTCCTCTTAAAGAAATGATTTGCAAAAATGAAAATGTTTTATTTACTTAAAATTATTTATTAAATTCCTACTATATGAGAGGCTTTATTACTAAGGCTGTGTGACAGTAGTAAATAGGATGGATAGAGTACTGTCCCTCTGAGAGCTTATATTCTAATGGAATGATGGTGGGAGATGATGGGGATTTCAGATTCATAAATGTCGTATATAAAGTCAAACAAAATGAGTAGCTTAGCTAATTGGAATGATTTGAATATCTGTTTGGAAAGAAGCTTTAAGTTTGGTCAGTAGCCCTTAAAGTGAGAAAGACTTGGCGTATTTCTGGTATAGAAAGCCCAGTTGTGGAAAGAATCTAGTGACAATGGCTAGTAGGGGCTAAAGACAGAAACCAGATTAAATGAACCTTTAAGACCATGTAAATGATTTCAATTTTACTCTAATTATAATGTGAAAAGCTGGGAAGGTTTTAAATGGAAAAGTTTTGGCTTATTTAAGTAAGATCACTCTGGAGGCTATCAGGAGAATGAGCTAAAAGAGGGTGAGACCAGGTAGGGAGATATTCCAACATCTAGTGCAGAGATGATGGTAGCTGGAATTAGGGAGGAGTGGAAATGTGTTCTCATGCCACACTGATCCCACATGCTGATGGATTGCATGCTTTGGGAATTTAAAAGTTAAGTTATTTGGAATATCATTGTTCTAATGTGAACTCTTTAAGTCTAGAGAATGTCTAATGTTACTAAAATTAAAAAAAAAATTGGGTAAGACAGTGTAGTTTCTTTAGCTTCCCTTGGCTATATGACATAAAGTAAACTCTTGGGAAAAAAAATTAAATTAGCAACTTCAAGTTCTGTGCATAAGTTCATGCTAAATTGCCCTATTTCTCTACTTTAAAATTTATGCTATGTAAGAATATGAAAAAAAAACCATAATTAAGGCCCCTTTAAATATGTAGTTGAAAATTTAGTTAGTTTTAATGAGGAAAAGAACGAACATACTTGCTATATGATATAAATAAAATGTCTGTGTTTAACATTTTGGTTTTATTTAAAGAGTATATTTACTGGAACTTTTTTTTCCCCTAGTCACATTGTCCTGATGCTTGCTGATGATATGGCATGCAATCCTAGAAATCCCAAACCAGCTACAGTGTTTAGTCACAAGAATATGGAACTAAATGTGTATGGAGATGATGTGGAAGTGGATTATAGAAGCTATGAGGTAAATTGTTTAATCCAGCAAAATTTTTGAACTGATGTTATTACTTTTATGTCTTAGAGACAGCAGAAGAATACATTAATTGTCTTATTCTTTTTCTTTAAATTTAGTACCTAATTTTTGCTGAGCTTTCATGTAATTTGTCTCTGTAGTTCATATTAAAGAAATAATATGAGTAAAACTACTAAAGTATGAATGTTTCATATGTATTTCTAAGATAGGAAACTTCATATTGGCTTTTAATTAAAGCATTTTAGTGAGGTTTGATGTATTACTTCTCTTTTACAGGAAATGTTATTACTTGTGTTTTACCTTTGCTCAGCAATTTCAAGTTTAGTATTTTTATAAATATATTAATTGTGGAAAAATTGTAATGACTAACAAAACACCATATGTCCACTGCTTAGAGAGTAAACCACTTTTATTTTGCTTCCAGTGTTTTTATGCATATATAATTAAAAGTAAAATGTGTATAAAATGCTATTTTAACTATATTTTCTTCCTTTGAAATTTTTAAATTTAACAGATTATGACAGTGTTTAAATTTTGAAGTCTTTCTAGATAGTTCTTCCTCTTTTACCAGCTAACCAAAAGTAAGACACAGTATCTTTATCTTTACTGAAGCAATTCTAAAAGCATAGCTGACTTCTAAACTGTAAACTCCTCCAGGACATAGCCTAAATGTACATTCTTTTGTACCTAGCAAGTACCTATGTAGTCCTTTGTAGATACTAAAAATATTTTTCAATGAATTAAATGTATATGAATATTTGACTTTTTATTTATTTAGATGCCTTAAAATATTGACCAAAAATATTTCTTCCTTGTTAGTCAGCAAGAGGTCCTATTAAAATTGACATTTTGCTGTCTCTTGGGCAAAATATAGATTAAACATCTTATACATACATATTCATACACATTTATGTACCCATGATGTAGAGAAAAGTCCCACAAGAAAGCTGGATTGATTTTCTATTCTTTAAAGTTATATATGCATAATATATGACTTAGCTCTTGATTTTTACATTTTACCCTCTGGAGGTTTAAATAATGCCCTCAAAGAATTCTAGAGAGCTATAAATTCCAGGTTGGGAAATCTGGTTTAAAGTGTTACGAATTTTTTGCATGTTAAAGATTCTCCTTCTAGGTGTGGTGGCTCACGCCTGTAATCCCAGTGGCTCTGGAGGCTATGGCAGGAGGATCATGAGTTCAAAGTCAGCCTCAGAAAAAGCGAGGAGCTAAGCAACTCAGCGAGACTCTGTCTCTAAATAAAATACAAAATAGGGCTGGGGATATGGCTTAGCTGTTGAGTGCCTCTGAGTTCAGTCCCTGGAACAACCCCTTTCCCCCATAAAGATGCTCCTAACGAAATCCAAGTTTACATAATTCATTCAAAAATTAATGAAACATAATTTTGGGGGATGATTAATAGAACTTTTTTCATTATTTGTTATTGACTAAGTAGTTGTACATATAAGTTGCAATAATGTAACTGTACTTATGTATAAATTCTTATATTTTGTGTCTTTCCAAAGAATTACCTATTCAGACAGACTAGTAATTTTTAAGCTTTTAGGTAAATATTTTTTATTTTATTTTTACAGTATGAAGATTGAATCCAGGGGTGCTTTACATCTGAGTTATATCCCCACTCCTTTTTTTTTTTTTTCCCCCCTGAGACAGGGTCTCACTAAGTTGCCCAGTCTAGCCTCAAACTTGATGATCCTCCTGCTTCAGCCTCTTGAGTAGCTGGGATAATAGGTATGTGATTATAGGCATGTGACACCACGTCAGGTGCTTTTGAATAATTTTTAAAGACAATATTTTGTGTAGTATTTAAAATTTTAAAATGAGATTTAACTTATTTTTTCTCTAAGGTATTTTTTTTTCAGGTTCCATTTCAACTGATCTCTCTCTCTCTCTCTGTCTCTCTCTCTCTTTCTTTCTTTCTTAAGGTAACTGTGGAAAATTTTTTGCGGGTATTAACTGGGAGGATCCCATCTAGTACTCCTCGGTCAAAACGACTTCTTTCTGATGATAGAAGCAATATTCTTATTTATATGACAGGTAATTTTAGGATTTAGAGATTTCTTAGTATAATATGTTGAAACTCTTTGAAGAGAAATTCATGGGCATTAAACACGTTAAATGATTTGGGGTTAAAATAGTTTTTTGTCATGTAGTTTTGTCTTCTCACGATACAAAACTATTTGAAATGACATTTGAAAATGGTATAGGTTGAGCATTCATAAAAAATCTGAGATCTGAAATGCTTCAAAATCAAACTTTGAGTATCAATGTGAATGACACCAGTAGAAAATTCCACACTGACCTCACATGAGAAAGTAGGCACACTAAAAATAATGCATAGAACTACCTTCAGGCTATGTGTGTAACGTATACCTAAAACATAAAATTTATTTTATTTTAGACAAGGATCTTATCCCAAAGATATCTAATTATGTAGAAGCAAATATTTCCGAATCTGAAATCTGAAGTACTTCTGTTTCTAACAGTTTGGAACAGCAATACTCAGCCTTTATAACATTTTGTGCTATTGCTGTTTTCTTGTCCTTTTGCTCTTTACTCTTGCCTTGGTAAAGTTTACTACCTTTTACTTTGTACACTGCTAAAGCATCTCTCTTTCAGTTTTGTTTTCCTGTTAGTCATCCTGCTTAAAATGTTTATTAGAAGTTGCAAATTTGTCTGTCCTCTGCTTAAAACTTCAAATGATTTCCTATTGATTGAATCTCAGATTTTGTGTGTATAAAGTATAAAGATTAACTGAATGTAGACACTTAGACCTTATCTTAAAATTCTTATTCAGTTTTGTTCTGGAGTGTGGGTTCATGAAATTGCATTGTGAACATACTTATGAAATGTAAGATGTAGTAGTCTTTTGACTATATGTTAAGGAACTTTATTGGACATAATGTTCTCCATAATATAATAGTTAAATACTATATATAATAATATGTTATTATTTTTTAATATTATTTAATTTTACATATTATTTAATTTCGGTCTTAATTCTTACACTTTTTCTAAGTATAAGCTCTTGGCTGTTCTGTCCTCCAGATATTTACTTAAACTGTTGCTTTTGCTTATGACGTCCTCTCAATCTACTCTGCCTACGTGACTATCACTTATCTTTTGTTGTTAGCTCAGGAGTTTCCTTTCTAAGTCTAAGGTGATTTTTGTTTCCAGTTGCCTAGAAAGCCCTAGTTTATATCTCTTGTCCCAATAATTATTGATTTTGAATTCTAAGATATAATCATCAATTATATGTTTTTCATCTTTTTATGATCAGTACCTATCTTATAGTAGTATTTAGTAAATGTGAATGTTATAGTAGTATTCAGTAAATGTTATGAAAAGGTATTCAATAAATATTTTAGAGAGCTTTTCATTAAATTGATAGTAAAAGAGCTGCAGAATGATTTCTTAGATGTCATATGGCAGGGTAGGTAATGATCCTAGCTTAGTGGCTTTTCTTTATCATGTTGCATTTATTTACCACTTTTTAGATCCTGTTTATTTATTTTATAAATTAACTCAACAGCATTAATGAAGTCCAAAATCTTTCATTTTATTTTATGTGAAAATTATAAGAAAATTATATGCTTTGTTGGCAAAGAAAATGAAATATAGTTTTATAGCCTAACTTTAGTTGATGTGTTAAAAGATTTACACATTTTTCTTCTAATTATGTGGGTTCTTTTTTAGAATAACTCATGATGTAGAAGACATTCCAATAGTTTAAGATACAGCTTGATAAATTATCACCCCTGAATGTCTGCCTGTTTTGGAAAAAATTCTTATTGAGACACAGTTGCACCTATTCATTTACATATTTTTCTCAACTGTTTTCACCCTATAATAGCAGAGTTCAGTAGCTGTGACAGAGACCACATGGCTCATAATCCTAAAACATTTACAGTTTATAGAAAAAAGTTGCCAACCTCTGTAAGAGAATATAAAGGCTGATAATTATAATGTGATAAAAAAGATAATAACTAATAGTTATTAAGACTTACTGTACATTATGTAATATCCTAAATTTTACATACATAAAATTTATATATAAATAAAAAATACAAAAAACAATAACACACACATATATTTCATCCTCATAGCAGCTTGATGATTTAAGTGCTAATATTCAGGGCTGCCATATATGGTAATAAGGGTTTTACACACAAGCATATGACTTGGGATTAAGTGGGAGTTAAAATTTAGTGTATGTTTATACTTATTAAACTGCATGCCATGCTGCAGAATTGTGTCTAATAGGAGGGAAGAATATTCCCCCTGCCTCACCACATAGGCATAGTCACTAACCACTTATGACCTCACAAGAATGCATAATATCCAGAGGAAGACACTAAAATAGTCAATCTTTTCTACAAAACTACTGTAGTTTTATTCAGTGGAAGGTACAATTTTAGTAATCTGCACAAAGGAACTATAAAAGCAAACTAGGTGTGATCTTGCTGGTATGTTTCTCACTTATGGCTGAGGAAACTGAGGCATAGATTAAATTATTTGCCTAAAATAACACAGTAAATGGCACAGCTAGATTTGAATCTAGGCAGACTGGTTCTTTCATACATACTGAATGTCACAGTCTTTTAGCCAAGTCTTATGGGATTATTGTCAGTGATAGTAAAAATGTCAATTTCTAGGTGAGAACTGCAGTTCCTAGTATTAATAACATTCTAAGTATATACACTGTGAATAGTATAGTCATATCATGGGACTAGCTAGTGTCTTGAACTCTTTCCTCATCAAAAATGTTTACATGGCATTTGAAAAAATTTTATGTCTGGAATAAATTTTGGATGTAGTAATGGAGCCAGTAGAAGAGTATAAATATGGGTTTCTGGAATTGAATGATAGAAAAACTCATATCTTCAATATTTCTCTACTATTTTTTACACAGTCTATCATAATCCTCTTCTTAATTGATATGGTAGAAGATTATTTGTTTCCATAGTAAATATTTTAGAGCATAAAACAAGTGATATTAAAAATTTGCAATGCATGAAGTAAGTGTACATGTTTGGATGTGTGCAGTTTGCAATTAAAAAAATATATCTATTTTTGACTTGACTTTTTGACTCTTCCTACAAGGACATGGTGGAAATGGTTTTTTGAAATTTCAAGATTCTGAAGAAATTACCAACATAGAACTTGCAGATGCTTTTGAACAAATGTGGCAGAAAAGACGGTAATTAGAAAATGATTTCTTTTCATAAAATAAATTAATACCTAAATACCTATTTTTTATGATAGATTCCTAGTTCTTATTTAATAAATTTTACCTTACTTTGATCTTTTCTTCCATATTTAAAATTTGTTTGTTATACATTAAACTGTGTTTTTTAAAGGAAAAACTCAAGGGTTATTATTTAACATGAAAAAAATCGATGTTTTAAAATTAACTCTCCTGTAATTTAGCATCCTTTTTGGGGGAGAGTCCTTTGTAAGCATTCTTTTATTTGAGAATTGTTGTATATATGAGCTTACGTGAACTCAAAGTAAACAATAGAACTGCTTTTAGCTTGATTGCACTTATGGGTTACCTTCTGTACACATGGCACAAAGGGAAATATGATGCTTATTCTGCCTTCAAAGTGTTTAAAATCTAATATAAGAGAGAAATGTATACATAAGCATACTACAAAAATTATCACTTTTGAAATATAAACAGAATGTATGGAAGTATTGAAGAGGAAATTTTATTTGGTACTGGTTGTTTTATCTGGTGCTTAAATTTATTGCATATTAGGTACTGGACACTGTGTTTTTCATGAATTATCTTAATTTCAGTAGCAACTCTGTGAGATAAGTACTATTATTTTCCAGTTTTTAACAAATGAGTAAGCTGAGGCACAGATAGGTTAAGTAACTCACTAAACTTTATGCAGCTGATAGTGCCAGAGCTAGGATTTATGCCCAAGTGGTCTGATCACAGAGCTTGCTTTTAGTTATTTTACTATACTGCCTTAATAATTTCAGAGGTTTCTGATCCTGCACAAATATTGTCGCAGAACAAATATGTCATAGTAATTGTATCTTCTGTCATTCTCTTGGACTTTGTGGTTCAAGATTCTATATATCCTTTTCTAGGAGCATTATTAGCTGTTTACTCAGACCAAATGTCTGAGGAAAACTTCCACCAAAACCTATCTACCTCTTACTTTTACCTTCACCAGTTATCTACATTTTTGTAAAAAAGAGATTTGATTGTGTTGTTCTTTCACTTAACAACAAAACAAAAGAGAATAAAATACCACTTTGGTGGCTTCCTCAAATATACAGAATCTTATTGAAAGAGACTTCATATGGTATCTTTACAAATTGACCCTACCCCACCTTTTTAACAACCAGCTTCTCTGCAATACCTCAAATTTACTCTTTCTAAATTTTTACATTGTTTTTGTTCACATTAGGTGCTTTTTATTCTGTTGGAATCTGTTCTTTCCCTAAGAGATAAAATAATGCTCACCCTTCATTGCCCATGCCAGGTATCACCTTTCTGTGAACCTTTTCTTTTCAGCTCCCTCTATTCCTTTCACAGTGCTCATAGAGTACTTTGCTTTGTTAGACTGTAAACTCTTTGAGGTCAGGGGTTTTTGTATCCCCAGCGTAATGTCAGGGACATTATAGATGCAATATATGTTTGTAACACTTACCTCATTTCAATTTAGTTTTATTTTAAGCTCTTTGAGTATGGTGACTAAGTCACCTTCCTCTTCCCCACACATTTTTTTTTTTTTCTGAACCTCGTTCAGTTTCTAGGACAGTGCCAAATTAGTGGTTGTTGAGTTGAATATTCACTTGGTTCTGAATAATGTGACATCGACAAGGGAGAAGAACTTAAGTTGAGGCACAACTACTACCTGTTCAGGTGGTTTCCCTGCATAGGATTATACCTTTAACTTTTCAAATGATAAATTTCTATTGAAGACTCCACATTTTTAGTTAATGAAATAGCTAAGACAACACAAATATCTTATGTAATAGAAGTATTGTAAAAATATTATTGTATGATTAATACAGCATGATCTGTGACAAAAAATATTATCACTTTTCTTTCAGGTACAATGAGCTACTATTCATTATTGATACTTGTCAAGGAGCATCCATGTATGAACGATTTTATTCTCCTAACATAATGGCTCTAGCTAGTAGCCAAGTCGGAGAAGATTCACTCTCAGTATGTATATTTTCCCAATTTGTAAATGATACTGTTTTTGGAATGTGTAACTATTTCTGAAATCACTTGAATAGTTTTAGAATATACCTATTATTTTTCATTCTTATACTTTTTAACACAGAGGAAATTTTAATTATATTTTAAGCATTTTGTTACAATGATACTGTTGGACAATATGCTTTTTTTTTTCTCTTTTCATAGCATCAACCTGATCCTGCAATTGGAGTCCATCTTATGGACAGGTATACATTTTATGTATTGGAATTTTTGGAAGAAATTAATCCAGCTAGTGAAACTAGTATGTATGACCTTGTAAGTATGCCTTTGATTTGATTATAACACATAGGTATGTTAATGTGATAAATGAAGTTGATTATTCTTTGGAACCCTCTGGATTAGTGTTTCTAATGTTGAATTATGGCCTGTTAAATTGTTTTGAATCTTCCTTCCTATTAGTATCTTTCTCTTTATCACAAAAGATCCAAAGCTTCAGCCTAGTTAACTTGCTATTCCTGAGGTATTTCCCTGTTTTCATTGGTTTACTCATTCTCTTTTCCCTATCAGAAATGTAATTTTTTAAAGATTAATCTTTTGAAATTCTATCTATTCTTCTGGGGTCAAATCAGACGTATCTTCTCTAAGACGTCTATTCAAATGCTTTCTTTTGGAATTTTTTTTACCTTTTCAGAATTTCCATAGAATTTTATTTATTTTGTGACCATTATTACGGTTTTTCTTTTTTAAATTTATTTTATTATTTTTTAATTTAATTTTGTTTATTTATTTTTTTATGTGGTGCTGAGGATCAAACCCAATGCCTCACACATGCTGGGCTAGTATTCTACCACTGAGCCCCAGCCCCGGCCCCAGCCCTACAGTTTACCTTTTTTTTTTTAATGTAAATTTTAAAAATTTATATATGAGAGCAGAATGCATTACAATTCTTATTACATATAAAGAGCACATTTTTTCATATCTCTGGTTGTATACATAGTATATTTACACCAATTCGTGTCTTTATACATGTACTTTGGATAATAATGATCATCACATTCCACCATCATTAATTACCCCATGCCCCCTCCCTTTCCCTACAGTTTATCTTTTATTGACCAGCGTGAAAGCCTTTCTATTTAATGGGAAACTCCTAAATGAAAGGAACCATTGTTATCTATTTTTATGTGCCCTACAACTTCTGCTATAATCTTTTGACATCATTTGTTGAATTTCACTCAAAAATCTTTCAGACTTTTCTGTGCTGATTATGTATTTTTAATTAAATGAACTTTAAGTTGCTTTTGAAAAGCAGGAATAATAACAGCTTGAAACAATTCTAGGCTGAATAAATTACTGTGTGTAAATGACTTTCTCTTCTTGTTTCTTTTAACTTATACCTTCCTCATTTACTCACAAACATTTGAGTGCTTACTAAGTGCTAATCAGTGGCTATTCCCCAATGAATAGGCATACACTGTTCCTGCTTTTGTGGAGTTTAGGAACGGAGACTGAGTAGGCAGGCTCCCTCTTATCCACATCAGCCCAGCACCTTTGCATTGATCTTTTTAATTATATAGAAACACATTCTTTGGTAAATTTTCTTTTACAAAGGGGGTTCTGCTGTAAAATTCTGAAAACGACTGCTATAGCCTATCAAATTTAATAGAAGTATTTACTTCAGTTTTAAGATTATATATTTTGATGCCTGTTAAGTCTTGATTTGAATTTTAAAACAAAACTTATGACAATGATGCTTTAATTTCAAGAAATAATAATTACCTAAATTCCAGTTACTTTAAAAGTTTAGTCTTGCTTTTGGATTCTACATTGTATACTTTATATAATTCTTGACGTATTCTCAAAAGTGTAAAATATATGAACTTTATATTTTAAATGTCTAATGCATTTAAAAAGTACTTCCATTGAAATTCTGTGGGAGTGAGGAAACTGTTTTTTTTAATTGTTCACAATTGTGATTTATTTTTAAATAAACATTCCTTGCTAATATCTGATCTTTCCCTTTTACCTCTGTTAAAAAAAAAAAAAAAACACTATATATTTTTGGTACTGGGGATTGAATCTAGGATCTAAGCACTCCATTACTGAGGTACAACCTCTACCCCCTCCTTTTTTTTTTTTTTTTTTGTTTTGAGATGGTGTTGCTGTGTGAAACTCTACATCCTCCTGCATTAACCTCCTGAGTAGCAGGGACTATAGGCGTGCACAAATATGCCCAGTTCCATTTTAAAATTTAATGATAACTTTTTTAATCTTAATTCAATCAGGATGGCCCATATTGTTGCAGTATACTAGTACAGTGATTTGACATATCTGTATATCATTTTTGTAATAATAGTTATTTTTTATTGGATTATATGTATGCAGTAAAATTTACTGAGAATCAGCTGCATTCTGAGTACCATATATATTGGGTGTTTCAGTAACCACAAAATTAGAGGGCTTGGTGTGTAGCCCCTAAATGTCATAGAAAGCAGTTAGCACATTTATAAATTGTTACCTGTTATATGAAGTCTCTGAACCCTCTAGGTAATATTCCTTTGTGAATATATAACTCCTGCATATGCTTTTATTATACTTTTATTGTTACAATATCAATGTTTAGATTTGTGATGTACCCTTCTGCACAAGAAAGTGTTTTCTTTTTTGTTAATTTTTCAACTTTTTAAGTTATTATTAATTTTTTGGTACCAGGGATTGAACTCAGGGGCACTAGATCACTGAGCCACATCCCCAGCCCTATTTTTTTGTATTTTATTAGAGACAGGGTCTCAGTGAGTTGCTTAGCATTTCGCTGAATTGCTGAGGCTGGCTTTGAACTCGTGATCCTCCTGCTTCCGCCTCCCGAGGTGCTGGGATTACAGGTGTGCGCCACCATGACTGGCTTTAAATTAATTTTTAATTGGCACAATATATGCAATAGTGGGATACCTTATGATATAATTATACATGCACATAACATAATTTGGTCAGTTTCATTCCCCAATACCTCCACTTTGGGTCTAACCTTCTTAAATAAAAGATGTAAGGACTATCTATGCTTTATGCATCTTAATAACCACTTAACTTGATTATGTACCTGGTCTATTTGTAGATGCTCATTGAATATTTATTGAATGAATGAATGAACATAACAGCAGTGCACATGTATATAGTTCTTTTAAATACATTTTTTCTTGGAGGAGGTAAATTTTTAAGTTTGAAGGGAAAGAAATATAGCACACTTTAGGGAAATGGAGTACTTGCAGATGGACAAAAGTTGCAATAACAGGTGATTCTTCAATAGTAAACATATAGCCTGTCTGGAGTATGGAGATTCTGTTAGTAAGGAGGATTATTGAAAATTAAACTTAGTAATGTAGGATTTGTGGTCTCTATTGTAGAGGTTAAGGAAATCAGATTGATATGAGAAACATTCTTGAAGGGAAGAATGACTTCATAATAAGTGGAAGTATATTTATTTTAGTATCAAACAGTATGGTAATACTTCTCAGTGTTTCTCAAGCTCATTTGACTACTTTTTCTGTTTTGTTCTGCTGGGGTACCTAATAAAGCCTATCAAATTGCTTTCACAGGAATGCTCTCAGAGGCATTCGGTATACCTGGGGCTTCAGTCTTATCTCTGTTTATTTTATCTTTTGTTTATTCAACCTTTCATGTGTTGTGTCCTTCCTGGTGGACATTTCACCTTTTTGAGCTTCTTTCTTTTTCCCTTCCTTTGCTTTTAATTTATGTCTTATTTCCTTCTTTGTATTTATTTTGTATTTTCCTTTTCTGAACAGGGAAGGCAAAGATTACTGATAATGTGATGTTAGTTAAATTGCTTAATCTCATTGAGCCTTAGTTTAAAGTGGAGATGTATACTCAGAGCTATTAGTAGGCTTAAATGAGAGTCTTTTCAAATTGCTTATCACGTTTCTTGGAACACTTGTGTTTCATAAACTTGATGCTCAGTTCTTCCCCACCTCTTTCCCTTCCTATTGGTAATTCCCTATGCAGCTGGTCTTGTCTTCACAGGTGGGAGGTGCTGTGGGCCTGAGTACTTATTGGTAGGCTTGTGATTGTTTCTTTCCTATACCCTGTGCTTCAGCCAAACTAGATTGTTTTATGCATCTCTGCACTGATCCTATATTTTCCTTTCTATAAAGACTACTTTTTCAAACATAGCTTAATTCTCACAATATCTTTTTTTCTCTTCCTCAAACTATAAGAAATTCATCTTTTTCTGAAGTAAAACCTGTCATTTTCCCTACCTTGTTATGTTTTATTTATCTCTAACCTAAGACATAAAGCCTTTACAGGAAATTTTATCATTCTTTGAATTCTCTATGGAAGGTAACAGTGGGAACTCTATGAAACAGATACTTTTTATGCTTTGCAGAATGGAATAATTTGTGTCTGTTCTTGATAATTCACTGATGTTGAATATCAGATATAAGATTAACACAGAAATTTTTGTGGCATCTGTATAAGTGGTGAACCATTTATAATGGTTTTCACATTATATTCTTTGGAACAGTAGAGTGGCTGTAGAGGTGTTTTGGGCTTATTTTCATCATTGATAAACAGAATTAATTGATTTATAAAATGGTACAAAATTGCACAGCAAGAGCAAGGGGTTAGGTATTGGGGAGGTTACATGTCACCTACTTGAAACCCAGACTTTCTCCACTTAAATCTTTTTTTTTTTTTTTAATGTACTTGGCTATCATGTTACATTTTATTTGAACTTTGAGTCTAGGGTCATGATTTCAAAATGTCTGAAAACCATTCAGGTAGAGAGAGTACCCTTCTGAAGTGGACTTAGATATACACAAACAAAAAATTCTGTTTTCATAATGCTGACTGTGAAATCTCGATGGATTTAGGAGTTCAAAATATGTTTTGTAGCATATGATTCAAGAAAATGAATTTTTTTCTCTCCAAGGACAGCTTTTCTTTTTTCATTGTTCTGATGTCTATATATCTGTATAGTTGTTATTTTAGAATATCAAATATTATAATAGGAATGAGACATTTATTTTTCCCCCTGAAACTGGAGATTGTACTAGGGGTACACTGAGCTACATTCCCATTCCTTTTTATTTTGAGACAAGGTCTTGAATTTGAACTGGCCTTAAACTTGCCATCCTCCAGCCTCAGCCTCTTAAATTGATGGGATTATAGATAGGAGTGCCCAATGAGACTTTAATCTTTAGAACCAGTAGCCTCTTTATATTTGGGGATTTTTTTTTTTTTTTTTTTTTGTACCAGGGATTGAACCCAGGGGCCTTAACCACTGAATCACCTCCTCAGCCCTTTTTATTTTATATTTTGAGATGGGGTCTCACTAAGTTGCTTAGGGTCTTGGTAAGTTGTTGAGGCTGGCTTTGAACTTGTGATCCTCCTGCCTCAGCCTCCTGAGCCAATAGGATTATAGGCATATGCCACCATGCCTGGCTTGGAAAGTTTTAAAGATACATTACAGTTTTCTATATTGTGTCACTGGATTTAATAAAAGTTGTATGTATATGTGTGCATGTGTGTATTTATTAGTATTTTTTTTCCTAGTTTCAGGTATGTCCCAAAAGTCTCTGTGTTTCTACTCCTGGACATCGTACTGATCTTTTTCAGAGGGATCCTAAAAATGTCCTGATAACTGATTTTTTTGGGAGTGTACGGAAAGTGGAAATTACAACAGAAACTATTAGTTTGCAACAGGATTCAGAAATCATGGAAATCAGGTATTCATCTTAAATTGTTATTTGAATAGTCTATTCTCATAATTTGTAAATTTTTATGAAAAACATCAAGAGATGAAAGTTAGTGTTTGTCTGTAGTTTCACATTTCTACCCAATATTCATTTTATATAGGCCACATGCTTTACAGATTTATGGACAAAAACTTAATAATAAATATTAGTGGAAAGTTAAGATTATGATTAAGATTATGTTGGCATTTTAAAATGCAGTGTTGGTAGTAGTGCAGTGTGAGACTTGCTAAGACCTAAAACTTTGCCCCTAACTGGCCATTATAGAACTACACTTTTCACTTTATTGGAACTCTTGGTAATTCATTAGGGAGAGGCATAAGAGAGCTATAAGCCAGATACTTCCTTTTTGAGGAGTGGATTGTTGTGCATGTATATTTGTGTGAGACAGGTTGAAAGAAATTGGTTAACTTTGGGTAAATTAATTTTAGAAATATTTATAATGCTCTTTTTTTTCCTAGAAGGCAAAAATATCTCATTAAAATTAAATAATGGCTTGATTAATAGCCACTTTCTTGAAATATGTAACAATATATTTTGTTAGCTGTATAACTTAATTTGTTATTGTCTAATGCTATTGTCTCATGATGTCATACTCTAGGGAACTTCCCTGGCTTGTTAAATGGCAACATATAAAATTCTCACAGTTTTGAACATTTCAGAGATTTCTAGTTGAACTTAGAATGTGGTAGGAATAAATCCTAGCACAAAATACTTATTTATTTATGAATATTTAGAATTGATATTGCTACCTGTTCTGGGTATTCAAAGTCTTATATTTTTTCTTTCCCAATTTCCTATTTCTATAGTCTTAAAAAAGGTGTTAAGGCAGTAGATTAAAATCCTACAGCAATATTTATTACCTTTATTTTTTGTTTAAATAACAGCTTTCAAATTGCCTCTGTAAAAATGGCTAAACTGTACTTTAACAAATGAGTATTATGTCTTTTACTAAATTCATTCTATAATTCTCCTTGAACTTGATCCTATAAAAGATAATATTTGCCCTTGCCCTTCTCTGAACCATCCGAACATTGAATTAATCTCCTTTATAGGCAAGGACCATCTTTTTACTGCTTTACTTATTTTCTGTTCTCTCAACATACAATATTAAATATATAGTGATTGGACAATAAAAAATTGTTTCACTGGAATTCTGTTGTATGTTCTGGAAGAATGGAAATTTGCCTCTTCAGTTTTCTCTGTGTATTAATTTTTTTTTTTTTTTTTAGAAAGAATTTTAATATTTATTTTTTTTTTAGTTATCGGCGGACACAACATCTTTGTATGTGGTGCTGAGGATCGAACCCGGGCCGCACGCATGCCAGGCAAGCGCGCTACCGCCTGAGCCACATCCCAGCCCCTCTGTGTATTAATTTGAAAGCAAAAATTGTTAGTGCTGAAGATATCTTAATTTATTCTGTGGAAAATATTTTAAGCTTTAAAGCCAGACAGCAAGCATTGTTGAATTAGAGCACCCTCTAGTGTTTGTAGATGAATTTTATTTAGGTTGTTTACCAGGTAGTTTCATAACTCCTAAGCTGGATCTGGTGGCATGGGCCTGTAATCTTAGCCATTCCCAAGCTCAGGCAGGAGGAGTGTTGTAGTCTAGGCATTAGGGGTAATAGGACAATATAAGAGACTCCATTTTTTAAAACAAATTTACTTGTATACTTTATTCAACTAATATATGAGAATTTAGTTCTCATTGTGCTCCCAGGAATTTTTTACATGAATGTTACAGATATTATCTCATTGTATAAAGGTTCTATTTACATGTATTTATGAATGACAATTGGAAGTTCTTTTAATAATCGTTTTTTCCCCTACCCTTTTTATTGGTGCATTACAGTTGTACATAATGGTGGAATTTGTTGTTACATATTTGTATGTATACACAATATAACAATATAATTTGGTCAGTTTGGCTCCCGAGCACTTTGCCCTTCCCTTTCTACCTTTCACCTCCTGGTTGCTTTCCTCTGTTCTACTGATCTCCCTTTCATTTTAATGAGATCCCTTTCTCTCACCTTTCTTTTCCTTTTTTCTCTAGCTTCCACATATAAGAGAAAACATATGATCCATGACCTTTTGGAGTTTGGCTTATTTTGCTTAACATAGTGTTCTTCATTTCCATTCATTTTCCTGCATGACATAATTTTACATTTCTTCGAAATGAATTTTAGGATTGTTTTTTTCTAGTTCTGGGAGAAATGTCATTTGTATTTTGATGGGATTTACATTGCATTTACAATGGATTACAAACAGTGTAATCCATTGTTTGACACTGGCCTTTTAAAAGATATTTTGTATATCTTGTTTTGATAGTATGGCCATTTTAACAATGTTAATTCTGCCTATTTGTGAACATGGAGGTTTTTCCATCTTGTGTGTTTTAAATTTCTTTCTTCAAAGTTTTATAGTTTTCATTGTAGAGTTCTTTTACCTCCTAGTTTAAACTTATTCCTATTGTGAATGGAATTGCTTTTCTGATTTCCTTCTCAGCAGAATTCATTGCTGGTTTATAGGAAAGGTATTGATTTTTGTATGTTGATTTTGTAGCCTGTTACTTTGCCAAATCTATTAGTTCTAGCAATCTTTTGGTGAAGATTTTGGATCTTCTAGGTAAAGGATCATATCATGTACAAATAGTGATAATTTGACTTTTTTCTATTTTTATCCCTTTTATTTCCTTCTCTTGCCTAATTGCTCTTGCTAGAATTCCTAGTAGTATATTAAATAGGAGTAGTGAGGTAGGATATCCTTTTCTTTTTCCAGATTATAAAGAAAATGCTTTCAGTTTTTCCCCATTTATTATGCTTTGGGTTTTTCACATATAGCCTTTATGGTGCTGGGGTAGCTTCCTTCTATCCCTAGATTCTTCAGTGTTTCTGTCTTGAATAGCTGTTGAATTTTGTTAAAGGCTTCCTTTACATGAAAGCTTATTTAGAGAACAGCATATTCACCAAAAATTAGATATCAACTATTTTGTTAAGGAAGTTATAGCCTAGAATGTTTATCTAGTTTTTTCAAACTTTAGTTTGAAATATCAATACAATATTATTAAAATTGGTAGTTGTGCCTTAAAAATATTACTTCTACATATATTTTAAGGAAACAGTATAATCCATTGGTTGAAATTGGCTTTTTAAAAAATATTTTGTGTAATAGTCTAGTATATACTACTAATCAGATATGATAGAAGATATTAATACATAAAATTGACTGATGTAGTTTCATGGAATAAGAATTGTTTTAGTATTACTGTTTTCTGAAACTTAGGTATATTGAGTAAAATAAAGTTTTAATGGTATAATGAACTTGGGATTGTGAATATCTCTGACAAACTTGAATTTCATTTCCTTTGGATATATAACCCAGAAGTGGTATTACTGTATTATTTGGTAGTTTTCTTTTTAATTTTTTTCAATTTGTTTTAGTTGTAGATGGACACAATACCTTCACAATAAAATAAATAAATATTTAATTTATTTATTTTAATGTGGTGCTGAGGATCAAACCCAGTGCCTCACATATGCGAAGCAAGCACTCTGCCACTGAGCCACAACCTCAAGCCTTGTTTTTATTTTTTGAGAACCTTCATACTATTTTCTGTAATAGTTGTACTAATTTACGTACCCACCAACATTGCATAAGAATTTCCTTTTATCTATATCTTTGCATTTTTGATAGTAATCATTTTAACAGGTGTGAAGTGTCATTTCATTGTGTCTTTAATTTGTACTTCCCTGATGATTATGATGTTGAACATTTTTTCATATGCCTGTTGGCCATTTATATGTTTTTGAAATATGTCTGTTTAGATTCTTTACTCATTTTTTGATTGGGTGATTTTTAGCTATTGAGTTATTTGAGTTATATATTTTGGACATTAACCTTTTATCAGATATATGGTTTACAAGTATTTTCTTTCATTCTGTAGGTAGTCTCATTGCAATATTGATTTTCTTTCTTTCTCTCTTTCTCTTTCTCTCTCTCTCTCTTTCTTTTTTTTCCTATGTGATATTGAGGATCAAACCCAGTGCCTCACACATGCTAAGCGAGCACTCTACCACTGAGTTACAACCCCAGCCCTCTATTGATTGTCTTCTTTGCTGTGTAGAAGCTATGTAATTTGATGCAGTTCATTTTCCTGTTTTTGCTTTCTGTTGCCAGTGCTTTTGTGATCATATTCAAGAAATCATTGCCAAAACCAGTGTCAAAATGTTTTTGTTGTTGTTGTTTTGTTTTAATTCTTCTAGTAGTTTTGCAGTTCTAAGTCTTTAAGCCTTTAACCTATTTTAAGTTGACTTTGGTATTTGGAATGAGCTAAGGTTTCAGTTTCATTTTTCTGCATGTGGATATCTAATTTTCCCACCACTACTTATTGAAGGCACTGTCTTTTCTTCTGTGTTCTTGTTACCTTTGTTGAAGATTAGTTGATTTTATAAGAGTATGGATTTATTTCTGAGATTTCTCTTGTGTTCCATTGGTTTGTGTATCTGTTTTTCCACCAGTACTATGTTACTTTGTAATTTATTTTAAAAACAGCCATTGTAATGTTCACAGCTGTGTTCTTTTAGCTCAAGATTGCCTTGGTTACTATTGATTATTATTGCCTTGGTTGTTTGGGGGGTCTTTGTGGTTTCATACAAATTTTAATATTGATTTTTCTATTTCTGTGAAAAATGTTATTGGAATTTTGATACAGATTGCATTGAATATTTAGATTGCTTTAGATAGTGTTGGCATTTTAACATCTTTCTCAAATTCATGAATGTGGGATGTTTTCATTTATATATATCTTCAATTTCTTTCATCTTTGTTTTACAGTTTTCAGTGTGCAGATCTTTCACTTTCTTGGTGAAATTTATTCCCAAGTATTTTATTTATGTTTTATACTTTTGTAGATGAGATCAATTTCTTGACTTTCTTTTCGGATGTTCATTGATAGTGTTATGGAGATTTACATCTCCTCTGTTCATGATAAAGCCCAAAGAATAAATTGCTCATTGCTCATTCTAAATTTTACAAAAGACTTTGTGATCAACTCAGCTCATTCAAGTGCCCACCTCTGGTCCAACTGGGAAGTAATAAGAATCATATAACACAAAAAATATGACTGCTTGGGACCTACTCCATGTGAGTAAAGTGAACTCCCAGAAGTTAACTTGGAATTAGGCAGATACCTGAAGGATATTTAAATCAATCTCATTTAATCCACATGATAACTTTATGCAGCAGGTGCAGTTTCTCCATTTTATAGGTGTATAAACTGAGACTGAAAAAGGTTAAGAAACCTGCCTAAAGTCACATATCTAACAAACAGTAATACCAATATACAAATCCAGGAATGTCCCACACTCCTAAAAATTAAGTATTTAATTTTATTCTTTCATAATTTACTCTGAACAACTTGGCTTGCTTTCTTATAAATCTATTTCTAGGTGGATGTGGTGGCACATGCCTGTAATCCCAGCAGCTAGGGAGGTTGAGGCAGGAGGATCACAGGTTCAAAGTCAGCCTCAGCAACTTAGTGCGGCCCTAAGTAACTCATTGAGAACCTGTCTCTTAATAAAATATGAAAAGGCTCAGTGGTTAAGGCCCATATGTTCAATCCCTAGTAACCTCCACCAAATCATTTCTTCTATTATACAAACTTTAAATTGTATAAAAGGATACAATATGAAAAGGATATGAATAAAAGTAAGTTCTCACAGTGCAGATATTCATGTAATGACCAGATAAATAAACAGAAAATTGATGATACACTAGAAACTCCATATCCCTTTTGCCTTTTCCTCTACCCAGTCAACTCCCAACTCAGGGTAACCACTCTCTCAGCTCTTACGGAATTTATTTTCTTGTTCTTCATTTTAGTTTTATCCCCTAAGCATGGGTTCTTAAACACTATGTTTTGCTTCTTTTGCTAATATTGCCTTTGTGTAGTTCATTTATATTATTGTACATAGTTGAAGTTTGCTCATTTTTTCAGCTTTTTAAAAATGAAATATAATTTACTTTAAGTAAAATGACCTTCTTGAGTTTACATTTCTAAGTTTTAACAAATGCATATAGTTGGATAATGCCATATCTGTTCATCACCACAAGAACTCTTTTTTATGCCCCTTTCTATCCACTCTTTCCCTATGTTCTTTAAGCCCTTGATCTGTTTTCTGTCCCTGGTTTTTCCTTTATTAAATAGATGAAATCATACATTCTATAACTTTTTAAGTCTCCCCTCCCCCCCCCCCCCCCCCCGCTTCTGGTACTGGGATTGAACCTGGGGGTGTTACCACCAGCTATATACCCAGTCTTTTTAAAAATTTTTTTTAATTTTTTTTTATTGGTTGTTCAAAACATTACAAAGCTCTTGACATATCATATTTCATACATTTGATTCAAGTGGGTTTTGAACTCCCAATTTTACCCCAAATACAGATTGCAGAATCACGTCGGTTACACATCTACATTTTTACACAATGCCCTATTAGTAACTGTTGTATTCTGCTACCTTTCCTATCCTCTACTATCTCCCCTCCCCTCTCCTCCCATCTTCTCTCTCTACCCCATCTACTGTAATTCCTTTCTCTCCTTGTTTATTTTCCCATTACCCTCACAACCTCTTATATGTAATTTTGTATAACAATAAGGATCTCCCTCCATTACCATGCAGTTTCCCTTTTCTCTCCCTTTCCCTCCCACCTCATGTATCTGTATAATGTTAATCTTTTCTTCCTTCTCATCCTCCCTGCTTTGTTCTTAGTTGCTCTCATTATATCAAAGAAGACATTTGGCATTTGTTTTTTAGGGATTGGCTAGCTTCACTAAGCATAATCTGCTCTAGTGCCATCCATTTCCCTGCAAATTCCATGATTTTGTCATTTTTTAGTGCTGTATAATACTCCATTGTGTATAAATGCCACATTTTTTTTATCCATTCATCTATTGAAGGGCATCTGGGTTGGTTCCACAGTCTAGCGATTGTGAATTGTGCTGCTGTGAACATCGATGTAGCAGTATCCCTGTAGTATGCTCTTTTAAGGTCTTCAGGGAATAGTCCGAGAAGGGCAATAGCTGAGTCAAATGGTGGTTCCATTCCCAGCTTTCCCAGGAATCTCCATACTGCTTTCCAAATTGGCCGCACCAATTTGCAGTCCCACCAGCAATGTACAAGAATACCCTTTTTCCCACATCCTCTCCAGCACTTGTTGTTGTTTGACTTCATAATGGCTGCCAATCTTACTGGAGTGAGATGGTATCTTAGGGTGGTTTTGATTTGCATTTCTCTGACTGCTAGTGATGGTGAGCATTTTTTCATGTACTTGTTGATTGATTGTATGTCCTCCTCTGAGAAGTGTCTGTTCAGGTCTTTGGCCCATTTGTTGATTGGGTTATTTGTTTTCTTATTGTTTAATTTTTTGAGTTCTTTGTATACTCTGGATATTAGGGCTCTATCTGAAGTGTGAGGAGTAAAAATTTGTTCCCATGATGTAGGCTCCCTATTTACCTCTCTTATTGTTTCTCTTGCTGAGAAAAAACTTTTCAGTTTAAGTAAGTCCCATTTGTTGATTCTTGTTATTAACTTTTGTGCTATGGGTGTCCTATTAAGGAATTTGGAGCTCGACCCCACAATATGTAGATCGGAGCCAACTTTTTCTTCTATCAGACGTAGAGTCTCTGATTTGATATCTAGCTCCTTGATCCACTTTGAGTTAACTTTTGTGCATGGCGAGAGGAGGGGGTTCAGTTTCATTTTGTTGCATATGGATTTCCAGTTTTCCCAACACCATTTGTTGAAGATGCTATCCTTCCTCCATTGCATGCTTTTAGCTCCTTTATCAAATATAAGATAGTTGTAGCTTTGTGGATTAGTCTCTGTGTCCTCTATTCTGTACCATTGGTCCACCCGCCTGTTTTGGTACCAGTACCATGCTGTTTTTGTTACTATTGCTCTGTAATATAGTTTTAAATCCGGTATCGCTATACCACCTGATTCACACTTCCTGCTTAGAATTGCTTTTGCTATTCTGGGTCTTTTATTTTTCCATATGAATTTCATGATTGCTTTATCTATTTCTACAAGAAATGCCATTGGGATTTTGATTGGCATTGCATTAAACCTATAGAGAACTTTTGGTAATATCGCCATTTTGATGATGTTAGTTCTGCCTATCCATGAACAGGGTATATTTTTCCATCTTCTAAGATCTTCTTCTACTTCTCTTTTTAGGGTTTTGTAGTTTTCATTGTATAAATCCTTCACCTCTTTTGTTAGGTTGATTCCCAAGTATTTTATTTTTTTTGAGGATATTGTGAATGGAGTGTTTTTCCTCATTTCCGTTTCAGAAGTTTTGTCACTGATATACAGAAATGCCTTTGATTTGTGCGTGTTGATTTTATATCCTGCCACTTTGCTGAATTCATTTATTAGCTCTAGTAGTTTTTTTGTAGACCCTTTTGGGTCTTCTAGGTATAGAATCATGTCATCTGCAAATAGTGATAATTTAAGTTCTTCCTTTCCTATTTTTATGCCTTTAATTTCTTTCGTCTGTCTAATTGCTCTGGCCAGTGTTTCGAGAACTATATTGAATAGAAGTGGTGATAGAGGGCATCCCTGTCTTGTTCCAGATTTTAGGGGGAATGCCTTCAATTTTTCTCCATTGAGAATGATGCTAGCCTGAGGCTTAGCATAGATAGCTTTTACAATGTCGAGGTAAGTTCCTGTTATCCCTAGTTTTTCTAATGTTTTGAACATAAAGGGATGCTGTACTTTGTCGAATGCTTTTTCTGCGTCTATTGAGATGATCATATGGTTCTTATCTTTAAGTCTATTGATGTGGTGAATAACATTTATTGATTTCCGTATATTGAACCATCCTTGCATCCCAGGGATGAATCCTACTTGATCATGGTGCACAATTTTTTTGATGTGCCTTTGTATCCGATTCGCAAGAATTTTATTGAGGATTTTTGCATCTAGGTTCATCAGAGATATTGGTCTGTAGTTTTCTTTCTTTGAGGTGTCTTTGTCTGGTTTCGGAATCAGGGTGATGTTGGCCTCATAGAATGAATTTGGCAGAGCTCCCTCTTTTTCTATTTCCTGAAATAGCTTGAAAAGTATTGTTATTAATTCTTCCTTAAAGGTTTTGTAAAACTCTGCTGTATACCCATCCGGACCTGGGCTTTTCTTGGTTGGAAGTCTTTTGATTGCTTCTTCTATTTCATCTATTGATATTGGTCTGTTTAAGTTGTGAGTATCCTCCTGACTCAGTCTGGGCAAATCATGACTTAAGGTATTTATCGATGTCTTCACTATCTTCTATTTTATTGGAATATAGGTTTTCAAAATAATTTCTAATTGTCTTCTGTATTTCTGTAGCGTCTGTTGTGATATTGCCTTTTTCATCCCGTATGTTAGTAATTTGAGTTCTCTCTCTTCTTCTCTTCGTTAGCATGGCTAAGGGTCTGTCGATCTTATTTATTTTTTCAAAGAACCAACTTTTAGTTTTGTTAATTTTTTCAATAGTTTCTTTTGTTTCAATTTCGTTGATTTCCGCTCTGATTTTAATTATTTCTTGCCTTCTGCTACATTTGCTGTTGTTTTGCTCTTCCTTTTCTAGGTTTTTGAGGTGTAGTGTGAGTTCATTTATTTGTTGGTTTTTTCTTTTTTTGAGGAAAGAACTCCAAGAAATGAATTTCCCTCTTAAAACTGCTTTCATTGTGTCCCATAGATTCCGGTATGTTGTGTCTGTATTGTCATTTGTCTCTAAGAATTTTTTTATCTCCTCCTTTATGTCTTCTGTAACCCATTGATCATTCAGTAGCATATTGTTCATTTTCCATGTGATGTAGGATTTTTCCTTCCTTCTTTTATCATTGATTTCCAGTTTCATTCCATTATGATCAGATAAAATGCATGGGATTATCTCCACCCCTGTATATTTACTGAGGGTTGCCCTATGGCATAATATATGGTCTGTTTTTGAGAAGGATCCATGTGCTGCTGAGAAAAAAGTATATCCACTTGATGATGGTTGATATATTCTATATATGTCAGTTAAGTCTAGGTTGTTGATTGTGATATTGAGTTCTATAGTTTCTTTATTCAGCTTTTGTTTGGAGGATCTGTCCAATGGTGAGAGAGGTGTGTTGAAGTCACCCATAATTATTGTGTTGTGGTCTATTTGATTCTTGAACTTAAGGAGAATTTGTTTTATGAACGTCGCAGCACCATTATTTGGTGCATAAATATTGATAATTGTTATGTCTTGTTGGTGAATGGTTCCTTTTAACAGTATATAATGTCCTTCCTTATCCCTTTTGATTAACTTAGTCTTGAAGTCGATTTTATTCGATATGAGGATGGCCACCCCTGCTTGCTTACGAGGACCGTGTGCGTGGCATATTTTTTCCCAACCTTTCACCTTCAGCCTGTGTATGTCTTTTGCAATCAGATGTGTCTCCTGGAGGCAGCATATTGTTGGATTTGTTTTTTTAATCCATGTTACTAGCCTATGTCTCTTTATTGGAGAGTTTAAGCCATTAACGTTTAGAGTTACTATTGATATATTGTTTGTACTTCCATCCATGTTTGATTATTTATCTTCTTTTTTTTATTTAATTTAGTTTGTTTCTCCATGGTTAGCTTTCCTCCCACCCTCTGTTTTTATAGAGGCACTTCCCACTGATGGTTTTGGTTATTGTTTTTCATTTCTTCCTCGTGTAGTGTTTTGCTCAAGATGCTTTGCAATGCTGGTTTTCTGGCTGCAAATTCTTTTAACTTTTGTTTATCATGAAAGATTTTTATTTCGTTGTCGTACCTGAAGCTTAATTTTGCTGGATACAGAATTCTTGGTTGGCATCCATTGTCTTTCAGTGTTTGAAATACGTTGTTCCAGGATCTTCTCGCTTTCAGCGTCTGTGATGAAAAATCCGTTGTTAACCTTATTGGTTTACCCCTGAATGTAATCTGCCTCCTTTCTCTTGTAGCTTTTAATATTTTCTCTTTGTTCTGTATATTGGATATCTTCATAACAATGTGTCTTGGCGTTGTTCTACTGTGATTTTGTGTGCTTGGTGTCCTGTATGCATCTAAAATTTGTATATCCGTTTCCTTTTTTATTTCTGGAAAGTTTTCTGTAATTATTTCATTCAGCAGGCTACTCATTCCCTTGGTTTGAATCTCTGTACCTTCTTCTATCCCGATGACTCGTAGGTTTGGTTTTTTTATGTTATCCCATATCTCTTGGATGTTTTTCTCGTGGTTTTTAACCAGCCTTTCTGAGTTGGCTAGGCTCTTTTCAAGATGATATATTTTGTCTTCATTATCTGACGTTCTGGCTTCTACTTGCTCCACTCTGTTGGTGATACTCTCAATTGAGTTTTTAATTTGGTTTATTGTTTCCTTCATTTCTAGAGTTATTGTTTGATTTTTTTTTATAATCTCTATCTCCTGATAAAGATGCTTAACTTCTTCTTTTATCTGTTTATGTAATTCATTTTCAAAGTGTTCTTTCACTGTTTGGATTTGCTGTCTCGTATCCTCTTTAAGGTTCCATTCCATCTGTCTAAGGTATTCCTTGACAGCTATATACCCAGTCTTTTTAAAATTTAAATTTTATTTTGAGACAGTGTCTCCCTAAATTGATCAAACTGGGTTCAGACTTGTGATCCTCTTGCCTCAGCCTCCTGGATAGCTGTCACCACTGCAACGGACAGCTTCCTTTTTAAAATTTTTAACTGTATGTTCTGTGATTCTCCTGATTGCCATAATAATTATTTCATGTCATCAAGTTAAACCTTAATGTTCTAAATAAGTTAAAGTAAGTAACTTAATGTTTATCCTCTGACATTATAGGAGATATTACAGCATTAATAATAAACAGCAAAGCCATTGGAATCAACTTGTGAATTCAGATCCTCTCCATTTCCTAGCCATTTCACCTTGGGCAAAGTACTTAAACTTTTTTCAGCCGTAAGATGAGAATAATAATCATATAGTTTTTAAGAGAATTAATTTTAATTTTGCTTATAAAGCACTTAATTCTTTGCTTCAAATAGAGTTAAGTGCTTAGTAAGAGTTTGACATCAAGAAAGCTTATCACATGTACTGATAGAAATTAATTATTGCTAGAATTCTACATATACTACATTTTAGTTATTTGCTTAAATTATCTATTATACTTTTATTACTATAAACTAGTTATTTCATATCTGGAGGATTTTCATTTGTAGAAATCTATGAATTAGGAAATTGTGTTTTTACCAGAAGGTGGCAGTAATATCATATATTTGTACATATGGGAAAAGAATGATAAGAATTTTTCTGTGTATGTAAGTTGATCTGCTGTAAGAAATCTAACCATATGTGATTTTAGCCACAAAATAGGTAAATTTATAGGATGCTTTTTAATTATCACTTTTTTGGTATTTTCTTATATTAGTTTGGATATTATTAAATACTTGACCAAGAAATTCAAGAGTCAAAAAAAAAAATGTGTGAGGATTATTTGTAATTCATTAGTAATAAGGGTAATTTTTATTTCTGTGGGGAAGAGTAGATTGAATTTTTAGAAGATATTATATATAACACTAGGATTAGGTAAAGCAAGGAACAGAAGACATTTATATTAATAATGAAAATCTATAATCCCAGTTTTAGAAATTGTCATTTTTATAGAAATCATGGCATATCATTTTACCTGGTTTCCAAGTATTCTTCAGTTACACGTTGCCCATCCTAGCGCTCCATGAAACCTTTGACGCAACACTATATAGCAGGAATAGCATGATAGTGAATAAGACTTCATTTATATTTTGGTTTAATTACTTGCTTTGTATTTTCAGGTGCCTTATTTAGTTTTCCTGAAATTCAGATAGTTTATCTTTAAAAGGATACTTCTAGAGTAATTTTGAGGATTGGGGATAATGTATATAAAATGAGCATACTAAGCATTTAAAACTCATTGCAGTCATGTTGATGTCTTGTGTAGTGAAAGAGACACAGTGGATTTTTATGTTCTTTATTTGGTATGCTACAGTGCTATTTATATAGCTTAATTTCGATTTTTATCAGCTGTGCCATATGTTATGGTTTGGATGTGAGGTGTCCTCCAAAAGCTCACATGTGAAACAATGCAAGAAGGTTCAGAGGAGAAAAGATTGGGTTATAAGAATCTTAACCCGATCAGAAATTAATCCCCTGATAGGATTAACTGAGTGGTAACTGAAGTGGTAGGGTATGGTGGAGGAGGTGGGAATTAGGGCGTGGCTTTGGTATATGTATTTGAATCTGGCAAATGGAGACCCCCCTTTCTCTGCTCTCTGGTCACCATGTGAGCTGCTTCCCTCTGCCACACTCTTCCTCCATGGTGTTCAGCCTCACTTCAAGCCCTGAGGAATGGAGCTGGCTGCCTGTGGACTGAGACCTCTGAAACCATGAACCTACAAATAAAATTTTCCTCCTCTACAATTGTGCTAGTAAGATCTTTTAGTCACAGTGGCGAAAAACCTGACTAAAACACCATATATTGGCCCATTTGGACAGGAATCATCATTAGCCTGGTTTTTACATATTTTACATATCCATAGTTGATATCATAATATTCATATTCAACTACTATAGGTTTTATTGTAGGACAGAAATTAACCTGGTAAGAGATGGGGCCCTGAGGTTTTTGCTGGTAATAATGTCCTTTATGATTGATGGAATTTTGGGTCACTGTTGTTAAATTTATTGGAAAACAATCATTGTCATTGCTAATTAGTAAATTGAAATTTTACAACAAACTTTAAAGAAGAAAGCCAAAATGGAACCAAAACCTGAAAGTAAAGTCATTTAGTGAGTTTTCATTAAATTGATATAGTATTATTTAAAATATATTTTTAATAATGTAATAGATATATTCCTATGAGGTAATTAAAAATTTTCTTTTCACAGTTAATTTTGTCATGGAAAAGAAATAGCAGAAGACTGAATAAAAGTCATGTTTGATTTGGCCATGTTCTGTTACTGTGAATGATAATTAAATATTTATATAAGAAAGAAACATGTTTCTTCATGAAACAAAGACTTATCAACAAATTTGATTTGAGCTAAAGAAGGCATTAATTTACCAATACTGTCTAGCTCCGTTATTCCCCATCTTTGTTTTTAAATTCATTTCTGTGAAATTTCCCCCCACCCCATAGCTTTATTGAGGTAAAATTGAAATAAAATGCATATATTGGAAGTATGGAATTTGATCAATTTGACATGTATGTAACTAATACAATCAATATAAAAAGTATTTCTATTACTACTTTTTAAATTTGAAATTATTCAAACTGTGTTTCCTGCATGATTTACTATATTAGAAATCAGTCACCTTAAGATATATAGAAACCCATCCCCACGTCAACTATTTCAAGATTAAATAGCATATTTATAAATATCTAAGAGGTCAAGGAAAAAGCACAAGGAAATTAAAGAAAAAGCTCTTTGATCTAAGTGATAATAAAAGCTTAAAATATTAGGATCTCAAGGATGAAACAGTACCCAAATTAACATATATAACTTAAAGTATTTCTATCAGAAAGAAGCTAGAATACAATCAAATTATTTTCAAATAATGTACTAGGAAGGAAAAAGTAAGAGTAGGAGTAAAAATATATGGAATAGAGAAGAATAATATAGCTAAAATTTGATAAAAATCAAGTTTAATCAAGAAGAAACCAAAACACAGAAATTAATATCAATGGAAAGGGTGCTATCAAAATAACCCTACAGATGCTAAAAATATATGAAGGTAATATATTAATATTACAATTGTATGCCAACATATGTGATGGCTTGCATAACATGATCTGTATTAGAGAAGGATCTGTATGCTGCTGAGAAGCATATTCAGTCATTGATGGATGAAATATTCTATGAAATATTATATATTCACATAATATATGTGTGTGTTAAGTCTAAAGTATCAATTGTATCTTTTACTTCTATAGTTTCTTTATTCAGTTTTTGTTTATAGGAATCATTCAGTGGCGACAGAGGCTTATTAAAGTTACCCAGCATTATTGTGTTGTGGTCTATTTGATTCTTGAAATAGAGAAGGGTTTATTTGAGATACATAGTTGCTCCATTGTTTGGAGTATATCTTTGATTATTTTGTCTTGTTGATGTGTAATTCCCTTGAGTAGTATGAAATGGCCTTCTTTGTCCCTTATGATTAACTTTGGCTTAAAATTTACTTTATCTGATATGAGGATAATAACCCCTGCTTTATGTGATCCATGTGAATGATATGCTTTTTCCCATCCTTTCACCTTCAGTCTTTGTCTATGAGGTGAGTCTCTTGGAGACAGTATGTTGTTGGGTTTTGTTTTTTAATCTAACCTGCCAGTCTCTGTCTTTTGATTATGAGTTTAGGCCATAATGTTCAAGGTTATTACTGAGACATGATTTGTGTTCCTTGTCCTTTGGGTTCCTCCCTTTGCTGATTTTCACTTTTTTTTTTTTTTTCATTACTTTCTCATGGAATATTTTGCTGAAAATATTTTGTAGTGTAGGCTTTCTAATTGCAAATTCTTTTAACTTTTGTTTATCATGGAAGGTTTTTATTTCACCTTCATATCTGAAGCTTAATTTTGCTGGATATAGGATTCTTGGTTGGCCTCCATTTTCTTTCAGAGCTTGGTATATGTTATTCCAGGACCTCCTATCTTTGAGGGTCTTGGTTGAGAAATCAACTGAGATTTGAATAAGTTTCCTCCTATATGTAATCTGATATTTTTCTCTTGTAGCCTCTAAAATTCTATTCTTATTCTGTATATTAGGCATTTTCATTACAATGTGCCTTGGTATGGGCCTATTACAATTTTGAACATTTGGGTCCTGTAAACCTCTTGTGTTTGATTTTCTATTTCATTTTTTAGGTTTGGGAAATTTTCTGATATTATTTCATTGAAAAGATTGTACACTCTTTGGTTTGTATCTCTGCATCTTCATCTATACCAATGTATCTTAAATTTAGTCTTTTTATGTTACCCCATAGTTCTTGGAAGTTCTGTTCATTGTCTCTTAACATCTTCTCTCCGTGGTCAACTTTGTTTTCAAGATTATATATTTTGACTTTATTGCCTAAGGTTGTGTCTTCCAAGTGGTCTAGTTTGTTGGTGATGCTTTCTATTGAATTTTTAATTTGGTTTATTGTTTCCTTCATTTCGAGGATTTCTGCTTGTTTTTTTTTTTTCCAGAATCTCTGCCACTTTATTGAAGTGATCTTTCACTTCCTATATTTTCTCTTTGATTTCATTTTTTTATACTGTCCTTTACTTTGCAGATCAGTTTAACTATGTACATTCTAAACTCCTTCTCCGACATTTCTTCCACTGTGGTGTCAGTGGATTCTGTTATTGGGAGTATTTTGGTTTGCTTTTTCATGTGTTTTGTGTGTCTACCCATCTGACAGTATGGATCTGAAGCAGTAGAGTTTCTATCCTGTGGACTTATAGTGTTCCTGAAGGTTTCTAGTACCTCACTCTTTAAAGAGTGACAAATATTTCTTTGATATAAGGAGAGTAACTAAGAACAGAGTAGGGACTAAGAGCAGGAGAAGAAGATTAACATTAAACAGGGATGAGAGGTGGGAGGGAAAGGGAGAGAGAAGGGAAATTGCATGGAAATGGAAGGAGACCCTCAGGGTTATACAAAAGTACATACAAGAGGGAGTGAGGGGAAAGGGAAAAATAATACAAGGGGGAGAAATGAATGACAGTAGAGGGGGTAGAGAGAGAAGAGGGGAGGGGAGGGGAGGGGAGGGGGATAGTAGAGGATAGGAAAGGCAGCAGAACACAACAGACACTAGTATGGCAATATGTAAATCAATGGATGTGTAACTGATGTGATTCTGCAATCTGTATATGGGGTAAAATGGGAGTTCATAACCCACTTGAATCAAAGTGTGAAATATGATATGTCAAGAACTATGTAATGTTTTGAACAACCAACAATAAAAAATTAAAAAAAAATAGTGACAAATAATAATAACCACCAATGAAAACAATACTCTGCGTTAAACCAAATAGTTTCTACTATGTCATCTACAGTATTAATTACCACAATAAACAGAAATGATATGATCATTTATTGCCTACAATGAAAACAGCAAGTTTGCAAAAGGGTTTATAATTTTAAATGGTGGACAGGGAGAGAAAAGATGTGATTATGAGGGAGGAGGAGAGAAGTAGCAAAAAAATTAAAGGAAGAATGAAAGAAAAATAGAGATTGGCTGTTAGCAGAAGAAAAGAGAATTAAGGGAAACAGGTAGAAGAAAAAATATATAACATAAAAATAAAAAATAAAAAAAAATATAAAACTAAAATATACGAATCAAACATCCTAATTCACAAAAAATTAATCCATGAAAAATAACTGGCTTCAAAAATGCTAGAAATGAGAACAAAACCAAATGAGTATGTATAAATGTCCATGCCATCAAGGTCACAATTAAGCAGAAAAAAAAGAATTAAAAAAAAATCTTGATGAAAAGTTAAAGAATTCTTTCTGTTGGAGTTTAAAAGATTCTGTTTTCCCTTCTCAGTAGTTTTAGATGGGGTTATTTGGAACGTGATGCTCCACCTTCTGAATTGCTGAAGTGTGAGAGGTATCCTGGAGGTAGAATTCCTGGAGGCAGGATTTAAGCTTAAGTGGGCTTCAGGCTCTTTGCTGAATGCTAATTGGTCTGGAGATTTTAAATCAGTGTTCCTTCAGTGCCCAGTACTTGCTAGTCCATGCTGGTAGACTAAACCCCAGAAATCTCCCCAGGGTTCCACTTGTTTGGTGGGGGACCCAGTTCTTAGTCTCCTATGTCCCCTTTGGACCCTATGTTTCCTGGTCTTGGATTCAGTCTCCAAACAATCTCTCCTGTCCTCACCTTTCTGAGTTCCTGGCCAGATTGGTCTCTCCCAACTGGTCCTGCAAGTAGCTAGGTTGCAGCGGGAGGAGTAGAGCTGGGTAGGTTTCCATAACTAGTTGTTACCTGCGTAAACGTCTCTTCGTGTTTAATTTTTCTCCTGATTGCTTAAGCACATTCTATGTCATGCAGTTTGTGTTTACTGGGTCTGTATTTCCGGCCAAACTTGGGTTTGCCAGGTTCAGCCCCCTCAGCTTCTAGCCCCTATGTAGTAACTGCAAAATGGTTCCTTCCTTTGTCCTCTGCATGCCACCTGAGGAGATGGCTGCTTCTTTTCCTGCACATGGATATCGAGCAGCGCAAGGATATTGATCCAGTTTTTTCAGGCAATGTACTTGATTTCTAAACGCTCTGTACCCAGACATACCTTGGGCTTCCCAAAAATGCAGGTTCCCTTATCCCTCCACTATGCTCAGGGAGGGACCTTTCTGGGTGGAGCTTCCGACCCAGCTGTGGCAGTGGGGATTTCTTCCTTATTTTATATGTCCAACCTGTTGAGTCCCCAATCTGCTTTGAATGTCTAGTTTTAAATTTCAGTAAAGCCCCCTCACTGTTTTTTTGTTCACCCACATTGCGGAGAAGCTGCCTGTCTGTTTTCTTTGTTTCACTCCATGGAACAGCCAGGAACATGACCTCCTCTATTCTACCATCTTGAAAACTCACTGATGATATCTGTGAAATTTTTATCATACTGAGTAATATTCTATACTCTGTACTTTCTTTAATTTGATCAAATTGCAACATTATTCTGACAGTCTCTTAAGGAAACCATAATATTGTTATGGAATGCCTTTTATAATGAATTTGATCAACTTCATTTTATCTTTAATATAAAAAACCTTTCTCTGCTGTTTATCTGATGGCATCAGTTTCTAATGTTGATTAATATTTTGCACTATTATTTCCCAAGAAATGAAAAACAAACAAAAATTAATGAAATACAGGGTTCATAGGATATGATCTCAGGATACCTGAATTTGTAACATGATTACTAAATGTGAATATTGGCGTACAATTATATTTTGCCATCCTGACACTTACCTCCATAGTTAATTTCTTAAAATCTCTTATTTAGGGGGCTGGAATGAAGCTCAGTGGTAGAGTACTTACATAGTATATACTAGGCCCTGAGTTTGATCCCCAGCACCACAAGACAAACAGAAAATCTATACAACTCTGTTTTAGGACTTAATGCTTATTTCTTGATGTTTTTATCTTTCTAATTATTCTCATACAAGTTTAGTTCATTATAGTAGTAATGGACCTAGTTTGCTTCATCAGAACTATATTGCCAGTTAAAGATTTAGAAATAGTTAGTGAGCAGTTTAAACTGGGTTTTATTAAAACTATTTAATCTAATTTTTTAAAATATTTTTTTCTTTATACCAAAGATGCACATATTTAGAGCATCAAAATTGAGAGTTAGGAACAAAGTATTTTAGATTTCTATTGTGTGTTTTAAATATTGAATGTTTCATGACAATCTTTTGCATTTTGGCCTTAAGGTACTGCAAAAGATGATAATAAGCTATATGGTGAGACATAAAATTGTAACTACTCTAATTGCTTTGCATAAACATGACATATACATTTAAAATCTTATATCTAACTAAAAGGAAAGCTCTTAAGCTTTAAAAAAATAAGTGATATTCATCATGATTTCTGTTTAGTATGCTCAAATACTGCAATACTTATCTCCTAAATCATAGAAAGTGATTAAAACATGTATGGTTTTAGTGTTAAAGATAGTTTTTTTTTCTTTTTTTTAAATTTAAGGATAATAAAACCTTGAATATCCAGAAAGTAGGTAACTTTTGATAATAACAAAAGTTACATCTACATCTGAAAAGTTGCCAGTGAGTTAACACTGAATGCCAGAAATCCCAATTTTACCTTATATTAAAACACAACTTGACTTTAAGGCCTTTGGCATTCTGAGTTTGAAATTGCATTAGAAAGAAACAGTTCTCAATAAAAGAATACTCAGAATTCAGGATGAGATGTGATATTTCACTTTGTCTACAATAAGAAATTAATGTAAATGAGATAGATGGTGTGAATTAATAATAAAGAATAATTGATTTCACTTTTGAGATTGTTGCTGACTGGGTTTTTTCTGAAAAACTTGTTATAAAATACCTAGATGCTTTATAAATTACACAAATATGCTTTTAAATACATAGCCACTCTGCCAAAAGAGTAAGTGTATAGAGATAAACAACATTGATTTATGAATAGCATTGCTGTTTTTTTCCAGATTGAACTAGAGTTGGTGAGCCCCCTTTATTTAAGGGACTATGTTATGGTTAGAATATGAAGTATCTCTCAAAAACTGATGTATGAGACAATGCAAGAATATTCAGAGGTGCAATGATTGGATTGTGAGAGGTGTAACCTAATTAGTGGATCTATTCATTGGATCTAGATTAATTGGGTAGTATAGAGTGACTGGAGGAAGTAGGTCACTGGGGGCATGCCTTGGGGTTTTATTTTGTCCCTGGTCAGCAGAACTCTCTCTCTGCTTCGTGGTTGCCATGTTCTGAGCTGCTTTCCTCCATTACACCTACCTCTATGATGTTCTTCCTTACTTCTGGCCCCCAGCTATGGAGTTGGCTGACCATGGACTGAACCTCTGAAACTGTGAGCCAAAATAAAATTTCTACCTCTACATTTTCCTCCTCTACTTCGTTCATGTCAGATATTTTGGTCACAGCAGGAAAGCTGACTAAAAGATACTACAAGGACTTACCTTCTTACAATGTTTCTAGATGGTGGCTGTTGGTTTTTCCAAACATGCCTTGGCAGCAAAGCACAGATTATCTCTTTTTGCAAGGTCACTTTAGGTTTACTGTGAAAGGAGAGTATCATCAGTATGTGGGGTCTGTCTCCTGTTTCAGGCTCCTATGTGGATTAGTATTATAATTTCCTTCTTGGTTCATTCTATGATGTGTCCAACAGTACCTTGATTCAAACATGCCTTTTTAGGGGACTTTGTGCCTCATCTTGATGTTGGTCTGTTTATTTATGAACAAAAATTAATTGTAAGAGCCTACTGCTGAATAGTAGCTCTAAAGAGGGAGCTCTAAGGGAGTTTTGCTGAACAATAGGGAAATTTCTTGGAGAATACTTAAGGAGCTAAATCCCAAGAATTAAGTGAATTGGGAAGGTATGGGTACCTAAGGTAATAATTGCTAATAGAAACCTAGAGTTTTGAGTTAGTATAGTTATAATAAAGGTCAGGACAAAAAACTATGGTGGATAGTTGGGTTTAAGGCCTTTGCATAAAACCATTAACTTCCAAGGTTAAACTCAAATCAAATTAGGGACTAGAACAAAACTCTTAACAACCTTTAGAGGAAGAAAATATGGAAATTTCTCTGATGTGCTTTAGCTACAGATGAGAAAAGGAAATGGTTTCTCTTAAAATATGTAACCAAAATCATATTCTTATGTGGTTTAGGGTTGTAATTTCCTTCTTGGCCCAAGAAATTCAATAGAAGTGATATTAGGTTGATAGCTAGCCAAAGCAAGCAGAGGCAAATTCAAATTTTGTTTGGAGGAATTGCTTCAATCAAGATTCCTCAGAACCTCACAGATTAAGGTTAGTCAAATATTGCTTATAATCTTACATTGCAAACAATTTTGGGAGGACAAGCCATCACAAGGGTATTAGTTTGTATTGCTGTACAATAAACTATTATAAACTTAGTCTAAAACAGCACTCAGTATTACCTCACAGTATCTGTACTTTAGAAGTCTGCGTGGTATGGATTAGCCAGGTCTTCTGTCCAGAGTTTTACCGGCAGAAATCAAATATTAGCCAATGCTGTGATCTCAACTGAGGCTTGACATCCCTCTTCCATGTTTATGTATTATTGATAACATTCAGTGCCTTGCACGTAGATGGTTGAAATTCCCATTTTCTTCCCAAGTGTCAGTTAAGAACATTTCTTAATTCCATTAGGCTGCCTTCCATAAGCAGTTTCCTGTATGATTGTTTGCTTCTTTCAAGGCCAGCAGTACAATCTCTCTCACTTTGAATTTCTCTGACTTTAGAAAGGGCCTGGATCCTTTTAATGAATCAATCACCAGATTAGGTCAAGCTTGCCTAGGACAGTTCACTTCTGATTAACTCATTATGAACTGATTTGGGACCCTAGTTATATTTGCAAAATTCCTTCATCTTTGTCACATACTATAACCTTATTATAGGAATGAAATCTGTCATCGTTACAATCCCGCCCATCCTTAAGGAAGCAGATTATATAGGGCACAAATACCAGGTGATGAGAATACTGAATGCCATCTCAGAATTCCAGCTACCACAATATAGAAGAATCAACAGACTTAGACCTACAAGGATATTAATATTTGAATTATCAACCAAAAAATAGGAAATGACCATTTAAATTATTTTAAAAAATGAAAGAAGGAAATGAAGAAATTCAAAAGTATTACAAGATGATTAAAAATGATCAGGCACTTTGAAAAAGACCAAAACCTTTCTTGAAAAGCAGAGTTATTAAAATTTTAAAAATTAATAGGCTAAGTAATTATGTTCTCTACATATTGACACATAATACACTGTTCCTAAACTTAGCATCTTTAAATAACAAACATCTATTTAGCTTATGATTCTGAGGACCAACAATTTAGGGTGGGTTCAGAAGCATGATTCTTTTAGATTATTGGTTCTTTTCAGAACTCATAGTCATCTCTGGGTTGAATGGATGGCTTCTGAAATCCACATTTTGGGGACTTTTGATGTTGACTCAGTTCCCATGTGGTCTCTTATCCTTTAAGAGTTTAGCTTCAGCAAGTTCACATGGTGGAGACAGAGGTCTCAAAAGTTTGCAAGACCTTTTGAAGTCTAGATTTCAAATTGTAGTACTGTTATTTTTGCTGCATCCTGTTGTGCAGAGGGAATCACAAAGCCAACCTTAGCTTTTGTTGGAAAGAGCTTCAAAGTTACATCATAGAAGATATGGATATATGTAGGAAGGAGTAAAAGATTCCAACCATTTTTGTAAGATTAGGCACAATGGAAGGGAAATAGAAGTTAAATTTGAAGAGATGCACCCAGTGTGAAAAAAAGACAAAGAAATGGAAAGTTTAAAAGATAGGTTATGGGGCATGAAGGTAGCATTGGAAACTGTTGACTAATTAGAATTCCAAAGGAGAATGAAAACATATAACAAGTAAAAGGTGTTACTCAAAGAGATAATGGCTTATTCTTTTGCATTTTAAAGTTAGTTCAACAGCTCCAAAGCAGAATATACAGAAGTTCACACTTCATACTAAAATTTTAGAAACTCTTCCCTCAAACAAAGGGATTTAAAAAATTAGCCAAAGGCTGTCACTATCTTCTAGGATCTACCCCACCATGGATACTAAAATCAGCATATGCTCAAATGGTTTTGATATAACTCACTTATACCCTCTCATGTACTTTAAATCATCTCTAGATTTCTTATAATAGCTAATACACTGCAAATGCTGTCTAAATAGTTGTTAGCTGTGTTGTTCAGGGAATTAGAAGGAAGAAAAAGTCTGCATGTTAAGTACAGACAGTTTTTTTTTTTTTTTTGCAAATATTTTTTGATCTGTGGTTAGTTGAATCTGCAAATGCAAATCCCATGGATACAGAAGGCTGACTATATCTACAATGGGATAACCACTGTGTTGATGTAAAAAAACCTTAATGGCAAGAGTAGAAACCAAAATTAATAAAGTACTGAGAAAAAATAACTTAGATTAGAATTTATTACCCAACTAAAATACTATTAAAGAATGAACAAGTAACATTTCAAACATAGAAAAAAATGTTTTATATCATTTAAAAGATGTAATCCTTTTTTTTGGTATGTGTGTATGTTTATAAAAGCATCATTTATAATAACAAAATAATTAAATGTCAAATAGGGAAATATTTAAGAAAAATATATCAATACTATGGAATGTCAGGTTACCATTAAAATATTATCTGTTTTTTTTTTTATTGGTTGTTCAAAACATTATAAAGCTCTTGACATATCGTATTTCATACTTTAGATTCAAGTGGGTTATGAACTCCCATTTTTACCCCAAATACAGATTGCAGAATCACATTGGTTACACATCCACATTTTTACATAATTCCATATTAGTAACTGTTGTATTCTGCTGCCTTTCCTATCCTCTACTATCCCTCCTCCCCTCCCCTCCCATCTTCTCTCTCTACCCCATCTGCTGTAATTTAATTCTCTCCCTTGTTTTTTTTTTCCCCTTTCCCCTCACAACCTCTTATATGTAATTTTGTATAACAATGAGGGGTCTCCTTCCATTTCCATGCAATTTGCCTTTTCTCTCCCTTTCCCTCCCACCTCATGTCTCTGTTTAATGTTAATCTTTTCCTCTTGCTCTTCCTCCCTACTCTGTTCTTAGTTGCTCTCATTATATCAAAGAAGACATTTGGCATTTGTTTTTTTAGGGATTGGCTAGCTTCACTTAGCATAATCTGCTCGAATGCCATCCATTTCCCTGCAAATTCCATGATTTTGTAATTTTTTAGGGCTGCGTAATACTCCATTGTGTGTAAATGCCACATTTTTTTTTTTTATCCATTCATCTATTGAAGAGCATCTGGGTTGGTTCCACAGTCTAGCTATTGTGAATTGTGCTGCTACGAACATCGATGTGGCAGTATTCCTGTAGTACACTCTTTTAAGGTCTTCAGGGAATAGTCCGAGAAGGGCAATAGCTGGGTCAAATGGTGGTTCCATTCCCAGCTTTCCCAGGAATCTCCATACTGCTTTCCAAATTGGCCGCACCAATTTGCAGTCCCACCAGCAATGTACAAGAGTACCCTTTTTCCCACATCCTCGCCAGCACATGTTGTTGTTTGACTTCATAATGGCTACCAATCTTACTGGAGTGAGATGGCATCTTAGGGTGGTTTTAATTTGCATTTCTCTGACCATGTGAGTGGTATGATTTTTCCCAACCTTTCACCTTCAGCCTGTGTATGTCTTTTCCTATCATATGAGTCTCCTGAAGGCAGCATATTGTTGGATTTGTTTTTCTAATCCAGGTTACTAGCCTATGTCTCTTGATTGGTGAATTTAAGCCATTAACATTTAAGGTTATCATTGATATATGGTTTGTACTTCTAGTCATGCTTATTTATTTATTTATTTTAATATGGCTAGTTTTTCCTTTTTGGTTATTTTTTTTTCCTTCCGTTTACTGAGATACCTCCCACTGTTAGTTTTGGGTGCTGTTTTTCAATTCCTCTTCTTGTAGTATTTTGCTCAAAATGCTTTGCAGTGCTGGTTTTCTGGCTGCAAATTCTTTTAACTTTTGTTTATCGTGAAATATTTTAATTTCATTGTCAAATCTGAAGCTTAATTTTGCTGGATACAGTATTCTTGGTTGGAATCCATTATTTTTCAGTGTTTGAAATACGTTGTTCCAGGATCTTCTCGCTTTCAACGTCTGTGATGAAAAATCAGCTGTTAACCTAATTGGTTTACCCCTGAATGTAATCTGCCTCTTTTCTCTCGTAGCTTTTAATATTCTCTCCTTGTCCTGTATATTGGATATCTTCATAATTATGTGTCTTGGAGTTGGTCTATTATGGTTTTGTATGTTTGGGGTCCTGTAGGCTTCCAGGATTTGGCAATCCATTCCATCTTTCATATCTGGGAAGTTTTCTAAGATTATTTCATTCAATAGATTGTTCGTTCCTTTGGTTTGAACCTCTATACCTTCTTCTATCCCAATGATGCTCAAGTTTGGTTTTTTTATGACATCCCGTATCTCTTGGATGGATTGCTCGTGATTTCTAGCATCCTTTCTGTGTTGACTATATTCTTTTCAAGTTGATAAACTTTGTCTTCATTATCTGATGTTCTGACTTCTCTTTGATCTAGTCTATTTGTAATATTCTCATTTGAGTTTTTAATTTGGTTTATGGTTTCCTGCATTTCTAGGATTACTGATTGATTTTTTTTTTTTAAATATCTCCTGGTAGAGCTCATTCTTTGCCATTTGAATTTGCTTATGTAATTCATTTTCAAAGTATACTTTCATTGTTTGGACTTGCTGTCTAATGTCTTCTCTAAGATTCCGTTCCATCTGAGTTAGGTATGCCTTGAGTTCTTTCTCTGTCCATTTTTCTGATGCCTCTAGGTTCTCCTGTGAATTTAAGTTGTCCAGCATTGTTTGTAATCCTTTTTTCCCTTGTTTTTTCATGGTGCTCACATTACTTTCCAACTCTGTTTGACTGCTGTGTTTCTGTTTTCTCCTTTAAATTTGTTTTGGTTTTTATAGTTCCAATATCTCTCCTTTGTGTGGGGGACAATGTTTAGAGATGTTGGATTTAATTGTGATTTAAGGTAAATTCATTAGTTTCATTAAAGGCCTACAGATTTTGATGGCATATAGAGAACTGAGGTTTGAACTTAGGATTTTATGTTGAGGTCGGCTGATTTGATGGTATGGAGGTTAACATATGTTAGCTTCTTTGGGGGGTTGCTCAAATGGAGGCGGATATTAACAAGAGAATAGGCAGGAGTACTTGGGGGTAGTTAAGGGCTTAGGCGGACTATACCGTTTCGTAGTATTCATCTATTTGCATTTAGTAAGTTGTATGTAATCTGGGTGGTCATGCTTAAGAGGAGAGATTGGGAAAAGGTAAGGAAGCAAACCAAGAAAGAGAGAGGGAGAGAGGAAAGAAAGAGAATAGAATAGAAAAGAAAAAGAAATGATAAAATAATAATAATAAAATGCAGTAAAATAAAAATTACAATTAAAAAAAATAATTAAAAAAATTAAAATTAAAAAAAGAAAGAAAAAAAGAAGGCACTGTTAGGCTTCTATTTTCTTCGCTTCCAGTAGGTGGTGCTGTGCCTTCAGGGACAAGATTTTGCCCTCCAGGTGTAGGAAACAATCCATGTGAGGCCGCTCCCTTCTCCCCCGCTGGTGTCTCTCAAAACCCATTAGCTTAGGTCTATTCCTGGTCTCTAGTCACCTCGCTTCTCCTGCCAGCCAGGCCTTCTCCAGTGTGATACCTCTCGGCAGTTGCTACACTCTGGGCCTGCAGTTTCCTGGATGTGGAGCGCGGCTATTGGGAACTGGCCCCCATTGTTTTGATTCCCTCCGATAGCCACTCCTCTGAGAGCTGGTGAGACAGGTTTCGTTTTCGCCGCTGGTGGGAGCGGGGAGTTGGAGGTCAGGTGCCTTTACCTTTCCCCACGCCTCTGTTCACGCTCACTCTGTTAATCACGCCCCCAGAAAGCCGATTTCCCCGCTGTATGGGAGATGGTCTAAATGACACACACCTGTTCTATCACTGAACGTGCTGCATTCTGTCGAAAACTGGCGATGGTGATGTCAGCTCTCCAAGATGGTGGCCGCTGGCTTCCTCGGTGGGCTGTCTGGTGTGGAGGATAGAACTGGACCGCTTCCTTCCCCTGTCTCAAACCCAGAACTCAGCCCGGAGCACAGTGAGGGCACAGCCGGCAGGACCCCACAGAATCTGCAGCACTGTTCCTCTGCGTTGCTGACATGCCGTTTCCCGGTGCGCCGCAGTCTCTAGCAGCGGGGACGGGCCACCGATCAGTCAGCCTGAATCTCCAGGCGCACGGTTCACTCGAGATTGAGCCCCAGTAACCGATCCTCAGGTGATGGAAATCCTTCCTCTAGGTTTTGGTGCACCCCAATTTTGCTGGAAATTCCTAACAATATAGCTTTTGGCCGTTCTAACTCGTTATTCACCTGCGCAGTGATGTGGTACACGGGGGTGATGCACTCTATTCTCCGCCATCTTCTCAATCTCTATCCGTCTTTCTGTTCCTCGCTTTCCTTTCACAAACTGCTTCCTGATCAAAAGATGTAATTCTTGAAGAAGGAAATAAGCCAGAAGGGAGATCTGACTGCAAGTAAGAATGCTGAGCTAACAAATTGATAAAATGTGAATAAATTCAAGCAAAAACTGAGTATATTTCATAATTTTGATGATAATAATGACAATGATGATAATTATTTAGGGGTAAGTAAAAATATAAATATATGTAGTAATCATGTAAGAAGAAGAAGTGATTGGTTTTAAATTATCTTGAGGTTTTTCATGTTGTTTTGGGAAAAGGGTCATATGTTATAATAGCATTAGACAGTGAAGTAAAGACTCAGTTGACATTTTGAGAGGGACCACAAAATGAATAGAAATAGAGGAAATAAGATCAGTGACCATACAGGAGAAAAACTTGGGATTAAGAAAAATCAATGAGAAGGCAACAAAGGAATGTATATAAAATATAGAAAAAGCAGGAAAAAATAAAATTACAAAGTAAGAAGGCAGAAATAATTAAAATAATGTTTTGTATCACAATAAATTTAAACTATAACAGTAAAATGGAGATCAAATTAGGATTAAAAATAAATGTAACTAGACAGAAAATTAATGATGTTAAATAGCTGAAAAAATATTACTAGGCAGCCGCTAACTAAAAGAAAATTTATATAAGTATATTAATATTAGGCAAAATAGACTCAAGAAAAGAGCATCATCAAGCATAAAGAAATAAACTAATAGTAAAAGTTTTAGGTCATCAGGGAGAAAAGCATACAAATTTGTAATTACTCAGAAACATGTCCACAGAATATTGTATAAACAAGTGTGCATACTTCACATAAAAGAGGTTGATGAATTCACCATTGTATTGGAATATTTTAGTATCATTACCAGAAATTGAAAAAAAATCCTTTCATAATTTTAAACTGACTATATGAGCAACATAATAGATAAGCTTGATCTGATAGATTAAAAAGTAAGGGAATAAATATCCTTCCCAAGATCAGGTACTTACTATCATAAATAATGTTTTCAAGGGCTGGGATTGTGGCTCAGCGGTAGAGCGTCGCCTAGCACGGGCGGGACCCGGGTTCCATCCTCAGCACGACATAAAAATAAAGGCATTGTCTTGTGTCCACCTAGACCTAAAAAATAAAAAGTAATAAATAAATAAATAAAAGATGGCAGCTATGGCTGCACCCAAATAATGTTTTCATTACCATTATGTTCCCTATTTATTGTTTGTTTATGCAAAGAGTACTTATTTTGTATGTCATTGCATAAAGAGTTACTTGAATGAATTCTTTAGTTTTATCCCTGATTCTGTGGAGTGGTGATTTGATATCATGATATTATATCCTCTGCAAATAAAGATATTGCTTAAAAAAAGATAAAGTATTTACAAATATTGACTCATAGTAACCAAAAAGGCAAGTCTTCGTACCTGTAAAGTGTTCGGAACATTTTTTTCTGATCTCAATGTTATTGTTAAAATCAGTAGCATAAAAGATTGTTTGAAACGTGTGTTTAGAAACCTAGATGTGTACATTGTATATAGATATATATATGCATATTATGTATGTCATATATTTTTTTGGAAAACATCAACAACAGCACCTATAATCTACTTGGGTATAGATCTTTAAAGCTGATCATCTTTATGGAGACAATTATAAAATTATTATAGATTATAAAGGAATACTTAAATGGAGAGGCCAGACCATATTTAGAGTGAGAATTATAACTTCGAATAACTTTGTAAATGTAATGTAACTTGGATTAAATTTTCAGTGTTTAATAAATGCCTAATACCATTCTAAACACTTGAATTTAAAAACTTATTTAATCCTCAGAATAGCTGTGGGGTATGTAGTCATTTTACAGATGATTACAGATGCAGAAAGCTTTGTATCTTGTTACTTAATGAAAAAGTGAAAGTGCTAGCTGTCTGACTCCAAAAATGCACACTTAACCATTACCATATTCTGTTCCTTTAAGGAGTTTTTCGTGGAACTTTATAATAAGCTAGCTATCAAATTCACATGGACTAGTATAGGAGCAAGGATAGCTAAGGCTATTTGGTTGATGAAGGAGTAAGGGCACTTGTGGTGGGAGAGGCATTTACTCTGATACTAAGACTTTGTCTTTTAAAGCCACAGTGATTCAAAGAATGTTGTATTGGATCTATTAGGTAAATAAATATGTAACAGATTATAAAGCTCCCCAAAGATCCATCATAACAATATATAATAGATAAGCTTTTATGAAAAATTGGAGGAAAAGATAGATAAGTAAAAAATTCATGTTGAAGCAATTGGTTTGCCATACAGAAAAAAATAAAATTAGATTTCCCTTTTTCACTTTACATAAACACAAAATACAAATGGATTAAAGATACAAATGTAAAATAGAAAACATCAATACTGTTGAAGAATATCTTCTTGATTTAGGGAGAATAGTCATGCTAACCCAAAGCACAGCTAATAAAAAATCAACAGTATTTGCTGAAACAAAATTAAAATATGTAGAAAAACAAACAAACAACAACAACAACAACAAAAAACCAAGTTAAAGGTAAAGAGAAATTCTGGATGAAATGATTGACAACATGAATGCCAGAGAATTTCTGTACAGATTATGTAAATAACTGCACATTGATTTAATAAAAAGACATACCCAACAGAAACATAAGCAAAAGATAACACATTTGGAATGGAGAAAAGACTCATTTCCAGTGACCATATAAAGATGTTTTTAGTAGGGAAATGGTAATTAAAATAATATATTCTTTCTTGTAGAAAAATAAGTGGTAATGATGAAAGGAAATGGTAAATTATACATTTCTGGTGGCAGTATAAATTGATACAGCCACTCTGGATAATGATTTGGTTGTTTCTAACAAAATTTAAAATGTGCATATTATGTGACCCAGCAAACTCTCTTCTACATAATTATTCTAGCACAGAGGTTGGAAAACTTTCTATGAAGGAACAGATAGTAAATAGTTTAGCCTTTGTTAGACACACATGGTCTTGGTTGTGACCATGTATGTTGTGGTATAACAACTCTTTGTTGTAGTGTAACCCTGAAATTTGAATTTGATACAGTTTTTACTTGTCATGAAATGTTATTCTTTTGACTTTTTCCCCCAATAATTTAAAAATGGAAAAGCCATTCTTAGCTCATGAAACAAACAAAAGTAATTGATGTATTTGCCTTATGTAATTGAATAAACAAGTAATAATACATAGTATAATTTAGTAATGAAATAATATGCATATCCTATGTATTTTTCATGTATACATGGATATATATGTGAAAGCAAAAATAAAACAACTGTAACAACAGAAGCATAGAGTACAGGATAAATACTCAATAATTTTGGCAGTATTTTTTTCTGATACCTTCCTCCGCTCTTTCAGCTGATTACAGTTAGGCTCCAAAGATAGTTCCTTATGTATACAAAATTGGCATGTTATGTGAACTTTTAGAAAGCCTGCTTTCTACTTGTTCCAGATATGAAGTTACTTTTAATGTCCCTTGAATGAGAACTGGAGCTTGGATTTCTGGGATTTTATTATGTCATCTTACTGAGTTTGTTGGGAGGTTCTTTGTACTATATTGCTAGCTGATAGTAAATAAAATACATTTGACAGTTAGATCACAAATTAGTATAGTCTTAATTGTTTGGGAGTTAACTTCTTGTTTTCTACCTCATATTACACTTCCTCTGCCTGACTTACCATCTTCCTTTTGCTTTTTTTTAAAAAATATTTTAGTTGTAGTTCGACACAATACCTTTTATTTATTTATTTTTATATGGTGCTGAGGATCAAACCCAGGGCCTTGTGCATGCTAGGTGAATGTGCTACTGCTGAGCCACAACTCAGCCCCTCCTTTTGCCCTTTAGAGCAGGTTATAATCAAGGTTGTATTTTCTTATCTTCACTTATAAGTTTTTAGTTTGCTAATTAGAAGGAATGGTGATGCAGGGAGTTTGGGATGGAGAATTTTGTTTCATAAGAGATGATATATTAGATTGTTTTCTCATTGCTGTAATCTATATTCATAAAAATTAATAATTTGTATTGACCATTGGGACTTTCCTGGAGTTCTAGTAGTATTTTGTGCTTGTCTCCACTGACTAGTAGACTAGAGTTCTTTTTACTCTTAGTGTCTTTAAATTTTTAGGAATATCAGAACCCCAGATTTGTCAATTTTATCTTGCACAATGTGTTGCAACTATACAACTACTTGAAAAAAATCAAAGAATGCAGTTTAGGAATGAACACTTTTCTGTGCCTTGTTAAAAGATCGTAAGAATAAATTAAGTTTCTATATTGTATACTTTTAGTTTCAAGTAATTCTTTTGAGCTGTCATATTCAAGAGGTTATGCTGAGTGTATGTTGGATTCCTATTTTTGGTATGTTTAGGAAATTTCTTCCTGATAATTTTGGATTACTCTAGATATATTTTGAATTGTTTATTGATCTTAATTTTTAGTTTTATCTAACAGCGTCATATCTTTGCTTTCCTGTTCTTTTTGTTGGGTTTATTTGCTGTGTTTGGAAAGATGCTTTGGCCTTTAGCCTTCAGTAAGCTTTGTCATTTTATACATGAATAATCTGATCTCAATATGGTATTATAGAATAAAAACTTTACTGTTTCTGAGTCAGAGATGACCTTATGAATAGGCACTATAAATAATTTTACGGTGTTATTTCAGTACTTGGATAGCACAGAGGAGAAAGAATTTTGAGAGCATCTCTGAAAAAGAAAAAGGACACAAAAGGGGATTGTGAAGACTAATTTCATAGGCTTTGTAACTTGCCAGCTGTATTTTATTTATGCAGAGGATTTGGACATAATTTTAATTGCGTTTTCATTTGCGATGGTAGCATTAGTGTATTGGATTCAAAATTCTTTCATAGAGTAAATAAATTTCATTTGTTGTCTTCTATAAAAAACAGGAAAATATTAAGTAAAATTAGGATTTCATGGCTTTTTCAATGCAGAAATTACTTCCATATTGAATTATTTAAATAAACCTTCTTAGTGAATGACCATGGAAAGAGAAAATGGAAAAAGGATATCCTTTTAGGAAGGTCCCTTGAAAGCCTCAAACTATTAATTAAATTTTTTTAAATTCCTTTTTATTTAAAAAGGAATACTAGGATGACTTTAAGAAAGAGAACTGACTTTCTAGAGAAAAATTATTAAGTTTCCTTGGGTTGACAGCCACATGTAACTTGAAATTAGCATTTGCAGTTTTCTCTGTCTGAATTGTACTATAAGCATGGATCAGAAAGTGTGGGTGACCTTAGGTGGCAGTCTCAGGGAAAGCATCAATTCTGTGAGATGGGAGACATCTTGAAAAGGGAAAGGTTCCTCTTGGAATGTAAGTGGTGAAGGGAAAGAAGAAAACAACTGAAGATAAGGGCTTTATGGAAACTAGTATTTAAACAATACAAATCCTCTTCCACTGCCACCACACAAAATAGTACCATTTATTAAAGATACTACACTTCAGCACAGCCACAGAAGAGGGTGCTGTTGAACTGAGAAACCAAATAAGCCAGCTTCTCTCCTTTTTTCCCCATCTCAAGATAAATTGCCATTACTAATCCTGAAAGAACCAATGTATATAATCCTCAATAGGAAAAGAAACCAGCATCTGTATGAAGTTATTATAAGAATAAAATAGGAAATTAAGATCAAGTCTAGTTTGTAAGTTATATGTATACACAGACACAAAAAATGAAAACAAAAATAAAAATGTCAAAGAAAAACTACAAAACAAAGGAAAACTGAAATGCAATACTTGAACATGAATAACCCGTATTAAATAAGCGATTGCAGTATAAAAGGGCACTATGAATCAGATATTTTAAAAAATCACAGGTGAAATAGACAAACAACAGGAGAGTATGTGAAACAGGAGCTGACTCAACTCTGCAAATTGACAAAAATCATCTTAGAAGTGAAAACTAAATTACAAGATACCCAAGGGAAGATAGATATTACCCAAAGTTCAGTAAAGGACAAAGAGAATAGAAATGAAATAGTCAAGAAAGTGACACTGAAATAAGAGAGATAAAAAGGATTAGAGATAAAATGATAGAGAAGCTCTATTATATTTAGTTCCATGCTTGAACTATAAAAACAAATGAAAAATAAACAGAAGTAGTACTTAAAAATCTAATAAAAAACTTTTTAGAAGTAGAATACTGAAATTCTATATTGAAAGGATGCCTGTCTCCTGTGCATCTGGGAGAATTGATTTAGAATAAACCGACTCAAAATATCTTAATATTAGACCTAAAATAAAAAGGGAGAAAAAGTCCATCTGAGCCTACAAGTAAAAAAATAGCAAGTAACATAAAAATGGTAAAAATTAAAAACACATTAAAAGTTAAAATAAATGGAAAGAATATCAAGCTGGCATTATACCTCTTGACCACAACACATAAAGCAAGAAAACAACAGACCAACATTTAAGTCATGTGTTCACAGTGATACTCAAGATCACAAATGAATTGCATATGAGTGATTTTGAAAAAAAGATGCAGTTAGGAGGAAAATTTTCAAACGTATCCTTTGTTGTTCAGTATTTGAAATATTTAGATGTGAACTGTCATGATATCTGCAACTTACTTTCAAGAGATTTAGCAAAAAAAATACACACACACACATATGTCTAACAGTTTTTTGACATTTAAAACAAATTGCCAAATTTCAAATACTTTCGTGTAACTAAAGAAATATCTTTTATAGTGAAAGGAAATATTTTGTGAGTAAAACGTATTCATCTTTTATGTTGTTATTTTAGATTTTTGCAGTAGTCAATGAAGAGTGACTTTTTCATATTTCTCTGTATTTTTAGAATTATTTTAGTGATCTAATACCTCTTTCAGCAGTTACTGAAACTGCTGGTGCTTTCTCAGGAGTTAGGATAGTGGCATCAAACTGAGTTGTCACTGTATTCTTGCCACTCAAGATCACAGTAAAAAAGAAAGCAACAAAAAACAATGTCAGTTTTACTTAAGAATTCGGTTGAGGAAGGAAAAATTTTAATGAATGATTTATCTTTTTATTCCTGAATTATAGTATTTACATATTTTTGATAAATGTCTTTTCAGATAGATAATTTGCAAAAAAATTTCTCCCACTTTATAGGTGTTTTCACTTTCTTGATTGTGTTCTTGAAACACAAAGTTTTTTGAATTTGATGGTGTCCAATTAATTTTTTTCTTTTTTTGCCTTCATTTGTTTTTTGTACACAGATAGACTTTTGAAATGTACATTGTGGAATGTTTTAGAGCAATGTTTTGGTTTGTTTTTGGTTTTGTTTTCGTTTGTGAGTGACTATATATCTGTGATAAAACATGCTATATGGATTTGCTAGGATGGCCATAATAAAGTATCACAGACTGGGTGGTGTAAACAACAAATGTGTTTCCTGAAGTCTGGAAGCTAGATGTGTCTGCAGGATTGATTTCTTCTAGGGTCTCTCTTCTTTGCTTGATGGCTATTTTCCTTTCTGCTGTCTTTACATGGCCTTTATTCTCTCGGTGTGTCCTAATTTTTTCTTATAAGGACACTTTGTGATATTTGACTAGGACTAACCCCAAAGACCCCATTTAACCTTAATTATCTCTTTGAAGACACAGTCTATGAATGTAGTTATATCCTGAGTTACTGGAGGTAAGTGCTTTAAAATATGCTTCTGGAATACGGGAAGAGGGACGTAATTCAACTTGTAATAGATAAATAACATAAAATTTAATTTGTTTAGTTTATTTTTACCATTTGAAGTACACAGTCCGCAGGTATTAAGTATACTTACATTATCATGTATTGTCACTATCCATCTCTACAATTTTTTTCATATTGCAAACTAAAAGTCTAATTATGAAACAATAACTGCCCATTGTCCCTTCCTCCTAGCCCCTGACAACTTTCTTTCTACCTTCTTCTTCTGTAAAACATAATGTTTTGAACAGTTTATTTTTCATAATTTGTAAGAATTTTCAAAGTTTCTCGAAATTGTTACGTTTTTATGCTAATCCTAAGGTATACACAAACTTTCACCTAGATAAAATACACTTGAATTTCTTTAATCCTGTCTAAAACTTTGTCTTTATTTGTATATCTGCCCTTTTTCTTGGGAGAGATGCCAAAGTTACCAGATTCCTTTACTGTAGCCATTGAAATTTGGGGCCAGTCTATATTTTTCAAGAAAACTCAAAGTTTTAAGTTTTTAAATTCTTATTTTAATTTGATAAGTTGATGTATAATTCACAGAAAAAAATAGAAAGGAAATTTAAATATGTGAAGTTCTCATCTTGAAATCTAGTGTTTGCTATTTCTAAAAAGTTCAATAACTTTTTAAAAAAACTTTTATCAGATTTTTTTTTTATTTAGGAAGGTTTTCTAACATTCTTATTCCTGTTCTTTACTATTTTATATTGTATTAGATTTGTATTATGTCAATTTGCATCTAATTTTAAATGTATATATTTAAAGGAAATATTTTTCATATAAAATGGACAATCAGGGCTGGGGTTATAGCTCAGTGGTAGAGTGCCTGCCTCTCATGCGTGAGGCATTGAGTTAGATCTTCAGCAACACATAAAATAAATAAATTAAATAAAGATATTGTGTCCATCTACAGCTAAAAAAAATTAAAGAATTATGAACAACCAATTGTTTTTATTTCATTTTATTCATATATTCATTCAACAAACATTGAGTATTATATGGTGAACACTAGATATACAAAGAAGAAAATGCATGATTTTTCTCTTTAAGGAGATAAAAATAGTATACCTAGACTGTTAAGAGCAAACAAAGAAAAGAATTGGTGGTTGGTCCTAACAGATGTAATAGTGTGGGAAAAGTAAGAGTTCTGGAGATGGAAGGCCTACTCTGGGGTGGAGAGTAGTTGGATATGGCTAAAACAATAGACTGGTATATAGAGAAGGTGTTGCTAAAGACAAGGCTTGCAAGAGATTGGAGCCAGGTTTTGAAGGTCTTTACATGCTGATAAAAACTACCTCCTATGAACAGAGGGTTCTTCAACATTTTCAGGACTCGGAGTAGAAGATAGGAACTGAGAATTTTAGGTGAAATTAGCTAATTTTATAATAATTGCAGTTTGAATACATTTTTGGTCATGACATTTAAAATTTTTCATTGGGTAGTTTTCAAAAATTATTGATACATACTGATTATTTCAAAAACTTATGTTAAATATGTGTATTGTAATATATTTCACTAGTGGCATATTTAAATATTTTCCATATTTAAAAATAGTATTTGCCTTAGATTTGTGTTTTTTATTTCTTTTGTTCTAGCTATACGGAAGACAGGATGGATGAAGATCTAATGGAACCTTTGAAATATGCTGAACAACTTCCTGTAGCTGAAATAATACACCAGGTTTGCTTTTCATTTTATTCTTTTGAAAGAAACAAGATTTTTAATTTCTGAAAAATAATTGCTTTTGTTAGTTTTTCCCCAGAATCATTGTGCTATAGCTGAAAGGCATTCCAGGCCATCTATCCCTACTTTGGCTGCACTTATTACAGTTAAGTCTCATTCAAAGCACAATATTAAAAGGCTACTTACTGTGCAACACTAGAATTCTTACTTATGTGAAATACAGGGTAATTGGAATTATCTTTTGTATATTGCTTAATAACAAAACTTAATTTTAGAAAACTTTAATTTTGAACCATTATGTATAGACCTGAAAAAATATCATTTTTTGGAGTAGCTAAAAAGAGAAAACAATCTTGCCCTACTTCTTCCACCCTTCTCCATTATCAACCCTTGTAAAGTATAATTCTAAATGTCATGTGGGCAATTTGTTCATTTCCAATTATAATGACTCTCTCATCCCTTCTACATAATGATAATTTTAGAAGAGGCAGTGTTGTAAGTATTTAAGCTTAGACTTTGTACTATAATTTTGGCAGCATATAACCTCTGTCCTGCTGGGCCAGAATCTAATACTTCTAAGTGGTCTGTTGACTAGCATTATAGCCTTTACACCTAGAAGATTTTTTAGACCCTTACAGATGATAGGAAATATTAAAAGCCCTATTACATGTTAGAATTTCTTAGAATTTTATGAGTATTAGTTATTATTGTGAGTCTTTTTATATGTCTTTTTCATTCAAAAGAAATTTTATTTAGCTGATATGGGTTGATTAGAAATGGCAGTTTGAGTTTATTAAAAGAAACAGGGACTTTTACTTTCAAATGTTGGCTATATAGATATTTTCACCCATATAAAAATTTAGTATTAAAATTCTGTGAGAAATTATTTTTTAAAAATGGTCAGATGTTTGCCCCTTTGGGGAGCTCATCTGTGCTTGGTAATCAGGTCCAGTTTATATGTCAGGAATTCCCCAGTGTTGTCAGAGCTTAAATGACCTAACAGTCTGCAAATGTCACATTTAAAATTCTGTCTTCATGCCTGACTCTCAGCATAAATGAATTAAACAGCAGAGCAGGCAGCAAGTCAATATGTTCTTAACAGTAAGAGTGAGCAGTGAAACAGTTTGTGGTTTGTTCAGAATAGGTAAATAGAATCTGCCTAAAACAGTTCACCTAGAATAAAATCTGAAGAGGAAATAAGAATTAACCTTTAAGATGGTTGACCAGTTGAAATGTCAGTAATATTTTTATAGCATGAATGAACCAATAAACTAACCTGGTTTATATAACATCTGTGTTTTATAGTCATACACTGTGTGAATTCAAAGATGAAGTATATTGAGCCTGGTGAAAATTTTAGTTTTTTTTTTCAGTATAAAAGGCTGTTAATTTTAAGACTGAAGTATAAACATTATAATTAAAATTATGTAGTACTGAATTTTATAAAATTTCAATCTTTAAGAAATATTGCATGGGTAGGAATTTTTAAATTCAATTTTTATTTTTATTGAACAAAATTTTTTTCTCAAGGAGTAGTCAGAAAAGGTCATTGTTAATATCAGATTCTCCATTTATTCCTGTTGTTATTTCCCTTTTTTGACTGTACTATAACTTAGGGACTGTTGCCAATGAGTTGTTTAAGTGGTCTTTAAGAAATATATGAGTTATGGACTAGAACATGGCTTAGTGGTAGAGTGATTGCCTAGCATGCAGGAGACACTGGGTTTGATCCCCAGTACTACAAGCAAACAAAAGAAATATATGAGTTATGTTGCCAAAAGTTGATTTATAAGGTATTATTTAAAAGTATCTTTTCCCTAAGAAAATAATATGATAATTAGGTTTAGTTAATTTCACAAAACCTTTCAATCTATAATGTATTTAGATTATATTAATCTATAATGTATCTAAATATTAAATAATTACAATTAAATTTAGCATTATTGTTGTATATAACTAGCCTCCACCTGATTCTGTTTGTATGAAAAATAATCTTGCATCATATTTACCTGTTTTAGAGCATAGATTATTTCTGTTTGATATAAAGTTGTTTGCATGCTGTACACATCCTGTTTGATTATCTTTCTGGACATTCTTTTTTAAAAATATTTTAGTGTTATATGGACACAATATCTTTATTTATTTTTATGTGGTGCTGAGGATCGAACCAGATGCTAGGCATACGCTCTTCCACTGAGCCAGAACCCCAGCCCTTTCTGGACATTCTTGACTGATTGATACTCCTTTCAGCATCTTGTATTGTGCCGTGTATACATGAATTTGAATGGTTGGATATGTACTTTGAAAACCAAGGCAGGCTCTCTTTGTCTCTTCTCTACTACCCAGGCATTAGAAGCCCAGGACTCTCACTGACAGCACCATTTAGAAGTTGTAGAAGAAATGGAGGATTCCAAGAGAGGGGACAGGGAGGGACAGTGTCTATATTAGGAGGAGCAACTTGAGAAATAGAAATAGAAGAGAGGAATGAGTTTTAGTCTTTGACTAATTCATTTCTTGTATATGATACTTAAACTGTTCCACAATCAGGAGCAAGTTTGGATTCTCGTTATTTACCAGTTGGTATTGCCAAATTATTTACCATTTTTTTAGTGGTCCTAGCAAATATGATTGATTGTACATCTGAGTAACCCAAAAGATTCAAGTTACAAACAATAAAACTAATAAGAGAAACTGGTGAGATAGCAGGATAGAAGTTAAATAATTGACAGCTTCTTTGTATTTACAGTAAACACACAGAAATGGAAATGGGAAAAATGTTCAGCTACAGCAATGCAAGGAATATTAAATAATTACAATTAAATTTAACAAGTAAACCATATGACCTATAGTAGGAACCATGGAAATGGATTGGGTTCTTGACAACTACCCAGTGGTGGTGAGGGAAAAACAATATCATAAAAGCATTTGTTCCCTCAAATTAGCAATTTTAATTATAATGGAAACAAGTTTTCTTTTAATATTAAGAAAAAATAACCACATGATTTATGTGTAAGAATAAATGTCCAAGAATAATCAAATAAAGTATGTAAAAGGGAGAAGGGACTTGCTTAACTAAACATCAAAATATTTTCTGAAAACAAATATAATTAGGTAAATGTGGTATAGATAAGGAATAGACAAATGGATCAATGGAACATAATGGAGGAGTAGATTTGAAGCATTCTTGGTTCTGATTCACAGTAAGAAATACATTTTACATGCATCTTGGCCCTTGATGTGGATGTGTACATGTGTTAAAACAAAAGTTTCATGACCCATTTACCCTCATTATGTATAGTATACTCTGGTATTTTCTTTTCCTGTTCCATTTTATATTTTTTAAAATGCCAAGTAAAGCCCACAAAATTGATGTTGTAAGTAACAAATGGTCTCAAAAGACATATGACTCAAAAGACACTATAGAATCCAGAACAAAATTTATTATATTTGAAAATTTAATATATGATAAAAATAGTATTTTATCTCAGCAGGAAAATAGCTAAAATTCTATTTCATACCATAATGTATACAAGATAAATTTTATTTATTAAAGACTTATTCTAAAATAAAAAAATAAAAATCTTAGAAGAACATTTAGACCACTGCTTGAATAATGTGGAAGTAGGAAAGGATTTCTTCAAAAAAATTTTTTATAGTTGTAAATGGATTGGCATTTATCTCTTCTGATAACCACTGAGAAAGCATGAACAACACATTAATATTCAACATATCATTTTTCTGTACATGGTTGCATAACTCTTGTAAAGTTAAAGCAAGAAACCAGAGTAACAGGAGAGAACAACTCTTTACTATCATTCTTTCTCGGACTTTTCTGTCTTCTGATTTTCTCACTTTACTTTTTTCTCCTTTGACCCATATTTCCTTCTATTTCAATATTGTAAGTCGATGTGATATGAATCCTTCCCAAGTGTTTGGTGAATTTTATTTTTTTGTTGTTGAAAAATTAATTAGATGTAGTGTCTTATCTGTAGTACACTTTTAATAAGTATGGTGATCACTGATGTTGAATGTAGGTTTCTTTCAGACTGACAATTTAGTCAGTCTAGTGGTTCTGCAGCAAAATACAAAGGTGCAAATCATAGGAAGTGTAAATTGCTATTATTGATGTAAGGGGCCTTACCACATATGAAAGTACAACTAATCCTTTTAAGAGTTTATTAAGCTTATTAGAACTGAGAATGTTACGAACAAACAGCATTCCAAGAAAGTGGTTTGGTAAACCTCGCATGCTTATGTTGATAATTTCTCTTTAAAGGTGATTATTTTTTCCTTGAAATTTGTTCACTAGGAAGGAACATGTAGTACTATGTTGAAACAGATACAGAGAGAAGCAGATGATTTTTCCATATAAGTAAACTTTATATATACTTTGCGAATATTAATTTGAAAATTAAACCACTTTTAAAATAGCTTAAATTTTGAATTCAGATTTAAAACTGTTGAATATAATATGGAATTTTTATGAAAAGTTGATATTTTGGTTTCTTGACCATTTTGCTGATGGGTCAAATGTTTTTGTGCAATTAATAGATTTATTTCAATTAATTTGTAAGCATAAAAAAAATTGATTAGGGGCTGAGGTTGTGGATTAACGGCAGAGTGCTTGCCAGGCACATGTGAGGCACTGGGTTCAATCCTCCGCACCACATAAAAGTAAATAAATAAAATAAAGGTAGTGTGTCCATCTACAACTTAAAAAAAAAATTAGTACCAGGAAGAGTTTATTGAATTACGAACTAGTGATTTAAAAATAATCAAGACACAAAAAAGTCTTTTGAAAAGAGAAATCTGTATGTAGTTAGTATACATTATATGCATATGTCTGTGGTTATAGTGAGATTATAATAAATTGCAAAGTCAATCTTAAAGCAGGAGACAGAACCTTTATTCACCAGCCAACAGTCTGGATCCACCAGCTGGCAGGCCAAAGGGCAGGTTGCAAGTCTACACCCTTTGACCCCCTCCTGGGGTTTGAGTACACCTCTTATAGTTCAAAACCTTATTAATCATAAGTGGCTATTGCTTTTATTCAAAATCATAAACAAAGCATCATGAGATCTAAAATCATAAGCAGAAGGAGGAGTGGATCAAAACATCCCTAGTTGAATACAAGTTAAATAATGGTTATTAACGTCTACACAGTCTCTGACAGGGTACATTGTCCAAGAAAAATGGGAACCAAAAAGAAAACAATTTTACATTGTATAAGAATTGCCATTTTGTGTTGCCAAACATGCTGTGCTAAACAACTGTTGATGGGTACAGAGATGGGATGTTCCCATGGAGAAGCATTTCTTACATGACATGGAGCCTCAGGGTAAAAGGGAGTCTGTTTTGCCATTGCCCATAGAGCTTGGCCCATAACAGTAATATAAGTTTCAAATATAGATGTTGCTTAAACTTTACTTGGAGTAAAAAGGAAATATACAAAGAAATGAAAAAGTAATGAATGAATGAAACACACACACACACACACACACATATATATACATAATTTAGCTATTATTATAATACTTTTTCTTTAGTCTTATCTAGTTATGTATGTCTTTTTATTTTATTTTGTATCAGGAATCAATTTTGGTTGCTTCTGGCAGATATTAAATGTTTAGGTCAGTATCTTTTAGATATTGAAAGTGACACTAATGTAAGAAATTTTGGTAGATCTTATGAGCAGATGAGAATAGATATATTACCTAGGTGACCTAGAAACCCTAATATGTATATGGATTATGTAAATTGTGAAAGTGACATTACAGTTCAATGGTAGATTCAGTAAATGAAGCTGAGATAATTATTAACTCTTTGTAGGGAGAGGGATACTAGATTCTTGTTTATAACACATGGGAAAAGTAAATTTTATTTGGATTATAGGTTAATAAAAAATGGAAAATATCAAAATAATTATAAAAGATTGCTGGCAAATATTTATAGGTAAGGACATTATAAGCCTGAAAATAATGGCAAGAACTACAAAGGAAAATTATACACCCGACTTTGTAAAAATGTAAAACTTGTGTATATCAAAATTAAAAAGGTAGATATCAAAATAAGCAAACATTTTCCACAAGTATTTAACATCTTTATATATATAGTGTATAAAGAACTTTTACTGATTGACCACAAAAAAAAAGGCAGGTGGGGGAAGGAGTTAAGAACTTACAGAGACATGCCTTAAAAGATGGAATACAAAGCCAAGCATGTGGTGCACACTTTAGTTCTAGTTACTTGAGAAGGTGAGGTGGGAGGATCTCCTGCCCCATGATTTTGAGAATAGCCTGAGCAAAATAGCAGGATCCTTACGTTAAAAAAAAAATCAAAATACAAATTTCTAAGTGACTGTGTTGATGATGTTCATTAATGACCTAAGAATTGTTCATTTCAACCAGAAAATACCTTCAAAACTAAATAAACAAAAACAAAAAACCTCTTAGATTAGCAAAGATATGAAAGGTAGTAGTTGTAATGATTAAATCATTGGTATGGCTGCAGGGGAGTATAAATTGGTACAAACTGAGTATAATTTGGTAGTTTGTACCCCAATTTGTAAATTTGTTTGTAAGTTAGTTAAAACATTACAGATTGAACACACATTTATTCTTTTCCTTTCTAAGAACCTAAAATGAAAGATAAGATACAAAAAATGTGTAAACTCCAAAAGACAAAGAAAATAAAAGATAAATGAATTAGCAGGTGAGAGAGGCAAAAAAATATGGAAGAAGAAAATAGTCATACAAATGGTAACCAGTTTAGCAGAATAGAAAAACTGAGCTGTAACTTTCATCATAGGGGAGCCCTCTTACTGCAGAACCCTAAAATGGTAGATACTAGGCATCTCAAAAGTTGGGTCTAAAATGGAACTCCTTTGTCCTTTTCCTATTTAGCCCTCAGAACACTGTCTTCAGGCTTATATTTTGTTAGGCAGAAGATTAGAGAATTTTTCACTAAAGATACTATTCTAATATAAAATAATGTACAGGGCTGTGGTTCTAGCTCAGTGGTAGAGTGATTGCTTAGAAAGTACAAGGCCCTGGGTTCATCCCCCAGCACTTTAAAATATAAGGGGGGCAGGGAGGGAGGGTGGAGAAAAAGTACATTTGAAATTTACAGGACCTCAGTTTAATAGTCCCAGTCTGTTCATCCCACTCATAAACCCAGTGTTTGGTTAATATTGCTAATATATGAAGAGCTTATGATCTGTTTTTTTATTGCCTTTTAACTATGAAGATACAATCAAGGGTCATAAGACTTTTGTGGAATATATTCATTATGAAAGACAAAGATCAGTATAAACAAATAGAAAAGGGAATTTAGCAAACACATATAATGCCAGGAACAGAAAACAACAACAACAATAGTAAGAACTTAAGAAAGAAATGAGAAGATGTTTATGACCCAGGATCCCTTACAAAAAGGAGTATTCAAGACACAAGCAAAAACTCAGCAGTTGAAAATCTGAGTAGAAATAACAATTTCAGTAGAAGGATTTGAAGGAGAAGTTAAGGGAAATCCTCGAAAGTAGAACAAAAGGACAAACAGAAGGAAAATTAGATATCTTTTTCTTGCTTGCTTTTTTTTTTTTTTTTTTTTTTGGTGGTATTGGGGATCTAAGCTAGACCTCATACATGCTAGGCAAGCACTCTACCACTGAGCTACATCCACAGCCCAAGAAAAAGATTTTTAAAATATAGGAATAACTGTTGGTACTCCATGGGTCTATTATATATCTATACCTCTTGTTAGTAGAGGCACTGATAGCTTTTTATTCTGGGATCATCTTGTCAAAGATGTTTATATAAACTGGGCACGTGCCAGTGGCACAGGTTTGTAATCCTAGCAGCTCAGGAGGCTGAGGCAGGGAGGATTCCAAGTTCAAAAACCAGCCTTAGCAATGTAGCAAGGCCTTAACGCAACTTTGCGAGACCCTGTCTCAAAATTGAAAAATAAAAAGGGCTGGGGATGTGGCTCAGTGGTAAAGCACCTCTGGGTTCAATCCCTGGTACCAAATAAATAAATAAATAAATAAGATGTATAGTGAACGACCTTGGAAGACAGTGATAGTGACTCTCTTGGGTAAAGGGTAGGCTTGGTTGCTGTCCAGTAAAATAAATGGCTATCTCCAAAGGAAAGGTTGGACAGTTTGTTGCAGCTTCTTATAAATTTGTTAGTTACCTACACCTACAGTGTGCTTAATATTTTGCCTGGGCCTACTACTCCACTGCCCTTGTGGGACTTGGGGGGCAAAGGGTATCTGGTACAAACATGAAGTACATGCTGCTGTGAGTAATAAACTTCTTTATTCTGCCTATGTCCATGAAAATGTGTTAGGCCAATTTGTTAGCTTGGAAATGGGGTGAAATTTCGGACCCTTCACTGTTTCAGATAATACCAATGGGTCTAACATCTGACTAATAAAAGTACTAGAAAAGTAAGAAAGAGAAAATGGAGGGGAGAATATATTAAATAAATAATACAAGAAAACTTTTCCAGAACCCAGTGGTTTATTGAGTACTCAAAACAATGAATAACAAATGTATTTTATACAAATTATCATAATTTTGGAAAAATTAAAACAGCAGAAATATTAAAAACTTATAAAATCTTTTAGTACGAAAAAAATACCATAAGGGAATAAGAATCACAATCTCATCATATTTCTCATTATTAATATTTAAAGTAAGAAAGTAATGGAGTGATATCTTCAAAATTATATGAGGAAATAATTTCCAACTTAAGATTCCATTAACTACCAAATTGTCCTGCAAATATAATCATATAGGAAAGATATTCCAGGTCTTAGAATTTTTTTTTTCTTTTTAAGAAACTACTGGAGATATGATTCATTAAATGAAAGAGTAAACAAAAACCTGGTAATGTATTATCCAGGGCACAAGAGATTGTTCCATCAAAGTGAGATGCTAATGAAATTTCCAGATTGATGGTAAAGGGAATTTGGGGTAACAGTTATGTTGAATTTAAATAGTAAAGAGTACAAATTGGGATAAGACAATGGAGGGCACCCAAATGGGTGTCTTGAACTCATGGAATGATGATAAATTATCTGATGTGTATAATTAGTTATCACTAAGTTAACTCTTACATTTTAAATATAAGAGTTAACTTAGTGATAACTACATAGAAAATTAAGCCACCAGGAGAATGAAGTAGCTACTAACATCAGTAATAAAAGTTATATAATAAAATATATGTTGTCAGATGTATTTTGTGGCTAACCTCAAGTAATAGTTGCATAGTTATAACAATGAAACTAATGATTTAATAAAAATTTGTGGTATAAATGCCTAGAGAAGAGTACACTTCTATGAAAAGAACAAAGGCATGGTGTGAACTCAGTAAATACTAAGTACTGAATTAAACCTCCAGGAGTCTCTGTGTTCTTGGTCCTGATGATTATAGTTTTCCTTTGTTATATTTAGCTTATCTTTACTTTCTAAACCTATTCCTAAATTAAGCAAACACACACACACACACACACATATGTATACATGTAAGTATATATACACATGATTAAAACCTCTTGATTAGAGATCTTTTGGTACAATATTTTTGGGGGGAGGGTCAAGGTGTGTAAGAAATTCAGTTCTGGGACTCAAAATATTGAAATAGTTTTATGTTCAGTAATTCCGATCTCTCCACTAAGACAAAGACTCTGCACAAACAAAGCCACAAACTATATTTACTTAAAAAAACAAAAAATAAACCAAACTTCATTTCTTATGCCAGTGAATACTCTGCCTTGATGGAGAACTGGCAGTCCCTCTGCCCCTCATCTGTTTCTATCCATATTCCAAGGCCTTCTCTGGATCCCCTATTTTGATCACAGGACCTCTTATAAATCTTTCAATATTTTGACAATGTTAGTAGATTACAAGATCTGTTTTTAAATGCATCTTTGTACATAATGATGCTAGAGTGTAATCTTACTATTCTCTCTTATTCAGACAAACTGTATAAAAGGTTACTATAGAGCTATATATCATTATGGATTTAGTTTTCTGTAGGCAAGTATTGGTTGTCTTCTGCTAGGCCCTTGCTTAAAATGTGGAAGATTATCTTCAGAGTCTTGTTTAATCTGTTCTTTTTTTTAGTCCTAGAGATAATTTTTTTTCCAGCATCACCAGTTTATATAATATCTTGGTACATCTTTTGTCTACCATGGGGTCATTCTTGGCATTTGGGTAGGATAGTTCCTTCAGTGTGCAGGATTGGTCTGTGTATTGCAGGGTGTTTGGCATCCTTGGTCTTTCCAAACACTGGTTGCCAGTAGCACAGGTGCACTGCTTAGGCACCGTGACTCCAAAAACAAACAAACCCAAACCAAAAAAAAACCCCAAAACATACATGTGCCCTCACCTTTTCTGGACTCCTCACCTGACACAAAACACAATACCACCTCAGGTTGAGGCTCACTGCAGGTCATTATTGGCAGTTTCTGCCCATAGAAACTTTTGTTTGTCTATTCCAGCCCCTTATTATTGTGACATTTCAAATTATTTATAATTGAGAGTCTCTTCTCACTTATCTACATCTGAAATGTTGTCTTGAATTCTGCAATTCTAGCTTCTGTCATTATATGGCATGGATTGGGGTAATTTTTCAGTTCTTTTATCCTTGTTTATGATTAGTCCTCATTTTGTTCTACTGTAGCCATTTTGACATTTTAGAGTTTTTCTATTCTAGTAATGTCTACCCATTATAGCTAATCCTTACTAAATGTTTACTGAAATATTTTATCAAATAGAAAGTCTCTGATACCTTTCTTAAAATGTGTCTATTGAATGATCATTATCAGGAAACTCAACAAATGTTACCAAGTCCATTTACTCTCTCTGCCTAGGGATTGACTTAAATTACTTTAAAATCTTACAGAGCTTTCCCTTAACCATAGCAACTTTAAAACTAAACTGTAGTGAAAAACAATATACTGTTCATTTATTTTCACTCAAATTGTAAGGCAAGTAATGAAAATTAAACTACTTTGAGGCCATGTGCTAGTTTTTAAATATTGACTGTGATATATTTTTAAATTAATATGTTAACCCCAGCTTTCATATTATAACTTATGATATCACTTCCAAAATGTCACTTCTCGAGGAATAAATGAAACTGTTTGGAAATAATGATCAAAAATTTCAATAATGATATTTCATTAACTTTATGTAAGTTTGAAATGTTTGATCCATCTATAACTGTGTCATCATATAACTTTCTGATATATTGTTTTATATTAAAAATGAAAAATGGGAGCCTGACTAGTTACACATTTTCCAAAAATAAAAATAGATTCCTGCCATTTTTACCAAATTTGTGAAGATTTTTAAAAGGAGAATAGTGATATTAATGAGGAGGCAATGAGGTGGATATATTCACACCTTTTCTCCCTTCCTACCTCCTTTCTTTCCTTCTCTCTGTCCCTTCCTCCTTCTTCCTTTATAATTTTTTGCACATGGGTTGGTTTTAGTTGCTATTCATCCTGTTCCTTAAATATCTCTTAAATGTACCTCCTTTCCATGCCATTCTGACTGATGTGAGATGAAATCTCAGTGTAGTTTTGATTTGCATTTCTGTAATTGCTGATGATTTTGATTTTTTCATATATTTGTTGGCCATTTGTTCATCTTCTTTCGAAAAGTGTCTTTAATTCTTTGGCCAGTTTATTAATTGGTTGATTTTATTTTATCTTTTTGGTTTTAAGTTTTTTAAGTTCTTTATATATTCTAGATATATAAAGTTTGAAATGTTTGATCCATATATAAATGTGTCATCACATCATTTTCTGATATATTGTTTTTTTATTAAAACATCTTTAATTTTGTTAATTTAGGTTTTCTTTCTTTTGGTTAGTTTGGCTGATGGTTCATCTATCTTATTCATCTTTTCAAAGAACCAACTCTTTGTTTTATTGGTTCTTTGTATTTTTTATTGTTATTTTAACTGACTTTTAGGTCTGATCTTAATTTTTTTCCTTCCTTCTACTGATTTTGGAATTGTTTTGTTCTTCTTTTTCAAGGCCCTTGAGATGCATCATTAAGTTGTTTATGTAGTCATTCATATAGCTATAAACTTTCCTCTTAGATCTGCCTTGATAGTGTCCCAGAGGTTCTGGAATGTTGTATCACTATTTTTATTTGAGTCTAAGAATTTTTTTATTTCTCCCTTGATTTCTTCTATCACCCACTACATCATCAAAATTGTATTGTTCAATCTCCATGTGTTTATATAGTTTCTGTAGTGTTTTGTCATGTTGATTACTAATTTCATTCCATTATTATCTGATAAGATGCAAGGAATTATATTCTTTTTTTTTTTTTTTTTGTAATTTGCTAAGAGTTGCTTTGTGGACAAGTGAAAGTTCCATGAGCCACTGAGAAGAAAGTGAATTCAGCTGTTGCTGGATGGAATATTTTGTAGATGTCTGTTAAAGGTCTTCCATCTTAAAGTGGTAAGGCCAAAATTTGAATATAGGTTAGTTTCACTCTAAAGTCAATATTGTTGAATACTACGCTGCATTCCCTTCTTTTGGACACTTAAAATTTCATTCTTTGTCCTCAGAAAATGAGATTGAAGTGTCAACAGGTGTAATATATGTTTTAGTTAATTAAACCATATTTTGAAAGAACTAAATATCAACAGATTCAGTTCAGTGTGTTTCAGCAGATGAGTTCCTTTATTTGAAAACAGACCTAAAGAGAATCACCCTTTTATAATTCTAGTTTTAACTTCTTTCTTTACCTCAGTTGCACCTGACTTCTTAAGGAGGTTTGAGACAAGTAGAAATTTGAAGAGTCATGGATACAAAAAGTGATGGAGAAGGTTGCTAAAGAATAATAACTTTGCTTATTTAAAATTTTACCTGTGGGGGGATGGGGTTGTTAAGTATGGGAGGAATAGATGAAATTTAGATAGGTCAAAGGGGAGGGAGGGGCCATGGGGGTAGGAAAGACAGTGGAATGAGATGGACATCATTACCCTAAATACATGTATGAAAACATGAATGGTGTGAATCTACTTTGTGTACAACCTGAGACATGAAAAATTGTGCTCTATTTGTATGATATGAATTGAATTGCGTTCTGCTATTATATATAACAAATTAGAATAAATAAAATTAAAAAATATTTTAAAAAACAGAAAAAGGAAAGAAAAAATAACATCAGATTAAAAAAAAAATTACCTGCAGATTATTTACTTGAAAGAAACACTTTGGTTATGTGATTACTTATTCTGAGAGTCCATATTTATTCCAAACAGGTCAGTGACCTTAAGGATATAAGACATCTGTGAACTATGCAAGTAAGCTAGCCACCATTTATAACATGATTTTCAAGAACACTATTATCTGATTTTTGTAAAACATAGTAAAATAAATGTTTAGACTATAACTTATTCACCAAAGATTGCCTGTACTAATTTTTTTATCTGTTCTCCATTACTGTGGACAGCCTAGTAGATAAAGGGATATCCAAATTTGTAAGAAAAATGAGTGTCCAAGAACCTTGATGATCATTAACTTGCATGAGTGGACCTTGAATACTTGAGAATTAGCTACATGCAACTAAAACCATTGGTAATTAAAAACATCTAGGAAAATACACATTTCTCTTAAAAGTCAAAGTAATTTAGAGTTTGTCACATTTAGAAAGTAAACATCCCTAATGAATATTAGGCATTTGATCCTTTGTATTGCTTTGAATATTATGATAAATAGTAGTAAATACCTTCCTTCTCTTTACATTATAGTTTCATCATCTTAATAAGACAAAAAACTTTGAGAATTTTTAGTGCTTCCTAGAGAATATATTATAAAGATTTTTTTTTCCTTTTTTAAAAAAATATTTTTAGCTGACATGAGGACACACGTCTGTAATTTTAGTGACTTGGGAGGTTCAGGCAGGAGGATTACAGTTTTACAACCAGCCTTGGCAACTTAGTGAGACCCTATCTCTCAATACAAAAATAAAAAGACTGGGAATATTAACAGGTGCCATGATAAAATCACAGTGACAGTTTTAAATTGAGTTTTGATCTTTTAAAATTCATTGTAATTTTGTGAATATGCCAAATAGGAAGAATTTCTTTTTCTGTATTCATTTATATTATGTTGTGTTACATAGCTTGTGGTGTATTCTTGGGTTTTCTGACTATATTTGACTTAAGGGTGAAGTACAGACTAATACTGTGGTGTTAGGGCATAAATATGGCCTTCGTTGGAGGTTTTTGAATAAATGTAGTCTTTCTGTGGATTAAAGTAAAACACTACTAGAAATAAAGAGTTGGCCCTTTTTCAGCTCCAAGAAATAGGAAAATGATGCTCCTTGGATAGTCCTCAAGGTATATATTTGTACCCACTCTTAAGGTAGAAAATATACAAGGAAGAAAAAGTACAGTGAAGAAAATAGAACCAAACCACTTATGCCCTCTTATGCCCCCAGTGGATCCTCTGCTGCTAGTGGGAAGATTTTAATTTACAATGCAATATTTTTTTTCTTTTTCTTTTTAACTAATTAACATCTTAGTTAAAAAAAAAAAAAGAAAAAATATATATTGTTGCTTTTATCAGTTGACTTTCATTGTTACGTGACCATCTTAATGAAGTTGATCCCTGTCAAACCCAGGGATCCACCAAAATTAGTACCAGACATATCACTGGAAAAACAAAAATAAAGCCCTAGGGAATCTCTTCTCATAAATATATAGAAAGTGTTTAGATATAGTCATTAAAATATAATCCTGTCCCTTCATGCTGTATATGAAGCAGTGTTTACTGACTTGCAACAGACTAAAATAGTGTAAGTAGGAGTTACTTAATCTTTCATCTAAACTGACCTGAAATCACCTTAATGTGCTTCCCAATAAGAGTTGAGGTTATTCACTTTAAAATCGATATATGCATGTCAGGAAGTTCCTATTTTGTATGAAAGTATTCCGTATCGTTAGCAATAGATTTTCAGATTTTTTTTTTAGTAATAGATGGACACAGTACCTTTATTTGGTATTTTTTATGTGGTGCTGGAGATTAAACCAGTACCTCACGCATACTAGGCAAGCGCTCTACCACTGAGCCACAACCCTAGCCCTTGATTTTTAACCTTAAGGATTAACTTTTATTTTAGTATACGGATCATGTTTGATGGGTAATTTGTGTATTATTCTTTTGATTATCTCAGATTATAATTTCTGCTAATTTCTTAAAAAGCAGATAGTTTTGTTTTAAAGATTATTTTACTTTAACTTATATTTAAATGTATTTATCAGTGTTTAATCAATATTATTTAATTTTTTCATTTTGTTTGCTTATCTTTTTAATTTACCAGTTCTATACCTGAGGTTCTTAGTATCTTGTGAAAGCAAAATGGTATTCACTTTTCCTAATTTTGTCTAATTAAGAATTTTCTGGCTTAATATGTGGCAACAGACATCTTAATCTTGTGAAATAATTAAACATGTCTACCTTTAGGTAGTGTTGTTCAGCCTATAACATTGCTAGAGAGAAATGTAATAATTATAAATGGATATGTTATACACTAATTGAATTTTTTTCTTCTCCTAAATAGCTCCATATTACTAAAATTATTCAAATTACTAAAGTTTATAGAATAGTAATTGGCATTTCAACTGTGTGTGTGTGTGTGTGTGTGTGTGTGTGTATGTATGTTTGTGTGTATGTTTGTGTGTGTGGTGCTGGGGCTCAAATTCAGGCAGGGTCTCCTGCATGTTCAGCAAGCACTTTACCACTGAGCTAAATTACTAGCCCCACACAATTAATTTTTTAGAATTTTCGTACTTTTTATTTAATTTCTTTTCTGGTGTATCTTATTTGGCTGTTTCTGCCTATGCTAAGATGATGTTGTGATATACTGTAAGCCTTATCCTCCTGTCTTCAACTAGGATAAAAGTAGAAAAGAGCTGTTGAAGATCATTGTTATTGATTAAATCACATAGAGGGTGTTTATCTAGGGAAAAGATCATTATATACAGTAGTAAAGTATATGAAAAATAATTACAAGATTTTTTTATTGTAAAAATATGTTAAGCATTTTTATAATGATTGCTGTGACTAAAAGTGACTATTTTATTAACAATATACTGTCAAACTTTAGATAATTTAGTTTAAAAGAAATTTAGTCTGAACTTTTTTGATACAAGCAAATAGAGTTCCAAAAAAATTAATTTGAAGGAATTAAATTTTTTTCTCCCATGAATGATTTTATTTAAGCACAGAGGGAGGCTTACTGATTTGTTCTTCAGCCTATATATCTCAAAAGAGAAGATGCCATACTCGAACTTTTAACACTTGAAAGCATTGTGATGATTCTCTAGGGAAACCCACATTAAAGAAGTTATAAAAATTCTGCTTGAAAACAAGAAGTTGGACTTTAACTTTATTAAACAGGAAAATAACAGAAGCCCATTATATACATTTTAATTTTTCCCTTAATTGTTTATTCATGTAGGAAAATTCTACTACTGATAAGAAGCATTATTCGTTCTTGATATGTTGATGGGTTTTTCTTTTTGTGTTACATATAGTTTTAATGTACTTTTTGACTTCTCAGGTAGAATGAATTGTGGCAAGTAATTGACATTTTTTTTTACAGATTGAGAAAATTTCCTCATGCTTTGCAATCATAGAAAAATCTAATAGTAGACATACTGATTTTTCACTGTTTTCATAGAATAATATCTCAATGTTAGACAATCCTAGACTTTTAAAAATCTGTGGTACCCTTGAGTCTCTTATATCCCACCAAAGGTTGCCAAGTATAGATTAAAACATCTCTAAATGATGGAAAATCCTCTCATATCCCTATTAGAGGACTGCTTTGTTAGAAAATTCTTTCTTATATTTAATGGGAAACAATCTCTCATACTTTACACTCCTTCATTTTAGTTCTAGCACCAAAGGCTTTATAAAACAAGTCCAATCTTGGTTCCATCTGCCAACCATCTTCAGATATTTGAAAAAATTACCATTTCTCAACTTTTCAAGTGTCTGTCTTAAAGTTAGAAAACATTGTGGTATAGTCAAAAGAGTTTGATCATGGGGCACAGTGATGCATACCTGTAAAACCAGCAACTCTGGAGGCTGAGGATTAGGGCCAGCCTTAGCAACTTAGTGAGACTCTGTCTCAAGAAAGGAAAGGGGAGGGGAGAAGAGGGGAGGGGAGGGTTGAGAATGTGGCTCAGTGGTGGAGCACCCATGGGTTCAATCCCTAGTACTGCTCCCCCCACCAAAAAAATAAAAAGCTTTTGGAATGAGTCAGAACTAAGTTCAAACCAAGATTAATAGTTTTGTTACCTTGGGAAATTTTCTTACCTGTTAGTCTACTTCTTCATCTGGTAAACTGGGATAAATGATAACTTCAATGAAGAATTGCTACAAGATAATGTATTTAGAGCATCTGGCATATTCTTGACACTCAACAAATACTGGTTTTTTCTTCTTTTTAAAATCTTTTTGTTTATTTTTTATGTGGTGTTGGGGATTGAACCCAGGGCCTCATGCATGCTAGGCAACTGCTTTATCACTGAGCAAGGTATCCACCCAAATACTGGTTTTTGACTAATGTTAACTTCCTCTTCTTCTTCCTCTCTCCTTTTAAGTCCTCCCTTCCTCCTCCATATTTAGAAGAGTGTTTTTAAGAGCACAATGTTATTTATTAGGACACAAATGGGTTAAAATAAGGAAGTGTTATTGATCACTTACTTAGTTACTGCCCAATTATTGGGCGAAGAGAATTCACCAGCACTTAACCCTTTTACTACATTCATTTTAAAATTGGCAGGAAATGGTAATTTCTATTGAAGATCAGAATCAAATAAAGAATAATGTTCTGCAGGTTTCTTTGGGGATTTAAATATCAGTTCCTTCTAACATCTACTTGCTGCTCAAAGGAATTTTGCAAACCCTCTTAGAAAGAAAATAATAACCAGAATCCCTTCTATCAGAGGGCTTTTGCAAAGGAATTTTACTTATAATTATTTTTGTATTTTACTATTTGGTTGTTGATCTCTCTCACCACAGTGTAAACTCCAAGGATTATGTCTGTCTGCTTATCATTATATCCTAGTCCCTAATTCAATGCCTGACGTATGGTAGGCACTCAGCTCATATTTATTATGTGACTAAAATAATAAATCATTGATCCATTTATATCTGATTGGTAAAACTAGGTGTACATGTAAGAAATTTCATTTGACAAGAATATGACTAGTTGGTATACATTCATAATCAGAAAGTTTTGTAGTGAGCACCAGTTTTGCTTTAAATTTAAAGTAAGTATCAGTATCTTATAGGCAGCATATCAATAAGTTTTGTTTTCATTCAGTATGATAATCTCTTAATTGTTTAGACCCTTTTGCTTAACGTAATTATGTGTGGGTATAAGTATATTGCTGTTGTTTCCGTTTGCCCATTTGGTTCCCTTGTCTTCTTTTCTTGCCTTTTGGTTTTATTGGTATGATTCTATTTTATCTCTATTATTAATTTATTAGTGAATTCACTTTGTTGCTCTAGAGTTTATATTATACATCTTTAATTTATCTGTTTACTATTATACTAAAGTATAGCATAAGAAATTTATATTTCCAATTTTTCCTTTGTATACTCTATGCTGCCATATACATTTGATTCTTCATATTATAAAACCTACAACATATTATTATTATTATTTTTTAATAATCAATTACCTTTAAAGAAATTTAGGAACAAGGAAATATATTTATTCACCTATTTATCATTTCTGTCTCTCCTCACTTATTTGCGTAAATCAGATTTCCATCTGGTATAATTTTTCTTCTGCCTGAAGAACTTCCTTTAACATATCTTGTGGCATAGGTCTGCTGATGAATTTTCAAAGCTTTTGTTCTACTAAAGGATGTTTTATTTCCCTTTTATATATGAAAGGTATTCACACTTGGTATGTTTTGCTTAGATTTCTTGGTTAACAGTGGTTTTTCTTTCAGCACTTTAAAGATGTCTTTCCATTGCTTTCTGTCCTCCATGGTTTCTGACAGCCCATCTTCAAACATTCTGATTTTTATTCCTGTGTAGCAGTGGCCTACGGACTTCCTTATAGGACCAAATAGTAAATATTTTGGATGTATGGGCTACATACCCTCATGGTCTTGTTGCAGCTACTCAACTTTTGATGTAGTGTGAAAACTGCAGTAGAAAAGCTATAAATTAATCAGCATGGCTGTGTTCCAGTGAAACTATAAAATCAGGTGCCTGGCACAGGTACTATAATTTGCTAAATCCTGTTCTATAAGAACAGTCTCTTAAATGCACATTAAAACTACACTGATATTTCATCTCACTCCAGTCAGAATGGCAATTATCAAGAATATAAGTTAACAGTAAATGTTGGTGAGGATGTGGGGAAAAAGGTACACTCGTACATTGCTGGTGGGGCTGCAGATTGGTAATTGGTGCCACCACTGTGGAAAGCAGAATGGAGTTTCCTCAGAAAACTTGGAATGGAACCATCGTTTGACCCAGTTATCCCACTCCTCAGTATATACCCAAAGGACTTAAAAACCAGCATACTGTAGTGATGCAGCCGCACTTAGTGTTTATAGCAGCTCAATTCACAGTAGCTAAGCTATGGAACCAACATAGGTGCCCTTTAACAGATGAATGGATAAAGCAAATGTGGTATGTATCCACAATAGACTATTACTCAGCCATAAAAAAATGAATATGACATGTGCTGGTAAATAGATGGAAATGGAGACTATCATTCTAAATGAAATAAACCAATCCCCAAAAACCAAAGGGTTAATGTTTTCTCTGATATGCGGTTGCTAGCACACAATAAGTTGTTTGTGTTTGTTTCTAGGGCGGAGAATAGAAATTCATTGGATTAGACAAAGGAGAATGAGGGAAGGGATGGGTAATGGGAATAGGATAGACAGTAGAATGTATTGGACATAATTTTCCTGTGTTCATATATGAATACATGACCAGTGTAACTCCACATCATGTATAACCATAAGAATGGGAAGTTCTTATATGTATATGTCAAAATACACTCTACTGTCATGTCTATTTAAAAAGAACATTTTTCATTGTTTTTCAGCATTTTGATTGTGATGTCCCTTTGTGTGGTTTTCTCTAGTTTTTGTTTGCTTGGTATTGAGCTTGTAAATTTGATAGTTTATAGTTTTTTGAAATTTGGAAGAATTTCAACCATTATTTATTTTAGTTCTTTTTCTCTCTTTGCTCTTGGAAATCCGGTTGTACAAATGTTATCCTACTTGATATTGTGCTGTAGTCACTTAGACTCTGTTTATTCTTTTCCTTGCCTCTTTTTTTTCCCCTTGTGGTTCTTTTAGAATGATTTCTACTGCTACCTATTCTGATATTTCTTCTGTAGTGTGCAATCTGCTGTTAATTCCATCCAAAGCATTTTCATTTCATATATCATATTTTTCACATTTTTATTGGTGCATTATAGTTGTACTTAATGATGGGATTTATTGTTACGTATTTGTACATGTATGCAATGTAGCAATACAATTTTGTCAATATCCTTCCCTAGCACTTCCCCCTCCCTCCCTGCCTCCCACCGCTTGGTCCGTTTTTTATACTAATCTCCCTTTGATTTTTATGAGATCTACCTCCATTTTTATTTATTCCTCTTTAGCTTCTGCATCATATATCATATTTTAGCTTTGGAAAATCCCATACAGGTCTTATTTATACATTCTGTTTCTCTCCTTATATGTTCACATTTTCCTCTGCATCCAATTTAAAATAGCTATTTTACAGTCTTGTCCACTCAATCTATTCTTTTATTTTTGGGTCTGTGTCTTTTAATTATTTTTTCTCTTCTGGCTGTGTATCATATTTTCTTGCTTCTTTGCATGCTTGCAACCCCACCCCCTGCCTTTTACATTTTTATATTTTTTTGTTGTTAGCTGCTGGATTTTGCATTTTTAGTTTTAAGTAGTAAGTGATGGATTTTGTTCTGGGGTCCCTTTGATTTCTTTGTGGATGCTTTTAGCTTGTGTTAGGAAGATCCAGAATAGTCTTTTTCTTTTTCTTTATTTTTTTTGAGAGTCTCACCATATCTGATACTCTGATTTAGCATAAGCTTTGACCTGATGCTCTGTGTATTACAAGTTCTGTCTACTTCCATAAGTGTGAACATGAACTGTTTCCAGCTCTGGGAATTGTTTAGCCTTTGGTGTTTTTTTCCCCCCTCTACCAGCTGCAGGTTGTTTGTTTGTTTTTAGTGGTCTGAAGATTGAACTCAAGACCTCACATATGCTAGGCAAATACTCTAAAACTGAGCTACATCCCTGGCCTTATATATAGTTTAGTGTCATGCATGTGCAGAATTAGAAAGCTGCTAAAATTTTAAGGAGACCCCATTTGCAGATCCCTGGACTTTTAAAAATAATTTTGTTTTTCTTTGTGACTCCAGTAGTGTATACCCTGCAAATTCTAGCCACCTAAGCCTCCTTGAATTCTAATCTCTGTCTTTTCAACTCAGCAAGATTAGTTGGTTGTGTTTGACTCTCCCTCCCCATGCTGCTGCAGCTTGGGAACTGCCTCCAGGCAGTAAGCTTGGGGCAATTAAAGGACTAGTTTTCTATTCTCTCAGCATTTAAAAAAAAAAAAAAAATCCAAGAAACTGCTGCAACTTGTCCCAGTGTCTGAAAATTTTTCTTATTTTTGTCTGATTTTTTAGTTATTTAGATGGAGAGATAACTCCCGTATCATTTAATCCTTCATAGGTAGTAACAATTCTAATTACCTCTGAACAGACACAGACACCATTGATAAATGAAATGTTATTATTTACTTTGAGAGAATGATAGGTTACTTAGTAAGAACTAAAATTAGATAATCTATTTCAAGCTTCAAAATGTTTTTCACACATTTAAAATAATATTTTTTAACTGATGACTTCTCACTGTGAACTCCTAAAATAGATTGTTATTTGATTACTGCAATTCTTATTTTTTTCTTGTTATTAAAACCAAAGCGTAGGCTAGTAAATTAGCATTTGATATGATTTTCATATTTGAATATTTTACAGTTCTTATTTTCAAGAAAGAAATAATAAAATAATAATTGATTGCCTTATTGTATTCAAAGCTGAGGATATTTTGATAAAATTTAGATATGAATATCAAAAACAGATCAGAATATAGTGGAATCAACTCATAAATTATTGTGTGAGATAAAAAACTAATGCCCAGAAAATAAATTAATTCTTGCTGGAATATTAGAATAGACTTTACTTAGAGGTGATGCTAGATCTAGGACTTAGAAAATAAATAGGTATGGAAGAGTAGGAAGAATTAGATTGAAATATTTCATTCTCTTTTCTATTTTTTAACATAAATTGAATATTATGACTGTTATTGTTTGGATGTGAGGTGTCCCCCAAAAGCTCAAATGTGACAATGCAAGAAAGTTAAGAGGAGAAATGATTGGGTTCTGAGAGCCTTAACCCAATCAGTGAATTAATCCCCTGATAGAGATTAACTGAGTGATAACTGAAGTGGTAGGGTGTGGCTGGAGGAGTGGGAATTGGGGATGTGGCTTTGTGGTGTATATTTGTATCTGGCAGCTGGAGATCTCTTCTCTGCTTTCTGATCATCATGTAAGCAGCTTCCCCTGGCCATGTTATTCTGCCTCACCTCAAGCAGTGAGGAATGGATCCTATTGTTCTGGTCAGGTCCTTTCACACAGTGGTGAAAAAGCTGATGAAACAATGACTTTAAGGGTTTTTCCACCCCAGAAACAAATATTATATGTAATTAATAATTTTATGTTCTATTAATATATTCATCTTTGTTGGACAAGTTTGTGGATTAATTTTCTTTTGCTCTGTAACAAACTTAGTGATTTAAAACTGTTATTATCTCACAATTTCCATGGGTCAGGAGAATTAGGCATGACTCAGTTGGGTCTTCTGCTTAGATCTCAAGGCTTTAATCCAGGTGCCATCTCAGCTCAGTTTCTAAAGCGTGTCTGCCATTCCCTCCTGTCCATGGTCCACTATACAGTATGGCTGTTCAGTTCTTCAAGACCAAAAGGAGATCATCTTGACTGCTTCTAAAATATCTGTCTATCTGAATTCTGTCTCTCATATCTAGACCTCCTTTTTAATGGACTCATCTGATTAGTTTAACATCCTCACCCACTTGCTCTCCCACCTTACCCCATGATAATCTCCTCTTTGATTAACTGAAAATCAACTGATTAGAGACCTTAATTACATCCTCAGAATTTCTTCTTTTTTGCCATTTAATGCAGTCTACCCAGAGGTGGGATACCCATCATATTCACTGATCCTGTCCAGTGAACAAGTCAAGGAACAAGTATTCTATAAGGCATGTACCTCAAGAAGAGGGAAACTTGGGGGTGATCTTAGAATTCTGCCTACCACTGTTTGATTTATAATATTAATATTATTTGAAGAGTACAAATCATATTTTATGTAAAAGGCATAGATGGACTGGAAATACTAATAAACTATCGCTGATTAGATAGTTGAAAGCAGTTGTTTTCTTGAAGTATAACTGGAACCTTAGTAGATTGTTTTACATTTTTTTTATTTCCTTAAAGTATAGCATAACTGAGCTACTGATTATAATTTAAGAAAAGAATAACATTGAAACTCAGGAATTCCTATTTTTCATTTGCTTACTAATACTTGTCCAATTTTGAAAATCCTTGTTTTCTCTTTTTTAACATAATTTTAATACTTGAGTCTATGATCTCTTAAATATTTTGAAGTTATATGGTAATGTTCTCCCAGCAATATGAAGGGGAAAACCTGAATACTATTCACAAGTAGAAGTGCAGTGTTGCTTAGCTACTACCTATCTTTTTAATTTGAAATATTAGGCATTTCAATAATAGGTAGCCCTTAAGCTTTTTAAGTGTTTGCTCATGACACATTGCAATGTTTTATGTATGCTTTTCACCTTTGTATTATAGTTGTTATTTTGAAAGTTAAAAAAAGGAGGAGTGTATTTAATAGTAGTCAGTAGAGTACCTTAACTGCATAAAATCAGTCATTTTATAAGAAACTTTAATGGACACAAATGAAATTATAAGATATACTTTAATATTAACTTACCTCAAATAACAGCTATACTACAAAATGTAATAATTATATCAATCTGTCATTTGATTGTAAGTAAAATCATTGTAGAATGTCTAAAATGTTACATATAGTAGTTTTAAAAATAGCAATATTGTTATATGGCAGCAATATCATTAAACACATACTGAAAAAGCATTTTATCATATTGTATTGCTGTCATGCTATTCATGTTACTCTTAGTTAAAGTAGCATATCAAGTGCTAAATAGTTTTATTGCTGTGCACCTCCCAATTTTGAAAAGAATGTGTGAAGATTCAGTATTCTTTGAATAAAAACTTTTCTGCATATTCCCCCACAAAATTTAAAAAGTACATATCCATTATATGTCTACCTTTTGCAAAGAGATTAAAATCCACCTAAAATCTTACTTCTCCCAGAGGAACACTACTAAGACTTTAATGTATTTTCCTTCTTTGAATATTGTTATAGAAATACAGATCATATTTCATATTCAATTTGTGTCTTGTTTTTATATCCTTATTACTATAGGATAAGCATCTCTCCAAGTCATTCAAATGGTTTGAAAACATTTTTATGATTGTTTGATATGTGGATATACAGTATTTCCCCTTTTATTTACAAAGGTTTTTTTCTGATTTTTGTGATGTAGATAAGACTGAGACAAAAGTATTCATGCCAAACCTTTATCAGCATTTCCAAGTTAGATCTAGGAGTGAGAAGAAATGAATATATTTTAAAGACCTCTGAGCATGCTAATAGATTACTTTTCTGAAAAGTTGGCCATCCTAATTAACATTTACTAGTTTTAAAAGAGGAAATACTTAACATATTTTGATTAAGAAACTTGAAGTTTTTCAAATGTGAATTTGTCATTTGTAATTGTTATTTTGTGAAAATTTTCATTTCCCTGTTCCACTTATTAATAAATCCTATGTCTTGTTGACTTGGGGAAAATTCATTTATCTCCTTTCCTGTCACATTTTCCCATTTATTTGACATACACTTGTGAAATACAAATCTTTAAAAATTTGTTTTAAAAATCTCTTCATCTTTTATTTTTTTATTTTCACTCATTAGATTTAGGCTTATAAGTTTCTTTACTGTTCAGATTCTTCTACATTTTATCTCTTTTTATTTTCTGTATTTACATTTAATTCTAAATCATGTAAAGTGTATTTTGGTGTTGCTAGTGTTGAGTTAGGAAGAAAGCTGATTTTTTTTTCCAAATTCTTATTCATTGTTAGGGTACTGGAAAGAATAATATTCCCTTGCACACTCATTTGTGATAGCTCTTTTGTCATATATAAATTCTTGAATACTGGAGTAATTGCTGACTTTCTGTTCTGTTTTATTTATCTTTCTGTCCTTACATCAGAATCATATTATTGTTTATAGAGTAATATCTTTTTTGTTACTGTTTACTGTTTACCCTTTTCTATAGAAGAATATAGATTGTGTACTTGACATTTCATGTTAGAGGTATTCCCACTTGTTTTTTTTTTTTATTTCGTTTTGTCTTTTTTATTACTATTGTGAATGAAATTTTTTCCATTTCTGACTCTCTTTTTTTTAATTAATTTTTTATTTGTATATAACAGCGGAATGCATTACAATTCTTATTACCCATATAGAGCACAGTTTTTCATATCTCTGGTTGTATACAAAATATATTCACACGAATTTGTGTCTTCAAAATACATGTAAACACGAATTTGTGTCTTCAAAATACATGTACTTTGGATAATAATGTCCATCATATTCTACCATCATTTCTAACCCCATGCCCCCTCCCTTCCTCTCCCACCCCTCTGCCCTATCTAGAGTTCGTCTATTCCTCCCATGCTCTACCTCCCTACCCCATTATGAATCAGCCTCCTTATATCAAAGAAAACATTCAGCATTTGGTTTTTGGGGATTGGCTAACTTCACTTAGCATTATCTTCTCTAACTCCATCCATTTACCTGCAAATACCATGATTTTATTCTCTTTTATTGCTGAGTAATATTCTATTGTGTATATGTGCCACGTTTTTTTTTTATCAATTTATCTATTGAAGGACATCTAGGTTGGTTCCACAGTTTAGTTATTGTGAATTGTGCTGCTATAAACATTGATGTGGCTGTGTTCCTGTAGTATGCTGTTTTTAAGTCCTTTGGGCATTCTGACTCACTTTTATTCTATTAAGTGTTCAAACATTTATCTCAAATCTGAGTTCTCTAATTTATCCTTAGTAATTATGAGAGTTGTGTGTTGATATCTAATTATAATATCTGCAAATAATGAAAATTTACCTTTCCTTCCTGAGGGTTATATAGGATTGGCCAGAAATTCTAGAGTAATATGGCCAATAAATGTTAATAGTTAATGTGAAGGATGACCCCTCTGGAATGAAGGTCTTCAAGGATGAGGCAGAAGGGAGGGAGTGACCTTTCTAGGTGTTAGGGCTGACTTTGGGGAGAGTGGTTCTGGTTTGTAGGTTCTGCCTGGGGAAAGAGGAATCCTGGACAGGAGATGAGAGAGACCTTGCTTTTGAATCCTTCAGGGTGCCAATACCTTCCAGCATGTCAAAGCACCATATTTTGGGATATTTTGTTCTGAGCCCCAGCACCTGCCCCAACACTTTTTGTGGCCCATTTCTGTACCCACCTCAGTTCATTTAGTCAACTGGCATCTCTTAATGCCCATGCCCCAAATTCATCCTTAATTTCTCATCTCACATCTGCTCTCTTTTTTGACTTATATATTTTAATGTATTTTTGTTTTGTGCATAATGACACATGACTATATTTTTTCACTGATTGGTGTATCAAAATAAAAAGAATTTCCTTTATAACATTTAAAAAATAGTTATTGCTGGGGCTGGGGTTGTGGCTCGGCAGTAGAGTGCTCACCTAGCACGTGCAAGGCGCTGGGTTAGATCCTCAGCACAACGTAAAACTAAATAAATAAGATAAAGATATTGTGTCCACCTACAACTAAGAAAAAAATTATTATTGCTAATAGTGGATATTCTTGTCACAGAAAAGTTAAAATCATGGTTAAGGAAAACTCTAGTCAATCTTTATTAAACTTAAAGTCGTATTTGAAAACGTCATCCTTAATCAGAGATTAGATTAACTGCATCGAAGGTTTATCATGGATAAAGTGCATAAAGATCTTAGGAGATGTACATTTATCCATCAGGGGGCAACATCTGATTACCACTAATTGGTAATTTTAAAAGGAAAGGAGCTGGACTTCAGCTCTAGACTCTAGTCGGGAGAAGGAGGCTACAGTGAAGCTGGGTGAGTTAGTTTCAGATTTCCCCACTTCATTTCCTTGAGAGCAGTTTCTGGCATGGTGACAGCTGGAGTCTCTCCAGGAAGACTGTAAGGGTGAGTAGCATTGCAGATCCCCTTAGTGAGGAGAGTAGTAGAGAACATTCACAAAACTTAGCACAGCAGGTGTTTTGTATGGATGGCTTTGAGTCCAACAGTGATGAGTCAGGTACCTGTGGAAATACTTGGGTTGTGGACTTTAATGCTGATTTGGTAATGAGGCTAGAACTCTCACTGTAAGAAGTTCAGAAGGGATTATCTTGACGAACCTTTCTCATTCCAGTAAAGTTCCTGGTGGACAGGGCATCAATTACCTGCCTTTCATACTATTCTTATTTATACTGTTGTTGCAGAAAGCTACAAGAATGTATATGGGAACATTTTCTGTTTTATTATGATTTTAAGAATCAAGGTTTTGCCTTCCACATTGTCACCTCATTTGATATATGTCATAGCTCTTGATACATAACAAACCACTCTAAAACTTAGTGACTTAAAACATTTATTGAGCTCATGATTCTGGAGGTTGGAAATATAGGCTGAATATAGCTGGGCAATTGTTTGCTTCCTCTTGAGCCTGTGGTCAACTTTGGATTAGTTAGCAGGTCTTTCTGGGAGTTGTCTAATTATTGGCCAGGAGGACCTCAGTTCTTCTCTACATGGTATCTTTTCTTCAGGAAGCTCAGGCTTTTTCTCATGGGAGGTCTCAGAAAGAGCAGAAGCAATAAAAGCCTCTTGAGGCTTTACTTGGAATGGACTGTTACTTGTGTTGCATTCTGTTGGCCAAAAGAAGTTACTATACCAGCTTATTCAAGGAGGTAGGGATGTAGATTCTTGATTTAAGCTTCTGTGGAACCATGTTGGAAAGGTATAGACAGAGAGATGCATGGAGAATTAGGGACAAATTTTTCATCAGTCTAACACAATAGGGTAAATGAAAGACTCAGAGATGTTCTGGGAACATGTTCCTCCCTAGTCTGTGTGGATTTTAGTTTTGCTATTATAATACTGAATTTCCTTTTAATCTTAGCCTGTGTTTTTGTATCTTGTATTCTTTTTCTCTTTATAATATTATCTTGGTTTTGGTTGCTTGTGTATCATTATCTGAATCTGTGCCAGTGCAAATTTTCTCAAACATTATTTTGGTTCCTTATTAAATTATATTTGGAGACATTTCCTCTGCATCTTCAGGATATAATTTCTCCTTCATGTATAAGAGTATTTTTCCTCATAGAGCCTACCTTGGATTTTTGTTTTTCTTTGGGTGACGTTGGTATTTGCCAACAGTGTGTGGATGCTTCTCACTGTCCACTGAGATACAAATGTCTTCTCTAATCTGTGTTTGATAGGTTGTGATACTGTTCCCAGTAACTGGCAGGTAGTGATCAAATATGACTCTGCTGAACTAAAGTAGGATCAAATGCTGCCTTACCACTGTGTCTGATTCAGGGGCACTTTAAAAAAAGGTAAAATATTTCTTAACACACACTACTTACAAGGTTGTTCCTATATTTTCCCCTCTCTGCAGAGATTTTCATATGAACATTGAAACTTCTAGGATGCATTGAACCATTTTTAGTGCTTCTCCACCTCTGTCATGTTGTTTACTGGGAATTGTATTTAAATAGAAGTATAAAGAGGTGTGCCATGAGGAGGCTGGAATGAGTTCCACAACTTGGCTACATAGTAAACTAATCTATTTACTATATGGAAGGCTCCCAAACAGCAGGCAGAAAAAAGGAGTGAACTAAAGTCTCTTTCAGCAGCAGAATTATTATGTTTCTTTGAGTAAAGCAATAATTTGCATGGTATGTAGCAATTAGAAAACTAGGCCAACTATTAACTTGATTTTAGACCTGGCTTTTCAGACTTTCAGATAGTGAAACTATCAGGTTTCTCATTAAAGGTTAACTTTATTTTAGTAGGGTATATTACCAGGTTTTTCTGTGCCTTTGTACAAATTGTGAGAAGATGGGAGGGGCTGTACTGAGGGATTCTAAATGAGATGCCTTCCTAAACTGAGTCCAAAGTATATTCAACTAATGCATTTTCCATTGTTCTTCATCAAAAAGATGTAATGGAGATACAGCAATAAAAGAGATAACTATAAATAGTTTTTGAAAGACTAAGATTTGCTGCTTTGTTGGCATATATTGTTACAATGTGAGTAAATGTATCAATTTATTATAATTTTTGTAATTATATATGTTTCTTAGTCCTCCATTATTACTTTCAGAGTTTGCTCTTGGAAACTTAGCTGTAGCACTTTGCTTTTTTCTGTGGGTCTCTCATGGACATCAGTGGTGTGGATGAGACACATGACTATCAAGGAGGTTGAAGGACCACGAAGAGTGCGTCCACAATTCTCCAAACCAGTTTTGGAATAAAAGGTCAAAGTAGCTGTCAGAGCTTATTCTTGGGTCTTCAGAGAAATGACTACTTCCAATAATGCTGTTTTTCTTAGTCATCTTATTTCTGGCTGCTAAGTTTAAGATCTAGTGGTAAAATTACTAGGGAATCCATCTCGTTGGGAAGTAATAAGAGTTTCTATAACTGCAGAAGTACCATTTGCTGTTAACTACTTGATTATTACTTCTGTAATCTCATGATAGCTTAAATGGTGTTCATTTTTCTTTGAACATGACTTGTTTTAAACACCTCCTGAACTCTTAGCACTGAAGCTCTTTATTTTGGTTTATGAAACAATTGTCTATGGCCTGTTCTTCTCAGTTAAGAGTTTACCTTTAATATCAAATTTTGAGCATATTTATTTTAATTTTCCTATTATAGTAGTATGTGTGTGTGTGTGTGTGTGTGTGTGTGTGTTTTCAAAAGTCTTTTAAATCAGAACCTCTTAGGGGAAATAAGAACTTTGTCTCCCTACCTAGGTCAGTGCTCTTAAGCTGGGTTCCCAGGGAACATCTGCAGGTTGTTATATAAAGGTGGGCTTCCACTAATAATGTTTAGTGATAATCTTTTTCTAGTTTGTGGGAAAGTAATTTTTGTTTTTAAGCATTTTTAGTGCTTTCATGTGACTTATCAATTGTTTGATTAGTAGAAAATAAACAGGACAAAAACAGAGTAGTAAGCTGTATGGTTCACATACTTGTTTTTTCTTTGACACATGCTTCTGATATTTTTATTTACATTACCTATTTTTAATACAACTGTGCTTTACATTAATTACTCTAGGTTTTCTACTGAAATTAAGGTTTGCTACAGTGTTACGCAAAAAGCACGGTGACTTCCAGGCACTCTGCTATTTGAATGGTTTGAGAACTGCTGAATTTATTATTCTTTAAGATATCAGAGGGTATGAGATGGACATTATGTATGTGTATGATTGCGTGAGTGGTGCAACCTTGCATCATGTACAACCAGAGAAATGAAAAGTTGTGCTCTGTTTTGTGTACAATGAGTCAAAAATGCATTCTGCTGTAATGTGTAACTAAATAGAACAACAAACAAAAAAGATAGCAGAGGGTAAGAACTTTTATCATCATCCTTATCACACATATGACCATAAGCCATCGCAGACTTTTGAATGGAAAGTAACATGAGGAAAATTGGACTTAATGGATAATATTTTGGGGGAGTTTTCTGAAAGAAGTGGTAGAAGGTGAGAACAGGCAAAGGAATGAAGATAGAATATAACTATTGTAAACTATGTGTCAATTCAGTTCATATTAAGCATTTGATTAAAAACTCCTAAAACTCTAATATTATAATCCAAATTAAGATATTAAGGTGTTATTGGCTCCCTTGTTCGAGAAGTTAATTTTGAATTGATGAAAGTTGATTCTCATAACTAGTATAATCTTGACCAATAATTCAATAAGTAGACTCATTAAGAGATTTTTGTTACAAGTCTCCAATTATTGGGCCATAATTAGACTGTTGAAAAGTCAACTCAGTGGAGAAGACTGGTCCTTCCTTGCTGGGCAAAAAAACATAGAAGACACCTGTCTGGGTATTGTGGGGTGGGGAATGGAGAAGGGCATGTAAAATGAACTCAGATGAATTTTGACCTTAGGTTGTATTGCATAGAGATAAACAATAAAGGCAACTGGAAGTAGGTAGCAGTAAAAGTCGATAGTTATGGATCAGTTACTATGAGAATTCAAAGAAAAATCTGGAGGAGTTGGCATTACTTGAAATAGTGAGTTTTGAAAGGGCATAACATTCTACATCAAGGGAGAAACATGATCAAAGACACTGGCCTCCAGACAAGTGATTGTTGAATATCTGAAGGAATGACTGAAGTTGGGTAGCATTTGTTCTTGCACTGATTTATTCAGTATGACACACAAGTTCCTTTTGTGTGGCAGGCCCTGTGGTAGGTCAGTGCTGGGAATTTAACAAGGTGACCCTCATGGAACTATAGTCTAGGAGAAACAGATAAAACTGAAAAACTAATGAATATCTCAACTCAAAAGTGAGAAGGACTATAAGACTACTGAATAACTTTGGTGAGGAGAGTTGGTGAATTGGTTAATCAAGGAAAGCCCCATTGAGAAAATAGAATATAAGCTAAAACAGATCTTTGTTAGGAGCCAGTTTACCCTTTGGAATATTTACTTTGTTTGAAGTCTTTACCATTGTTGCTCTCCCAATAGATTTAATTTGATTAAACTTACTTCCCTTTAAAACATGGACAGTGAAATTTCTCTTTTCCATTAGTATTAGCTTTATCCATTGATGAATTATTTGCCTATTGTTAAATTGACAATGTTATCCTTCTTTTGCAGAAACCGAAGCTGAAAGACTGGCATCCTCCTGGGGGTTTTATTCTGGGATTATGGGCACTCATTATCATGGTTTTCTTCAAAACTTATGGAATCAAGCATATGAAATTCATTTTTTAAACTGAAGGACATATGAAGAAGAATATATTGAAAATTTCAACCTTGGATACAAATTTGTTATTATGTGTTTTTTAAAATACATTACTCTTGTGTAAATTGGAAAAAAGTATAAGAAAACTAAATGTAAATGAACTATTGACTTCATAACTTAAAAAATATTTGTAATGCAATTGCTTATTGGCCATAAATATATTTCATTTTTTTCATTTTGTGTATCATAGAAACAAATGGGACAAAGAGATCAGAGTAGATTGATTCTTTTTGAAAATAATAGTTTCCTCTAATCTTACCCTCTTTTCTTTTGGAAAAGAAAAAATTGTGAGACATTAAATTCTCAGTAAATGATGTAACTTCTGTTAATAATTTTGTGTATGTTCTACCAATTATGCATATATCTTTCCCAAAGTAGAGTTCATATAAAATATTCCATTTTATAACTTTTCATTTTATAGTATATTATCTACCTTTTCATCTTCCTTGGATATTCTTCAAGAATACATTGTGAATGACTGCATAATATCCCTTGTATGAGTTTATAACAATTTATTTAACAGTCTTCTGTTATTGGACCACTTACCTTAGGTAGTTTCCAGAGCTTTCCTTTGGTTTATTCTTAAATGTATTATTATTTTTTTATTAATTTATTTATTTTAATTAGGTATATATGACAGCAGAATGCATTTTGATTCATTGTACACAATTGCAGCACAACTTTGAATTTCTCTGGTTGTACACAATGTAGCGTCACACCATATGTGCAGTCATACTGTACCAAGGATAATGATGTCCATCTCATTCCACCATCTTTCATAACCCCCTCCGCCCCACCGGCACCCTGTATTATTATTTTGCCATCAGTTACTCCAGAAATTCTTCAGGTTTAATTATAAATAAAAAGAAAAATCAGCTCCTTTATCTATAATACTGACAATCTTAAGGACTTTTTTGCTGTCAGTAGTTGATCTGAGAAATTTTCAACCTTTGTAAATCACATACTGACTTCCCAAATAAATATACATTATTGTTTTTCATTTCTAAGCATATTGTGATTCTCTAGACTTGATCACCTCCTCTTCAAGTTTCTCCTTGAAAGAGAAGGTCAACAAGGACTTTAATTCATTTGGGTTAAGCTAAGTCTTGCCCACTGGCTAGATCTACCCTTTCCCTCAGGACAGTACCATAAAGTAGATGACTTTCATGGAAACATACACACTATGGTCCTTCTTATCTGACAGATATATCACCTCTCTCCTGGCCTTTGATAAGATGCAAGAGCTCTTGTCTCTATCACTGATTTTTAAGCCTACCAGTCATCTTCACGTTTTTCTTTATGACTGGAAATAGTATTGAGATTGTGCTTTGTGATTAATGCCAGACACTGATTTTTCTTTTCAAACTTTTGCATATGGGGTAGAAGGGAATGACTGAAAATTCGGTATTCATGTCCCAGGGAAACTTTTATGTGTTTTATCTGTTTTTGTTCAAGAATTTATGTGTTAATCTTTTTTCATTGCAAAGATGAGTTTTATAGTTACAAGTAAGATCAAGAAGACAAACTTCTTTCATAATAAAACCTCTTAATATTCCTAAGAATTCGTTTACCTTTTAACAGTTAAATATTGTACTTTAGTTACATGCAGGATTGTTATATTTTCACAGGCAAAGGATAGTTAGGACAAATAATTTTGAGGTTTTTGCTGGCTGAGTTTATTTTAATTGATCTTTTTATTGGTACATTATATAAATGAAGAAGAAAAAATACATCTAATTTGTATAAAGAAGGATCTTTTTGTACCTAGAAAGGAAGAAAAACAAACTTAAATCTGAATAACCTCATCTTAGTGGTGCAAGACAAAGTTTGAGCATATCACCCTCCAGACACACACACAAGGTCATAGGCATCATGGTGGGGTGGAGCTAGTTAGAGTGGTAAAGGAATTATGATTGTTCTTGAGCCAAAGTAATTTAGCCTGAATATAATGAAACATACCCTAATGGTAAAGGCTGCTGGAAAGTAAAAAGATTCCTCTTCAGAGGCTATAGAAGGTGCCCTTCTTAGTTAAAACCAAACTGGGAAAAGTAATGCTGGATATAACATACAGGATTAATTTTGCCTAGACAGAGTTTCAAAGGGCAATTAAATTTTTCTCTTTCACTATTGAATTTTCAGAATATAGTTAAAGGAAAAAGCTTAAAATATGTTTAAGTTTAGCTCATAACCATAATATTTTTACATAAAGTATATTCTGCTTTTAATAATAAGCAAATCCTGTGCATATGTAAGTGAGTATACTTAGGAAATATTTTAAGTGCAATTAAATGGCTTAGAGTTTAAATGATAATATAAAAGCACATCCTTATATGTATTCTCCTTGAGCCACAAAGAGCTGAACAACAAAGAAGTGTTTTATTTTTTTTCCCCCCCTTTTCTCATATTGTTGCTGTGGTGATGATCAAATGAGATGATGTTATGACTAAAGATTTTGGAAAATTGTAAATATGTGGTGGTATTCTTATTTCTGCTTAGGAAGATATTAAGGCGGGAGTTAATGGTGACAGTGCCCCCCTGTTCTGTTCTACTTGTTTATCTTTTAAAGCTATTCAATGTGATTCTTGTTCTCCTTGCTATTCTCTTTCTCCTCCCCCACCATGTCCTTCAGGGAAAAAAGAAATATAGATAAATAGATCCCAGCAGACATGTCCTGACATTTCAGGGAGGGCCAGGGTATAATGATGCCATCCTGCAAAGGCAGCCTGTGTGAAAAAAAGAAACCAAATGATGTGAATTTTAAAATTACAAAAGATATTTATATGCAGCTTATGAAAGGAAAGTGTAGTTTGAATGCAAAGCTGATTAAATTGGATCAAAAAATTGGAATTAAATACAAATATAATGCATGCATTTATGGTTTCAATTTTTATATTTTCTCAGCTAGTTGAAAGTGATGACTCCCATAGCAAGCATAACTCAGTTTGCTTCTGCTTACTGAGTATTTTCTACTATGGTATATGTTGATAACTTTTCTTCCATTATGTATGTTGTATAGCAGAGTTACAGTTACTGTGGGAATTATCATTTGAAACTTTGACTCATGTGTTTCTGGAATCTTTACAATGAATGTTGCATTAACATAGAACCTTTTTCAGTTGATTCTATCAAAATTAAGCCCATCTGTAGTAGATTGTTTGTACATGTGAAAGAAATATTTTATAAATATATCACAAGGGACGACTATAAAATAATGAGATCAGTATCCATTTTTGCTTTATGGTATCCAGCTTCATTACTTTATTGTTACGATTCAACCCAAAGACATTTACCATGAAGAAAGGGGTGTCAGGATTGCTGTTCTGTTGCTACCTGCCCAATTACACATGTACCTGCTGCTGAAATAGGAAAGTCTCAATTCATGGACAATACACAGTGATAGTGGTAACCAGGCTTTTTTTTTTCCCCCTTTTGGTACCAAAAAAAATTTACTGTTTTGGAAATATGTTTTAAAATGTACATTTTTATTTAACTGTGTGGACTGTTAAAATTGGTATCAGTGAGGGTGTAACTAAGAAACTGGTTATTAAAAATTCATTTATTCCAAACACAGAAATGTGGTGCTGTCTTTCTTGTTTCACCTTTGCTGCTCACATTCTCAGAGACTTGTGAGGACTTTCAGCTTTGCCTCCGGTATACTAGTCCTATGGAGTCAGTCCACATTCACTTTTCCCTCTTCTGAGTGTGGAAGGGCCAATCTGACTGCTAGGATTTTACAGACAACACCATAAGCAAGAGAGGACACCCTCTTAAGGGTTATTAAATAAAGCCATACATGTGAGGCATGCCATACATGGCCTGCCTAGCTTATAGAAAAGAGTGTCAGTGTTTTGCTTTTTGCTGAGCGGGACTCTACCTATTCTGCTTCTAACATCCACTCAGCACAGGGATGGTTGCTCCTAAAGAACATTTGCTTTGCTATTCTGGGACAGTTCTTTTCTCTTTTCAGCAGGTTTTTTTTTTTTTTTTTTTTTTTTTTTTAGTCATACATGACAGCAGAATGTATTTTGACATATAATACATATGGGATGTACATACATCAGTCATATTGTCTATTCTATTCTGCTGCCCTTCCTATCCTCCGTACTCCTCCCCTCCTCTCCCATCCTTTCTCTCTATCCAATCTAATGTGACACACTTTTTTTCTTTTTCTCATTACAACATCATATATGTATTCTGTATAACAATGAGGTTCTCCTTCCATCTTCCGTGCAACTCCCCTTCTCCCTTTTTTTCCCTCCCACCTCTCTTTCCTATTTAGTGGTAGTCTTCTTCTCATGCTCTTCCTCCCTATCCCATTTTGAGTCTCCCCCCTTATATCAGAGAAGACATTTGGCATTTGTTTTTTAGGGATTGGCTAACTTCACTTAGCATAATCTGCTCTAATGCCATCCATTTGCCTGCAAATGCCATGATCTTGTTATTTTTTAGTGCTGAGTGATATTCCATTGTGTATAAATGCCACATTTTTTAATCCATCTATTGAAGGGCATCTAGGTTGGTTCCACATTCTAGCTATTGTGAATTGTGCTGCTATAAACATTGATGTGGCTGTGTCCCTGTAGTATGCTCTTTTTAGGTCTTTTGGGTATAGTCCAAGAAGGGGAATAGCTGGGTCAGATGGTGGTTCCATTCCCAGCTTTCCAAGGAATCTCCATACTGCTTTCCAAATTGGCTGCACCGATTTGCAGTCCCACCAGCAATGTATGAGTGTACCTTTTTCCCGCATCCTCGTCAGCACTTATCGTTGTTTGACTTCATAATGGCTACCATTCTTATTGGAGTGAGATGGTATCTTAGAGTAGTTTTAATTTGCATTTCTCTGATTGCTAGAGATGGTGAGCATTTTTTCATGTATTTGTTGATTGATTGTATATCCTCTTCTGAGAAGTTTCTGTTCAAGTCCTTGCCCCATTTGTTGATTGGGTTATTTGCTTTTTTGTTGTTTAGCTTTTTGAGTTCTTTGTATACTCTAGAGATTAGAGCTCTATCTGATGTTTGAGGGGTCAGCAGGTGTTTTTGTTAACAGTTTCTTTCCACATTCTTTTAAAACTATCCAACAATTTCAATCTACTGACTTTGTTACTTCTCTTTATTTGGGGGGTTTGTGCCCCCCACCTCGATTTTAGGTAGCAGAGCTTTTCCTCAACCTTCCCTGAACCTTAGTTTTCTAGTGTCTTCTGTCTCCATGGCCTGTCCACTCTGTTGTAAACACACATTTCGTGTGATTTAATGGACGATCTGTCTTCATTCCAGGTCCCAGATGCTTGGATAATTCAGGACCTCAAGACAGTGGATGCTGCATTTCCCCCACCCCTTGTTAGGACTTTTTTAGTTTCAAATGTTGAAAATGCAAGTAGAACAAATTTAGACAAAGAGAAGAATTCTCTGGAGTGATGTTAAGATATATTGTATAATCTTGGTAGTGAGGGGGTTTCTGTTCTAAGTCACTGGGGACTGGAATTTCACCTGATTCTCTTCTCCCAGTGAACTCCCTTTTCCCTTCCTGAAAACAGGCTTTTTCACATGGCTGCTAATGGCAGAGTTTTATATCCTTTGCTTTTATTACAAGGCAGGAAAATTAGTCTTCCTTTCATTTCAGTTCTAAAAGTCTCTTGGAAGGACTGGGTAACCTTACATCTGTGAGGATTTCACCTGGCCAGGACCAAGGTCCTATATGCACAAAAGAACCTCTGGTGGGATATTATTTGTTGGGGCTCCTTCCGGAGAAGGGAGAGAGAACAGGAGATAGGTAGTCACTCTTGTTTCTACTAACTTGCTATTTATTCAGTGGGTGCCTCTGCCGATCACAGGAGCTATAGCATCAACCTAGAACTCCCAGAAGTGCAGAATGTCAGCTTCAACCTCAGACCTACCCAACCAGAATCTGCATTTTCATGAGATTCCCAGGTAATTTTCATGCACATTGAAAGTAGTAGCACTGAGCTATAACACCTTCCTAAACAGCTCAGTTTTATCTTCAAGGAGTTTGTAAGATTACCAACACTCATTTGTAAAACAAACAGCCATGAGTAGCATATTTTATAGTTTAATTGACTCTTTAGAATTGTCACTGACTTCTATTCAAACATTTTAAGCCTCTGCGCCACTGTCATTGTCTCTTTTTCCTTCCCTTTTTCAAAATGTAATAAATGCTTAAAACAGGAGTCTAATTAGCATTTACATGTTTGGAATATCTGCAGACTCCGACACTCCTCTCATCAAAGTGTCTAAACTTCCATCCCCTTGAATATGACTGGCCTTATGACTTAATCCTGATACATAAAATGTGCCAGAATAATTCTGCCTGATTTCAAAGGCTTGGCCATAAAAGGTGTAGCTTCTTCCTTATTCACTTTCTCAGAACATTTGCTGTCAGAACCCAGGCACCATCCTCTGAGGAAGCTTTTCTATGGAAAAGCCATGTCAGTGTATTCTGGAGGCCAATCCAGCTGAGGTCCTCAGCCAAGCGCCAACATCAAGCTTCAGAGATGTGAGGGAGGGACCCCCAAGTGAGACCCACCTAGTTGATCTCCAGAACACTAAAGGATAATAATTAAGGAAACATTTATTTTAGAGTGGTTGTTATACAATATTTGCCAAAGCATTGTGTTGTGTTACACACTCTGGGGGATGCCTCTCAGACATATAAAAAAAAATGTGTGTGTGTTCATGTTTATATATATATATATATATATATATATATATATATATATATATATATATATGATCTTAAAAAGTAATAAGTAGATTCTAGAAAGACACATGAAAAAACTTGAAAGAGAAACATATTTCTACTGGCCATATAGATATATTATTAATGTTTTATTTGCTATAGCAGATGAAGGGTCAGAGAAAACTCCAGTGAGGAAGTGACGTTGAACTAAGGCCATGTTTAAAGACAACCAGATTAGATTTCTTCATTCCTTTCCCTCTCTTTGGACTCAGAGATCGAGGTAGACACCCCTCCACTTTGAGTTATTGATCCTGGCCCTTCTTGGGGATCTTCCTTGCTGGTGACATTATCTCTCACTCTTCCATTTCTTTTTTTCAGAGACGGACATGTTCCCCTTATATTTTGTAAATGTTGAGATCTTGCTCACCTTCAAGATTCTTTTAAGATCAGGTTCTCTTTTAAGTACTCTACAGAACTCTTGTCTGATTCATTTTAGAACTCTTATTTTGAATGAGTGGCCTCAGTTCAATGATGTGGCTGCCCTGTGTTGCTGTCATCATGAACCTTTTGGTCATCTGGCTTCTTCTACCTTTTTTCTGAAACATCTCTTTACATCAGTAACTTCCTATTGCGAAATCAAATGGAAACTGCTCTTTCTATACCCTTCAATTTCTCCCGAATAAATCCCACTTTTATTAAACATTTCTACCTCTGTCTTCATGTTGCTGCCCTCTTCTGGGGTTTTTGCATTTAGCCACTCCTTTCAGCCTTTCCCAGTGTTCTCTTCGGCAGCCCACTCCAGACATTCTACCGAATTCATTTTCAAACTCTTCAGATTCTTTGCTCTTCCTGATGTTTTTATCCCCATCTGGTTTCCACGGTTGCCTCTCCATCACTGGCAGCCAGATTTCTTTATTCAGGTATCTCTCCTGAATGGCAGAAGAACCTATCTCTCTGCTTGAAAGCCCCTAGGAATCTCAAACTCAGTATATCCTAATCTGAATTTATCATCCTTTCTCTCATTCCCTAGCTTTTCCTCCTTTATTTTTTCTATTTTCTATTCCAAATCCTCTCTGAGTGACCAGAGATTGTGAAGATAGGTGTCCCATGTAATGCCCACTAAAGCGCAGTAGTGGATGTTGAAAGATGAATAAAATGACGTATTTGGTAGTTGTCATTAGTTTGTCTCAAGCATCTCAGTGTTGGCTCTCTGGGCTCATCTAAAAAGTGGCAAGGATGGAGAGTATGAATGGACTCTACAACACTGACTTCTTGCTAACACTGATTTGGCTAATGCTAAATGCAGACCTATATTGAAACTCAGGCACCAGTTGGTTGGTGCATCCATTCTCCAGGTGCTCAAACTAGTAGCAGGTTGATTATGTCCAGTCCCTTTCATCATAGAATAGGCAGAAATCCATGTTCACTGGAATAGACATTCTGAGTGTGGATTTGCATTCCCTGCTTTACAGCTTCTATCAGCCTCTGTGGATTCAGACCCTGCCATCATGGCACTCTGCTGAGCACTGGATCTGAACAAGGAAGTCATTTCACAGTGCAGGAAGTGCAGCAATAAATGTGTGGCCACAAAATTAACTGGACTTACCATATGCCTCCAAATCCAGAAAGTGGCTGGCCTAATTGAAGATAGAATGGTTTATTGAAGACTCAGTATGTTACCAGTTGGGATACAACACTCTGAAAGGAGAGGATTGTTTTACTGGGTGCAGTATGAACTTTGTATCCCCCAAATGCATAGATCTGTGAACAAGGAGTAGAAATGAGAGTGGGTTCTCCAATAATTCATTCATAGAATGTTTGCTTCTTCTACCTGACAACTTTGAGCTTTGCTGATTTGGAAATCAGTCCCCTCTTTGCCTCCTTCCCAGGGGGAATACCTTCATCAGGAGTCACAGCAACATCTTGGAATTTGAAGAGAAGATTGCCACCTGGTCATTTTGAGTTTTATTTTTTTTAAACCACTAACCTACAGGCCCACAATAAGGTGTTACTATATTGGCTGGAGTGATCGATTTCAGCAACCAAAGGAAATTGATTAACTGCTCTACACTGGGGACAAGGAGGATTATGTATCTTCCAGGAGATTCTCTGGAGTACCCCTTAGCAATTCCATGACTGATGGTAAAGGTTAATGAAAAACTATAATAACCAAAAAAAGATAAGACCATGGAGGTTTCACTCTTTGGAGTGAAGATTTGATTCTCTCTACCAGAGAAAGAAACTGACCACTGAGCCTCTGGCTGAGGGCGAGAAAAATTTGAGCCAGCTGCTGAAGCAAGAATCAGAGTAGCTTTGTGTATTTTATCTTTGTTCTGTGTTGATGTGTGTATGCCATTATTTTCCTGTCTCTCTTTTTCACTTTTATTTTTATGCAAGTTAGTGGTGTTTAAAACTACCATATAATCTTTAGGTAAGAAAATATTCAGTGCAATTATGATGGAATTTGAAGGGTGATTAATACAGCCAGTAATGGATTCAGTGACTGTTTGGACTGTGCACCTCTTTATTTTGGTGGTGCTGGGGATTGAACCCAAGGCCTTGTGCATGCAAGGCAAGCACTCTGTCAACTAAGCTATATCCCTAGCCCTTCTATGTCTTCTATTTTGTTGGTCTACCTCTCTGTTTTGGTGCCAATACCATGCTGTTTTTGTTACTATCGCTCGTATTATAATTTAAGGTCTGGTATTGGGTTGCTTCCTGCTTCATTTTTCTTGCTAAGGATTGCTTTGGCTATTCTGGGTTTCTAATTTTTTCCAAATAAATTTCATGATTGCTTTTTCTATTTCTATGAATAACATCTTTGGAATATTAATGGGAATTGCATTAAATCTGTATAACACTTTTGGAAGTATGGCCATTTTGATAATATTAATTCTGTCTATCCAAGAAATGAGAGATCTTTCCATCTTCTACGGTCTTCTTCAATTTCTTTCTTTAGTGTCCTATAGTTTTCCTTGTAGAGGTCTTTCACCTCTTTTGTTAGATTGATTACCAGGTGTGGTTTTTGTTGTTGTTGAGGCTATTATTATTATTGAGATAGCCTTCTAATTTCTCTTTCAGCAGATTCATCATTGGCATATAGGAATGCAGTTGATTTATGGGTGTTAATTTTATATCCCATTACTTTGCTGAGTTCATTTACGAGTTCTAGAAGTTTTCTGGTGGAGTTTTGGGTCTTCTAAATATAGGATCATGTTATCTGCAAATAGGGCTAGTTTGAGCTCTTCTTTTCCTATTTGAATCCTTTCAGTGTCTTTCTTTTTGCTTTATTGCTCTGGCTAGAGTTTTACTTCTATGTTGAATAGAAGTGGTGAAAGAGGGCATCCCTGTCTTGTTCCAGTTTTTGGAGGGAATGCTTTCAGGTTTTCTCCATTTAGAATGATGATGGCCTTGGGTTTAGTGTATATAGCTTTTATAGTGTTGGATCCTCTCGTGAATTCTGAAGGCATCAAGATGAAAGTAGCACCACCCTTGGATATCACAAGATGTTGGAGCTGACTGAGGGAGTGCTCAGACCTGTGGATAGGTGGAAGCCACTAGCAAGGGGCTCATCAACCACCTTCAAAACCCTGGGTCCTTCCAGCTCTGGACAGTGCCTCCTTTCCCTTTCTGTGAGTACAAGGAAATGGAATGATTCAGACAGCAGGAGAATATCTCTCAAAAGAGAAAAAACATGCTAGGGCAGATAGGAGTAGGAGATACTCTAGTTCAGTAAGCTATAGAAGTGTTTAAGTTGAAGGCAGCAGAATAATATGAGACGAAGAGCCCGAGCTTTGCATTCTGTGGTCAGACTGATAAATGCACACCACATAGACACAGAATGATTAAAATGACAAATAAGGAAATATATTTTAAAACCAAAGGTTGGGGAGAGAAATGAGGCTGAAATAAGAATAACCAAATGAAAGGAATAAATATAACACTTTCAACAGGTTAAAAGAACAAAACCAGAAACTCAGAAATTAGAGCTTAACTCGTAAAAAATGTGATGAAAGAATTTTAAAACTTAGATGTTGAAGTCAGAAGCTTACAGTCTCAAAGATATGGTTGTGAATAAAGCTAAAACAAAAAAGGAAACAAAAATCTTTTAAAGTGAAAAACAATAGAGGGAAAAATTAAATGAAATATTAAAAAAAAAGCCAGGTAGCTGAAACATTTTAAAGGATGATTTAAAATAAGATAAAATTAGTCAAAGGACTATAATATTCTCTAACTGGTAAGCACTTAGAGAACAAAACAAATAAAATATAGAAAAAGATAGGAGATGAATAATTTAAAATGTGAGAAGAGCAAAAATTTCTTTATCAAAACAAAAAAGCAAATTATCTGCCTTTTAAAGACATCTGACTTCTGTTACAATTATTCTTCAGATACTAATGTAGCCATGGATTCTAGTAGCTTACCTCTGTACCTTGGATCCCTATGGTCAGGATCTTTGCAAAGCATCCTCTGGATTCCTTTAAGCCAAAGCCATAATGGCAAAGCAGTTCAGAATGTTAGGCTGCTTCTAATCCCTCTTCTTCACAGGCTCCAGTCTCCTGTGTCTGCGTGGTTTTTTATTCACTACCTGGAGGAGCTGGGTGTGGGAGCAGGCTGGAGTGATACCTGCCCTCTTGGGGCTGGCACTGTTTTCTGCCTAGGCTCCACACAATGTCCTGTCTACAGGCTCCTCAGCACTTGTGCAAGCCCAGGAGAGGTACTCCAGATATATCCTACCTCTGTAGCTCTTTGGGCTGACATTCTTAAGGACCTTCTCCCCACCCAACCCACAACCTGGTGCTACAGCTCAGACAATCATATTGTTTTGTAATAATTCTGGCACCCGGAAAAAGCAAGTTGATGTTTTTCAACTGATTTGCCTACTACCCAGAGTCAGAAATACACTTCACATTGTGACTCTACATGTATATGCAGATATCTATAAGACCAGAAAAGAAATTTTACAAAATAAGACCTCTTTAATATCATGTGATCTATTATTGCCTGTTCTTCTACATTTCTATATCATCAAATTGTCTACAATGGGAACTTGATCAATGGTTTTCAAAAATATTTTGCTTCCATTAAAAGAAAAAACTACATTTTACATTGTGTCCAATGCACACATATAGGTATATGTCTAGAAAATTAAAAGAAACTTGTAAAACAATGCTGACTGTTCATATAGTACCCCTTTTAATTTTCTATTATGTTGTTATAGTTTTGCTTATGGATTCCCAACAATATGTGACTATACTCACATCTTTCTGCTTCCTATCATGCCAGCTCAATGACGGCAAGGAGAACCACAGCCAAGGAAAGATCCCTGAACCCTTTACTCTGTCTTGGGAGGCAAGTTATGCCAAAAGGGTTAAGCTAACCAAGGTCTACTCCTGGAGTTGTGTATGGAGCAAATACCCCATCGAGGTTTTCCAAAGAAAATTTGGGGAACTGTGACATGGAGAGTGGGAAAATGAAATCCGGCTGCCAATACCAAGGGTTCACTCCACGAAGCCTTACAGGCACTGTGACAATGGGGAAAATGTTCTCACAGGGAAGGCTTGCCACTTGGGGGACTCGGAAAGAGACCACGCTCTAGATGGAAGGAGGAGCATGAGTGAAGTCTAGAGCCACCCCTGTTGCCAGGTGTAGCTGGAGCTTCAGGACATACTCAGGCACCGTGAGGCATGAGACTTGAGCTAAGGCAGATTGTGGGTTCTGAATTCCAGGCCGTGGAACAAGGACTAAATTTAGCAGCTAGTCAGAATTCAGAGAAAGTAAAGGAAAATAGGCATTTCAGGAGACGGAAGGGCAGAATGATGGAAGAAAAGCAGTCCAGGAAGGTCACAGTAGTCCAGGCAAGAGTGGGTTGAGAGCCTGACCAAGTGCCAGGGAGTGTGGAGAGAAGAGGGGAATTGGTTCAAAAGTTCTGCACTTCTCTATCTTATAAGCCCAGGAAACTTCCCAGTCTGTGTGCAGAGGAAGAAGGGATCCTTAAATCTTCACTGGTTTCAAACAAAGAGTAAATGATTCCTGAAAACTTTGCTTTCTAAAAAGGAAGAAATCATTTATTTGAAAATCAAGTAAACTCCTGTTTATGTAACTCAAAAAAGTCCAAACCATGCAATGATTGAATTACTTTCTAACAAATGAGACCAAGGACATTTGAACTCACCACACAGGCTGCACAGGTCTGCCTAGATCCTTCGGGTCTGAATTTGTCAAATCCTGTAGGATATTGATTCCAACGGTGTTGAATTAGCACTCCCATATGTGCGTCCTTGAGAAAAATTGTTTCTGTCCTTCTGCATCCTTTTGCCAAGGACTTGATATAAGTTCTGTGATAGGTGCTGGAGATGTGGAGATGAATCCCAGCTGGACATGAACCCAAGGAGGCCCTGGTATAATGTGGGAAGTTAGACTTTTAATAAGTGCAGTGAGACATCTGTACAGATGTGATATGCAGAGAGGTTCACTGTACAAGGGGAGAACAGGAAATGCTTCATCAGAGGCAACCTTCATATGGCGTCTTAACAGACAAGTAGCCACAGAAGGTGGATAGGAAGAGGGAAAGCCACTGAGAAGTACTTATCTGGGAGATAAATATCTAAACATGGGGGCTTTGACCTTGTGGATGTCTACAGAAATAAGTTCCTGGATCTCCAAGTTCCTGGATCCAGGCAATTGGTTCTGTCTCTGCCTATGCTGGGATTGTCTGGTGAAAGCCAATATACCAATTTATAGTTTACATGAACCTTTCATTTATTCTTATTTATTCTTAATACAATGTTGAACAATAGAAATCATAGGAAATCTTCTCTGGTTTCAAAGGAGACACATAAGCAGGAGCTGGGCTTCTGAGATGTGCTGGCTCATGGTTCTTCTGTTCCATTAGTGTCTACAGCTAACAGCTACCCTTCTCTGTGCTTGCAGTGACTTTGCTTTTAGATTTCAATTGGACTGAGAAACTGGGGTGCTCTTAAGAGTCCTTGGCTTGGCCTTTTCTTCCATGTGCTAGAATCAACCCAACAGTTTTTATATCTGCTTAATGAAGAAGCTCATTATGGGAAATCAGAATGAAGTACAAACACACACACACACACACATACTCACACACTCGCACACTCACACACACACACAGTTAGCCAGGGTTGATGGCTAATATATAGGGAAAGACATGTACTATTAAGGACATATGTTTATCATTATTAAAATAAGTCAAACAAGATTTGTTTCTCTGTGCACTGAGTCACAGTTATATTGAGACCAAGGGATGATCTTGTAGAAATTGAAACAGTGATACTTAATATCATTTTGATGCCTTTATTTAAAAAAAAGTCTTAGCAGAAATTTTTTTTTAATATTTCTAGAATCCCATGAAGTATTGCTTTATTCTGTGACTTCCATGCTTAACAGAACTTCAGTGATAAACTGCTAACATCAACAAGTCCACACCCCTCAAAGTAGGATTCACATTCTGCAATGATTTCACCATAGGTTATTGTATCTAGTTTTATTTCCAAGGTCTCTTTTTCATCTCAAGTAGTTTTCTTCCTCTTTGTCCTTCCCACTTCTCTCTACTTACCTTCAGCAATGGTCCTACCTTCTCAATAAAACTTAGAGCTTTTGACATTACTATCTATGCCAAAAATAGTTGGTAGAAATCTAAAGACTCCTGAAAACTAAAACCCTGATTTGATATATTTGTGGGTACAAATCCCCTGCCAGTGAAATGTCTATGGTCTTCTCTTCTCTTCTCTCACCCTGTAAATGAGCCTAGCTGGAGAAGCTTCCCCTTCTAGGCTTCTTGTTGGGTTCAAAAGGATAGCTCTAGTCTAATGGAGAGGCTGTTGGTTGGTGCTGAGAGCCATAGCCAAGTAGGAATGACGCATGGCATTTTTGGTTGAAAGGTGACACCAGCAAGCCATTGAGATGATAATGATTATGTTAAGATGTACATTCAATTGGAGATTAGACCCCTGCTGTCTGCCTTGGCCTGCTACTTTGGAGCTCTTGCGGGACTCCCGGAGAGTTCCCATTGGTTGGGGAAGTGTGGTAGGAGGGAATTACGAAGGAGGGATTTCCTGTTGGTGTAGTGTGTCCCAGGAGAAGGCCGCGTGCATAGCATTCGTGGGAGATTTTGGAAACAAAGTTTGTTCCTGCTTGAGTGGCTCGTGATTTTGTGGCCAGCCAGACTGCGGCATTTGGCGACCCTTGTGGGGAACGCCTGAAGCTCGGAGGTAAGTGAAATTGCTCGCCCCTGAGGGAAGGTGAGAGAATGGGTGACCATTTCAAAAAACAATTTGTTCTTGTTTTGATTTGTTTTGTTTTTGTTTCAAGCTACCTATCCCTAGAACTTTCTCAGGCAAACTGGGAAAAATGGTTGGCTCAAGGTTTGAAGTTGTTCAGCCCTGAGGAAGAGATAGAGATAGACCATGAAAATACATTTCAAGAAAATAGGAAAATTGATACAAGGATTTTTCGTTCCGTTTTTGTTTCATTCTGTTTCGGTTTTGTTTTGTGTTATCTTGTTGGGTTGCGTTATGTTTATAGTAGATTAGAAATTAGTAAAAAACAAACTGAAAGAGTGTTAAGTAAATTGTTAGAGGTTCAGACCATGGAGAAAGGCATTTTAGATCAAGTAAAAGAGAAGGTCTCTCGAGATAGAGGAAGAAAATTTAAAGGAGGAAGAACTATCAGGGAAACAGTTATAACAGGAGGCTGCTACTAACACCTTTCTATCACCAGAGGGTGTAAGTGTCCAACCAACAGCTCCACCTATAGAGACAACATATACTGGGGGGTCCCCAACCCCCGTAGTTGATAGACGGGATCCTGAGACAGGACCTCAAAGATTAGCATGCCCTGTACTTGAGCAGGCAGGAGGGCATTGAATTCACCGTGCTCTAGATTTCAAAACAGTGAAGTAGTTCAAGGAGTCTGTAACAACCTATGGTCCCCAAGCACCCTTCACTGTAAGCATGGTCGAATCCATTACCAACTTGGACATGACGCCAGCAGATTGGGCTAGCATGTGTAAATCTGTGCTAAATGGAGGACAATATTTGTTATGGAAGGTTGCCAATGAGGAATTTTGCACGGAGACAGCTAGGCGAAATGCAGCAGCCGGTTACCCTCAAAGAAATCTAGATATGTTGTTAGGAAAAGGACCTTATGAGGGTCAACGACAACAAATTGAATATGATCCTGCTATATATGCACAAATTGCTGCAGATGCAGTTAGGGCATGGAAGACTTTACAAGGACATGGAGATTTACAAGGTCAATTATCTAAGGTAATACAGAGAGCTAATGAACCTTATGCTGAATTTGTAGATAGGCTTATTCAAACAGCTGCCAGAGTTTTTGGGGATACAGAACAAGCAATGCCATTAATTAAACAACCGGCTTATGAGCAAGCGAATCGTTGCTGCAGAGAGGTCATTAGACCATGGAAACATGAAGATTTAAACACATATATTAAATTATGTAGAGACATTAATGAACAAGGGCAAGTCTTGGCAGCTGCAGTACAACAGGCTTTAGATACCAGGCCAAGAACATGCTACAATTGTGAACAAACAGGACATTTTAAAAGTAATTGCCCCATAGGAGGAGGGTTTAACAAAACTAGCTATCAAAGGAGTAGAATACCAGGTATTTGCCCATGATGCCATAAAGGGAGATATTGGGCTAATGAATGCCATTCTCAAACCACCAGAGGGTACTCCGTTATCAAAAAACAGAGAAGGACCAGGTGTTTACCCACGATATCGTGGAGAAAAGCATCGGGCTCCATTGCCAAAAAACGGACTGGGGGGCCCAATGCTCCGGGGCCTACAACCACAAATATACGGGGCAATGGAGGAACCCAGCAACACCATCAGGGTAGTGCCCAGGACACATTATCCATTAAATGCCTCATCAGATAAACCAGAGGGAGCGCAGGGTTGGACATCTGCGCCTCTGCCAGAGCAGTACTAACTCCAGAGATGGGAGTTCAAATCATTCCCACAGGAGTAAAAGGACCTCTTCCCCAAGGAACAGTAGGCTTATTATTGGGACGCAGTTCTTCTACACTAAAAGGACTTATGATAAGTCCTGGGGTAATTGATCCCGATTATGTAGGTGAAATAAAAAGTATAGTTAGTTCTCCAAAGGGTATATCAGTAATTTCACCAGGACATAGAATAGCACAGTTATTAATAATACCCAGCCTACATGATAAATTTTCCAGTAGTAGTATAGAAAGAGGTTCCAGGGGATTAGGCTCTACAGGTGTAGATTGGGCTATACTGTCTTTAAATTTAGATTCTCGCCCCATACTAAAACTAAATATTCAAGGACATGAATTTAATGGGCTACTTGATACAGGTGCAGACCTTAGCATCATCTCTCGTCAAGAATGGCCAAAACATTGGCTGTTACAACAAGCCACTCACTCGCTTCGAGGCCTAGGAGTGGCAAATAATCCCCATAAAAGTGCAATGGTATTAGATTGGAAGGGTCCTGAAGAATGTGAAGGAACTATACAGCAATATGTATTGGATCATCTTCCTATAAATTTATGGGGACGAGATGTCCTAGATCAATTAGGTTTGACATTAACAAATAACATCAATCCAAATGCGCCCACTATTAGGGCTAGACAAGGTGTCAGGAAAAAAAAAAGATTAGGAGAATAAGAACAAGGTATAGCAGCAACAATTCAAATAGATCAAGGAATAAATAGACATGGATTGGGTTTTCAGAAGGGGTCACTGAGGCAATAAAAATTACTTGGAAATCAGAAAGACCAGTATGGGTTCCTCAGTGGCCCCAGACTATAGAAAAGATACAAGCAGCCCATGACCTGGTAAAACAACAATTAGCGGAGGGACATATACAACCTTCCGTATCTCCCTATAATACTCCCATTTTTGTCATTAAAAAGAAATCTGGTAAATGGAGATTATTGCAAGATTTAAGAGCCATTAATAATGAGATGGTTATTATGGGACCTGCTCAATCAGGGATTCCTCAATTGTCTGCTTTGCCAAAAACCTGGTATGTTTTAGCTATAGATATTAAAGATTGTTTTTTTTTTTTTCATTTCTAATTCATCCCGAGGATAGTCCACGTTTGCATTTACTGTCCCTGTGTTGAATCATGAAGGTCCCAATCAGAGATATGAATGGAAAGTACTCCTTCAAGGGATGGCTAACAGCCCAACTATGTGTCAAATTTATGTTAACAAAGTAATCCAGCCACTTAAAAATCAAAATCCTGAACTACAAATATTTCACTATATGGATGATGTATTATTAGCACATAAAGATAAAAACACATTGCCAGAATGTTATGCCACACTTACAAACTTATTAAAAAATTATAATCTAGAGATAGCAATAGATAAAGTACAATTAAATTTTCAAATTAATTATTTAGGAGTTCTATTATACTCAACCATGGTGCGTCCACCAAAAATTCAAATACAAGTAGATCAACTCAAATCACTTAACGTATTTCAAAAGTTATTAGGAGACATAAATTGGATAAAGACTTATCTAGGCATAACAACAAGACAGTTGGGACCTTTATTTGATATCCTAAAAGGTCCATCAGATCCAAATTCACCCCGCATGTTAACGCCTGAAGCAAGAAAGGCATTAAAAATTATCGAAATATATATGGAAAATATGCATTTGGATAGAATTGATATAAGTTTGCCTTTATTATTTATTGTAATACCAACAAAAAATATTCCTACAGGAGTATTTTGGCAAGAAGGTCCATTATTGTGGATATATTTATCTTATTCTCCTAACACTATTCTTACTAGGTATCCTGAGGCTGTAGGACAATTAATACTCAAAGGAATAAAAGCAGCAAAGGGAGTGTTTGGAATTTCTCCCAATAAAATTATTACTCCATATACTATGGATCAAATTGATGAGTTAGCTAATGAGTTAAATACTTGGGCAATAATCATGTGTAAATCTAATGTTTCATTTGATAATCACTTACCATCTAATCCTTTGTTGTCTTTTTGGTCTTCGCATCTTATAGTTTTTCCAAAAATGACAAGAAAAACACTGATCATGAATGCTCCAAATATATTCACTGATGGGTCAAATAATGGTACAGCAGCAGTAGGTACCCCTGATCAAACTTTTACATTTTTAGTACCCAAACAATCAGCTCAAAAGGTAGAGCTTAATGCAGTTTTACAAGCTTTTGTTATGTTTAAAGATTCTGTATTTAATTTATTTTCTGATAGTCAGTATATAGTTAATGCTATAGTATCCCTTGAAGATGCTGGTAGGATTTCTCCTTCCTCTACTGTTTTCTCTTTGTTTTCCACTATACAAAGTCTAATCTGGGACAGAAAAGATCCATTCTTTATAGGACATATCAGGGCACATACAGGATTGCCTGGAGCCCTTAGTTTGGGCAATGATTTAGCAGATAAAACTACACATGACATACATATTTTCTCTACACTAGAAGAAGCTACAAATTTTCATAAAAGTTTCCATGTCAATGCTAATACTTTACAAAAGCATTTAAAAATAACTAAGGAACAAGCTAGACAAATAATAAAACAATGTCAAAATTGTGTGACCTTTTTACCACAAGTTAATCTTGGAGTCAATCCTAGAGGATTGATACCTAACCGTATTTGGCAGATGGACTTCACACACTTGCCAGAATTTGGAAAATTAAAATATTTGCATGTTACAATTGATACTTCTTCCGGATTTTTGATGGGCTCCCTTCATGCCAGAGAAAAAACTAAAGATATTATAGCTCATTGCTTACAAAATTTTGCCACTGTGGGTGTTCCAAAACAGTTAAAAACAGATAATGGTCCTGGCTATACCTCTACCTCTTTTAAACAATTTTGCTCATCATTTGGCATTACTCATATAACAGGAATCCCATACTATCCACAGGGACAAGGCATAGTTGAAAGAGCTCATCAAACTATTAAAATGTACTTATTAAAGGAAAAAGAGGGAATTGGAAAGGGGTATATATCCCCCAAAGATAAACTTAAAATAACCCTTTTACTCTTAACTTTTAAAATTTGGATTCATCAGGGCTTAGTGCTTTGGAAGGGCATATGTATCCAAAAAAATGTACATAAGCCTAAGGTACTTTGGAAGGATATTCTAACAGGACAATGGAAAGGTCCTGACGCAGTGATTGTCTGGAGTCGGGGTTCTGTTTGTGTGTTTCCACAGGGAGAACAGCAACCGATTTGGATTCCAGAGAGACTAATCAAAGCAATTTCTACAGACCAAAAAGAAGATGATTTGACTCAAATCCATAACATCTGATATCCAGAGCTCCAGCTTGGCTATTTTTACATCTGCGACAGTGATTAACCAGGATGCTTTTTTCAATATATATTTTATTATTGCCTTTTCCCACATCATAAAGTTCTATTTTATTTTTTGAGCTCATACAGACCTAGGTTAATGTTTTTCTGATCAGTTTTATTTTTTGACTGTGGAGTTTTTAAACATTGAAGTGGAGATCTCACCTGTGTAAAGCTACAAGGCCTTTACTATTGTCTTATGTGTTGTATGTTTGTGTGCACACTTGTGTTTTGTGTTGTATGTCTGTATGTGCGTATGTCCATATATCATATATGAGGAGCGCTCATGAAAAAATGGATCCGAATTTTTTTTTTATTCACGTGATTTTAATGGTTTAATTTAAATTGGGTAAACAGCTGTTGAGGATTTTTTTAATATGTGAACAAATAAGGAGGTTAACAGATCTGTTTGTTTACTTTCACCTTTACTTTTCATTATATTTAATAATTCTGTTCAGGATAATGTAAATTGTTCAGAAAATTGTTTTCTTAGTACCTGTTGGAATGTTACATAATTTTTTTTTAGCATCATTGCCAGAATTCCTATCTTCATCCCAGTGCCGGTGAAGACAAAGATAAAACCAAACTACAGCTTCTTCGATAGTTATCACAACAAACTGTATAAACATATGCATCAATGAATAATAACTCAACAAGTAATGCTCAATCAAGGAGTTAATTTACTTTGGGAGGAAATGGACATATTGATAGATTCCTCCACTTTGAACTGCTTGCAGAACTTGCCTGGACTATGTATCACTTGTATACATTGTGAACTGTTGGTGCAGCAAATTGTGGTAATGCTGGAGTATCTTTGCTGATGGTGTCATCGGTGTTACAATTTTTCAAAGGAGCCGTCAATTGGCTTGGTGTCGTGGCATTTCTGTATCCTCCTCCCTTCTGCTAGTGATGGTTTAAAATTTGGGGGCCAACAGAGGCCAAATTTGGGGGCCAACAGAGGTAAGGCAAAGAACCTCACCCCCCCACTGGTGCAAAGGCCAAATTTGGGGGCCAACAGAGGTGAGGCAAAGAACCTCACCCCCCCACTGGTGCATAGGCCTATCCACAAGTATGGCTGTATCCTGGACCGGTAGTCAGTGACGGGTATGATCCAATTGCAGTGGTACCAACCTAAGACAGGAGGCTGACGCCTTGAGGTCAGCTCATACAATGACGGGTAAGGGCAATATGTAGTATTGGACAGCCTAACAGGCACGGTCCCTAAGCCACATGCTTGGTGCGTAATTAAACAGAAGGGGGGAGATGCTGAGAGCCATAGCCAAGTAGGAATGACGCATGGCATTTTTGGTTGAAAGGTGACACCAGCAAGCCATTGAGATGATAATGATTATGTTAAGATGTGCATTTAATTGGATTAGACCCCTGCTGTCTGCCTAGGCCTGCTACTTTGGAGCTCTGCGGGACTCCCGGAGAGTTCCCATTGGTTGGGGAAGTGTGGTAGGAGGGAATTCCGGAGGAGGGATTTCCTGTTGGTGTAGTGTGTCCCGGGAGAAGGCCGCGTGCGTGGCATTCACAGGAGTTTTTGGAAATAAAGTTTGTTCCTGCTTGAGTGGCTTGTGATTTTGTGCCCAGTCAGACTGCGGCAGGTGGGAAGGACCATTTGATAACCATAAGTTCCACACCTTGTTAAGAACTCTGGACAACAAGGACTCACAGTGAAAAGGTAAGGCACAACACAAATCAAGATGACCCCAACCCACCACCTTCTCTCATTTGTCCTTGTTAAAAAGATATTCATACATCTCTTAAAATCCAGGGAAAGGAGGCAGATGTGGGCCCAAGAACTGGAAGGTCCTGGTTACAAACACAGAAAATAGAGGAGCCTGAAACTCCAAGAAGAATACTATAGGGAAGGGTAGTGCTGTAAATGAGCTGAGTTATCAAACAGAGCTTTGAAAATTCTCTGTGTGAAGCAAGAACTCAAGAGCTTTCACCAAGTGCCAGCTTAGTTTCCTTTTTAGACTGATGACAGGTCAGAGTGATGATGTAGATAGCTAATGTTCGTATTTCAGCAGCAAGTTTGCAAAAGTCTTCTCCTGCATCCCTGTAAAAAAAAAAAAGTAGTGAAATATGTTCTGAATCAAGGTAAGAAATACCAAGTAGATCAGTTGTAGCCAAAATAGCGGGCTTCCGTTGTCCCATGGGAAAGCTTAACTGGAATGTCATCTCTTAATAATATGCTGATCAGCTTTATCCTCAATTAAATAATAAGGGATTAGATGTACAACATATGCAGAATTTAAATTATTTTGGCAGGCAGAGACCAACCTGATAAATTTAACATGGATAAATATTAAATTCTTTATTTAGAGTGATCATTTTTTCTCCTGTGGTCATATGTTTGGCATACAGAATCATAGGAAGATGTGTCTTGTGTTCCCACAAAATTTTGATGTTGAAGCCTATTCTCCAATATGATGGTGTCACAAGGCGGGGCCTTCAGGAAGTAATTAGGTCATGAGGGTGGAACTCTCACAAACAGGATTAATATATTCCCTTTTAGAAGGTGGAGATGCAGGATCTTCCTGCTTTCCACCATGTGAGGACCTAACAAAGAAGAGTCCCGTCCCCAAAACAAGACCAAGGCCTTCACTAGACACTGGATCTCTAGAGTCAATCATCCTGGACTTTGTAGTCTGTAGAACTGTGAGAAATACGGTAATTGCCTGTTATTTAAGCCATACAGTCTATGGTAGTTTGTTGTAGATCCCAAACTAGGATGCTACTAGAAATTATAGTTAACTCTATGATAACTAATTCATTTTAAAATCCATTTAAGGGAGTGGGGTGTAACTCAGTGATAGAGTGCATACTTAGAAAGTATGAAGTCCTGGGTTCAGTTCTCACCATCATAAAACAAAAATCCATATAAAATGTTTTTAAATATTCCATATGTACTATTTTATTCTGTTATTTAATAGTTTGAATTTTTAAAATTTTTCTTCTTGTTCATTGTTTCTATTGAATCTCCCTTATGCTGGTATATTTTCCTTGGTATATTAGAGGGTAATTGGTATTATATCATTGATGTCAAATGACTTTTATATAGATTTTATAGATAAATGTCTAATGAGGCATGTTCACAGGAATGCTTCCCCCAAAGTGTATCAGTCAAAATATAAATTTGGGCTAAAGAACATTGCCTGGAACATTGGTTAGGTTGAATTAAATAACACATTAGATCAGAAAAGAAAAAACTAACAAATTGGGAAATAGAATTGAAGAAATTATCTGGAATGTGGCATAGAAAGATAGGTAGATGAAAAATATGAAAGAATAATTAAGAGCATGGAGAATAAAATAGAAAATCTAATGTGTATCTAACTTGGTCCCAGTAACTTCTGGATAATATAGGAGAGGATATCAGTAAAGAGGTAATGTTTAAAACTTTTCCAGAATTGATAAAAGATGTCAATAATCCATACACCTAGAACAAAGAAAATCCATATTTAGACATATGGAAACTTCAGAACTCTAAAGGCAGAGAGAAGATCCCATAAGCAGCCAAAGACTGTTCAAAAGAAATAATCAAAGTCAATAGCAGAAGATTTTCCAATAGCAACATGAATCAGGAAATAGTTGAATAAGATCTTGAAGTAGGTGGGAGAAAATCACTATTAACTTAAAATTGTATATCCACAAAGAGAAAAATGAAATAAGCATATTTTCAGGCATACAAATCTTGCATTGTTTCCCTACAAAAACATTCTTACCAATGCAACTACTAGAGAACTTAGTTGAAGAAAAATAGAAATCAGAAAATTTTGGAGAAGCACAGAGAAATAGTAAACAAACAAGTAAAGATGTATAAATGTAAATAATAGATTTATAAATGCACATATAAGATAGAAAAAATAAATTCTAATGTGTGGCATTGGAAAAGAGTCAGATGGAAATAGGTTGCATGTGGGAAGGGTATGATTGAGAATTAAAGTTCTAAGGTCCTTGCTTATTCAGGCAGGGGGGAAGAAATTTACAACTGTTGACTTATCATAGAATTTCTAAGAGTTATATGATAAAATTTCAAGGATGACCATTAATAGAAAGAGTTTTTAACCTTCAAACTAACAGAAAGGGAAAGCTAGAATAATAACAAACACTCAATTGAAAGAAATGGGCAATAAAGGAGAGAAGAGCTTAGAAAAAGAAGAATGAATGCAAATTATGAAGGAAGATTGTAGTAACCAGCTAAATACATTATTAATCCACTCAAATTGGAAGTGAACTCAACTCTATAATGAAAGACAGGTCGTCAGATTTGAGAAAGAAAACAATATATGAGAAGTACTTACAATACAGGGGCACAAAATTTGAAAGAAAAAGAATGACAATAAGATATTCCCAGAAAATAGCAATGAGAAGAACACTGAAGTGGCTATATTAATGCCAGAAAAATTATGGATTTTAAGGTAAAAGCAATATTAGGGGGAAATTGGTATTATATCATTGATGCCAAATGCTAAAAATTAATCTTACCAGGAAGATATTACAAATTTGTATGTACCTTAAAATTGTTCAGGAAAACAGTTCTGGGCTTATGGAGGAAAAGTAACAAATTCAATATCATATTGAGGGGAAATCAAAAACACTTTCAACTATTATTTCACTCAACACACTAAAGTTAGTAAAAATTTGAACTACATAGTTAGCAAGGTTGATTTAATGGGCATATATAGAAATCTGAGTCCCTAGTATTAAAAATACACATTCTTTTCTAGTACATATGAAACACTTATACAACTTGGTAATGAACTATATAAAACAAGCTTCAATATTTCAAAGGATTAGCATAATGCTAACCATATCTCTAAGTACAACAATTAAGAGAGACAGCAGCACAAAAAGATTAGCAAAGCTCTATACATGTGGAAATTTAAAATATCTGAATAAGTGGGGAGAAGAGATGTTTCTTTCTTACAGTCCAATTCTAAATTCCAGACAAAACACAGAATAAATGATGAAAATAGCAAAATATCAGTATTTGACAAGCACCTCAGTAATAGTTGTTGTAGCAAGAATCATCAATCAATGCTAAAATTAGTGAGTAAAGGTATGATGAGAAACAGGATATTTGCATATTTTCAAAATACCACCCTGCAAGATTCTTGATAAAGGGGAAAACAGTAACTTTGCTGTGGAGAAACATGAGGAATTGTCTGTCTTAGTGTATTAGTCAGGGTTTTCCAGAGAATCAAAATAGATCTCTCTCTCCATATGTGTGTGGGTGGGTATATATATATATGTATTCTAGTTTTTCCTAGTTATATTTCTTCTGCTAATGGTCACTCTTGAAATTTTCTCATATATACTTAACATCTTAGAAATTCTATGATTAATCAACATCTGTAAATTCCTTCTGTTTCAATAACCAAAGACCTTTGAACATTCAATTTGCATAATATAATGTGTGTATATATATATGTGTGTGCGTGTGTACATATGTGTCTATACATAGGTAGCAAGATAATATGTGTATAAATATATATAATTATAAAATTTTAGTAGAAAATTAAAGAGGCTAGACATTAATGCCCTAGTTTCTTCAAGGTAAGACATTAGACCAGAACCTAAATAAAATAGAAGAAGTTGTATATAAAGATAAGAACAGAAAATAATCAAATAGAAAACAAATAGTAATTAGAAAAAGTAATTATTTTAAAAGATTAATGAAAATCAAATATCTAATTAAATTAATGAAGAAACAAGATTGATTCTGAACTTGAAAATATTTGTGAAGTCCTCATAAGAAAATTCATACTTAGAGTTGAAACAGTAAATGTTTTCCTGAACATATGTCAAACTGCTAAATACTAATGACAAAAAAAAAAGCTTAAATCGAAACTGTGGAAACAAGATGACAATAGAATGGAATGACATCAAGTGCTGAAGGAAAATAGCTCTCAGGGTGGAATGCACGTTCAATAAAAATATGGGTCAACAATGAAAAAATATATATAAATGTTCAGGACGAGCAAAATTTTAGGAAATTCATCCCCAGAAAATCTGGCTTTAAAAAACAGTAGTGGGAATTCTTAAAACTAGGGGAAAAAGTCCTGATGGAAACAATAAATTGTAGGAAGGAGAGAAACACTAGAAATGACAAACACATGGGAGAATGAATATGAAAGATGATGACTGTTCAAGACAACAACGATGATGATGATGATGTTTTGTCATTATAATAATGAAAATGTAAAACAAAATAATAACACAAAAACATGAAAGGGGGTTGATGAAGTTCAGCTATTCTGATGCTCTGACATTTTCTTGAAAGTATGGAAGTACTAATGAGTAAAGATTAGAAGTCAATTTATGAATATCATAGCACAGAATAACCACTTAAGGAAAAGTAAAAAACAGGCGGGATGTGGTTTCACATGCCTTCGACTTGAGAGACTGAGGCAGGAGGACTGCAAGTTTGAGGTCAGCCTCAGCAATTTGGCAAAACCCTGTCTCAAAATAAAAAATAAAAAGGGCTGGGGATGTAGCTCAGTGGTAGAGTGCTCCTGAGTTCAATCCCCAGTACCACATTAAGAAGAAGAAGAAGAAAAGAATAAGTAGATGAAAAGACGTGAAAGAAGTTCTCTATATGGAAAATTTCAAATTATATTAATGAATTGAAAGACTTGATATCAATAAAGTGTCAGTTCTCCCTGAACGGATCCATAGAAATCAATGCCACTGAAAATCCCATCAAATTTTATTAAATATAAATAAAATGATTCTTTGATTCCAAAATTGTGTATGGAAATATGAATTGCAACAATTAGTGGCAATATTGAAGAAGATGATTAGTACACTGAATATCTTCTAATTCTAGATATCAAGATCCATGAAGTTTTAAAAATTATGTGGTAACAGTGAAAGGATAAAAAACTGGAGCAGAGAATTCAGGGTCAAGAAGTCATCCAACATACACGTGGTAAGGTCACTCACCATCAAAGCACCACTCCAAATCAGTGGAGAAAGGGTGGCATTTACAACTAACGGCGCTGTGTCAACTAGAGTACCTCAAGAGGGAGATGCAAGAGAACCTGACCTCTACCACACATCATGCCTCAAAATCAGTTTGAGATGGATCATAAATTTGAATATAAAAAGTAGAAAAAAGAAAGAAAAGATAAGCAAATGGTCAATAAGCATATGAAAAGATGCTCAACATCATTATTCATCAGAGATAAAATCTATAGCCATAATGAGAAACCACTATACAGCCAGCAAAAGATTGAATTTATGTGGACTGACAATACCAAATGTTGGCAAGTATGTGAAGCAATAGGAACTCTCAGTTATTGCTGGTGGGTGTAAATGGCTATAACTATTTTGGAAAATTGTTTGGCACTATCTACTAAGATCTAAAACAGGTATATCCTAAGAGTCAGAAATTCTACTTGTGACAGTATATCCAATAGAAATGAATGCTGTGTCAATGATCATGGACTGAATATTTGTGTTCCTCCAAAATTCATATGCTGAAGGTCTAACTCTAAGGTGATGGTACTAGAAGGTGGGGCCTTTGGAGATATTTAGGTTATGGGCTGGAGCCCTCCCAAGTGGGGCTAGTTCCCTTAATAAGAGACCCCCCCCAAACGCTGTCACCCTGTTTCCTTTTGAGGATAAAAGAAGATTCAGTCTGCAGTACAGAACAGAGCCCTCTCCAGGGCCTAAGCCTGCTAAATCCTGAGGATTTCTCCTACCTCTAGAACTATGGTAATTTATGTTGTTTATAAGCAATGAAGTCCATGGCACTTTGTTATAGCATCTCGAATGGACTAAGATAGTCCACCAAAGTACATGTATAAGAATGTTCATTATAACTGTAGTCATAGTAGCTCTAACCTGGAAAACCCCAAAGACTACCAACACTAGAACTAGTAATTCTAATGCAGTGTTACCCTATGTGGCAATAAATCAAAGCGCTATTGCTGCATTATGAGCTGGGACAGACTGTATAAATATAATTTTGACTGAAAGAATCTAGACATAAAAATATACATCCTAGAATTTCATCTGTATGAAGTTTTTAAGAAGGCAAAATACATCTATTTTCACAGTGGTTCTTCTTGGTGGGGAGACTGGAAAAAGCATGAGGGAGCTTTCTGTGGTCCTGCAGTGTATGGTATGTTTATCCTGGTAGTGGCTACATGAGTCTGTAGCTATATAAAATCTTATTAATCTATACACACAAGATGTATAAACTTGCTGAATGAAAATTGTGCTTTAGTAAAAATTAGTGTGTTAAAAACGATATTCCTCAGGAAGAAGAATTAGTTGAGAGGGAGAATGCGTATAAGATATTAAGATTCATTACAAAATTGTAGTAATTACAATAAGTTATGTGTGGTATTAGAATGGGGATAGACAACTTGATTAGAATCGAACAGAATACATACAGCAGAAATAAATCCTTGTATTTATGGAAATGGGATTGCAGGTCACTAGGGAGGGATGAATTCTTCAGGAAAGTGTGTTGGGACAGTTAGTATCTAGATCAAAAAGAGACTTTTACTTCACATGATACAAAAAATAAATTAAAGCCTTGACTGCCCTGTGAAAGACAAAAACTTTGAAACTTTCAGAATAAAATGTAGGAAAATACTAATCAGGAGAAGTGGGAGATGTTATTACGTGAGAAGCTCTCATCACATGAGAGAGAAAACATGACTCCATTAAAATTGAAAATTTTGGTTCATTAAAAGTCCTCATACTTGTGTGTATTATTTAGTATGTGTTCAAATATTACATGAATATGCTAATAGAAATTATTGCCTATAGGATTAAATTTCTGCCAAGTCATACAGGGTAATGAAGGACAGACTCCATAGACTGGCTCTAATCTGCCTTTCCCTGTTAATAGCAGCATGACCTGGGGGAAGTTACTGAAGTGTTTTGTGCCTCAATATTCACACCTGCAGAAGGGAAATGATAAAAGAATCTTATGGGGTTATTGTGAGGAGTTAGTGATATAAATATTATTGTGCATTTACAGATATAAAGGACTTAGCAGAGTTCTATAATATGGCATGCTGTGTGTTTGTTTGACATTTATCACCCTGGGGGCCAGATACACAACCTCTCTTCAGTCTCAGTTTACTTATTTGAAACATGAGATAATAGAATTATGGTGAAATATGTGTCATAAATGGCAATGCAATGTATAGTAGATCCAGTAGACGAAACATAAAAAGGGCTGGGCGTGTAACTCAGTGATAATGTCCCCCTCCCTACCTAATTTCAATCCCAGTACCAAAGGGGGGCGGGGGAAGGAAGAGTAGTTAGACATGATGTACTAGATTTTTCATAACATCCTTGTTGGGATTCTGGAATCCTGTTACAATGTCCTTAATGTTTTAAGAAATAACATTTTATGATTGTAATAAAAATTTTGAAAATGTGGGAAAATCTGTAATTCTGTACATTCAGAAATAAGCACCCTTGTCAGTGTAACGTGTGACTTCTAGCATTTGTTCTTTAACAAATGAAACTGAAACCGTGTGATTAAATAAGGGGATAAAAGAGGGGAACAGCAGTGTGCACACACTCAAGAGGGAGGTGATTATTGTCCCTTGCCCAGGCGCCAGTGGCAGCTAACTCCCCTGGACTCACTCTGCTCTCTTGCCCTCTGCTGTGTCTTGGGGGTAACCAGACACCAGCTGCTGCCAGCTGAGGAGTCAGGAGCCTGAGATGTTCCACCCAAGAACACCTTTTTCAAGAGTTCTCTTTTCTCTCACTTCCTGGTAGGGAATAAGACCATTTTGGATCTGCTTCATGGAAACAAAAGTTCTGTCTTTGTTTCATTTTGTTTTTAAGACAAATGTGTACTTAATTTTGATGGATCTCAATAACCACCAGTTGGATTCCCAGAAGCTTTTGGAAGCAGTCATTTTAAGGCAGTTTATCCTTATCTCATTTTAGTCTTCCTTTGTCCAACTCAAAGTCAGAGCCCAAGCTGCTTCTCTGTCTTTCTGCATATGGTGTAGCATTTGTCAATATTAAATTTAATTTGGGCTAAGAGCAGTTCACTAACAGTGAAAACACAAAGCTTGCTGAACTTTACTTCGCCTGTGTGTTCAGTACAGCCAACGTTAGCAAACTTAGTAAATTCAGCAACATTATTCTACCCAAATCTAGGTCAGCTCTGTTGATTAAATATGTTACAGGTTTGGGAACTGACCCTATAAAAACCCACATAAGATTTAACTATATCATTACCTATTGCACCTCTTACTTTTTAAATAGAAGGATATATTTTTACGCAAACACCAATCCAATGGGTCAACATTAAAGAGGTCATCATCATCAACAACAGACATTTATTGAGCGCCTATTGTGTGCAAGGCACTGTACTAGGTATGGGGCTACAAAGACATAGGAAAAACAGTCCCTGCCCTCAAGGAGCTTACAGTCTAATCTAACAGGACACATACATATAAAGACAAAGGACAATCCAAGGTAGCATATAATAAATATTAGGGCACCAAGTAGAAACAAACAGGATTTCAGCCTTTTTTTTTGCATTTGCATTTCAATACCCTGAGTAGGTGGGGGTGAGTGAGCTAGAATAGAGGGGTTACTCCTGTTCAGTTTTAAGCCTCATAGCCACTCTCTCACCTTCTTCCATTCCAAAGCATCTTCTGGTACATGCTAAAACCTAAGCAATCTGTACACTACTCCTGTCCACCCCCCCCCCCAGCCTTATTACGATGGTCCCCTTGAGGAGGCTTCTGAGTGGGAGACCCACTGCCCCAGTTTGTGCAGGACTGCCCTGGTTTTAGAACTGAAAGCCTGCCTTTTGGAACTCTCTTCCCTCCCCTCCTCCCTACCCTGGGCCAAACCAGAGGCTCCTCCCACATACTGTGGTCAATGCTCTAGTAGGACCTACCCCAAGTCTGTCTCCTAGACGGGGTTCTAGCTTAAAAACATATAAGGAAGACCTTAACAGCCCCAAGACTGCTGGTTTAAGAGCACAAGGAACACAGAAGAAAACCAGGAGACAATTATTGCGGACAGAGAGTGAGGCTCAAGAGAAGCCGTGAGGATGAAAGCAGTGATTTGGGTCAGGTATGTAACACGCAGACAGAAGAAGAAGACCGGCCTTCTCTCAGTAGGTCTATTTACAACTCGAATCACTCTAGTAGAATCCAGAGTATATTTGTGAAACAAGATTGCTCTTACACAAGGGCAAATATTTGGGCAGCTACTAAATATGTACATAGGCATTTAAAGAGCACTCTCTTAATTTCAACATTTTGCTTCCACTTTGACCTCGCATTCATTGAGCTTCCAAATCAATAATTTTTGATTTTTGAAGGAATGTTTATGTCACAATAAGATTGTTTCCCTCCACTCTTATGTAATTCAAATGGATCTGTAATTCAGAGGACTTGCAGAAGACAAAGGTAATCAGTGTTGAGAGGTGGTGTTTGGAATCTGCTACAAAAATGTGTTAGTAACCCAAGGATTCCAAGAAGCCTCCCTAATTTCTGTATTAGGTATAGTACTTTGTGTTTTGCTTTCAGCCAGTTTTTGGAAGAAAGGGTTGAACTTTGGAACCATAGGACCTTGGAGTTCCTGAATTGCTCCCATTTTCTAGCCCTCCGGAGTACATACCAGGGCTATCAAAGCACAGGGTCTGAGTCGCCAAACACCCATTAACGGTAATGGAAATCACACAGCTAAGTCCCCACGCGGCACACTGAATATTTACCTCCTAATGTTCTTTTAATGTACGCTTTCGTGGGTGAATATTTACTGTAGAATATTAAATGTGAGATTCCTCTTTTTATGGGCCATTTGAAGTGATTGATTTTGTTTGTGAATTCCTGTTTCTTTGCCCATAATGGCTATCTATTGTAATGGCCTCTGCCAAATGTTCTTGCATTGAAATAACAGAAGCCATGGATCGGCCAGCTGTGGCATTGTATTACTGTGGTCTTAAAAGCTAGGAGGAGGCTGATGACACAGCTGGGGAGGGAAGAGAAAGGTATGTAGCATAACAAGTATGACTTAGGCTTCAAACAACTGAAACCACTGAGGTCTGTAAACGTGATTCTGTAGACATCTTTTATATCGGAGTTTATGTTTAATGGTGTTGAATGGTGTTAAGTCTGACAATTGTGAAATGATAGTGGCAAGACAAGAGTTCAATTGCCCACAACCGGGTCCATCAGCACAATCCATCAGAATTCTAGGCATTTTCTTTAATGCTGCAATAAAACCACTATCCAAGTGATAATTTCTTATACCTATTTATACCGTATTCTAAACAAAGCATGAATTCATGTGTTCTAGCTACATGTAGATTTAAAACATTTCCCAGTGAAAATAGGACTTTTCAGAATGTAGTTGCTTTTCATTTTCTTTTCTTTTTTTTTTTTTTTGAGTATGTGAAAGGGAGAAATTACAAAAGAGATGAAACAAACTTGATTTTTTAAAAACGAAAAACCTAAAACCCACAGGTACACAGACGTGTGAGGTATTATTAGATCAGATAATATAGTTTCAGCCTTGCAACGATGCTTTTCCAAATTTCCATAAATATAGGAGTTGTTAAAGGAGCTGCTTACATATGAGCAACACAATCTCTTCAAGTGATTGTAAATGCTGGCCATAAATCAATTGTGTAAAATCATACACTTTTTTTATATATTCATAAAAACATTGTGTGTTCAGAGTCTGTGCTGCAGAAGAGATTGGGTTCAAATAAAATTCATAGTCCCTTTAAAAACTATGGGAAATTTTAAAGAATGAATTCAGTATGCTTTGGACAGCTATTTCAATTTTTTACTTGCTTTTGATAGCTCAAGTCACACCACAGTAATACTAACTTGTTTTTGCTGTGTGAACATTTGGACTGTGTTTGCATTTCAACAACAGTGCTCCACATAATTAATAGTATTAGCTATTGGAAGCAAATGAAGTCTTATTACTAATTAAAAGAAGGAAAAGAAGTGGTTATGTGAGAGAACTGCCTTAATCACAAGCCAGGTCTTATGGGTAAAATGGTGTCTGTCTCCATACACAGTGCTTGCCGGTGCCTTCAAATTTGGCATTAGATAAACTAATGCCTCCTATGCCATTTATAAAGAAAACATTAGTATGCTAAAAACTAGTTTTTAAACAATATTACTTCTTTAAATGAAAATTTATTTATACTAATTGATCTTGGCTTGGAATGAAATGAGTCCTTCATGTTCCTTCAGACCAAGGAATAAACACAGTAAATCTAAGAAGATGTGCAGTGAGAGGGTCCAGATGGTTCACAGGCTAATGTGTTGATGGGAGGGTGTCTCCTGTAATGATCCTCTCCTCACAGGAGGACTCATCCTTGCACTTGTAGCCAGGGAATATCTCAGAAGCGTGTATGTGTGTGTTTGTGTGTGTGTTTGTGTGTGTGTGTTGCTTCCAGAGAAGCAGGGGGTCGATTTTAGCCAATGAAGACCCAGGAAGGAATATGTTTTCAACTACAGAGGGAGATAAGTCATACAGGAATATAAAACACTCCCCAAAATAAGGTTCCTGATACAATGGGAGCCCCATCATTCCAAGTGTAAAGTCTTCCAATACATCAATGAGAAGCTTGTAGAGTTTTAGATTTGGAATAAAAACCTAAGAATTCTTCTGGCACAGTGACATCATTCTGAAGAAAAAGAAATGAGGGCTTAAGAGAAACTACTTATATCAACTGTTACTGAAAAAAACTGTCTTTAAGTTTCTCTAGTTAGCATCTTTTTGTTTTAATAACACAACTTTTGGTTATCGAATTTGTCCTTTTGGAACATTCTGTACATTACAAAATCTTATAGTTGTTCTTGCTATGAAAGAACAATTTTTTTTTCTGCCTAGGAGTTCCAAAAATTCGACACAACATTTCCAAGTCGAATACCAATCGCATGCTAACAATGGGCTTTGTGAACACAGTAACTCATCAACCCTATTCTAGGCCATTTCCAACCATCATTCAGGATTAAAGAGTTATGAAGAATAAATTACCACATAATTATAATCTATAAAAATACTGGCCTAGAGTACACTAAAAAACTCTCAATAAATAAATATTGGACATTTGCTTTATGAAAGTCCAGTGGAGATGTGCTCTTCAGAAATCATGTCCATACTTTCAGGCTGCTTTTTACAAATCACACAAACAAGAGTCTGACATATGACAAAGGTTATAAGTCAGGTTAGAATACAACTTGGTAGAAAAACATCTTTTGACATGGTATTTCTATAAAGGAATGCAACTAATGTTGAGTTGCTCATGTAGCAGTTTCAAAGGCAATACTTAAAGAGATCCAAAGTGGTTTTAGCCATGGTGGCATCACTGAAATGAGTGCTCAGTTCCTAAGGGTGACCTCTTTCAAAGGGACAGCATTCATTCGGGTGTATTAATTCGGCAATATGTTCTTACAAACCAGCCGCATTGTCTTGTGGTCATGCCTGCTGGGCATCTCTCCATGGTATTGAGTTGAAGCTACCAATTCTGTTCCCTTTTCCTGGCTGGTGGCTCAAGAAGTTCAGTGCCCCGTGTCTAACACAGTGGGTACCTGGCCTTATGGTCTGGCATGCTCATTCCTCACAACACAGGTTTATTCTCAGGATGATTTATAGCAGGTGATTCTGGTTTCCAGTCTGGTTGAAAAAAGTGAATGTTGAATGTCCGTGCCCAGTTCTTAAACACTCGTTTCTCTGTGATAAAGCGGTGATGACTGCCCTTCCGTCCTCGCTCATGGGAAAGGTACATTGTACATTCATCAGGTCCAAAGGGCTCATAATAATGATAAGGTACTGAAGGATGATTGGGATCCCTGTAGGAGGAAAATGAGATAATTGATTAGAGCTAAAAAAAAATTTTTTTGACTGATTCAGGCAAGATGTTATCTTTAGTAAGCTGATAAGCACAGATCATGTTTTCTAGTCAAATAAATTTTAGTAAATGGGTTTTCTGATGTTTAAGCAATAATCAAGTGGAGAGGTTTCAGGTTGTAAAATAAATGCAGTGGCCATCATTGTCAAACAAAGAGATTAAAAATGTGTGGCAGGGGCTGAGTATATAGCTCAGTTGGTAGAGTGCTTGCTTCATATGCACAAGGCCCTGGGTTCAATCCCCACACCCCAAAAATAAATAAATAAATAAATAAATAAATAAAAAGAAAGAAAGAAAGAAAGAAAAGTGTGGCCAGATGTTCATGTTCAACTTCTGGGATGTAGGTATGACATATTCATAGTCATAATTACAGTTCTTATTTCCATTCTTGGCCCCATAGAGTCGATTTAGTACAATTAGCCATTGAGACATTTATGAAACAAAAACAGACCCTTCCCTATACCAACTGTAACATCCCAAACCCTTCAGGTGCTTCTGGCTCTAGTGAGACTGTGGCCTATAGGATATTACATGATCTGGCTCTTCTCTGGAGGCTTCTCCTAACCCAACCAGCCTTGCCCTTTCTGTTCCAGCCACACTAGATTTTTCTGATTGTTAACTTCATCAAGCTTGCCCTCACTCAAGGCCTTTGCACTTGAGAATGGGTCACCTGCCTGGAACACTGTCCCCCATAAGTTCACTCCTTCTCACCATTGGGTATCGATTCAAGTATATCCTCCTTGGAGGCCTCATCTGACCCCTCCTCCCTTCACTCCATCTCACTTTTATTTCCCTTATAGTGTTAATCTCTCTTTGAAATTGCTGTTGTCATTTACTTGTCAATTGTCAGCTCATTAGGAAAGGGATTTGTCTCATTCCTGGAACAGTGCCTTCTAGGGATGCAATGGATAATTTTTGAATTCTGTTGTTGAAGGAACAGTTAGCAGCTGAACATCAAGCCTCTCTTAAGAAAGTTCTTCCTTCAAGTATGAAGCTGATGATCCTAAATTTATCCTGTTGGGAGAGAAAGGAAGAGAGAAAGCAAGATGCCACTCTCTTTCTCTTGCTGCTCTCAATGTCCTGTGTACTCAAGGATCAGGGTTTCTTTGTCTGGAAATTCCAAGTCCTTAATCCTGGATGGGTAGCTTGACAGGTTAGCATGTTTTTGCATCTATTTCCCTGATCAGCCTCAAAAAAGAAACACCAGCTTATTTCAAGGTGGTATGTGCAGGATGAATGTGTAGGTATGGTTTGTGTCTCATTGTAGGGTTGCTAAAGAGCCCCGTTTGCAGATTAGTGTTCATTCTATAACAGTCCTCCCTACCTCCTCTGTCTTTTAAATAGTAGATGATAAAATTAGTCAAAGTTTCATAGCAGATAAACTTTTCTACTTTGAGCTACACTTACCAATAGGCTTTGGTGCACAGACTAAGAGGAGAAAAGGCCCACATTCCCCGCTTCTGAATGCCAGTGGTCTTTCAGAGCCCGATGCATTGGGGTCCCCCTCTAATCACTGGGCTCTGCGCTAAGTATAGGAGCGTGGTTTCCCAAAGATGCTCATCCTGCTAGCCACCTATTTGTTTTGTTCAGAGGAGATCAATACACAAATGGCTTTTGGAGTAGCAACTTTACTGGGGTCAGAGATCGAAGTCTTTTATCAAGAGAGGTGTCGAGTTTGTGGCTCTGACAACAATAAACCTTTGAGCAGCTTCTCCTCTTAGGTTAAAGTTCTTCCAGGAAGACAGATTTATTTTTGTCATGTAGCATCTAAACACTGCTCATCCTGGCTTGGATGCTGTGTTGAATTAACACATTGCCTCTCTAGAATGCCTGAATTGGGAGTATAGTGAAACTCTGGATCCTTTCTTGTCTTATTATGGATTTCACAGATTTATTTCCCCTAGAAATTGGAATTACCTTAAAATTTAATAGAAGGTATTTTCAATATAGAAAATGCATGCCAGGGAAAATTCAGACTGGAATTAACCACATGAAGAAAAATTGAACCAAAAGGAGCAGAAACTCATGAGTTAACCCTCCACAGGCTCACATGGCATAATTTCGGAAACTGTGCCCAAGTCATAGCCCCACAGTATACTTGGGGTTAAGTTTTTTTCCATCTCAAATCAGGTTTTAAATCTGATTCATCTATATTTTGGACATTTTATTGGCATCAATCTGACTAAAGAAACAATTAGGTTTCTAAAAATATCACAAGATTGATTCAGCACCTAGGAATAGAGGGTAATTGGAAACCAGTTAAAGGATGCTATGTGATCAATTTCCTTATTCAGGAAGACCATCTCTTTGAATGAAAACTTATCTGGCTCCATATTGATCACTTAAAGGGTGAATTAAATGTATGTATTTGGGAATCAAGATTTCAGAGGTGTCCAAATGAGCCATTCATGTAAATGAGAGCTGTTTCCACACTTGAACACTCTGTCCAACTAGCAGCAAAGTGCTTTGCGGGATTTGGGAAGGCAGATCTGCAGGAGGCAAGAAGAAGATCTCCCTCCTTTTGGTTTAGAAAGCCCTTCCTAGCTTCGGGTCATAATTCCTGAGATCTCTTCTCAAACCTGACTTTCTAAAGGCTGCCATAACTTTTAATTCCTTCACCAATTCCAGAGAAAACAGTCATGCACATGGGCATAACTTCCAGGTTCAGGGACTATTGTAAAAGGAAGGATTCTAGTGCCCCAGTTCCTGTTTGGGGACCAGTGAAGCTGAATGAGTTGAGGTGGAGTAGTGGACTGTTGCATGGGGAGATGGTCACAGAGCCAGTTCTCTGAGTGGCTCACTCTTAACAGCCAATGTGGACACAAGTCTTGCACAATGCAAAGGCATTTTTTTTTTCTTTTTAAGAAGGAGCACGTGGGGAGAGTGAAGGAACGAACATTTAGTTTACCTGGGGAGCTTCAAAGACATGCTCTCACCAGTGTACCACTCCCATAGCTCTTGGGTTAAAAGATTTGGAGAGGTCCCAGACACAGATATTTTTGAAGTGCTTTAGGTTTGAGCATCAAAATAAATAATGGCAGTGTTGGATAATAAAGTCCATAAAATGAATTAAATATCCATGGGTTCATGATGATTATAATAAATAGCTGACTAAATAAATAAATGGGAGAAGCAATAGTGTTTCACTACAAAGCAATTACAAATAGTAAATACAGAAAGATTGAGGGAATAGAAAATCACCCTAGAACAGCGTAAGAATTATTATGGGCAAGATGCACCAATGAATGGAACATTAGTGGGGAAAAGGAAAATAAAAAGGTTATTTGCAAAGTCTTAAAGCTTTTCCCCAAGTTATATATTAATGACCAAAGGGAAAATTGTAACTTTACAATGGGTAAGCCCAGCAGACATCACCTTAACCCAATGATCAAGGTTAACATGGCTGGTAATAAGGTAATAAGATACTGCCATCATGTACCTCCTCATGGGCTGTGAAGGGCTTAGCACATCAGTGGTATCCTTCCCAGGAATGCATAACCACAATCTTATCATGGGGAAATATCAGAAAAACCTACAGTGGGGGACATTTTACAAAACACTTGACCAGGACTTTTCAAGGGTGTCAAGGTCATGAAAGAAAAATATTTGAGAATGAAGAAACAAGATAAGTAAATGCAAGGGAATCTTTGACTAGATCTTGGAGGAGATAAAGGATATTATCAGAGAAACTGGTAAGATCTCAATAAAGCCTGCAGTTTAATTAAGCATTGTACTATTAATTTCTTAGTTTTGAAAATTGGACCTTAATTAGGAAAACTTTCAGCATTAGGGGAAGCTGGATAAAGGGTACCTGGACTCAAGTTTTCTCTAATCTAAAATTATTTAAAACAAATGTTACTATATAAATAACACACATCTGAATGCGTGCTTATATATACATATATAAATATATATTATTTAAAAAGAAGCTCCTTAGGAGGTTCTAATGTTAAAAAGCTCCTTAGGAGTTTATGATATGCAAACAGGCTTGAGAAGACTGAAGTTACCTGCTGAAGTTTCAGTTTTTAACTAATGTGACGCTCTTTCCATCTGAGCATGTGGCACCCAGGGAGAGATTCCTTTGTCTGGCTTCAGGCACACAGTCTCACTCATAGACCATCCAAGCTGCAGTACTTGAGCATTTCAGCCCAGACCACAGTGCTTTAGCACTCTACAGGTATTAACTTTAACACTCACAATACTCCCTGAAAGAGATATACTGTTATTACTCATATTTTACAGATGAGAAAATACATGCCCAGAAAAACCAAAGACATTTCAGAGCTGGTTGACCATTGACTCTTTATACTCAGAGTGAAGTTCTATGTCTTAGAGAAGCTCCTGTCCCCAGGTAGGATAGCTAAAATAAAGTTACTTGGTTTCTGCTGGGATCATCAGCACATGACTGGGAGCTAGCTTGTCTAGGCTATATTATTCCAGGCCCCCTGCTACAGAGGTGCCCCATGTGTGATGCTTACTCTGTGCCGCTGGTCATGATGGTAAGTAGATGCCTGAGGCTTGTTTATAATTCTGCTCACAACTGTGAATGGCAGCATGCGTCTACAATGCCCCATTTTTTTAATCTTCCAAAGCAAGTTGTACAATTGGGAGGAAACCTCACAATATTAACAAGCAAGAGAGGATACTTCAATTTTGGGGTATAGATGAGGTTCAGCATATGCTACCCCAAAATACTTGAAGAAGCAACAGAAGAAGGTCACTCCCACTTTCCCCTCACCCCTCTTCCATGAAGTAGATCTTAAAGGAATTCTTGACCTTCCTCTAAAGTGGATCATAAAGCTTTTATCCAGAAATACACACACACACACACACACACACACTCACTCAGAGGAAAGGAACAGCCTCATCCTCAAAGACCCAGAGATGCAAAGAGGAGTCTGAGTTAAGATCTGGTAACTCCCACCCAATGCCTCATCATTAGATCATACATTTTTTGCCCTATCATCTTTCTCCACTACTATTCTCCTCTTCTTCAAACTTAGCATAAAAATATGCAGGTTCTTTTATTTCATTGGGTCTCCATTTCTGAAGGCTCCCCACCCAAATCTTACATTAAATGAATGTGTATGCTTTTTGTTGTTAATTTGTCTTCTGTTATGAGATCCTCAGTCAAGAACCTTGTGATGAGTGAGGACAAGAAATGATTTTTTCTCATCCACAGTATCATCTAGGTTGTCCGTGCTCACTGGATTTGGGGCCAAACTATCCAAAAGGCTGAAATTGTCCCAAAAAAAGCATAACATCTTTGTCTTTCTCTAGAGTGCTCACTCTCTTTATGTACACTTCTATTTCTGATGTGGTGCCTGGCTATAGTTGGTACTCAGGAAATGTTTGAAGAATACAGTTGAGCTAATAGCTGTCAAGTGTCTAGGTTGTTCTGCAGTTGGCTTGTGTCAGAAGCCTTTGGGGTCACCCTGTAGTATTCAAAATAAAATGTACCTACAACATCCTTTCCTAAATAGGAAAGAGAGTGGAATGAATCTGACAGAACTTTCCTATGTTCATATATGAATACACAAGCAGCGGAACTCTACATCATATACAACCACAAGAATGGGATCCTAATGAGACTAAGTTATACTCCATGTATGTATAATATGTCAAAAATACACTCTACTGTCATGCATATGTAAATGGAACAAATTTTTAAAAAGAACATTAAAAATTATCTGCTGTAAGTTCAGAAGTCCCGCCTATTCACAATTACTCTGCTACCTTGATTTCTTGGCTTTGGAACCTCTTTAGAAGGGAATTGGTTGCACACTTGCAAATCTTGGTACGAACATGTATCTGGAGCACACAGTAACAAGAACCTGTAGCTGCTTATCCTTCATATGACAAAGAGCCATGATGAGTCACCTGAGCCCCACGTTGGCCCCCCAAATTTAGACTCTTTGGGTGATGTCATAACATCTCAGAATAGACCAGTGATATCCATGGGAGTCGGAGGAAGGCAATGAAAACACCCAGTGACTGGCAAGAGTTGATCAAATCATGGCAAAGCTGGAGAAACAATAAGATTTCAGGAAGAAATACAATAATATGCTTTAATTCTACTTCATAAAATATAAATCACATAGGTGGCAATACCATTCCACATCTGTCCACCATAAGTATCTGATTCTGCACAGTGGACTATCTCCAAGTAGAAACTTTTCCCTGGTACTTATTGCTGGCAGTTTTATTAATGTTCACTAGCTAAGAATTCTAGCAGAATCAACTCTCTGGTATTCACGATACCTTTGAGATGTCCTTCACATTATGGATGAGATATTAATTTAGTTCCATGACAGTGATCACTCTGAATCATTACCCCACTAATTAATACTCAAGAAATGATGGGTAACAGAGAGTTGTAAACTTGGTAATGTGCTAAGTATGACCAGAAATAAGATTATTAGGTAGAATTTAAATGCTTGGCCCATTACTATCGCTAATAATTTACAATGGAAAATGAGGTTAAAAATACTCATCATAACTTAGTTTAGAAAGCAACGATAACAGATCTTTATAGTGCAATTTATAGTCCATCCAAGGAGAAAGGATTTGGCTTCCTACATAGATACGGCATGATTTAAGTGTCTACTGTCCACAGAATAATATATTTCGATGCTGTCTCTGGTGCAACATGGCATTTATTTTCTCCAGCTTTCTGAACACTGATGAGCATGAAGTCTGGCAATGGGGGAAGGGTCAGAGCTGATACCTGAGCTCTCCTATGAGGACACAATGCTGGCCCTGGCTGGGAATGAGACAGTAGGGCCACCATTGACTTCTGGGCCTCCCTCAAAATCTGAATTTGCAATTTGCTAATTACACTCTTCAATCACCTGGCACTTTTTGTCTTGGGACAAAAGTTCTGAACTAATCTCTTAGATACCCCCAAGGAAAAGTCTTTTGTTTATCATGGAACCAGCCTATACTGAACATATACTATGTTCCAGACACGGTGACAATGGCTAAAGATACAAATGGGGACTGAGACATGACCCCTTTTCTTAAGGGGCCAAGAAACAAATGAAGGAAGTAGACCAACTGGTCACGGAGGTTGGGCAGCATAGAGGTAGAGGAAGGCCCAGTGGGCCCCAAAGTTCTGACATGTGTCCAGGAGGATTTGAGGAAGTGGAAGGTTGAAAACTTTGGTGCCTGAGCCCTAGAGACCTAGATTCAAATCCTGGGTCTGCTACTTATCTGCTGTAAGACCTTGGTGAGCTGTTTCAGTCTTTATATAAAATAGTGATACTAATGATGCTCACCTCAGCAGATTATTTCAGACTTCAACAGAATAACACACGCGTTCATGCTAGGCACAGTGCTGGTGTGAGATATGTGCACACAAAATTTCAGCCATTCATATTATTAGTAAAGAAATAGTAGTAATCAGCCAGATTAAGAAACTTAGGGGAGCGGCCTTCCCAGCTGAGGGCACAGGGAAGGTATCTGCAGTGTGATTTCCTTGACAAGATTTTCAGTGTGGTTCAAATAAATCTGTGTGACTGGAGGAGACGTGACTACAGGAGCTTGTGCAAGCCTGATTCTGAAGGGCTAATGGGTGCTAAGCTTGGAAATGTAGACTCTATTTTTAAAGCTTTGGGGCTGGGCCACTGAGCAGTTTCAAGTGGCAAAGGTCAGATCTGTGGTGTTGCCTGGCTGCACAGTGATGTTTGAAGAGAAAAAGATCAGGATTGGAGAGAGCAGTCAGGAGGCGATGGATCTAACAAATCCAAGAAGAAAAGTTCTGGCCACTCAGATGACTTTTAGTCAGTGTTTGATTCTTCCAGGTCTTGAATATGTCCCTCATCTGCCAACATGGCCATTTATATACCTAATATATAATCTATCTATACATAATCCTAAAAGTAATTCAAGCCAGTTGGGTTGGGTGAGAAGGCCACAGCTCCAGGAGAGCTGGATAGAAAATGGCAGCTTCAGGTTTGTAGGGGTGAATCTCCTACCCACCCTTAACTTGGAGATCATGCATTGCTTAGCTGTTCACTTCTCTGAGCTGTAATCTAGGCCCTACTTCCTCTCCCACTGCCTCCCCTCCCTCACACCACCCGTGTGGCTGCTGATATCCCCTTTGAGTCACCACCACCCCACCCTGTTGGATATCTCGATGGGAGTGAGTTCAGTGCTTTGCCTCTCTATTCCTCAGCTTTCCTGAAAATAAGAAGGTGATGGTCAAACTCTTCTGCAAAGTATGTGAGAGTTATATTTAGACTGTAAAGTAGGATGATTGTATCTTAGACCAGAGGTTGCCAAGCTGCATATTTGCCAAGGGCTCTTTTGTTGAAAAGAAATCCTGTGCGATTGACAGCAGGGTGCTCTCTCCAGCCCTTCCCTTCCAGGTGATACCCAACACTTCTCCATGTTTCTGACAGGACTCCAAGAATAGGGATCCTTTTGAAGAGTCCTTGCTGAAAGCATCTCATGCAGACAACTGCTGAACCTTTGCAATGGCAGCTGAGGAACAGAAACCCAGAGCCAGTGGCAGCATATGGTGCACTGACATCTTAATTTCCTTGTAAGTATCGTTCCATAATCGTTTCTATCCTACTGTACATGAAGTTGCAATGAACTAACTGAGTAAGGAAAATGGCAGGTTACTTGCCTTTCGTTTGTTTTCCATAATAAATGGAATATTTCCTTGAACACTCTAAAGCATTAACATTTCAACTTATTTTTGCTTTTTCTTTCCAGCACCCTGATGGCTTGGAAATGTATTACATAATTATATCTACCATATAACCATTGACGACTCTTTGCATGTCTGTAGTGCTGTTCTCGCTGCCTTTGTTAGGCTGTTGGTTTGAAGAGGCAGTTTGCTTTTTTGTACCATCCTCCCTACTTTTTGCACATAAGTTGTTAAACAGGGAAACAATGCCGGTGAATTAAGTGATGAGGAACTGGGTGAGGATCCAAGCTAACTTGCTTCGTGTTGCCATGTACCAGGCGCTGTTCCAAGACATGTATTAACTTATTTAGTCCACCCACAATTCTCAGAGGCAGTCTATTATCATCATCACATCCACTTCTACAGGTCTGGAAGCTGAGACATAGAGCCATGAAGTGCCTTGTCAAGGGCACCCTAGGTTGGCATGTGCTAAACTGGGCTTTACCCTTGCAGTCTGGCCCTGCACAGGACACCCTTGCAAGTAGGTCTCTGTGTCCAGACCATTCCCTCTTTGTGACGTGACTCTGTCATATTCACCAGCTCTGTTATTATGTTGAACTTTTGCATTAAAAATGGTAGGAGAAGAGTGGCAAAATGGTAATGGCATTGCTATGGTTTTTGAATGCATCCACCAAAACTTGGGTTGAAGTTTAATCCTTATAGTGAGGTATTAAGGAGGGAAACCAGGTGGGACCTGTAAGAGGTGATTGGTTCATGAAGGTTCTGCCCCCATGAATGGATTAATGGATTAATAGATAGAGGATTAATGGGTTATCTTGTGGGTCTGTTATGAAAGCTACTTTGTTGGTGTCTTGTGTGTGCCCCTCTCACTGTGTGTTGCCTTGTGCTGCCCCAGGTCTGCATAGCCCTATCAGCAAGAAGGCCTTTACCATATGCACCCTTTCGACCTTGTACCTCCCTGCCTCCAGAGCCCCGAGTTAAATAAAGCTTCATTGTTTATAAACAGCCAGTTTATGGTATTCAGTTATAACAACAGAAAGCAGACTAGCATCATTAATTTCCAGGCATGATTAAATATTCTTTCTCATCCTTGTTTTAAACCTCCAAATTGTAGCCTTTGCCCAACGATCTATATGGCTTTTGAGCCATTGTTGGGTTTAAAACTCATGAAGGCATAGGCAAGCATGAATTTTAACCAGCAAGTTTAAAATACAACAGCCCCAGGTCTGACCATTTGAAGATCAGGAGTGAGGCTATGTGTAGGCTATTGGGCATTCCTGAAAATTGGGTGCTTTCTGAATTTATTGACCTGAGTACTTAAAATTACAAGTGAGTTTTTAAGTGGGCTTCCACACATCAGGCCCTGAATACTGTGAGGCTTTGCTGGCACACACAGTGGCACTGCCTGGGCACACGCCAGGAGGGAGCTCAAGGCAGCCACAGACATGTGCACATGCTGCCTTTAAAGTGATACATCAAAATAATTGTGCCTGTGCTTTTTGGCCTTAGAACTGCAAACTGAGGCTACTGATGTGGCAAGAGAAAGAGGCTCAGAGGGATATTTTAATTTTAGAAAACAGGCTTCACTGTTCAAGGAATTTCCCTCTTTAATTCATTTAAAAATACAACCTTCCTTTCAAATGAGAAGAAAACTAATATTTCTTAATGCTTGTTCATTGTTAATATTATGCCAATTATTGCATTACTTTTGGCTGATAAATATTCCGAGCATAAATGAAGCCCATAAGATGGATTAATTCTCTGGGAGTACAAACAAAAACTTTCAATATTTTATATCACATAATTAAATGCTGTTTGTTGTTTTTAGAACCAGAACTTGGGACATGCTAATTAATTGCTTCAAGAAGACAGACATGTTTCACGGTTGATATTCAGAAGCAGAATATTTATAAGCCCTGTACAACACTTATGACAAATTACACTTGCAGAATAAATCCTACCTGCAGAAGTCTGGGGGCACCATGCCATAAACATTGATCCTGTCACACAGCTCCAGAGCAATTGTCATTGTGAACCAGCCAGTGCTGAGCCAAGTATTGGAGATCTTCCTGGAAGAAACAGTGATTAAGTCTGCAATCTGGTAAAATAGTCATCAAATCCATTACCACCTTAAATTCTTTCTGGAGCAAAGCTGACCATAATCAGACAGACAGATACAGATGTTCTCCCTCCCTCCCTCCTTCCCTCCTTCCCTCCCTCCCTCTCTCTCTCTCTCCACTTGGTAAATATGCAGAACTTTACCAAATTGATCTCTCTTATCAACAGCACCATACTACATGGTATAATCATAACCGATATTGGCATACTATCACAGTGGGTTCGTGACACTAAAGGATGCTCAGAAGACTTCTATATCACCAAAGAAAATGATTAATGTTTCAGTGTTTACATATGTGTTATCATAACTCAATTTCTTATAAGATGGCAAGGTATCTGTGGGACAATTTTTTTTTTATTAACTAGATTATTTGAGTCTAAGTAGAAATTTTCCTTGTACTCCAAGCTGGCTAGATAATGAAGAATTAATTAATTTTCATTGCTGGAGATGGAATCAAGGGCCTTGTGCATGCAGGTGAGGCAAGTGCTGTACCACTGATTCCATCTCCAGTCATGACAATGAATAATGTGAAAATGAGCAAACATGTGGATAGGTCTATCAATCTATTGATCAATTGATCAATCTCAAGGTCAAAGCTTGTCTTCAAGTAAACAAATTAACACCAATGTTGGGATGGAACATCTTAGGAAAAAACATACTTATTTGGGAAGGGACTAATGACAGAGGAAAAGAACCATATTTTATGGTTCTTTTATTTAACTGCTTATATTTAACTGAGACTTTGCTTTATTTTCTCTTAGAACACTCAAGGCCTTCTGAAAATTTTTATGGGAAGTCAAAAATTAACAAACTAAAGGAATGAATCTGTGTATTCCACATTCATTAATTTGCTGGTCACACAGCTGCATTGAGCAATATGCCAAGCCTAAGGATAACTGTAGAGACCTAACACCAAGGTCTAATTTGACCCTGTGAGATGACTCGGTCTCCCATGCTACGCTGCTATGGATATTAATTTCAATTCTTTGGGGGTTGCCACTTTTGCTTTTTTTCCCAGTGCTTATGGCATGCCTCATTAGCCAGTTTCAAACACCTTATCCCCAAGGTCAGACTGTCTGACTTTGCCCAGCCACAGCACCAGATGTGATGTGAATAACAAAGTTGCAGAAAGGCTTTTCTATTGGCGGTGTGTAGCACCCCTCCCTGAGAAGAAGGAAGACTTGTTAAGCAGTCTGCATTATTTCCATTTCAAATAAGGACCAAAAAAAAATTTAAGGAGTCCTTTGTTTCATCAAATACCTGGCAGGCATTGGTGATTCAGTTATTTCCAAAGGGGGGTTTCAAATTTTTAGTTCTTAAGCCCTTTGCTTAGTTTTTTCTCCTTCATTCCATTCCATCCCATCCTGACCCAGTAATGTTCCAGGAAGTGCATTTAAATGCTCCTAAAGATGGGAACAACACAGGCTTGAATCTTTCCTGTTTCTATCATAACCAGCTGGATGACCTGAGGCAGGCAGTTTGTTGCTGATTTCTGACCCTTGGTTTCTTATCTATAAGGCAGACACGGGAAGCTCTGTCCTCTGGGCTAAATGAGAGAACTAAATGAGAGAACACCCATGAAAAGTGTTCAGTGTAGTGTGTTGATACATCATGATCCCTTCCATCTCTTTTGGTTGCTAGAAGTAAATACTTCAACCATTCCTCTCAGTGCTTTTTAGTATGAAGAAAATCCTTCTAGTACTGTGCTACAGGGGTCTTATGTAGAAGCCATCATCAGTAGTCAGAGCAGCAATTATAAAATTCAGAAGCTTCCAGCCCACAGAAGAATTAACAGTCTCCCTCAGTTCTCACGAGGGCTTATATTCACAAAGACTTGGAGGCTGAAGGAGATTGCATGGAGCACAACTTACTGAACTGTTAAGGGTAAGGAGAGGATGTGACTTCCCTTAAGTTAAAGCCAGTCTTTGCCTCTGTGCTGTGATAATGTCTTGGCCAGTTCTAATCTGGGTGAATAATAACTGGGAGGATGTGGAGCCCTGGAATACAATGACATTCCCTTATATCCACAGCATCTTGATCTAGGAATCACACCTATATCCTCTATGCTTTTAAAGCTACTGGAAGCATCAAAGAGGGCTTTTCCCTGGGGGGTGGAGGCTGTCCTGTAATTTTTGTTCTCTTGTGTGATGTAGTGGAGATCACAAGCCACAGCCTTCAACACAGGAGGATGTGGCTCTACAGAAAAAGGCTTCATGGGTAAAAATGGGGAGAATATAAAGTAGAGGAGTAAAGAAACTACAGTGAGAGTTCTTTAAAGTGCCACTTAAAATTCCCCAGACTTCCTAAATAATAGCCTTTTGGGATCACGTGCTATAGAAATACAACTGCTTTGTACTTTCTTTCTAAAAAGATTTCAACACTTTTTTTTTTCCAACAAAGGAATATCTACTGTTTTTACACTTAATCAGCTGTAATGAAAGAATATGAAGAGCTGTCATGTGCTTATTAGGGAAAATTATCAGATATTCTTTTATATGATGAAGTAACACACTGAGCTGATAATTCTATAGTGCACACTAAATTACAATTAAAGGCCTTTCTGCTCCACCAGAATCTCATTTATAATCTCTATGGAAATATTCTTCCTGCAGTTATTTCATTTATGCTTCCTTTATCTAATTACTATAATATTGGTTCTGAATAATATTTTCCTAATGTACCCTTATTCAATTATAAAGTTATTTTCAAGTACAGTTACTTTCTAATATCAAAGAATACTACTTGGCCATCTATGTCATTTGTCATGCTTCTTAATTGCAGATTGTTCCTGAGCCATTTTTTTCCTCCACTTTTAAGTAGGGTGAGACTTCTATAAATCAAAATCTATTGAATTATCACATTTATTCAAAATATTAGCCTGAAATAAATGTCCTGATCATGAGATTTGCAAATTAGATATTCCATACTTTATGTACCTTCAATACATGCTACTATTTTATTGGGTTTCAAGAAATGCATACACAGAGGAAATATGGTTACACTCTAAATGTTTTGTGCTTCAATTTACAGAAATAGTTTTATTCTGAAAGACTATTTCTGACTTGATTCTTTTAGTTTGGAGCAGGCTGCAGGTTAAGAAAATACACATATAAAAAGATTGAGTCAACAATATGAGCTTTTTGAAAACAGTTTCCTAACCAGGTGCAGTGGTGCACATCTGTAATCCCAGTGACTCGTGAGGCTAAGGAAGGAAGGATCACGAGTTCAAAGCCAGCCTCAGCAACTTAGTGAGGCCCTAAGCAACTTAGTGAGGCCCTAAGCAACTTAGTGAGACCCTGTCTCTAAATGAAAAATGAAAAGAGCTGGAGATGTGGCTCAGTGGTTAAGTGCCCCTAGAATCCAATCCCTGGTACCCCCCCATTTTTTTTTTTTATAAAAACAGTTTCCTAAAGGTAAAAAGCATAAGCTTCTAGAAGAGTCAATACAAATTTATAAGTGTGATCCATCCAACTAGGATTGAGTGGGTCCCAGTAGATGACTGTTTGTGGAAAGGGACTCAGGAGCTTATCTGCAAAGATTTTGCTGGGATGACCAGGGAGGTGGAAGCAGTGAGCAGAAAGCTTTCACAAGTAGGATGTGTCTTGATGTGAGATTGTGTCCTGAAGATCCTAAGTGACAAAGGTTGGGATGGTTGTCTCCAAGTTATCTACTTAACATGATCCCTTAAGAAGATTCAGAGCCATGTATAGTTATCCTCAATGCCCATCTCTGTGGCAGAGTTTCAGGAATAACTTAAATTTAGCAAATAGCCATTCAACAAAAAAGAGAGAAGTGTTTTCTAATGAAGAGTTTCTACTTATTTTGAAATTTCCACAGTCTAGCTATTGTGAATTGTGCCGCTATGATCATTGATGTGGCAGTATCCCTATAGTACGCTCTTTTAAGATCCTCAGGGAATAGTCCGAGAAGGGCGATAGCTGGGTCAAATGGTGGATCCATTCCCAGTTTTCCCAGGAATCTCCATACTGCTTTCCAAATTGGCCTCACCAATTTGCAGTCCCACCAGCAATGTACAAGTGTACCCTTTTCCCCACATCCTCGACAACACTTATTGTTGTTTGACTTCATAATGGCTGCCAATCTTACTGGAGTGAGATGGTATCTTAGGGTGGTTTTGATTTGCATTTCTCTGACTGCTAGAGATGGTGAGCATTTTTTCATGTACTTGTTGATTGATTGTATGTCCTCCTCTGAGAAGTGTCTGTTCAGGTCCTTGGCCCATTTGTTGATTGGGTTATTTGTTATCTTATTGTTTAATTTTTTGAGTTCTGAAATTTCCAACCAGTAAAATCAAGGCGTACACACATAGTCCCCTCCTTCTTCATCTCTTATAAAATACTTTCTTGATTAAATAACTCATTCACACGAGTAGAAGTCTCTCTTATTTGTAGGTATTAAAGGGATTTACATGACTGGGTTTTGTGGCTACTTGGAATGATGGTCAGGTCTAACCACGGGGCTGCTGGGCCTTCCTAGAAGGGGGCCATGTGGTTACTAGCAGCAGTGCCTCTCCACTCTCCCCTGGACCCCAGGCCTACCCTGCCAGTGCCATCCCTCACACCATCACAAGGCTTCCAGGATTTACAAAGGTAGCTCTTCCACACAAATAGTTTGGGGATGGTGTACTTTAGTCTTTAAGAATGTTCTCCAATAATATGCTGACTATGCAGACAAATAATAGATTCAGTAATTTATATTCTTTATTTCACTTATCTCTGTATTTTTAGGATAAGAAACTGATTCAACAACAGTTTTTATAAGAGTAAATCACATCTCTAAATGTATATTAACCACACAAGTACATGTTTTAGAATTAAGGAATCACGGAAATTTAATCATTAGACCAGTCCAGGACTGATAGTTACTTTCACTTGTAAGTTCACTCAGTCTCTAAAATATTTGATAACATGTCCAAGGCCATGTGATAACACCTGACATCCAACCCATAGCTGTAAGTTTGAGCCACACTGCACTGGAGTCCTAGGTGACTCTCTGTCTTTTGTTCCATTTAGATCTGGCTGGTTGGTGACACGTCATCTCTTGACCTTGTCTTGTGCTCCATTCCTCAGCCCTCCTGAGTGCAGCCACAGGGAGGCTTTTCTCCAACCCCCTTCCTGTTCTCTCAACTGATGGGGGGAGGCTCCCCCCATCCCAGCTCCTTCCTTCCTTGGATAAATCCTGATTGGTCTGGGTCTCAGCCTAAGTATACCTTTTTCAGAAAGATTTCCCTCAGTAATTTAAAAAATTTTCAATCTATAGTGAGAAATACATTTTATGTCATGATTGAAAATACATACATATGTGCATAAAATATGTACATATGTGTATATAAATGTAAATGTTTCATTTTGTTTATTTTTCTAAAGTAGTTTTTCTTTTTGCAGTACTGGGGATTGGACCCAAGAGTTTTCTACCTTTGAGCCATACCCCACCAGCCCTTTTTATTTTTTATTTTGAGATAGGACTCTCTACATTGTTGAGTCTGACCTTGAACTTGTCCTACTGTCTCAGCCTCCAGATTCTCTGGGATAAGAGGTATGGCCACCATGCCAGGCTCCACTGGTTTTTAGTATACTATTTCAACTAATATATTTTCAGTTTTAATTAACATTTTAGAAAACACTGCCCTAGTCCATAGTGTGTCTCCTGCTTTACATGTTACAGCATCATTTTCTTTCCCTCACATGACCCTCAGCACACCGGCCACTGCTTGGGGAGTGTCTAAGACTTTATATTCTTGGAGGGCAGGGTCTTGATTTTGAATGCATCCCCAGTGGCAGGTGTAATGCTGAGCAAGTAGTAGGTACTCAATAAATATCAGTTGGCTGAGTAAAATTTTGCTTTTGAAAGGGAAAAACAAAACCATACACTTATTTTTGATAAATGTTCTTATAAGTAAAGCAAAATACAATAATGAAATATTGCATTTTTTTTACTAATATTGGTTACAGCTTTTCAGCCTTTTCCTCAAAATAGGGATTTGGCCCTAAATTATCCGTACAGTGGTCTCAATGCTTCATTTCACTATGCTTTATAAATTCAGCTTGAGCATCCCAGTCTCCAGGAGAACCCTAAGGATGAGTTGTCTCAATGACGTGAGCAGTGGGGCCCACGACACAGGCCCTTAGCAAAAACTTTGCCTCTGGTGAATCAGTCAACACTGAGATGCTCCATCCCTGCACCCTTGGCCTCCCTCCACCTGAGCCTCTGTACCTGTCTTTGCCAGTCTCCTGCTTGAACAGCTCATCGAAATGCAACATCTTATGGCGTGTGATCATGAAGGCTTTTAGCCGGGGCAACACCTGGCTCAGGAGCTGCAGATTGTTGTACACCTGTCCCTTGCCATCTCGCCTCATGTAGCTGCTGGGGCCCCAGAAGATGAACACGGTGCCCTGGCTCACGTTGAGCAGGTCGTGGCGGTTGCGGAGGATCCTCTGGATGCTGGAATGAGCGATGACCCTCAGGCTGGTGCGATTGCCCACATCACGCCCATAGCCACGGGTGGGGGCGTCATTCATGCGGATGACACACTCTGTCTGGTCAATCTGGGGGCCTTGTCGACTGTGCAGCAGATGCCCTGAGCTGGTCACCAGGGCACAGTCTCTGCAGTGCATTTTCAGGGGCTGGAAGCAGGGGAGAGAAGGACACTGTCAGGATGAAGGGCAAAGGACATAACCTTCAGTTGCTACCAGCAGGTTACTTTCCTGCCGCAGGGTCAGGGGGTTCCAACTCCCTTCTCTCTCCTACGCCAGATTATATCCCATCTGCTGTGAATTCATGGATCCTTACGTTCTCTTCTGAACTGGTGAAAGGGAAGTTTGGACAAGAGAGAAGGAGCTGGCACACTGATCTGCTAAACATTGGCTAGAGGCTTTCCTGATGTTAAATAACCACATTGACACGTTTACTCAGTGAGGCTGCCATCATGGTGATTTTACAGAGGAGGGTAACTCAAGCTTAGAGAAGTTAAGAAATTTTCCCAAAGACGAGTAACAAAGGCAAACTCTCAAAACTAGGTTTTTCTGAATTCAAAGTTACCCCCAGGCAGAAGAGAAGACCATACTGCAAATTGCTCTGACACTGGTTTTGATGCTGTTATTGAAAAATTATGTGTTTACTAATATTCCTGGATGCGGTACAAACATATTTACTCTAAATAAACATCATATAGGAATCACATGAAGATGTCATGCAGGTTGTAGCCCCTTCAGTGCCATAATTTTGAAATGACAATTAAGATCATTAGTCTCACTTAAATGGCAGGGGAGCAGAGAGGGAAACTGAATTGGTCCGTTTTTCACAAATGAAAGGAAAGTCTAAATTCAGAGCTGCAGATCTCATCCAGGAATTGCAGAGCCTGGGTTCTTCTCTCATCTGCAGTCACCTTGTACCCTGGGAGGTCCTGGCTGCAGTGCCCACCAGCGACAACTCCAATAGCAGTGCTCAGTTCAACATCCTGAACTAGTGATTTGCTTTCTGAACACCTATGTTCTAAGAAATTAAACATTCCCCTTGTTCATCTTTAATGAGAACTATCTCTTAGTTGCTTTTAGAAGATAATGAAATTAGATCCTGAGGCCAAGGCCAATAAGTGCAAAAGAAAACAATCAAGATGCTCCGAAGGAAAGCTGCATTGTTGGTTTTCACCCAGAGTCTGCCCTTCTAACTTCTCTAGCTTTGAGAAAGACACACTAGATGCACAGGTTTGGGAAATCAGACTCAACTTAGTGCCACATATATTCAGTCTTGTATTTACTCTGGAAGTTTCCCAGAGCCATGGCTCTGACTTCAGAACCTGAATGAGAGCACCTGAGGGCAGTTGCCTTCCCTTATCGCATAAGACCCAAGAACACAGGTTCTTGGCTGTGGCAGGATGGGTCCAGCTTTTTTCTACCACCTACTAGCTGTGAAGCCTTGGTAAATCACTAATCTCCATAAACCTGTTTCTTCATCTCTAACTGAGGAAAACAGCCCACTCTACCTGGGTAGAATTAGCAAAAGTAGATACCTAGAGTGTTAGATTGAGTCATTTGATTGCCAATATTTGATCTGCAAAATTAGCAATTGCATGTGGTTGAATCCAATCCTTAGCATAGGATTTGGCACAGTGATCATTCAATAAATGACAGGGGCTCTTAGAATTAGCTAGTGTGGAGCACATTGTAAGTACTCACTAAATCAGTGCTGAGCACTTCGGGTTTGTAATTGACACATGGGCTTGTGAAAGGGAGAGTCAACCATTGCAAATTCTCATCATTCATACAACATCCAATTGCTCTGAGATGACAGGCACTGTGCTAGGCAATCTGAATGCAAAGATAGGGAGGAGAAAATCCTTGAAAGCTTGCATTTTTGTGAGGGACGGTGGGTCAGTGAGAGTGCATTAATGTGTGACAGGGGACGAGGAGGGGGCTCTGCTGGAAGTATGAGTGATAGGGTTGTTTAGAGCACAGCAAAGCTGAGAGTATAAAGAGTCAAGTAGCTAATATTTATTGGGTGCTTTCCACATGCCAGGCTGTTCTGAGCTTTTTATACAGTATATTAATCCTTCAAGTAATTTTATAAGGTAGATATTATATTATCACTTCTACTTTACAAATGAGAATATCAAAGGATAAAAATGTAAAGAAACTTGCTCAAGATCATACAATTAGGAAATGGGAGAATTGGGATTAGAACTCAGGAAATCTGACTTAACAGCCAATGGGACCCAGCATTGTATCACTGCAGTGCAGTAGAATAAATAGAGAGTCACAGGATGTTTGCTTGGCTCATTGCCTACCTTCTTTCCTCCCTCCCAGAAACCCAGTTATATGGATGCAGTAAGTGAAAAAAGTCTTCTATCCAATACCTGCACTCTTTGGAGGATCATTCACAGTAGACTTGTCCAGGTAGACCCTTAAGGCCATGATGGCAAAACATGGTTAAGGCCTGACTCGCCTCTTGAGGAAAAGCCACATTCCAGTTGCCCAGAAAGTGGCCTCTGTTCTTCTCAGGAAACTGCTGGAACATGGAGTCCTGAATCCCTTAGGTGAACTGCTGGGGTGGGGGCAATTTCAGTGGCCAAAGGATGAGGAAATACTTCACTCTCCTCTTCCTCATTTTACCTGCCATTCTGTACACGAATAATGATGAGGGAGAGTTCAGTGGTGATTTATTCAATGATAGTGTTCCTACTATGTGCCAGACACTGAACTTGGAGCTACAGATAAAATGATCAATGAGAGCGCACAATCCACGGGGAGGGTGCTCCCAGACGAACAATTACCTCACAGTGACCGCACAGTGAGCACCATAACTAATCAGGCACAAGGGGCCACGGGATCAAAGATAAGGGAACATTTGAGCCTGTCCCAAAGAACCAAGTAGTGGGAGCATGACAGAAGGAATCCTGCCATGGAAATTAACACAGGAAGCAATTTTAAAAGGGAGAGAGCAGTCGATGTTGTCATAAGCCATGGTAGGACAAGACTTCAGAAGTGTTTTTGGATTTGATGACTTTGACTGAAACAGTCTCAGTTAACAGAGGTGACAGTCTGACTGTGGTTAGAAGTGAGGAGTAGAGGCTGAAACCTGTCTTTCAGGGCAGGCTAGGTTTCCTGACCATGCCACACTCTGTGATTACCAGATGCCACCAGAGCACATTGCAGCTGACCTGATCCCAGACAGCCCTTCCCCATCTGTCCTGCCCACTGGCCTGAGCTATGTATTACCAATTGCCTTGGACACTGACACTCATTCTTTGAGTTGTGCAGATGCACCAAACAATGCAGAAAGACTGAAGTCTGAATTACGCCTTAAGTGCCTTTTGGTGAGTGGTGCCAATAAAATGACAGTAGCTGTTCTAAACCTAATGTTTTACTCCCAGCAGCTGAGAAGAGCATGTACCCAAGGCAGAACAACTTCCAAAGGAGGAAATGAAATCTATTTTCTGCATTCAGAGGGAATAACGATGTCTTGGAAGCAGAATGACTAAAAATCATACAAACTGTGTGACCTTTTTCTTAGGATGTGTTCTCAGAGACAGCCATATTCCTCCATGGCTAAGTCCCCTTAGGAGCCTTAGTGTCTTAATGGCTCGAGTGAAAATATTTATGCCATGGTGAGTCAGGATTCTTGAAGTAATGCTTACATGTTCCTTCCTTAAGTACTAGGATGCTGGGCTGACCAATCACTGAGTAGAGCATGGGAAGGTGAACCCTCGAGGCTCTGCTGTCAGCCTAGGCGATGAAGCGTCACTGAGGAGGGCACAGGAGGTAGGTGACCCCCAATGGATTCTCTGCCTAATAAGACCTTCTCTTTGGCTTCTCCCTCATAGTATTTAACCTCCCAGATCCTGTGGGACATTTTCCTTAAAGTCCCATTTGGTGAGGAACTTCATCCATTGGTAGAAAACAAAGTCACCCATATTAGGTCACTCCAATCTTGGTAATCTCTTTTCCATCCTGACTCATAAAAATCATTTTAGTAATACTGAATAGACAGAAGGTGGATAAATGAGGGAATGAAAACCAGCCTCTTATCCTCTCTGTTTTCTGAGAAAACTGAGTCATAAAATGTAGACATAATGTGATGCCCTAACAAATAGTTAGTCCATCCGCCTAGTCTTTAGTAATGATGCCATGGGGGTGGGGGGGGAGGAGTGGGTCATGGAAACTTCTGTCTGCAGAGGAGGCTGTGGCCAGTTGCCTCAGGCAGCCTCTCAGCCCAGGGAGCCATAATGGTCAGATCTCAGGGCACTGCCTGGAATTAATGGCTGGCTGGGAAAATGGCCCAGGACACAGTAAGGGCCATTAAGCCCAGCCAGTTATTAATCCCCAGTAAGAGCTTGATGCCAAGGTCATTAGAGCTGTTGTGAGGTGAAAAATGCCCAGAAAAACCCACGGCTCATGGAGGAGTTACCCGTTCTCCAGGCCACTGGGCCTCTGAGCTGCAGTCCAGGCCTCCACAAGCGGGTGAGTGTGCAGTAAGCAGTCTGTCCAAGGCAGGCAATGGTCCTCCAGAGGGAGTGTGGACACACAGACACAGGTACATGCACATGCAGAACTTATAATTTAATTTTTATTATCCCTTTTTACATTTTGATAATTTGTAAGCACTTGCCATCATCCTAGAACCTATGACAGTGTCTAAAAACTTACAGCAAGGTTCATGAATGTTTTAGGATACTTTAGAATGTGTGAATGAGTCTCTCTGCCTTCGTTACCACATCTTCCTGCCTAAAATAAGACAAAACAAAACCCCAAACCGAGCACAAAAACAAATCTTCAAACTCAGGGAATAGAAAAGCATGGCAACTTTCATTACAACTAACCCCTTTGGGTTGCAGTGACAGGAGTAATCCCTTTTTGGGGAAACATACTCAGGAAATCAAGGTCTGATTTCTGCCACATCCCGAGAAGCCAAAGCAGCTGGAATTCTCTCTGTGACCCAGCTGATGTCTAAGAAGCCTTTCTTAAGAGACTAGACCAGACCAAGTCAAATTAAACTTGACACCTAAAACACTTGGTGATGTCCTTGCAAACATTTGCAGCACAGCAATATTAGACTTCACTTTATAAAATTCTGATTTATTTGGCAGAGGGAAAGGAACCTCAGCACATAATGCCCATTAGCTCAGTAATGAGACTGGTCGTGCTCTGGGAGCTGCCTGTTGGTCTGGAGCAAACATAAGATATATTGAAAGGCTTCAGGTGTTTCTAGAATCTGTGCATTTTCCAATCTGATGTTTTCCTGTAATTACTAGGCTTTTATTAGCTGTCAATCTCAGTCCAGGCTGACACCAGGTGTAAGTCATGCTGATTATTTGATGTGATTCACTAGAAAAATGTTGTTCTTCTGAGAAGCTCTTTTCCCTTTTAATGAATGACAAGCCCACCCACCTACCCATCAAGGCCAGGAAGACCTCCTGGATCCATCCGATGACGCCTGATCTGATTTCCACCCACTGACTGGCTAAGGATGGACAAGCTTCCCTGGGAAGACGGCAATACTTAGCTATGTTTAAAATATGCTCTTTGTTGTCACTGGCTTTGAATCTGCTTCTTCCACTCCCAGAGGGTAATTTTGGACAAAGTTGCTTATTTTTCCTGAGCCACATTTTTCATCTGTAACATGAACATAGTAAAGCCAATCCCAAAGGGGAGGTTTGTTATCTCAATGGATAGTGAACCTTCCACTCAGCTGGTCAAGCCAAAATGCAAAGGTCATTTTTTTTTTTTTTTTTTTGAGAGAGAGAGAGAGAGAATTTTTTTAAATATTTATTTTTTAGTTTTTGGCAGACACAACATCTTTGTTTGTATGTGGTGCTGAGGATCAAACCCGGGCCACACGCATGCCAGGCGAGTGCGCTACCGCTTGAGCCACATCCCCAGCCCCACAAAGGTCATTTTTGATACCTCTCTTTCTCTAGCCCCTACAACCCCTAGGTCCTACTAGAACTATTTATTCTCCTACATGCACATCCCCAGTGCTATCACCTATGGCCACCACCACCTCTACTTAGCTCTATAGCACTCTGAACTCTTCACTTTACTTTATTCTCTTCCTCTCCTCTCTGTTTCTTAGAAGCCTGGGGTCACCTTTAATATGTAAATCAGATTATGTCTCTCACCTGCTTAAATCTTCCAATGACTTATTTTTTGCACTAGGAATAAGAAACCAAACTCACAATCAAACTTGATACCACAGCCCCGATGATCTGCAGTTTCTGTCATCTACCTCCACCATCAACTTGTATAACATTCTGCCCTGATTACACTGCCATCTCCCCATCACTTGCTGTCTGATGTGCTTTACAGTGGCTGTTCCCCCCACCCAAGCCACTCTTTGATCTCTGCATGATGCTTCCTTTATACCCTTCAGGTGTTACCTCAAGCTGTCTCCCTGCCAGGAAGTCTGCCCTAACCTCTCAATCTAAACCAGACACTTTTCCCATCTTCTGTCACTTACTCACATTATGGAGGTTTTTTTGTTTTTTAAACTCATGTGTCACTATCTAAAATAATCTCAACTATTGTTTTTGTGTATCCATATATTCTCGCCTTTCTCCCTTCCTGATATTTTTAACTCCACAAAAGGAGGGCATTACCGTATTCACACAATGTTGTCAGCACCTAGAACAGTGCCCACACAGAGGTGTTCAACAAATACATTTGAACAAATAATTGAATGATAAAGTCTGTAAAGCAGTTCCTGTGGTGCCTGACATCCAAAGAATGTGAAATGCTTGTGTATTAAAGGATCACCATTCCGTTGGTAATCAATTCCTGATACTTTTTGACTGGGTAACTAGTTTTTATTTTCTAAAACACAGTATTTGGATTTTGTGTATATTTCATAACCACCTTCATTACTAAATGACCTTCAAAGAGATACCCAGGAAATCCCATTAGTTTTTTAAATTTAATGCATTCTATTTTTTAAATGTGTTTTAACAGTTTTACTGGGATATAATTTGCATACCATAAACTTACCCAATTTAAACACGAATTGGGCAACCATCATCATGATCTGATTTTAGAATATTTCCATCATTCCCAAAAGAGACCTCACAGCCATTTATAGTCACTCTCCATTCCATGCCCAGCCTTAGGTGACCACTGATCTACTTTTTATCTCTACAGATGGGCCTTTAGCAACATTTCAGGTAAATAGAATTGTATGATATAAAATTGTCTCCCTTATCTGTGGTTTCATTTTCTGAAGTTCTGGTTACCCATGGTCAACTGTCGTCCCAAAATGGAAAGTTTTAGAAATAACAGTTCATAAGTATTTGCTATTCTGAGCGTCATGATGAAATCTTGTGCTGTCCTGTTTCAATTTGCTAAAGAGAGAAAACATCTCTGCCCAGGGCGTCCAGGCTGATACACTCTGCCCGACCATTAGTCCCTTGGTAGTGGTCTGGGTTTTCAGCTTGTTGTGCCGTGGCAGGGTTTGTGTCCAAGTGACCCCCTCCTTAGAAGCCTCAGCTACAATGTCTATGTCATGCCCCTCGCTTCCTGTCATCACTCAGGCATCGAAAGAAGGGTAAGAACAGGACCAGAAGATATTTTGGAGGAGAAAGACCACATTTATATAACTTTCATTATAATACATTGCTATAATTGTTCTTCTTATTGTTAATTTCTTACTGTGCTTAATTTATAAATTAAATTTTATCAGAGACCATAGGTATAGGAAGAACCATAGTATATATGGGCTCTTACTCTCCATGGTTTTGGGTATCCACTGGGTGTTTTGGAATGTATGCCCAAGAAGAAGGGTGGACAGCATTTTGTGTCCGGATCCTTTCACTTAGCATAATGATTTTGAGGTTCACATATGCTGTAGCATGCTTGATACTTGGTTTCTTTTTATAATTTGTTTCTTTTTTTTATTGCTATACTATTCCATATTATTCCATTGCATGAATATACCACATTTGTTTATCCATTCACTAATTCATAGACATTAGGGTTGTTTCTATTTTTTAGTTGTTATGAATAATGAACAGTCATATACAGATCTTCATGTAGGCATGCATTTTTATTTGTAGGAGTGGAATTTCTGGTTCATATGATAATTTTGTTTAACATTTTGAGAAATTGCTAAAGTGCTTTCCAAAGTAGTTCAACCATCTTTCATTCCCACCTACAATGTATAAGGGCTCCAGTCTCTCTCTATCCTTGTCAACATTTAATATCGTCTCTTTTTTATTACAGCCTGTCTAATGGACGAGAGGGAGGATCTCACTGTGCTTTTAATTTGCACTTTCCAAATGACAGATGATGTTGAGCATCTTTTAATGGGCTTATTTATGCCATGATTTTGAGGCTTCTAATTTCATCTACTGTGCCCCACCTTCCACCCTGAATAAGTGGCATTGAGAGTAGGTGATTCTATTAAACTTGAGTCAACATTCAGCTGACCTCTGCAGGAGTTGTATGTGTTGAATACAATAGCCAGAGTAGGGTGAATGGTCTACATCAGAGAAAAAAAAGAGGAGCCGTTTAATCAATACCTTTAACATTGGAGAGAGAAATCCAAAGTAAGATGAGCAGTGACTGAGATATATTTTTACACTGAAATCAAATTTTGCTAACTAAGGTTAGACAATTCATTTCACCTAGTCCTATTAAACTGAAATGTGTTTCATGGAATCACAGACCAGTATGTCCAGCAAAAAGCTCAGTGATGATCTAGGCCAGTAATTCCCATAGTGTGGTTCCCAGGCCAACAGCAACAACTAAACCCAGAAACTTGGTAGAGGTAAAAATTCCTGGACCTCACCCCAGATCTACTAAACTCCGGGGGTGGGGCCCACCAGTCTGTGTTTTAAACCCTGCAGGTGATTCTGACCGGTCCTCAGTATTGAGAACCACTGGGACAAGCTAGGACCCTCATTTATAGAGGAAGTTAAAGGTCAAGGAATTTGGGATTCATTCAAGGTCATATGCTACAGGCGGCACCTGTTATGAACACCAGGTCTCCTCACTCCTAAAAATTATGAAAATCCACTTAGTTTCATAGGCTGGCTATTTAAAGTCATGGGGTACTCACTGAAAACAAATATTGAATTAATAGTACCTTTAAACTTCAGAATGGGAGTAGATTTATGGAGATAGACAAATTAGAAGGGACTCTTCTGCTTTGACATGCTGCCCTCACTGGCAGATGCCTGCCTCTGCACCACCTGCTGTTCCTTTGGAATAAGTAGCCAGGAACAGCTAGAGAGCATCTCTAGCCTTGATTGCAGGGAAGACCCAAATGCCTCTGTGCATGGCTGGGGCTGCTTTTGCCTCAAATATTGGGCCACGGGATCTTCTCTTGGATCAGCACAGCCGCTCTGAAGTTTGGCCAGTTAGGAACCCCCTCTCTGTTGTGGGGGGATATGTTGAACCCCTGAACCTCACTACCTGTAAGTTTGACCTTATTTGGAAATAGGGTTTTTGCAGATGTAATGAAGATGTAAGTTAAGGTGAGGTCATACAGGACTAGGGCAGGTCTTCAGTTCAGCCACTGGTGAAGGGATAAGAGGGTGGGTAATGCATCTACTAGCCAAAGAGCCATTCCCTGGCAACCACCAGAAGCTGGAAGACACCATGAAGGATTCTTTCTTGGAGCTTTCTGGGGGGATAGGGTCATGGTAACACCCTAGTTTCAGATTTGAAGTCTCCAGAACTGTGAGACAATATATTTCTGTTGTTTTAAGACACCCAGTTCAGGATAATTTGTTTTGGCAGTCCTAGGAAATTAATACTTTGCCACAATGGTGACCCTCTGCCTATCAGCCTCCCTCCAATACCCCCACTGCCAGTCCTAATCCCTCATCTTTCAGCTTTCACCTAGACAGGTCATTTCCTGCACACCTGCCACAGCAGTATTTGGAAGCATGATTGACACCATGCATCTGCCCTGCTTGGAGAATAAAATTCAAGTTCTTTACCTGGTTTGGAGTCTTGCTTGCTTCATGGCTGTCACCTCATTTCACTCCCCTGTCACCTGCTATCCTCCAGCTCCCTGACTGCCCACCTCCCTTCTCTTCCTAAGACAGAAGCAGTTCCTACTGAAGAAGTTCCTGAGAGAAGCAGTTCCTACTCTGGTCCCTGGTCTTTGTGTCCCCAGTTGTTCACATGCTTGGTCCCTTCTTAACTCTCAGGTTTCAGTTTAAAATTCATCTCCTCCAGGGGGACCTCCCTGACTGCCTCCCTCACTTAGTCTGTAACAAAGATACTTACCGTTCATTACACTGATAAAATGTTCAACTAATGTGTCAGGCACAGTTCTGAGTGCAAAATCTAAATTATCTAATCTAATTCTGAAAATAGCCCTGAGAGGTAAATTCTACTTTCATCTTTGTCTTACCAGGTGTAAAAGTAGAAGCAAAATTAATCCTCTGTTCATGGTACTTAGCACTGTCTTCAATGATTAAATTTTCTATTTCTTCATCTTCTGTCTCCCACCATGAAAAACCTGAGTTCTGTGAAGGTAGGGATGATGTGTGGTGCATGGTGCTCAGGAGAGAGAAATTTCTTGCTTCCTCAGTCTCTCACTTTCTTGGCATGCAGTCGATGACATTCCTGTGTCCCACAGGGGTGCTCTTCATGGGATGCACCAATTTCCAGAGCCAGTTTCTCTGGATGCTGGCACACTGGTTAATGGCATGCAATGACTCACTTTGACACTTTCAAATAACTTCCTGTTCAAAGGTCACTCATGTGCAATTACTTCCTCTGAGAGAAGACCAGATTTAAAGGCCCCATGTGCTCATTAAAGCAAACAATTGAGTTTTCATTAGAGTGAGGTGATATTTAATGTGGCCAGACAAGCCTGATTCTACAATACTGGCTTATTTGAACTGCATTGGAAAGGGGCCTAAGATAAACACAGCATGGCCCCAAACCTGGGAAGATAACTGAGAAAGGAAGGAGAAATATGAGAGCTTGGAGTTGCATGTGTAGGTGAATTAAATGGAGGAGGAGGTAGCTGAGATTTCAGTCGACCAAATGAGAAAAAAATTTAAGTGAACAAGACAATAAATTTATAGTGATAAAGTGGAAAGAGCACTGGCTTGGGAGTTGAGAGTTGGGCTTACGTACAAATCAGTCACTTGTTGTTGGAAAATCCCCACTCCCAGCTTTGTCATGTGTAAGATGGTCAGGGTAGACACTCACTGGCCAGTAGCTATTAGGGTTATGATGGCTTGATTCTTAAAAAGGAGCCCTACTGAAAACCTTCTGCACCCTCTCACCTCACCTGCAGCCACTCACTCACTGACCCTACCAACTCCATCTTCTGTCTCTGTTGGGTTTAACATTTCCATCCACCTGTGCATTGCTTCCTTCCTCTTTGCCCCTTCACTGCCGTGCCTCCTCTCACATCCATGTCTGTCTGTTCTCCACATGAGCCAGACTGGCTTTTCTAGAAGGCACACCTGATGAGGACTTCCCTCTGCTTTGTATCTCTAAGTGACCTTCTGTTGCTTTGAGGATGAGGTTCTTTTAGTGCTTGCTAGGCCCTGATACCTTGCCAAGACCCTCTGTCCCACTTTCTCTTGGCTCTGTATATTCCAGCTACACTGACTTTGACCTTGTAGCTCTTCATAGCTCTCAGTGGTGCAATTCAGAAAGCTTTGCTATGGGGCTTTTGTATCTTCTTTTCTCCAGAATCTGAGTTTCCTCAATTATAAACTAGAACAATGATACCTACCTTTCAGAGTTATTTTGCCACTTAATTGATAAAATAATGATATTCAAAATTTTCCTCTCTGCCTTCTTTCCCCATATGCAAATTTGTAACTCCTTCATCTCTCAAAGTGTCACTTACTCGGGAAAAACTTCTCCAAAATCTAAGACTAGCTTAATACTCTGTTTCTCCCTTTGTCATTATTGTGTCTATGATCACTAACTCAGTGTCTGTCTTTCCCACAAAACTGCAAGGTTATTAGGAGCTGGGTTCATGTCTGTGGGTTTAGGTCATCATGATACTCCCAGGACCTACTAGATCCCCATAGATCCTCACCAAATATTTGCTGTACAAGTAACTAAATTAGCTAATACAAATGAGAGGATCACTCCAAGTCATAGCCTCTCCCATTTCCATTTTCCATTCTATATTCAACATGCATGAATATAGACCAAGAGACAAATCCGTCTGAAGTAGAATACTTAATTTGGGACCAATAGAAGACATAGTAACACCAGCTAAACCCATACAATGTAACCTAAGTCTTTTTATCATCTAGGCATAAGAGGGTTTCCCAAACCAGTCATGCTGTGAGGTTCTGAAACTGACTACCGCCAAACAGCAAATAACCAGATTGTGTCCTTGTTGACACTGTGGCTCTCAAGCTGATGGTTTGTTTACTGAACTGCCTACTTCAGGGGCTCTGAGAGTGCAGGAATGGTCATCAGCAGCCTGGGTAACAACTCAGCACCCCATCTGGAAACATATGAGTAAACAAATTCATAATTTTTCACTTTGCCAAGCTCAGTAAACACCATCTTGATGAGCTACTAGCGAGGCAGACATTAGTTAAATAAATAAAGCATGAGGCTCTGACAGGATTACTGGGAAGGCACAGGTTTCTCATTTACTGACTGTTGATGGACGTTAGCTGTGATGGACACACTGACGAGGTGCTTGGCCACCTGCTTTAATCTTGCTAAGTGTGATGTGTCCTTTGGGCTCCACAATGGCTTGCTCTGTATTAGAGAAAAATCACATTTTCTTCTTTTCCCTTTTCATTTGCTTAACATGTAGTTATTAAGTACCTACTGTTTATGTAATGGAACCTCTTAGGCAGGATGCCCAGTACACAACTGTCTTCACTCTTCTGGCTACTCCCGGACTTGGCGAGGGCTGTATAATACTATGAAACAGATTGCTGACAACAAGAGGCGGGCATCCCTGATCCTTCAAGCAGCCTGGGAGTGATTGAAGGCAGACAGGATTGACAGCGTAAGAGAATTTTGGGTTTAGAAAAGTTCCCTTTTCCTTTTAAGAAACAGGGAGATTCTCTGCTTCTTACTCCTCTTTGGGCTGCACCCATTTATATGAGAGCTTTCTGTAGATTCTGCTCAGCATAGTAGTGGATTCATAACTCCTTGGAGACTTTAGGTGCCAGACTCATGGCTTCTGCAATTCACTCCATGTGAATGTATCTTATTCCAGCTTTTCCTCTGCCTGTGCCTATATTTCAGCTCTCAGGATCCTGTGGACATTTTTTTTTTCCATTTCTATTGAGGATAACAATAGAAAACAGTCCCATAAATGCCCCTACCATAGAACAATGGCTACCAAATTTTGACAGAGAAATGTTCGTATTATTATTATTATCTCAGTTAGACCTTTGGTAATCCTGTGTTATCACTTTAGTTTACGCTTGAGGAAATGGGCTCAGGTGAAGGTGCCCAAGGTCATAGCGTTTCTGACACCTAGGCAAATGCCATTCCTGAGAGTCTGCATATTCTCTCCACCACAACAGGCAAAGAGAAATGAGTGGGAGGACTGGGGAGAAAAGAAGATTGGAAAACCTTCAAAGAAGATAAAGGCCAACCTGCAGAGGGGAAGAACAAGTCGGTAACAAATATGGCAGGTGAAATTAGCATGGGGAACTGTAGAAATTAGAAGCACTGAGAAGACACTGTGAGTATCAAAATTCTGAGAGGTTAGAAAGGTTAAAGAGGAAGCTTAGCAGAACAGTGCAGACTGCAGGAGGCCTTCAGCACAAGAACAAACACCCCTCCCCCACTCCAAGGCCATTGGTATATAGCACACTGCATCCCGATAAGTGGTATTCATCATGGTGATCCCAACTCATCAAGAAAAGCTTAAATTAATTTAAGCTTTGTTCACTTAGGTAGGAACGTATAAAATCAACTTGGAACCTTCAAAAATAATTTAGACAAACAAGATTTGGTGCTAAAAGGGACTGTGTTTATATTATTTTAAGCCTCATTCCTCGACCATGCTTCAAAATGAGGTGCTAGAGGATTTGAAAGGTTATGGCTGAAGGGAAAATAAGTATTCACTCATGTATGATAGTGATGACTGACTTTCCGGAAAATCGGGCTTCCCTTCCATGTAGAGTCAGATGGAAGGGGCTGCTGAGCCAGGGATAAAGTTTCCAGGCCCACGACTCCAGGAAGAGCCTTGTGCCTCCCAGTGGAGTTGGAGCAGAGATCACTGGAAAACTGAAGAAGTAGATACCTCCCCAACTCTCTCCCCTCCTGATGCTTCTGTTAACATAGCATAGTGGGCTGGAAGCCACATGCCCAAAGTGGCAGAGCCAGAGAGTAAAGGGGGAATAAATCTATGATCACTGCTTTGATGACTACGAGCTGTCGTGTGTGTGTGTGTGTGTGTGTGTGTGTGTGTTTAAACTATGTGAACAAGAAACATGCTGTCACTTTTAAGCTCTTCTACATATTTTGGGATCTGTTTGTGACCGTGGGTGGTTTACCTGTAATCATGATGTCAGGCAGCCAGGCCGTGTTCTGTTTTGTACTTACTGTAGTGAAAGGCTGGAGTGCAGGCACCTGTTTTCTTTCTCAGCTCCAGTCCTGATCACATCACTCACACTCAATGAGCTTCTGTAACTCCCTTTACCTATGGAGGGAAGACTACAGTGCTAAAAGTAGCTCTCCATAGCTTATTTTTTACTGGCCCATTTCTGAACTGCTGCAAACTGGAGGGCAAGTGGCTCTCCCGGCCCCATCACTGAGAGCTGATCCCCCACTGTAGGACCCATGGAAAGACCAGGTTTCTGCCCAACAGAGTCCTCTGTAGTAAAGACTGCTTGGGTTCAAATCCCATGGCTTACCAACTATTGACCTTGGAGAAATTTCTCAACTTCCCTGGGTCTTGGTGTCTTCATCTATACAATAGTGGTAATGAGACGAAGCCTCATAGGCTGTGAGAGCCCCAGGAGTCAATCTGCTGTGGAGATTCTGCTTGCTCATCTGCCATCAGTGAGTCACACTGCAGTCACTTCCTCACAGTCCCAGCCATTTGTGTGCTGCTTCCTTGAGGCACACAGTCATTTTTTAACCTTTGTGTCCCCCACTGGCTCACAAAATGGCTTAGATAGAGAAGAGGTCCAATAAATGTTGGTTGAATGAATAAATGTATGAATTTCTGAAGTAGCAAGAGGTGGGTTCATCTTTCCATTCACTCAAGCTTTGATCAGAGAACTCAAAAATTTTTTTTTCTCCAGTTTGAATTCTTACTGGAAAGCGATAAGACCTTATTAATATTCTGACATTTTGAAGAGGCTTTGGTCATTTTTCTGTTGTCCTAGGGAATTGTTTAACTCTTTATGGACCTGATTAACTAAGAAGTTTCCTTTTGGTTTCAAAGTGACTGAGAGTCACTCTGGCCAGGTTGAGCAGGGCTAGCCACTTTCTTCTTTTGCGCTTATTCCTCGATGTGCCTGAGGTTTTAGAGATAGGATTCGCATTGTGAGGCCACAGAAGGGTTAAATAATTTGAGGCTGCAAGGACTAAATGTCCTTTAGAGCTGACAGTGTGGAGGTGCAGGGCAGCAGAGGCCATGAAGAAGCACTGTTAAATATGGAGCCTGACAGACCGCATTCCCCACTGGCCTGGCCTGGCTCACTTTCATTTGCACTCGGGGCTGATGTGCTGTTTGGTTAAAAAATAAGACCTACAAGGGCTATCAGAACTGTAAATCAGACTTTCGTCAAACACTGGATGACATGTCTCTCTAGAATATTATTAAAATATTAAAACAATGAAACTTCCCTACACTGGAACTGATACCTGACATTAAATCCTTTCACTTCCTGATGGATTCCCCTTTGGCTGTTATGTGGGAACCTTACCATCCACACCTATAGTTCAGGCTCATTTGTGTGACTCAGGGGTCACACAAAGCCCTCCCTTTCCTTCTCCACCTCAACCAACAGTCGTTAAGTCCTGCCAGCCTTCATCCTCAGTTTCTTTCAACTCTGTTCGCTTTCTTCCCTTCCCACTGTCAAGTCCTCAGTTCAGCTCTCCACTGTGGCTCAGCTGAATTACTCCAACTCTTTAGCAGTGGTGGTTTATTTGCTAACATTCCTCACTGGGTTCCAGACAATCTGGGGATATTATCTTATCCACAGAGCTTAGCACATAATAAGTGCTCATCCATTTCAAGCTTAGGCTTCTAGCAATAAGAAGATGCCAATGAGAAAGTAGACATTCGCCCTTGCTCCCCAGGGGTGGGCTCCCTGAGATGGGGTCATCAGCCCCACATTCAAGAAAAAAGGATTCTAAAAACACATCTTAACTCACATTCAGTGTAAAGGACAATTTTTATCTTTGTTGAAAGTGATTAAGGAGCAGGGACTATATCTTTTGGGGTTAATTGCATTACGGATCAGTAAAAGAACTGGTAAGCACGGTGCCTCGACACTGGTTGCTTGCCTGTGTGCCATTAGCATTCATTTCTTTCTGTCTTTGCAACAGAAGTGAAAGAACTCCTTTGTCAGAGTCCTTTGTCAGCACCACCCCTTCCAGACTCCTCCACCACCTGGCGGGACACTCACATTGCAGCAAAGTGTTCTTGGGCAGCTGATAACCCAAACCCCTCCACATATGACCTGGGACCTCTACCTACCTTGCTCTTCATAAATTTAAGGGCAGGCATTGGGAGTGGGGAATAGACCCTACTGATACCTAACACATTCGCATTCATTCCTTCAAAAAACTATTTCTTAGTAGTCTACTATTCCAGGCACTGTTCTTCATGTTAAGGATAGGAGAATGAGGTAACTAGACAGAATCTCTACCAACATGGAGGCTACATACATATTGGGGAGATGAACAGTAAATGGGTAAATAAATACATGTCCAAATGTTGATACTTTTGGACATGTATTTATTTCCAAAAATAAATAAAGTTTATTTATTTATTTTAAATTAATAAATAAAGTTATGGGTTGCAGAGTGTTATGGGTTGGATATGCAATATCCTCCTAATACTCATGTGTAGACAATGCAAGAATGTTCAGAGGTGAAATGATTAGGTTTTGAAAACCTTAACTTAATCAGTGTATTAATCCACTGCTATGGATTAACTGGGTGGTAACTATAGGCAGGTAGGGTGTGTCTGGAGGAGGTAGGTCCCAAGGGGGTGTGCTTTGGGGGTATATATTTTGTCCTTTGTGAGCAGAGCTCTCTCTTCTTCCTGTCGTCATGTTCTGAGCTGTTCTCCTCCACCATGCCCTTCTGCCATGATGCTCTGCTTCATCCTGGGCCCTGACCTAGGAGTCAGCTGACCATGAACTGAACCTCTGAAACTATGAGCCAAAATAAACTTTTCCTGGTCTTTTGGTTAGAGCAATGCAAAAGCTGACTACAACACAGAGCCCTGCACATTATGCTGCTCGTTAGCACATGGAATCAGGGCTCTATTTCACCTGCCCTGGAGAATTGCTAAGGTTAGCCCTCTGAACCCCTCTCAATGACACCTTCTTAAGCCAATGTCAAGGCTGGAATTAGGCCCCTGAGATAAATCAGTTCCAGCTCTACACAAAGGCAGCCCCACCAGGATGCAGGTGTGTGCCTTTTAGAAAGCAATTGTAAATGCAGCTGACCATGCTGTGCCCCTATACAAAGACAGCAGGACTGGTGAGAAAGAGGGAAAAATTTGTAGGAGAGTTGCTGAGGCTGATCCAAGGTGCTCACAGAGTCTAAGCAGGAAGGTCCCCTCCTCTGGCTGACAGCCAGGAACCTTTCCTTAATAAGATGTCCCAGAGCTTTTTTTTACCCATGAAAATGGCAGCAAACAGATCAAAGGTGGCACACACGTGGCCTCTAAAATAAACCACACTAAGAACCAGGGAAGAAAGAGCAGGCCTTGGAGGTGAAGGAACTTGCCAAAGTCACCTGGTGAGTCAGGGCCAAAGCCAAGACTAGAATTTGGGATAAAGTCTGTAATCTGTCCCCTTCCCATTATGTGATGCTGCCTCCTAACAGGATATCTTGGGGAGTGATAGTCTTTCTCTGAAATCAGTTCTGGACAAGTCAGAGCCTCCCTATGCCTATGAGCTACTGATCAGCGTATATTTTTGTTCCCTGCCTGCTGAGGGCCCCTGGCATTGGCAGGCAGAGTTCTGCACAGAAAGGAAGAGAAGCCTGTGGGGAGGAGGGAGGCTGAGGTCTGGCAGACCTGTATCTTTCCTTTGACCCTTTCTCCCACTCTCCTATTCTGTGCGTCACTTCTTCTTCACCCCCTATTTGTACCGCCACATGGTCAGCATGAGCATGCTGCCTGCCTCCCCAGGATCCCACTGTGGCTACAGATGCTCTCCAAGCTCCAGACCTTTCTCAGCCCCAGTTCCTGATAAATATTTATCTATTCCATGACCCATTTTTAAAGATTATTTCAGGTACCCAGAGATAGATGATTCGCACAAAGTAAATCATGTCCAGGCATAAGAATTCAATTCCAACACCAAGGGGTGGTGTTTAAAACTTCAGAATCAGAGGGGCTTTTTCTGCACCTTTCAATGCTTATTAAGATTACACCTAGGATCAGTGGAATACATAGAGGATTCAGGGACCAGGGATAGATGCAGAAAAAATTAGAAGGGCCAGAGGGCCAGGGAGATATCCTGCCCAGTGTTGTGGTAACATAGGAAGGTGGGTCATGCCAAGTGGAATTAGGAGATAGAAAGCCTCTCTGAATTCCTGAACAGACTAGCTGGGACTCCAGTGCTCTGTGATTTGCCCCAAGTCAGGCTTGGAGGCTGCTGAACAGCCATGTGCATGACATCTCTGCCTGCCTAGATCATATCTTGGTCTGGGCTCCATAGGCAGGTCCTCTGCCCCTTTCTTCTGTGTAGTTTTTCTAGGCCTCACATATCAGTCCTTTATGAAATCTGCAAAGTAAGATCCCACTATTGAGATCTTGCAAAGCACACTATACAGCCAGGAGTGAGACGGTCTCCTATTCTGCCCTGAGGTCCCCACCATCTGGGATCCCAATGCTATGTGAGGCACAGGTTTCTCAGCTTATCTCTGGAAAGACTCCACCCCTGTCCTTGCCCTTGTATGCATCCCCCATTGCTCCTTACCAGTGGCCAGGCTCTGACCAACTTGGAAGGGGGAAGGTGATATCAACACTAATTAATTAAGTTCAATCAAGAAATATTTGGGAGTGGGGGTAGACATGGGGCTAGCCTGTAATCCCAGTGGCTTGGGAGGCTGAGGCAGGAGGATTGCAAGTTCAATGTCAGCCTCAGCAACTTAGTGAGGTCTTAAGCAACTTAGCAAGACTGTATCTCAAAATTAAATTAAATTAAAGCAAGGGGCTGGGGATGTAACTCAGTGGTTAAATGCACGTGTGTGTGTGTGTGTGTGTGTGTGTGTATTAAGCAGCTACCTTCATCAACATACAGTTTGGTGGGGAAGATGGATATAATAAAATAATTGCACAAATACAAAATTACAAACAGCAATAAATACTATAAAAGAAAAGTGCAAAGTGTGATGAGAAGGTTTTAGGGGGAGCTGATTCAGGCTGTTGGCTAAATGAAGAATAAAGTTGGGCTCTTGGCTTTGAGAACTCTCAAGCTTCTAAGCCCACACTCATCAGGCAGCCTCTTTCCCTGCTGTCTTGAGCCCGGGCTGTAGCTTGCTGCCTTGTCTCTCAGCACTCTCCCCTGAGGGTGACCCTTTTTTTCCATGTCTATTTTCTCCAAAACATATAACTCTGTCTGAATTTTGTAGTTAAAATATTAAACAAGCGTGTGTGGACTGAAATTGCCAGCATCAGCGCATGACATCTGCCTATGGCACCCACATCGCTTACTGGCTGGCCTCTTTGAAACCGTTCCACCTACTTTGTAGCTCATGCTCTGCTCTGCTAGCTGACTCTACAGTGGCCTGATTCTACCATCCCCTGTGCTCAGCCTCGTGCTTCTCTGCCTGCACTGTGTAGACCTAGTATAATAAAGTGCAGTGGATACAGAAAAGAATGCCAATCCTAAATTATAAGTTGAAAGCTCCCGCCTCCTTCTCTGCCCACAATATCTGAGACTGTCCTAGATTTCAGGTCTGCTTTTATGGAGCTTCCTCCACCACTTATGTCATTTTGCAATTCGGGATGGCTCTGGGCTCTACTACTTGCTGCTGCAGTGGTACTCCAAATCTCCAGCTATTCTTCACACCTCTTGGTGGGAGCCTGAGCTCTGCCCAACTCCAAGGGCTCTGAGCTATTGTGGAGGAATGCCATGACCTTAGTTCCAAAATGGTAGATGGGGCCTACCATTGTTCATAATTAAAATGAAAACATTTAAGTATTCATTAGAATAATTAAAACACCACTCTTCTCAGAACAGAGCTGAGACATGCACAAGGCACTTTAAGTTGGTTACTCTGAAAAATAAATTTCTATTCCATGTAAAAACAAACTTCCAGTAAATGTTTGCTAGGGCTGCCGTAACAAAACACTACAGACAGAAATTTATTTTTCTACAGCTCTGGAGGCTGGAAGGCCAAGATCAAGGCGCTGGCAGTGGTGGTTTCTTCTGAGGTCTTTTTTCCCTGGGCTTATAGATGGCCATCTTCTCACTGTGGCCTCACAGGGCCACTCCTCATTCTGTGCTGTCTGTGTCACAAACCTCTCTAAGAACACCAATTATGTTGGACTAAGACCTCCTAAAGACACTGCTTAATCTCAACGATCTACTTAAAGCCTTATCTTCTAGTCAAATTCTGAGATTATGGGAATTAAAACTTCAGCATACAAATTTTGGGGGGCCACATTCAGTTAATAACACCCAATTTACCCCAAAATACTTATCTATAAAGAACAAAGATATTAAAGGAAGAAAAATAGCTTCTGAAAGACCGACTGTCCAACTTATAGGAACACCCCACTTTGAGATGCAGAACAAGGTTACATGAAATCTAGTTATTAAACAGAAAAGTGTTTTTTTTGTATATTTGTTTACTACAATAGATATAGCTAGATTCAAATCTTTAAGTTAAAATATATAAAAGAAACCCAGATAACTTCAAGTTCGACTGGTCCACAGTGTGACCACATTGAGGTAGAAGAGAGAAGCTTTAGTGACTATGGCCTGGGTTGTGAGTCCTATGAGTCCCTGTCTTTTCTGGATACAAGTCTTCATTTAATGAGCACACGGACTCCTATACTATCTCTACCACATGCAAATATTGAATGACATTGGCTTTCTTGACCTGCATATTTAGGGTACAGACTTTACATGAGTAAATGAAACTTTTCACAAAATACTTTCGTGGCCTGAGAAAATAAAATTCCAACCCAGAAGCACATGTTACAATGAGAGGGTAACCTCTGGTGTCTATAAACTTATCAATAACTCTTTTTTTTTAAGGGGCAGAAATATCATAAAGCAAGGCTTCTGCTTCAATGAGTTGTTTGCAACCACCTTAATTTTCTGTTGTTATGGACTTAATGGTAATTTAAAGCTTTCATTAGAATGATTAAAATACCACTCTTCTCAGAAGAGAGAAGTGATGCATACTGGGTTTCTAGGAACTGGTCACATCCCAAATAGCACTTACTAGATGTGCATTTTGTTGACTGAAAAAAAAATACAAATGGGGTGTAGCATTGACTGCTGAATAGCACAGCAGTATCTGGGTATGAAAAGCATTTCTATTCTTATTAGGAGGTCTGATTACACGGTTCTCAAATTTCCTCTTAAGTCTCCTGAGATGTGTGTGAAGTGCAACCTTGTAAATTGTCAGGACATAGAAAGCTAAGATTTAGAGAGTGGTTTCCACTGTGCATCCTATAAAATGTGTCCCATGAGGAAGATTAGTATCAATCACAGGCTTATTGGAGAGGGAGATGGGATCCAATGATAACCTGGCACTATCAACTAGAGTAATGGTCTAAGAAGAAAAAGCAATCAGAGAGGAGAAAGGAATATCCACAAAGAGAGACAGAAGTAGAAAATCAGAGTGCAATGTATCACATTGATGAACAGGAGCTGTTAGCCAGGACAAAGGCTCGCTTGAACAATGCGGGTTCTCACACAATGGATATTGCCTATTGCTTATCTTAAGGAGAATGGGAGGAGACAGACATATCACATCAAGCAGCCTGACTATAGATATGGTGGCACCAAAGTGTAATGAAGTCATTACACTGCTCGGGAGTCTTACCTGTAGTGCTTGAGAATCATTTGCTAATTCCAGAGGCTTCTAAAAGAGGAGCCGGCACTCTAGTTTCCCAGACAACTTCATCTTGGAAACAATAAAAGCAACAGACTTCAGCCCAACCAATTTGATTTGTGGGAGTCTGGGAGAATTATTTGAGTTGTTATTCCTCTGGATGTGAGTTGATAAGCAGGGGATGGAGGAAAGATCTAATCACTTTTTAAAAGAGAGGCAGGTTTGATGACTTTTTCAGAAAAGTCCAATTTGAAGTTTTTATGTCCTGGAACTTTTTGACATTTCTCCCATCAAGCTGAAGTCTAATGCCCCTTGCCCTTAAAGTGGGGCTGATACTAGTGCTGCCCTTGTAACGAAAAGGATGCTGGGTACATGTCGCTGTGTGACGTCCAAGGCTAGATTAGAAATGGAGAGATGCTTTCTGCCTGTGTCCTCTGTCTTGGATTCTCAATTCTGGGACCCAGCAGCCATGCTGTGAGGAAGCTTAGGGAATGCAGAGGCTATTTGAAGGTGTTCAGGCCAAAAACTACTACTGAGGCCCCAGCCAGCTGCCAGCATCAGCCCTCTGAGGTGTAAGGGAGAAGCCGTGACTCCATCCCTAGCCTTGGACTAACTGCAGCATATGAGACCTGGAGGAAAACCTGCCTCACTGGATTTAGTTAGCTCTTAGGACTCTGAGAGATCCTAATAAATGATTCCTGTGGTTTTGGATCATTTGGAGTGGTTTGTCACTGCTACATTAGCAGGAGACATGGCATAGATACCATTTCTATTCTTGTCTCCTGAATCTATAGGTCTACAATGAGAAGGAAGCTGAAAATACTTAGGGACTGTCCCCTGAGTGAGAGACCACAGCCTCCCGTGGCTCCTAGTACCACATTCTAGGCACTTAAAAATGTGAATTAAATGTGAGAATCCCCTCGAACCCACTGTTATCTTCACCAGGCCCAGTTTCCACAGTTGAAAAACACCCTTGACTCACAGTTCAGAGTTGCTGATGAAGCTTTCACTCAGTGTTATTGGTTCAACTAGTGTTCTTCATCTCAGACCAATACGTGGCTCGATCGTTTGCACTATTTTGATGGCAGTAGACCTAGTCTGAGGAGATTTTTGTGTAGAATATGGTCTAGGACTTTTGCTGAAACAAAGTTTTGGGCAACATATCTGATTATCTGTGGTTTGATTCTAAGTCCATTCAGCTGTCAGGGAAATGTAAAGATAAGACAGGAATTTGGGCAGGTGAAATGAAACATCAGGTACTCCTACATTCCCATAACTATGAGCAAAACAACGATTTTTAAATGTGGCAAGCACTTTTTTTTTGAGATAGGGGCTCACTTTGTTGCCCAGGTTTGCCAAGAACTCCTTGGCTCAAGTGATCTGCCTGACTTAGCCTCCTGAGTACTATGAGTATGCACTACCATGCCTGGCTCAAAGCACACACACACACACACACACACAAAATAAATAAATAAAAAATAAAACAACAACAACAACAACAACAAAACATGTCCCAAGGTTGTAGGCACATGCCAAGGTGGTTTTCTAGTGCAACAGAGTGGGCCTTCTGAACATGACGATTGCAACTGGGCAGAACTTTCAGGAACCCTTTTGCTACTTATAGCATTAAGAACAAAGGATCCAGGTCTGACTTTTCCACAAAGCCAGGCTAATTATAAATTCTGCACAGAAGTTCCTCCAGGCCAGCCTTTAGAATTAACTTGAAGTGGAGAATTGAGATAGGGCTCAGATAGTCGGGGGAGCTTTCTGCAGGAATTGCTGCCTGAACTGCTTTCAATCTTTTTACTTCCCCTGAGCTATGAAGATGCAGCTCTGGTGATGAGAACTCCTGGAGCTTTGAGTATCTCGCATCCCAATGTGAGGAGAACACAGCAGTGAAAACAAACCTGGTGTGGAAGGCCTTTTTCTCCTTTCCAATGCCACCTGTGCCACTGGGCACTTTGGTGGTGACAGCCAAGTGCAGCGTACTACCCTTCATTCAGCTGGCAAGAGGGGCCCTCCTCTTCCTTCCACAGGTCCTGTCTCGAGAGAGGACATGTTTTCCAGTGTTCCATGCTACCAAGCTGGGGAACATTTACTTCTTATGCCTGTAACTGAAGACTCAGGGGTGCTTTTCCTCTGCCCTGTCAGCTAAAGGATGTGATTTCTATATAGTGGAAAGATTTAAGCAAGGATGGCATTTTGTCCCTCCCAGAAGCTCAGGGGGATTAATGTGGTTTCATTGCTTCCCTGGGGTTTGGAGAAGGTAATCTGGCCAGTCAGCAGGGCCAAGGCCACCCTGGTCTTTTCTTAGCCCCATCCCTGCCTCTCTTGTGAAATGTCATGTTTATCTGTTAAGTGATTTCCTTGCTCTCCTGCTTGACAGGATGGCAGGCTGCTGTTGTTAGGATTCTTAACGGTTGATAGGAGACTGATTTATGATTTCTAAAGTGATTAGACCTAGTACCAGAAAACGGGAAGTCCTGATGGCAGGAGGATAAAGGTGCATCCGAATTTTTCAAAGAGGTGGTTCTTTCTTGAACTTTCCTTCCATCTTTCTTTTTTCTTTATTCTATGAATCTCTGTGCTGTAGCTTAGATTTTAAGTGTTCCCCCAAAGGCACATGTGTTGAAGGCTTGGTTCCAAGCCAGTAGAGATATTGGGAGGTGGTGAAACCTTCAGGAGGTAGGACCTAGTGGGAAGAAGTTAGGTCACTGAAGGTGTGCTCCTGATGGGGATACTGGAACCCTGACCCTTTCTTGTTTCTCTCTCTATTTTCTGGCTGCTATGAGGTGAACATTTTACTCCACACACTTCTGCAATGATGTCTGCCTCACCATAGACTCAAAAGCAACAAGATTAACCAAATATAGACTGAAACTTCCAAAACTGTGAGACAAATGAAACTTGCTTCTTTTTAAAATTCATTTTTATCAAGTATTTTGTTACAGTAATGGAAATCTGCCTAACACATTCTGATAGAGCCTTTTTTTTTGTCTGAAGTTGCATAGTGAAAGGGAACCCTATCGTACAAAATGAAACTAAGACTGCTTGTTTTATGGAGGATGCATGATGAGGAATGACATGGATTTCACTGTGCATGTACTTGTGGAGTTCACCAAGGTTAAAATGAAAAGAAAGCTTAGATAGAATCTGAATGACATCTTTTCATGTTTTCAGATGAAAAACCAGGAGCAGGGCTAACTAAGCCCTTGCCTGTGGACACTCCCACCTCCTGTGCTCTCTCCCTGTATTGTATTACCTCTCTTTACATATTGTCTCTGAAGTATGGCTTCTACATTTTGAAGAAAACTTGCTTTCAATATTTAATACCAAATTCTTATCCCACATTCATTATTTCTGATACTATTAAGGTTTTCCAAAGTCTTGCACAAGAACTTCCCATGATACACGGTCAACCATCTCTCTTCCTTCTAATCATTAAGGATGTAAGCCTTACTTTGTAAATTTCAAAATATTGCAACCTTTCAAAATGAGGAGATTTCTCATTTAAAAATATAAAAACAAACAAAACAAAGAATTTTAGCTTCCCTCAAAAATTCAGAGGATCTGGGCCACCGGATCCCCTTCCCTTGGGCTCCCAGTCATGTGGTGCTGAGCATCAGCCAAGATGTAGGGAGGGCATTTGCCCCTGTGCCCTTGACACTGCCCCAGGCCAGCCTGACCCACCGATAGCTCCTTCCTGGCTCCCATAGGCATCTATATTTGTATCCCCTAAAGCCATACAGACTGGAGAGCTACCAGCTCTGTTCTCCAGTGAACAGAAAGTAAGACTCTGTCATTTTAATATCTTGTGGAAACATCCTCTGTTCTACTTCATTGATATTCTGATGCTGAAGGAAATAAAAATTGATGTCAGAATGTGTCTCAGTACAAGTGCCCCCCAGTGTTTACAGCTCAGGAGGAAGTGGGCAGGTATTTCATCTCTACTTTTCTTCTTTGTTCTTTTTGCCTTTTCCTGATTAGAGAGCGTGTAACACCATCTTGGACTGGGCTTCTTGTTCCCTCCATGCTCACTAACTCTGAAACATTACAGTAAGGCCCTCAATCTCTGTCTCCCTATCTCTATCTCTGTCTCTTTGTTCAGAGATTATACCCAGGCTTGTAGCACATAATGTACTATTCGAATAGGCGATGGCTTATTCTCCTCCCTTTTAATCCCTCACGTCACTCAGAAACAAGAAGTCTTAATAATGAGGTTTACCACATTGTTTTCAGAACAATTATGCATCTATTACTCTCATCCAATTAAAAAGGAAACATTTAAGAAGTTGTTGAAGATCCTAATTTCAGTGCACCGTCCCTCCTCCCTTTTATGGATGGAGGACAGTTCAAAAGGCTGGAGGACCATGCTATTATCTCCAATATGAAACAATGTGGAAAAAGAAAAAAAGATGTAATTTAAAAGAATGTGTATTATAGTGATTGTTTTGATGGAGAGAGGGATGCATTTAAATGCTGCTATGATAGCGCTGGGTCAGGAAGCCTGACCTCCAATCCCAGCTTGGCTCTGACTGCAGGAGTGATTGTAATAAAATCCTTCCACCCACATCACTTTTTTGGGGTGGGTGGGTAGGGGCATTTGAGTGAGCAACCACTACTATGTGCTTTGCAGCAGAGGCATTGCCTTGAGAAGTGCTGGATGGCAACCCAAAGAGAATCTGCCTTCCTCTGGCAAGAAGGAGAAAAAGAAGGAGGTTGAGCTGGGCTGGAGTGAAACTGAGGTCCCTGCCTTGACACAGAAGCCATTTCCGAGGTTGCAGGCTCCTCCATGAACCTGCTCCTGAGGCTCTCCCTTCTCCCTTTTCTCCCTTGTATCCTAAGCTCCACCCATCTGCCTGCTAAACACTCCTGCCTCTGGGATTTGTGCATACTATTCCCTCTGCCTAAGAGGTTCTCTCCATCTGGTTCACTCCCTGCTTGTCCTTGAGACCATCACTTCCTTGGAAAAGGCTTTGCTAGATCCTTTCTTTCCCCCCATTGAATTAGTGCCAGTTTTCTGTACTCCTGAAGCACTACCACTTCAAACCCTTGGGGGTTGCTGGTCAGTCTCCACCATGAGACTGTGGGCTTCTTGTGGGTGGGTGTGATTGAGCCACTGGGTGCCAGATGAAACATCATTTCTGGTTGTGTCTGTGAGGGTGTTTCCAGTAAGATCAGTATCTGAACTTGTTGGTGGACTCAGTGTACTGCAGTCGGTATCATTTGATCTAGAATAGAACCAAAGGTGGAGGAAGGAAGAATCAGTCCCACTGCCCCTTTTACTGTCTCATTGCTTTAGATAGGACATCTCATCTCATCTCTTACTCTTGGACTGGGATATAAACCATCAGTTCCTCTGGTTCTCAGGCCTTGGACTAATTTATAACACTGGCCTTCTTGAATCTGCAGCCTACAGATTGCAAGACTTCTCAGTCTCCAAAGTTGCTTGAGCCAGTTTCTCATAAATCTCTCTCTCTCTCTCTGTCTCTCTCTCTCTCTCTCTTTCTCTCTCTCTTATTTCTCTGGAGACTCCTGACTGATTCAGGATTAGTCAGGTACCCACTGGCTCAAGTACCTAATGCTAGGTCCATCACAGAGTAAATTCTCAATAAGTATTTGTTTAAAGAATAAAGGGCATGCATATGCATGAGCAAATGGGTACATCACAATCTACTGATAGAGGAAATATAATTAGGGGGAAAAAAGTGTCTGTCCCTGGAGACCTAGAACATAAACCCAGCTTTGCCATTAATTAGCCATACGACCTTGGTGAGGTCACTAAAATTTCTAGACTTTAGTTTCCTAAGCTACGAAAATACAGACTTGAAAACCTTCCTTTTCCACTTCAAAAATCATTGTAAGAAAAAAAAATGAATCATTTGCATGCAGCCATGTTTCCTAAAATATTCTAATATGGTTATTTCCTTGTGACTCATGCCCAGGTCCCAGAGGCCTTTGCACAAGAATCCATCAGGCACCTGACAACAAGGTAAGAGACCAGTTGGTTTAGGAGCACACAGAGGGTGGGGAATTGTGCAGGTAAATATGAGTGTGTGTCCTGCTTTCTTCGTGATCAACTGGCCCACCCAGTAGAGCTCTATCCATCTTGGCAAGGGGTGGGTTTTAGAAGCTGCCAGTCAACTTAATCAAGAATAGACTGCATTTTATAACATCTGAGAGGGAGTAATCAATGTCACAAAATTCTAAGCCTTTTTTGGGGGAGGGGCGAGAGAATCTCCTTACATTCTTTATTCATAACTTTTCAGAAAAGTGACACTAAATCTGCCATTGCTTCCTGCTAATTGCCTGTAAATCACCCACGTGTGAAGTTCTACATGCCTATCCACCGGCATAAAGTTGAAGAGCCCCACACCGTCAAAGGCCCTGATGGGGAAACCTGTCATTTGGCGGATGGAAGAGTAATAGATGTGGAAGTAAGTGATGCATAATGGATCATGGGATTTAAAACCAACCTCCACATCTGAGCTGCCTGAAAAGGTTAGGGGATTATATGGCTGTGGCCACATCAATTATGAAATAGAAAATACTCTTCCTTCCCCTTCCATCTCAGAAGGTGGTAAACATTTTATTCTGCTTTCCTCTGGAAGAGCAAATGACTCTTGCTTTTACACATCAGCCTGGGGTCTAATTAAGTGGAGAGGATGGGGCAATAGAGTCCCAAGAATGACAGGCAATGATCCTTTACTTATGACTTTACCCACAATTTGGCTTGACAATTGATGGGAAATGAAGTGTGATCAATTTCAGCCGACTGTACATCGTTTCCTATTGACTGACCTGCCAAATTGTTGATTGAATAATTAGTTAAAGTTCAGTCTGAGCAGCTATTTTGCACAGCCTTCTCCCAGACAAGTCCTAATGGCATCCCAAAAAGGCCAGCTTACTGCCAGGAGCTGGAACATTAATTGTTTATCCTTTCATTTAAGGCAGTGAGCCACCACGTCAATGTAAATAAATGTAATTGTCCCAAAGGGCTGAGTGACAGCTGGGTGTGAGGCAAGGCACTTGAAGAAATAAGGTAAGCTTAGGATTTAGGGAAGGCTTCTCCTCATGTAGGAAGGAGATGTATCCAAATGCAAATGTAAGAACAACAGTCAGGACTTGTCTCTGGGTTAGGAGAGGGTCCTTCTCCATGACTGATCAAGGCTAGTGATAGCAGCTATGGGAGCTGGTAAAAAAATAAACACACCACCAACAACCCCCAAACAAAAATAAAAATGAAAACCGAAAAACAAAAACACCTATCCTTTGTCAAGACTATAGTGACTACTCAAGAAAGATTATATGCTCTCCCCAGCAAGTCTAATTCCACCAAAGGGGTCGAATGGCTTTTTATGCCATCCATTGTCCAGGTGTATTTATATATACAAAGAATCATAGAGGGGGCTCTAGAAACAAGGAGTCTGACTTCACACTGAGGCAGAGATCCTAGCCTGGGATGCTTGAGGTTCTGGATTTGGGTTTAAGCACTCCACCCAAAGATCAAATAGATTGGGGTGACTGGCATACTGCAGCTGCAGGCCTGAGGGGTGCCTTTGCCTTCTGACCTCCTGTACACACACTGCCTCCCGGACACCCTCCTGTAGCATCTGGGTGACTGCAAACATTTCATGATGTAATGCGAAGCTTCCTTCCCTTGGGGGCTTTCTTCCACCTGATTTTCCTACCCTTAAGACATTTTAAGTGCCCTTGCCTCTGGATACAACAATGACCCTCTGTCTGTGTGAACACCTCACTGAGTTGCTGCTGAATTTCTTGTCATTCCCTCATTCAATTGTGAGGTTCTTGGGGAACAGAGAAGCTTTCTCTTTCATTTCTGTATCCCCTTCCACCATTTCTCTTTCTGTACCTCATGAAAATATTAATACTATCTGGTTCATCAAAAACGTTCAGTGAATGTTTATGAATGAACAACTTAACCCTAAATTCTGTTATAAAACATGCATAACCTTCTGGAACTTCAGCTAAAAATGCATCTGGGCCATCTTCTGCTAAAAAAGCTCTTATTCTTGCTCATATTGGCCCATGGCTACCCACCAAGAGGAGGCCCAGTCAATCCAACTAGGACTCATCTTTTTAGTTTTTTCCTATCAATTCAGTACAACAGAAAAACCTCCTAGGATTTTAATCAGGGAAGCAATGTATCTCATTGTGTTTTTTTTTTTTTCCTTTCTTCTGTGTCCTTAGTTTTAACTGGCGTTTGGAGGAAAGCCCTCCTCCCACTCTCAGGCTGGGTAAAGCCCAGGAGTTGCTTCATACGGACGCGTTTCCATCTTCATTTCTAGAGCAAGTACTGACCTGGAATTCCTGAGGCCCTGATGTTCCTTTGGGCAACTGGCTGGGGAGGTTTTTCAAAGTCTGATTTTCTAAAGGCTTGACATTAATCAGCTGAGTACACTGCTGGCCACAAATAGATGGCCTAATTTATTGATGACTCAAAAAACTTCTACACATTATTTCTACAGAGGAGACATTTCTTTTCCTTCCCACAGATTTGTAGTACCTCTCTATTGCCTAACAATTCAACTCTGTCTAATCAAATTTCTAAAACCACCTGGCCATTTGGATCAGTGTGAGGTGGTAGCTAAAGGTCTCAGGCACCAGAATCTCCAGGTTTGGGTGATAGTCCCAGTTTACCACCAGCCAGTTATGGAACAAGCCACTTAGCTTCTTCAGGCCTCTCTTTTCTCATCTATAAAACGATAAATACCACCTCCATCAAAAAGTCACTGTGAGAATTAATAAAGCTAACGTACATAAAACACTTCAAACAATATCTTGTATATAAGTAGTGCTGATTATATGTATAATTAGTATATTGTCCTTATCAATCTATTACAAAATAAAACCATTAGATACAAAATAATTGCAGTCATCTCTCAGGATCTATGGGAAATTGGTTCCAGGACCTGACAAAGATATCAAAATCCACAGATACTCAAGTTTCTTACATAAAATAGTCTACTATTTGCATATGACTTATGTATATCTTCCCATATACTTTAAGTATCTCTAGATTACTTATAATGCCTTGTAATACAATGTAAATGCTATGTAAATAGTTATTGTACTATATTGTTTAGAGAATAATGACAAGAAAAACATCTGTACATGTTCATACAGATCAATCCCCCCTTCAGTTTTTAAATTCAGTTTATTGAATCTGCTGATGCAGAACTAGCATATATGGAGACCTAACTGTATATTGTATTATATGCTACCCATAAAAATTTAAAAAAAATAGAAGTTATTTTCTATATAAGATGAAACCAAAGTATTATTTATATAAAAAATAAAACTAAAGCAAGCTCAATTTGTCTAAGGTACAACTATGTAAGTTGCAAAAGGGAGATTCCTCTTGAGGACAGTAATTCTCAAAACTTATAATGTTCTAGAATCACTTGGGGGTATTTTTTTTTTTTTTTTACAAAAATAACTAGGCTACAAACCCTGGGAAAGTCTCTAATGGCTTTTCTGTTCTCTCGCAGCAAATGAGCCCTCTGTTACTCCAGAGGTTAACGTGGTGTTCCCTCTGCCAATCACACTCCCGTCTTCTCTCCAGTTTGAATGTATGAACCAAGCACATAAAACAAATATGTGTCAGTGTTTCTTAATTCTGCTTGGAGAGTGAGATCTTCTCACAGCAAAGAGGCTCTCCTTAGCTCTAATTGTCATTGTCCTACTGACAGCCACTCCCACATCACTAGCAGACCTGCCAAAGCTTTTTCCCAGGAAGGAGCCACTGACCCTCCGGAAATGCTAAGGGTGTTCTGTCCTTTGTTCAGAGATTATCAGCAGCAGTTTCAGACTTCAAAGAAAATGATCCAAGGTTCTAATCTGCACTGAAACATCAGAAGGTAAAGAAGTTTCTGCTTTTTGAGGATCCTCAACATCTAAATGATATGTAGAATGTGTGTGTGTGTGTGTGTGTGTGTGTGTGTGTGTGTGTGTGAAGACAGAGGGCTCAACTTTCCCTTCAAATATCACTTTCAGGATATGGAGAGATATCAGGAGAACTGGAGAGTTGTCTTCAGGCTGCACTTGCTTTGAGGAATAGCCGAAAAAATTCCCTTTCCAGATTAATTAGAGCATGATCTTTAAGGTGAGGAGCAGCCGAGTGTTCGGCCCAGAACGCCCAGGTGTCCTGCAGCCATGGCTGAAATGATTGTCATACACTGAACTTTCCAAAGATGGAGATTGTGGTCTGCACATTTAGTTGGATGGGATCTCAGGAAGGAGAGAAACACTTCCCGGAGCTGCCAAGGGTTCTTCTTGGAAGTGTGAACCTGATGGTTTGCAAGCACACTTGGAAAAGTTGTCATTTAAAATCATAAACCATCTGTCCAATCACTGGGTAAATATTTTTTGAGCACTGACTGTGCATTCAGGCCCAGAGTTGGGGCCTGGACAACAAAGATACAATGAAGTTCGGTGTCCACCCAAGGACTCTGCTCCAAAGACTCTGGGACAAGTATCTCAATGCCCTTTAATGTGGTTGTTGCCACTAAAGCTGCCAACCCCTTCATTTCCTTCATTGACCTTTTCTAGTTTCAGTTTGGAAATTAGAACAGCAAATAGGAAGGGATCAAGGTCATTCTATTAAAAAATGTATTTTAGTATTTTCTATAAAAAAGGAAATTGGCGATTTGTTCTAAGAAAATAACGAGTAGTAAGAAACTTGAAGGACCTCAGTTTTCACAGTGATAGAATTATGATTTCCTCCAGGGGAAAAGATTACCTATAACAAGATAGGGGGTGAGGCAAAATCAAGGAGAGAAATGCAGCCCCAGAGGGAAATAAATCCAGGCAGGCAGATCAACTTCCTGTCACATGGGGGAGGACAGGAAGATGGTATTTTTTCACATCCTGTTACAGTTAATGTTGTTCATATAACTCAGCTGAAAAGCTTGCCTTTCACCCTTGTTCATTTTCTCTCTGGATGCATCTTCTAGCCCTAATTTCTTATTTCCCTTCTCTCCTCAGCACCAAAGCCTTGTAATGTTGCCTGTCTACCTAGTAGTGGCAAACAAATGTGAGTTACATGTTCATGGTGAAATGACCCAAGTTGCATGGTTTTTATACCCAGGATCCAACATTTTCTCTCATCTCTTTCACTCGTAAGACTCCTATTTCCATCCATCCACATATACTCTTATCTAAACTCCTAGCTGGAAGAAATCAATCAAACTTACATATTGGTAGGGGGCTCTTTCAGGAACTCCAGTGGAAAGTTACAAAGGAGATATTTTGGAGGTCTTTAACATTCTTAAAATCATTCCAGGCAAGGTGCTAGTGTGTGAAGTGCTATTTGTTGTTGTTGTGGTGGTGGGACTACTTCAATGTCCGCTCCATGTCACAGAAAATTTGCTCAAATAGTGGACAGTAACCCAAATAGGAATCCCTGCTTGGCTTCATATAAAGAACAAAAATTGGTTTCATATATGTTTTTATCTCAACTTGAAGGGTACGAGGGTGGTTCGCAGAGTACCTTCCCTGTAGCTTAGATTCTAGCACTGACAGCCAGCCCTGAAGCCCCTTGTTTAATTTTTTTGAGTAACCACCATACTAAATAAATGTGTAGTTTCAAACTATGGTTATGAAACTATAGGTCAGAACAGCATTTATTAAGACAGTCTTTGATTAATGTTTTTGCCAAGTGCCTATTACAGACTGCTAAAAATTCTCCATGTGTTCTCTTAGCATTTCTAATTTCATGAGAAAGCTAGTGTTATCATCCCATTTTATAGATAAAGAGACTGAGACTCGAAAGGTTAAGTCATTAAGGCTGATGCTGGTAATTGGCACATCTGTCTAACTCTAAAGCGTGCTTAAATACCCCTTTCTACCCTACTAGGATGCCCACTCACACTGAAACATGAGATTTGAACTGGTATCCAAAGAAAGCTTCTGTGTGTGAAGGAGTTTTAGTCTACCAAGTTATCTGTGCTGAGTGACCAACCCAGCACCTCTGGACCAACGGCTGGGCATCCAGCTGATCACATATACTGTCAGTTTATAAAAATCACAATTTCCAACAAAGCACAGTTCTACTTTAAAAATACAGAATTCCATTCTATTCCCACAGGACTAAACACACACAAAATAATAAAAACAAGAAAGAAGTGTCCAAAGAAAATGTCTGTTCTAGACATCCATCACTCTTCATCTGTGGGTGACTCCTCAGTGTCCTTTGAGCTGTGAAGACCTGCTACCCTCCCTCAGGCTCCTATGGAGCTCAGTTTTATCCATAAACCTTGCAAAAGCATAAAGAAGGTGAGAAACAAACCCATTTGTCTTATACAAAGACTACAAGTTAAAAGACAATTCTCATGTCCTAACACAGCTTGACATCTCCTTCCTGGCATTCAAATACCTGGAACTTCTAATTAACTGAAATCTTCCTACACTAAGATATTAATAAAAGTACAAAGAAGTGATGAATAGGAAATGAAGAATATTATCCAGGCTTTTTCTTATTCTTAAACCAAACCAAACCAAAGGAAAAACACCAACTTTCTGGATATGTGCAGGGTAGGGGTGGAGATCTAAACAGTTATTTTTATTCTTACTCCCCAAGCTTTTCTGTCCACAATAGAATGTTAGTCTTGAGACAATAGAAGCTTGGACTATTTTGTTGATAACTATATCCCCAGGACCTGGAAGATTCACAGTAAGAATTTATTAAATAAATGAATGAATATACTCGATTGACTAGCTAACTGGTCACAAAAACTTGAGCAACCCAAATCAGAAAGCCCAGTTCAGGACAGAGGAGTCACCCAGCATAGCTGTGAACTAAATAAATGGATGTGATTTTAAGCCACTAATTCTTTGTTTTATAAGCAAGAAGTAACTAATAGCCGGGTATGGTGGTGCTTACCTGTAATCCCAGTGGCTTGGGAACCTGAGGCAGGAGAATCACGAGTTCAAAGCCAGCCTCAGCAAAAGTGAGGTGCTAAGCAATTCATTGATACCCTGTCTCTAAATAAAATACAAAATAGTGCTGTGGAGGTGGCTCGGTGTTTGAGTGCCCTGAGTTCAATCCCCAGTATCCCACTCCCAACAAAAAAGAAGTAACTGATATACAAGTGTTTATGAATTTACTGATCTTAAGACCATCTGGAGTACTGGTTAAAAACTATCCATTCCTTTAGAATGGTAGTTACTCAAACAATTAGATGTAGAATTTCCATATGATTCAGATTTCTTTTCAATAGCCAAATGGTGGCATCAACTCAAGTGTTCACTGAGATATGGATGGATAAACAAAATGTGTATATATATACACAATGGAACATATTAAGCCTTAAAGAGAAATAAAATCTGATACATTCTACAACATGCAAAACCTTGAAAATGTCTAAATGAAATAATCCCAATGCAAAAGGACAAATATTGTATGATTTCACTTACATGAAGTGCTTAGAACAGTCAAATTCATAGGAACAGATGGTATAAGAGTGGTTTGTAGGAACTAATGATAAAGTTCTGTATGTGATAGTGCTGTGATTGCATAACAATGCAAATATACTGAATTCCACTGAACTGTACACTTAAAAGTGATTAAAATAGTACATTTTATGTTGTATATGTTTTTGCCACAATTACAAAAACAAACAAAAAAGCATACACATTTCTAAACTTGACCCCAAATTAATTAGGTCACCATCTCTAGGGTAGGAGCAAGTCTGTGCTAGACCATCCCATATCCCACACTGCTTTTGTGTATAGTTCAAACCCATGTACACACTGGATCAAAATTAAGACTTGCCTCTTTATGAACCAGGAAAAGATTTGGAAAAATCACAAGATATTGGCTGGGTTTAAAAGATTAAATTCCATGTGAAAATTCCTCACTTAATTATGGAAAAGCACTGAATTTCAGATAAAACCTAACTATAAGGGAAAAATTCCTTCCTGTCTTCCAGTTCAAAGCTGGGAAAGCTGCCTGACTTCCATTTGTTTAGGTATTCATGGGAAATACCACACTGAATCCAAAAGGTAATTCTAACCTTTTTTATTTTCCTACAATATTGGAACATGAATAAATTGAATCACTGTCTGAAAAGAACCAGCTGTGTGAGTTTACTTCCCTTTCATAGTCACTAGATCTAAGTAGCAATGAAAAAGGTTGCATGGAAATGATTCTAAAATAATTTCCATTCCAGATATGAAAACACCGCCTCTCTTCTATACGAGACTGACTGTTACTCACGCAAGACAGAACTTTCAAATAGTATCCTCAGGTAGGTAATTCACACGGCAGAAACTATTCCATATTCTGCGGTGTATAATTACAAAAGAGAGTTTCATCTTCAGACATTTCACACATATTAGTCATGGAACTTTCAATGCCTCTGGAGTTTTGATGGACTACTCAATGATGGTTCAGGTTTTGCAGGAGTCTCTGGGGAAGTTGAACACTAAATTTTAAAAATTTAAGTTCTACTAATGAGAAAAAAACCCCACAACTATATGCGAGCGGCATGTAAAGGAAACCAGGTTTTCTTTCTTTCTGCAAGAATGCCCTTCATTTTGCTCAGCAGTGAACATGAGTCATCTCTTTGTCTACAGTCATTGGATATAAAATAAGAACACATTTTATTCGAGAACACAATATCGTTGTCCTCAACATTTTTTTTTCCTTTAAAATGTCATTTACAGAGTACTTTTATTGCTAGGTACAAATTAAAATTATTAGTTTCAAATGTAACTTGCATTGTAGACACTTAATTTCTTTAGTATAAGATGAAAAAAAAATTGAATCTTGACATAATACCCACTATAGTTTTCGGTGATAGGTCATTTAGTTGCCTGGATCCTATTTATGAGAGATCAACTGTTCAATGTCCTGGAAAAGCTTCAGTCCACAGGGGAGGGTCTTACGTAACATAGCACTGCTTGGTTGGAAACGTTCTATAGAAGGTTCTCAGGTTGTTTGAAACCAAAGCTAGCCTGGCACTCCACACTTCATGACACCACTGCCTGCAAACCCTCACGACTTTGCCATGTTCCTTCACTTCCAACATGTGCCATTGTTCACAATGATCTCCTCTCCAGTCTTCTACCTTTTCTTCAAACTAAGAAACTATATAAAACCTGTGTACATCTCCTACTGTAAAGACTAACTTCTATCACTCAGTTTTACTTCTTGGATTTCTACATACTTACAGAGTTATTTTTGTCTTTTTGTTTCAAAGTCATCTATTGTGAAGCAAAAAAGAAAAATGCATTAGCTTTGTAAGCTGCAATTCATGGGACTTCGTGACTTCCTCTCTCTTTACCCCACGTACCCAAGCTGTGAGTGTGACAGCTGATTAACCATCTCTCCTTCTCCTGGTACTGACGTGACATTCCTGGATCTGACTCTTCTGGGAACTCTTTCTATTAAAATCTAACACATCCTGGTACAAATCCTGGAAGATTACTCTTGTGCCGGAAACTGTCACTTTCTTTCCTGTCATCTCTGACGATCTCACCTGCTCAGATGTAATGTGATTTCCACCTCACACGTTTGCAAGTTCTTTTCTCACTTGGAACTCTATGGAGACCCTAACACTGGAATAAGGGAAAAGACAAAATGTGCTTGCTTTCTCCAGAGCAACTCCTCAACAATGCCAGCCTCGTTCCAACTGTACATGCTGAAAGAAATTCCACAGCTGTTTCCAAAATTTAAGCCTCTTGGCTTCAGCTCTGCAGAGATAAATACACTGTGGTGAGGCCTCCAAACACATGTGCGGAATAGTTAAAATCTTGTTTCAAGCCTGAAGCAATAGTCGTTAATGTATGTGCAAGCCACCAATCTCTGCTTTTCCTCCCATTTAACCCACATGTTATTGTAACTGCAGGCAGGGAAGGATTTCAACCACAAAAATATTCAATACTCTAAGTTAGAAATCTACATGTTCAAAACTTTCTTCTGGCATTTGATGGTGAGTGTTTTTGAGGACAAGGACCTCAACTCATCCATGTTTGCCACCTAGAAGATTTGTGCAATGTCTCGAGTAGAGGTAAACACTTAATGCACCTCTATTGAGTGAGGGAGGGCGTGATCATGACTTACACGGGCACAGAGTTCACACTCTCTGATATAGAGGAGTTGCCAGAAGTGTAGGAAAGACCCCCTGGAATGGGGAACTTCAAGTGGTCTAGTTCAGATTTAGAGGATGAAGGTTCAAGACCTGGTTCTGCCACAAGTTAGCTATGCAACCCTGGGCGAGTCCTTTTGCCTTTCCAAGACCCAATTTCTTCTCTAAATTGGAGCAGGGAATCAATCATGGCTGCCATCTTTATAATAAGACCATGTTTGTGAAAGCTCTTTGTAAATGATAAAGTCACACAGGACATTATGGAGCCACATTTTCTAAGAGCAGAACTTTCAAAGACAGTGATATCTAATGGTCTCTCTCATTAATTAATCAATTAAATTATTAATTCATTAACTTAATCAAGATATATTCAGTTCCTCCTGGACTTTGTGCTGGTTGCTGAGAATGAAATGGTGAACCAAAGAGACAAGGACTCTTCCCTCATGGAACCAACAGTCTCAGAGATGGTGCAGATATAAGTTTAATAAACACACTAGCAATGGTGGTTAGCTCCACATTTCCAATATGGATGTTCTAAATGTGGGCTCATGATTTTTAATACTTATCATTCATGTTATCTTCTTCTTCTTTTTTTAAAACTTTTTTTAGTTGTTGATGGACCTTTATTTATTTGCTTATTTATATGTGGTGCTGGGAATCGAACCCAGTGCCTCACACGTACAAGGCAAGTGCTCTACTGCTGAGCTACAACTCCAGCCCTCATGTTCTCTTTTGCCAAAATGAAACTTAAGAAAAGGTGTATAGCTCATTCAAGTGGTCACATCAGCTCCCGAGAATTTTTGGAAAATATGTAGCCTACCCTAGGACATGTCATTCTGATTTTAGTTGTGAATGCTTTGGCCACAGAAAAACTCACCTTCATGAGTACAACAAAGTCATTTTGGAAAGAGTGCCAATGACCAAATTAATTCTTTTATGGAGCTGTCGGATTTGATTAAGTTGTTATACTACCTTTTAAAACTCATTAACAGGATCTATCAAGCCATTTTGTAAGTGATTTTTTTTTTTTCCTAACGTCTTTACATTTACTGTCCTGGAAGGCTCTTGGTGTCAATCAAAATAGATGACAATGCTAAATCACCGGCTTCATAACATAATTCAACTCTGGGTGAATTCAGCTGTCTTTGTGAAATACGACCTCGCAAGAGTGGTTGATTTGCCTGTTGCCTTCTCTGATAAGAAAAATATATTTATAACCACATTGTGGTTCCATGTGTATTTCATCATATATATTATTTTATAACCAATTTATTGAATTGTAAGGAAATTCCAATATTAGGTGAAAGAGGAAAAATTTTAAAGTAGTTTATTTTCTTCTCTTTCTCTTTTTCAAACAGAGTTTCCCCAAATAGATTCTGTCAAGAAGTTTCATTGGAGAGAAATTCACAATTGAAAACAGAAGGAATATGGCTTTACCGGGCATGCTTAATGAAAGAAAGAGGAGACAGTGGATAAATCTGCAAAAAGGAGGCGTACAACAAGCACTTTCCAGAGCGAAAAGCTAAACATAACACAGTGGAGAATTAACTGCTTAGATACGAGGAGTAGGGCCCTGGCAGGCAGGCTTTGTACATTTCTCCAACATTTAACAAGTTCCTTAAACAGAAATCTCAGAGATTTGCTAGATAAGTAGTTACAGCCATTATTTCTAGTAATACAAGAAAAGCATAAATAGGAATTAAACCCTCATGGGACCAAAGAACAGCATAGCAGTATTCCATATTTCTCACAAAATCCATTAGAGAAAGCTGCAGTGAAACATAACTTTTTTTTTTTTTTTTTTTTTTTTTTTAAATTATTATTTTTTTAAAGAGAGAGAGAGAGAGAGAGAGAGAGAGAGAGAGAGAGAGAGAGAATTTTTTAATATTTATTTTTCAGTTTTCGGCGGACACAACATCTTTGTTTGTATGTGGTGCTGAGGATCGAACCCGGGCCACACGCATGCCAGGCGATCGCGCAACCGCTTGAGCCACATCCTCAGCCCCTGAAACATAACTTTGAGACAGGAGAGAGATGGTACTATTTAATGGGTACTAAGAATGCACCATAAATGTAAGCTAATAAAGTGTTCATTAATTTAGCATCCATTGATTGAGCTCTTGCTCTGTTTCCAATCTTGCACTGATGGTGGGATGATGAAGAAAAACGGCAATTCAGTCTGGGCCTTTGGGGCTTAAGCAGGCCAGACAGGAATATCAGGATGTAATTACTGTGCAGCACAGAGATAGACAGAGTACCACAAAGTCAATGAAGACGGTGCAACTAATGCTACCAGAGTTCACAGGGGCATTGTGTGGGGTGCTATTGGAGGTGCTACTTAAAGGGGAGGGGGCGTGGCATGAGATTGTGGAGGCGACTCCTAGAGGTCCAAGTGTCCAACTTCTGAGTGGAGTGGGGAGGAGAGAGATGAGGCTACAGAGGCAAGCTGGTTACTAGGCCAAGGAGTGGGTCTTTGAGAGGCAGCAAACTGGAAGGCAGCTCAGGGGTCAGCTGGTATCTAGAGAAGCAACTGCTCAAAGCTTTCAGATTTAAGTGCAAGGCACACAGAGGGGAAAACACACAGGAGCTTTGGTGGCAGGGAGGTAGCAAACAGGGAAGAGGCAGGGAGAGCCTTATTTTATTGTCTAAAAATAAGGATGGTAGGACCAGAGTTGCACTTTAGAAATGTTGATTTGCTACTGTGAAGGGAAATGTACACCCAAATGTGGGACACGAAGAAGAGGCTGAGGATTACTTCTGGGATATGCTTTTGGGAAGCTGACCCCTATACAGACTATAGAAATAGCTGGCTTCCTCCTTATAATAGGAAGCACTGATGAAACATTATGAATATACCTGTTTCTCTACCCCCAATTTTTTTCCTTCAAATATTTATTTATTTTTGTTAGAAAACTAAAATTAAATCTATAAAATGTTTGAGTTTGAGAATTCAGCAGCAAGTATGGAGTGTGTGTGTGTGTGGTGGGAGAGAGGGGTGAGAAAGTTTAAGATAAGGAGTTAGATTTTCCACAGGTAAATTTAAGATGCTTGTAAGCCTTTCAAGTGCAAATGCCCAGTAGGCAGCAAAGTGTTTGGGCTGGGAGTTCACGATACAGAGCTGAGCTGGAGAAATAGTTCTGATTCTCACTAGAGAAGATGTAAAATTTAATGTTCAAGAATTGAAACAAACAAACAAACAAACAAAAAACCTTCCCAGGAGAAAGTAGAACTGTCAGAGAGGCAGGAAACGCAAGGATTAAAATAAGGGTGGAAAGAGCAGGATGGTTTACGGAAATTGAATGAGAAGGGGGATTCTGGATAAAACGGCAAAACCCAGCAAACAACAAAAACACCTTGATTTTCAGATAATGCTCTGAGGGTATGGCTTTAAATAAGTCAAATCCTTAACTTTCAAATCTAGGTGTTTTCTTATTTGAACATGATAATATATAACTCTTTTTTTGGCCCTAAAATTCACCTTGTAATTTACATATGGATTCTGACTTGCATTTTCTTTAGAATAATCTACAGCTGAGGATGTAGAGTGCTTACCTAACCTGTGCAAAGCCTTAATTTGATCTCCAGTACTGGGCGAAAAAAAAAGAATAATATTCTACTTGCTTTCTGCAAGACAACAACCTTTGCAACATGTTTGCTATGAAAAAAAAAAAAAACCCTTTTCAAATTTTGTTTTGTGAATTGTGGGATCCCTAGAGTGCTATTTGTCTTCCCTTCGCCTCCCTGCACTCTCTTCCCCTGTGTCCTGGGAAGCTAACCTTTATGAATTGATCCAGCAGCTCCCTCTGCCATCTGGCTTTCAATTGGGTTTGTCTAGTGGGAGGCACTGGCAAGAGCTGAGAAAGTTCGAGCCAGAGAAGTTGAAATCCGCCCTCTGTCTCGATTTTTATGGTCTACACCCCTCTACTGAAGGCCACAACTCCTTTCTGGATGCTTTGTCTATATAACATCCTCTGCAGGGTCCTGGACTATTCCTATTCTTGCTCCCTTCAGGCCCAGACATGGTAAAAGTTCCCTGCTATGTACAAAATCCAAAGTACCCATTGGCGGCTTTCTCTAAACTCTGAAAGAGGGTTCATAGGCCACACAGGGTTAATGAAAAGTCTCTTTATTAAACTCTCTAATCACCCAGATTGAGTGTGCTATCAAACTGGTTTGCTGCCAAGAAGAGATTAGTTCACACAATAATTTGTTGTCAGTGGCCCATTTTTCCAAGACTAGCACTGAACGAGGAGTGTGTTTGAGAAGATTAGGTGGCAGAGAGAAAAGAAACGCACCAGGAGAAGGCACAGGTTGCCTTCTTTGAGAGTCCAGCTGTCTGCAGAGTCTTGGAGCCAGCTCCAAGATCATTCCTCTGAGACGTTTCTACTCAACCACTTAGCAATGAGCAACTGAGACAGCAGGAGGCTGCGAAGGCACACATTCTACCCTGGCAGAGCTGACAGATTGGGTGTGTGTGTGTGGGGAAGCCTCATGTGTCTGGATTTTCAGGTAACTGCTGTTTGAGTTCATGCTCAGCACCATCAATTTTGTGGTGAAGTTCTATAAATCAGCTTGCCACATGATGAGCAATGCCTGCAATTGCAAAGAGGATATATTCCTGTACTATTTTTGGCCACTGCACAAAACCACCAAAGTGGCCGGAGAAAGAATATTTAACAGCATACAAGACTATCTTTTTGTTGGGGTTGGGAACAGAAAGGAAACTGCCAGTATATACACATGCCTGTGTAACAGCCTTCCACAGACTTCTCTGCCTGGAAACCCCCCTAAAGCAAATGAAAAATGGAAATAGTCAAAACAAAAATGAGGTTTTTTTTTTTTTTTAATAAAACATCTAGAAGCAACTGCATTCTCCCTGGAGGAAGTGGGGAGCTCTTGAGGTCTCAGTGATAGGAGCCCAGCCCTGACATTGCTTAGGACACTCCATAGGCACTTCAGAAGGAGACAGGCATGCTCCTTGAGAGGCAGAGTTGTTCCCTTTGCTGGCAAAAGGGTTGCCGGAACAGGTCATGTTTTCAGCCCAGTAGGACCACAGCGAGTTCAAGGAAAAAGGAGCAGCAAGACCAAATGAAGAGTCAGGAGAGAAGCTGTGTATTGTGCAACCAGGTGAGGCATGACTGCTGCCCTGGCCCTGCCTCAAGATTTCTAAAGAGACCCTCATGCTGTAAACACCAGGACTAGGAAAAGGGGACTCATTCAGTGATGAATCATGAAAAAGAAGCTATCATGTCAGCTATCAAATATACTTCTAAGACAAAAGAGAAAAAAAGGGGGCAAAATTTATGAACAAACTATAACTTTCTGTAAAATATTATCTAGGGTAGATGAAGGTTGTGAAGAAATGTTTTGCCATGAGTTCAGAGGGAAAAAAATGAAGTGTCACCAGGAAGGTAGACAATAATGCAGTAATGGCAGAGCAGGGAAGTGGGGGTAAATAACGGGGGATAAGACATGAGCTGACAGAACTTTGAACAGATGTACAGATGAACAGATGAGGAAAATGTGGTATATATACACAATGGAGTTTTATTCATCCATAAAGAAAAATGAAATTATGGCATTTGTGGGTAAGTGGATGGCACTGGAGAACATTCGTATGAGTGAAATAAGCCAGACCCAGAAGGTCAAGGGTGGAATTTTTTTTCCCCTTATGCAGAAGTTAGACCAAAATAAAGAAAAAGAAAAAAAAAAAGATATGTGTGTGGGATTCCATGAAAATAGATGGGAGATTCATGGAGAAAAGGAAGGGAATAGAAGGGGTGGGAGGAGAACAGGAAAAGGGAGGAACTATGGAATGAAATTGGCCAAGTTATGCTATGTACATATGTGAATTCACGTGCAGTGAATTTCACCTTTATGTATATCTATAAAGCACCAACTAGAAAAACAATAACTAAATAGAAGACTGGAAGAGATGAGGAAGGGGAGCGGGGGAGGGAGAAGGAGAGAGAAAGATGGAGCAGTGGAGACTGAAATGGAGCAAATTATATTCCATGTATGTGTGATGATGTCAAAATGAATTATGTCAAAAACCATGTATAACTATAATGCACTAATAAAAACAAGAAAAAGAAAAAGTAGGGGAATTACAGAAATGAAAACAAAAGGAGCATAAAAGTGAATAGACATTATATAAACAGTTGGTTCATAAAGGATAAGAATGAAAAAAGTAATAAAATCAGATAGAAATCAGGATAGACCCAGAATGACGAATGAGTCATGTACTGGGTTTCTAAGACAAAGAAAAAAATGCCTTGGAAAAGATCAAGTCAATTTTTTTTTTGCAGGGGTGGGGCCACTAGGGATTGAACTCAGGGGCACTCAACCCCTGAACCGCATCCCCAGCCTTATGTTGTATTTTATTTATATTGGGTCTCACTGAGTTGTTTAGTGACTCACTGTTACTGAAGCTGGCTTTGAACTTTCCATCCTCCTGCCTCAGCCTCCTGAGCTGCTGGGATTACAGGCATACACCACTGCGCATGGCTAAAATCAAGTCAATTTCATGAGGAGAAAAACATTAAGCCGCCTCATGTTTCTATACAGTAATATTGAACATCAAATATAATAACTAAAGAAGGAGAGTATGAGACAAGGATTATGATATACACCAACTCTTCAAAAATAAAGGTTACAAGTAGCAGTTTTAAAGGTGCAGATATGTGAGGGATATTATTTTGTTGATCTCTTTTTATGGAAACCAATAAATGATAAAATTCAGTCAATCAATAGTTTAGGGGAAAATTTGGTAGAGACTGAATATATTTAACAATTCCAGGGCCGGAGTTGTGGCTCAGTGGTAGAGTGTTTGCCTAGCATGTGTGAGGCACTGGGTTTGGTCCCCGGCACCACATAAAAATAAACAACTAAAATAAAGGTATTGTGTTCATCTACAACTAAAAAAATATTTTAAACTAACAAACAAACAAAAAAACCCCCAAAACCCAATTCCATTAAAAATACAAGAAATGTGTGTTAGACACATCTCAGATAGAGTATTAATCTTCAGGATATATAAAGAACTCAAAAAACTTAACACCAAAAATCCCCCACAAATAACCCAATCAATAAATGGGCAAAGGAAGTGAACAGACACTTCTCAGAAGGTGATATATAATCAGTCAACAAATATATGAAAAAAATGTTCAACATCTCTAGCAATCAGAGAAATGCAAATCAAAACTATACTCAGATTACATCTCACTCCAGTCAGAATAGCAATTTTCAAGAATACAATCAACAATAAATGTTGGAGAGGATGTGGAGAAAAAGGTACACTCATACCTTGCTGTAAGGACTGCAAATTGGTGCTACCACTCTGGGAAATAGTATACAGATTTCTCAGAAAACTTGGAATGGAACCACCATTTGACCATCAGTTATCCCATTCCCAAAGGACTTAAAATCAGCATACTATACTGACACAGCTACATCAATGTTTATAGCAACTCAGTTCACAATAGCTAAACTATGGAAAAAACTTACGTGCCCTTTAACAGATGAATGGATAAAGAAGCTGTGGTATATATACACAATGGAATATTACTCAGCCTTAAAGAAGAATGAAATTATGGCATTTGCCAGTAAATGGATGGAACTGGAAAAAATCATGATAAGCGAAATAAGCAAATCCCAAAGAAACAAAGGTGAAATGTTTTCTCTTACGTGCGGAAGCTAATTCACAATAAGTTGGACTCGGGCCAGGGAAGAATAGAGCTACTTTGGATTAGCCAAATAATAAAATCAAGTAATAAAAAGCCAAGTAATAAAATAAAAAGAGGGAGTGAAGGGAGGGGAAGGGGTGTGGGGTAGAATGATAGTAGAATGAATCAAACACTTAACTCTGTCTAGGCAAACACCAAGAAAATGTTTGCTACAATAAATATGCTGAAGGAGAGATGAAAGAGAAGAGGAATACATACATTGATTGCTTAATTGTTCAGATTTATAACTAACAAGAATAGACAATCACTAAGTAGAGGGCTAAGAGTAATTTATGATCATAAAGATAGCTAGTAGAACAAAAATATAAATGTTCTAATAAGAACAAAACAATAACAACAACAAGCCCATCAAAACTTCACAAAGAAAACAAAATGAAGAAAATGGGACCATAGGGTGCACAATTAAAATTTTAAAATTTGATTAAAAACTCCTGAGATGGGGCTGTGACTCCATGGTAGAGTGATTGCCTGGCACTTGTAGGGGCACTGGGTTTGGTCCTCAGCACCACATTAACAAAATAAAATACAAGTGTTGTGTCCACCTACATCTAAACACACACACACACATTAAAGGCACACACACACACATTAAAGGTAAACAAACAAAAAAACACCTGAGATGAAATGATAAAGCTCATACAAGATGTCTAACTGAGTTCAAACTATCTGGTAAATAAAAGTGAATTTCAGATGTGGTGTTTAGTATAAAAGAGACATAGTATTTTAAATAAAGTGATTTTTATAAGTAAAAAAAAATTAAAGAATTGATAGAAGTTTATCTGGTAAATGTGAATAAAAAGATTGTAGGAGTCACGGTTTTAGTAGAGCTTAATACAGTTGATTTAACTTAATATTTATGTAGCTCTTACTATATTCCAGGCATTATTGTAAGTGCTTTATAAATACAAACTTATGTAATCTTTCCCCAAACCAAATGACAGTTACTCTCATTACGTCCATCTCCCCGCCCCCCACCCAGATAAATAAATATGGCACAAAGACACATAAGCAGTAAAGTGGAAATGTCAGAATTTAAATTTGGTCAATCCAGATTTTGTGATCAGTGACAATATTTCTTGCATATCCTGGCAAAAACCATTAAATGAAAAAAAGATTGGTAGAGTAACTGCTAAAAGAGATATTAAAAAAGAAAAATAAGCAGGAAAACTTTAGTAAAGGAGACTTTCATATTTTTAACAGCTATATTGGGATGTAATTCATATACACTTTCCCCATTTAAAGTGAGCAACTCAATGTTTTTTAGTGTGTTCATAGAGCTGCGCATCCCTCATTGGAATCCGTCACCATTTTCAGTCAATTTCTGGGTATGGTGTGGGGTAAGGATCCAACTTTCTTCTTTTCATGTTGATGGATGTCTAGTTGTTTCACATCATTTTTTTTTTTGAAAAACTAGTTTTCCTCAATTTAAAGGAGACTAATTTGCTCCTTTCTTTCATAATACATAAGTGGGAAAAATTAGATAAGGCATAAAAATACTTAACAATATGTAATTCTAAATAATGTATTATCTAGACGAGTTAAGATGCTACAATCTCTAAATGATGAAAATGAAGATTACTAATATATATTTTTTTGAATAATAGTAACAGAAACGAACTACATTCTACACCTCAAAGGAAGACTGAATACATTTTAAAAAGGAGAAACAGTATGGTCACCATGTCTGATTCCAATGCAAAAAAGAGAGAGAGAGAGAGAGAGAGAGAGAGAGAGAGAGAGAGAGAGAGAGAGAGAGAATATAATTCAGTTCAGAAAACAGACATCAGTGCCACTTAGCTGTTAAAACTTCGCCCTCACACATTTGTATGCCAGAGAGAGTACAAATATTGAAAAATTCAAAAATCTAGAAAAAAGACATAGTACAAATATCACATATCAAAATCTACTAAATATCACTAAAGCGATTCTTAGAAATTCATAGAAGTATTAGTATTAGTAATTTATTAATTAATTTTACTTAAACAATTTTAAGTCAGTTTTACTTAGTGATAAAGGAAATGGACCACAAATTAATTTATTAAATATCTGCTTTAAGGAAAAGTGAGAGAAAAAAATTAATATAAATAAAAACATGTAAAAGATGACTAGACGCACTAGAACCTTGTAATTCAAAGTTTGGCCATGTGGCCATGTCCCAGCAACTTTGTTATCACTGGAAGTTTGTTACCAGTCCAGAATCTCAGGCTCTAACCCAGACCCAGACCTACTGAATCAGAATCAGCATTTTAACCAGATCTCCCTCCTGGTGATATGTACAGAAATCAAAGGACTAACTTAGACACCAGAATAATGAGATAAATTAATAAAGAAAGCCCAATGCTGGTTCTAAGAAAACCTAAACCCCTAAAACTGTTAAGTTTTATTAATTGAGGGAAGAAAAAGAGGAGAAAGTATGAATTTGCAACTAGAAAATGATACAGTGGAAAAAATAAAAATAGAGGAAACTAAAATTATATAGGGACTGCTTTAGGATAAAATGGGCGACTTTCCAGGAAAATTTAGTGTATCCAATGTGACCCAGAATATTGAGAAAAATTTAAGCAAACCAACTTTTTAAAAACGTTTATTTATTTATTTATTTATTTATTTATTTATTTATTCTACAGTTGTAGATGGACTCCGTGCCTTTATTTTTATGTGGTGCTAAGGAGCAAACCCAGTGCCTCACATGTGCCAGGGAAGCGCTCTGCCACTGGGCGACAGCCCCAGCCCAGCAGACCAACAAGAATATATAGCTGTTAAGAACTATTTCTTCTTCATCAAGAAAAACAACAGGCTTGGGTGGATACACAGGACACTTCTATTAAATCTTTAAAGAGCAGGTGATTTTAATTGCTGAATCAAGATAAATAAGGGAAATCTCCATGTTCTTTTTATGTAATCAACACATTAAACTTCCAAAAAATAAAATAAATAAAAGCAAAAGGAAACTATAGACATCTTTACTTCTGAATAGTCATACAAGAACCTTAAATAAATTATTGGTAAATAATTTGAAAAAAATGTTCAACATACAATACACACACATTGAGAAAGCTACATTAAGCATGAATGTAAAGCTCCATGAAATATTATTAGTCACATGCCTATCCAAATGCTACCCAGGTCGAGAACTCACATAAGCCAGCACCTCTTATTAATCACCCTTGTCAGTCTTTAAAAGGAGCTACTATCCTCATTTTTATACAAACTCTTTCCTTAAAATATATAGTCCTAAACATTATAGTTCAATTTCCCCATATTTACACTTTATATAAATGAAATCTTGTCATGTGTGTTCTTTTGAGTCGGGTTTTCCCCACCTCAGGGGGTAGATAGAGGATGAGAAGTTATAAGGTTTATCCCTCTAAGTGCATATATTTGTAATCTGATAATTTCTATTCATGTAAAATATTTCATACCCCAATTTATCTGTTATTTTGCTGATAAACTGATGGATTATTTCCAGTCTCCAAATATTAGAAATAATGTTGCACTAAACATTCTTGCCCTGCAGAATAAAAAAACAGTATTACAAACAAAAGCAATTTATTCTATGTATGCAAAGATGGTTCAAAATTAGTAGATATATAGATATAATTTATCATTTTAATAGGTCAAAAGGGAAGATAATATGATAATCTCTACAAATACAGAAAACCATTTGAAAAATCCAAGTATGCTGAGAAACACTCAATAAAACAGTAACTAATGAATATGGTGCTTAATAATAGATAATGCATTCACTGTTTCCCAAAGCTAGTGTCATTCTTAATGGACAAACATTAGAAGTAGTATCACAAGGAAAGGACACTGAGTATTCACATAACTATTTAACAATGTGCTAGCTTTACAAACTCAGGAAATTATAATGATAAAATAATTGGAGGTATAAACATTGCAAAGGAGAAAAAAATGGTATGATTTTATATGCAGAAATGCAATAATGTACCAGATTGTAAATAAACATGAAGAAATCACTAATCTTCACACCAGACTCCATTTACAATAGCCACAGAACAATAAAATACCTATGAATCAATTTATGGAGAAAATTTTCATGTTTATGTTAGGGGATAAAATGTCTCAAAAACAGACCTAAAGAATACAAATGAAGTCTTCGACAAATGAAAAGGCATACTACTTCTTTAAAAAGATGATTCAAAAATCACAAAGGTGTCAATCTGCACTACTTTATAATTTTAACTTAACCTAATGAAATACCAACTTTTTCTGTAATAAGATCAGTTGATTTTCCCTTTTATAATTTAGATTAGTTAAGAAAACAAATAAGAGGAAGAACTAGCTTTTCAGAAGCTAAAATATTCCTTAATGCTGTGGTAATTAAAGCAGTCCAGTTCTGTTGCATAATTAAGCAACATAATAAGGCAGATAAATCAATCTAATCAGAGCATAAAGCTCAGAAAGAGATTTAAACACACATGGAAATTTAGTAAGAGGTTGGCATCTTAAATCAGACAGGAAAAATAATTGTTATTATACTTAATACCTGATGTTGGAACAATTGGATACCTTTTGTTTATTCACATACAAGAAAAACTTCAAGAAAATTAAGGATATATCAAAATAAACTCATAAATGCATTAGGGGTAAAAATGTGAAGGTTCATTTATAACTCTGGAGTGGAAGAGGGCTTTCTAAATACAACACAAAAATCCAGAAACCAAAGGGAAAGCATATAGTTGATTTTATGTGTCCATGTGACTGGGCTTTGGTTTCCAGATATCTGGTCAAACATTATTCAGGATAATTCTGTAAGGATGTTTTGGGATGAGATTATCCTTCAAATTGGTGGATTTTGAGTAAAGCAGATCACCATAAAGTAGGTAGGCCTCATTCACTTAGTTGATCACCTGAACAGAAAAAAAAAAGACTGATTACCTCTAAAAAAGAGAGAGAAAAAAGAGGAAGGGAGAGAGAGAGAGAGAGAGAATGAGAATTCGGGCTGGGCTTGTGGCTTAGTGGTAGAGCACTTGCCTCTTATGTGTGAGGCCCTGGGTTTCAATCCTCAGCACCACATAGAAATAAACAAATAAATAATAAAGATATTGTGTCCATCTACAACTAAAAAAAGAAAGAGAGAGAGAATTCTTCCAGCATATTATCTTTGAACCTGAACTGTCACATTAGCTCTCTATTCTACCAGCACCCCCTGCAAATTTTTGGTTTGCTAGCCGCCATACTGTGTTTGTCAATTCCTTTTCAGTAAGTCTCTCTCTCTAATTATATACATCATATTGGTTCTGTTTCTGAACAGAACTATTTCTGGTACAGAAGAACCTGGAAAAAAATTTAGTATCTATAAAGAAAAATTGTATGCCAAACAAAACCAGAAGCAAGCAAACCAAACAAAACCAAACCTCTCCCCATCAGTAAAGTCAAAGTATATTTCACTAAAATCATAGAATTTGCAGGGAAATGGATGGCATTAGAGCAGATTATGCCAAGTGAAGCTAGCTAATCCCTAAAAACACAAATGCCAAATGTCTTCTTTGATATAAGGAGAGTAACTAAGAACAGAGTAGGGATGAAGAGCATGAGAAGAAGATTAACATTAAACTGGGATGAGAGGTGGGAGGGAAAGGAAGAGAGAAGGGAAATTGCATGGAAATGGAAGGAGACCCTCAGGGTTATACAAAATTACATACAAGAGGAAGTAAGGGGAAAGGGGAAAATAATACAAGGGGGAGAAATGAATGACAGTAGAGGGGGTAGAGAGAGAAGAGGGGAGGGGAGGGGAGGGGAGGGGAGGGGAGGGGAGGGGAGGGGGGATAGTAGAGGATAGGAAAGGCAGCAGAATACAACAGACACTAGTATGGCAATATGTAAATCAATGGATGTGTAACTGATGTGATTCTGCAATCTGTATACGGGGTAAAAATGGGAGTTCATAACCCACTTGAATCAAAGTGTGAAATATGATATATCAAGAACTATGTAATGTTTTGAACAACCAACAATAAAAAATTTAAAAAAAGAAAAATGATTAATGTCCTTGATAGAGAATGAGTTCCTCTTAGTCAATAAAGACCAATGGACCAATGGAAAATAGGCAAGTAATAAACTGTTTAATACAGCTCTTGAACTTTTGAAAAGGTGACTATTCTCACTCATCATTAGAAGTGAAAAACAAAGCCACATAGAATTACCATTCCTAGCTACAGACTGACAAAAATCTAAAAGGATGAGCCGCTAAGGATGAGAACAGGTGGAAACAGGCTGTGTCTGTTATTAACAATGGAAGCACAAAATGGTATAATTTACATGGAAGACAATTGGCATTATCTACCAGGATGACAAATGTACTCTGGAAATTTATTCCTTAGAAAATATATTCTCCTGCAACATGACATATGCATGTACTATGCTTCTAGATTTATAAAAACCAAGGATCAGAAATAATCCCAAATTTCACAATAGAAGATTGATTGAATAAAGTTTGGCACATACATATGAGAGAAATCTATACATTACTAATGAGGAATTTAATGTATAGATATGAAAAACAAAGATACAAATTTTTAAAAAAGAAGTTGCAGAATAATTTGAAAAGTATGCATAACTTGGGTAAAAATGGAGGGGTAGTAAAATAGAAATGTAGAAAGCAACAGACAACAATAAAAATCAAAAGTAATAAAATTGTTTGAGTAAATCTAAATGAATATTAGCTGTATAAGATAATATTGACTTGTATATATGCATAAAATATTTCTGACTGAATAAAAAAAGAGTATAAACTTATGTAGAGAGGAATGGAAATGGGGTGGACAAAGGTTTGTATTAGGAAGGAGACTTTTCACTCTGTAATGTTTTATCCTATCTGATGTTAGAGCAATTATACATATTGAACTTATTTGAAACACAACAGGAGTCCATTTCATAATTGAATTAGATCCAACAATGAGAATTAGGCAATTTAGACTGATTTACCCATCAAGGACAATTAGAAAACCTAAAAAAAAAAAAAAAAAAGAAAAGAAAAAGATATTAAGGGTTTCTTGAAACATTGGAGAACTAACAAAGTCAAGTTCACCAATTAAGATATCAAGGCAATCAAGAGCTCAAGAAGGGGGAATCTGGGTTTTAGGGTTACTTTCCTCTAGAGCCATTGCCAATTTTGGAGTGGCAACTGAGATGACCTAGCACAATGGCACAACAGAAAGATAGGAGACCTCAGCTACTAAAATCTGATTCAGAATTTAAAATAGCTATAGTTGTTTTGTGGATGAAAAAAGACAAGGTTGAGAATTTTCGTATAGAACTGGAAAAAATAAAGAATAAAATGCAGACTATAGAACTAAAAAGCTACAATAACCAAAATTAGGAAATCAGTAATTAAATTTAACAAAAGATTACATAAGTCGAAAAGGCAATCAATGAATTACAAGTCAAAGAAAAATACACAGAGTAAAGGAAAAAAAAGGACTAAAGACACAAAAGTGAGGGCAAGAGATGTAGAAGCTTCACTGAGAAAGTTTACAGACAGGAGATCGGAATCCTTGAAGGACAGGAATAGGGGTGGAAGCCACATTTGGAGAGATAATGGCTGAAATCCACCCCGCCCAAAATGAAGCCACAGACTATAAAGGTTCTAAAAGTACAAAGCAGACTTTGTACTCCCATTTAAGCACATTATGGTAAAATATTATATCAAATAAACAAATAAACAAAGGAAAAACAATTAGAAGGCACAGTGAGGATGTGGCTTGGTGGTAGAGTACTTGTCTAGCATAAGTAGCTCTGGTTTTGATCCCTAGAACTGTTAAGAAGGGAGGAGGAAAAAAAAGAAATAAAGTAAAAAAGAAAGAAAAGAGGAAAACAAGGAAGCAACCAGAGAAAAATCTTCAAAGGAGCAACAATGAGATTGACAAGTTACTTCTCAATTAAACACACACACACACACACACACACACACACCCACACCCCAAAAACCTGAAGACAACATACAGGGTAGTATCTTTAAGATGATAACAAAAAAACAAAAAACCAAAAAACCTGTCAACCTAGAATTCTACACCCAGAGGAAATCTCTTTCAAAAATGAAAGTGAAATGAAGATATTTCCAGACAATTGAAAATGAAGCAAATTTGTTATTTGGCAGAGTGACTCTAAAAATATGAAAAGATTCTTCAAGCATAAGGAAATGATCCCAGATGGAAGGCTGGAAATGTAGAAAGCAACAGACAACAATAAAAAGCAAAAGCAATGAAATTGTTTGAGTAAATCTAAATGAATATTAGCTGTATAAGATAATAACAGTGGGGGATTTTAAAATTTCTAGAGCTTTATGCTACATGATAGCCATTACGTATAATTCTGGTCTGGGGTAACAGAGTTAAAAGACATTTATATTTTCAGAAAGAGGTCAAAGTGCCAATTGGTATTGGATAGACTTCAATCAGTTAACAATGTAAGTTTTAATCTCTCCTTATACAAGTTCTCAAAGTGTGGTCCCTGAGTAGTTATATCAGCATTGCCTGAGAACTTGAAATTCTCAGACTCTCTTATGGAATCAAACACTCCAGAGATGGACCCTGACATCTATATTTTAACAAACCCTCCATGGAGCTTAAAGTTTTAGAATTTTTGTTTTAGGATAACCACTGAATGAATAATGAAAGAGTATATAATTCATGAGTTAACAGAGAAACCAAATGGAAAAATAGAAACTATGCAATTGATTCCAAAGAAAATAAAAACAAAAACAGAGAAAAAGGAATATGAAATTGTAAAGAACAAACAGAAAGTATTTTTAAGGAGCACAGAATTAAACCCAAGGATATTATTAATTTTGTTAAATTGAAAAGCACTGAATTCTTCAATTAAAAGGCAACAATTGGCACATTGTGTTAAAAAAGTATCCCAACAGGAGACACATCTAAAATATATAGAGACAGACGTCTTATAAATAAAAAAAAATAGAAAAAAGTATATCATGGAACAATAAATGAAAGAAATCTAGTGTAACTATACTTAACTACAAAGTAGAGAATAAAAGGCATTATTAGATGATAAAAGGATCAATCTACTAGAGATATACCATTCTGAATTTGATCCTCCCCCCCAAATAGGATACTTTGAAATATAAAGCAAAATTTGGCAAAAAAGATAAATCAATAATCACAATAAAAGATTTTAATACTAGCCTGGTAATGTAATAAAAATTTTTAATATCATTCTTTTGGTAACAGAAAAATCAAACAAAAAATTTACACAAATTTATAGAGGATTTGAATAAAATGATATGGCAACTTTTATAACTGGCAATTATAAAGCACAGTAACTGTAATCTGTACATTTTATACAAGAACATACAAGAAATTATAAATAGCAACCATATGCTAGGCCCTAAATGATCAAAATACAGTACATTTTCTTTGACTTTAAAACAATTAAACAAAAAAAAAATCAGTAACAAAAAAATGATGATGAAAAAATACATGTTCAGAAATTTTAAAATATTATTCTAAATAATTCATGGTAAAATAGAAATCATATTGAAAATTAGGAAATAGTTTAAGTGAAAATAAAAATATAATTTGTTAGGTATAGCTAAACCCATATTTTGAGAAAAAAAATATGACTTTACATTATCCATTTTAATATTTCCAAAGAATTGCAAATTAAACCAAAAGAAAATAAAAGGAAATAATAAAGAGCAGAAATTAAGGAAACAGTAAACTGATACACAGTTTGTTCTCTAAAGGGACTAATCAAATTGGTATATCCAGGAAAGAAAGGGCATGTTACTACAGATACTACATGATAAAAAGGTAATTGAGGCTATTCTTAATACCCTTATGCACAGATTCTTAGAAAAACATGACTTAATGAAACTGACACAAGAAGAAATAGAGAATCTGAAAATCTCCAATGAAAACTTTCCAATAATGAAACTGCAATCCTAGATTATTTCTCTGGTGGTTTTCATTAAACATTTAAGGAAGAAATTACTCTCTTACAGAGAAAAGAAAAAGAGGGTCAATCTGCAACTTGCTTTATAAAGGCAGCATGCATTACCTTGACAGTAAAATCTTATAAGGACATTAGAAGAAAGGAGAATTATGAGACAAGCTCACTTATGATGGTTGTAAAAATCCTGACCATTAAAAATAGAAAACACAGACAAGACACACACACACACACACACACACACACAGACATCACTTTAATTGATCACTGTACTGGAGGTCCTAATAGTGTAGTCAATAAGGAATAAAAAAGTAGTTTTGAAAAGCGTCTTAGTCTGTTTTCTATTACTATAACAGAATACTCCCAGACTGAAGAATCTATAAAGAATAGAAGTGTGTTGGGCTCATGCTCCAGTCCAAATGCATAAGAAGGCAACTGCTAAATATTTGGTGAGGGTTTCTTGCTGCATGGTGACATGGTGGAGGGTGTCACATGGCAAGACAAAGTAATCTCCTAGCTCAGGTCTCTCTTCCTCTTTTTATAAAGCCAGCAATGCCATAATGGGGCCTTTGCCCTCATTATCTCATCTAATTCTAATTCTCAAAGCCCCACCTTCAAATTGAAATAAATTTGGGAACTAAGTTTCCAACACATGAAATTTGGGGGGACACATTCAAATCCTATCAGGAAGAAACAAAAATTTCTTTGTTTATAGATGGCATGATTATTCCAAAATGATTAAATGTGAGTTATCAAAATAAAAAAGGACAAAGTCTGGCTGCATGCAAAATTTGCTTTCCAAAGATAGTATTGAATGGAAGTCATACTCCAAGGAATAGTTATATATAATTTCATTTGTATAATGTTCAAGAAATTGAAAAAACGAAATTATGTAATTGAATGACATATAGATAAGCAATTACATTGTGCAGAAAAGCAAGGAATCAGTTATAAAAGACATACAAGTCACCTTTGAGGGGAACTTCTGGGCCCATGGTTGATAGGGGGGAGGTATCAGCATGATATGAGGTTCAAGGTGACCTGAGGCTGAGACCATTAAGAATTCTGGGTTTTATCCTATGGACAATGCACTCATTGGGTAGTTTTAAGCCAGCAAACACAATTGACTTGCATTTTTAAAGAGGACAACTCTGAATACTGGTGGGTTTGGAAAGGACAGAAGAGGAAACAGGGAAACCGCTTAGGGGGCTGTTGAAGGAAGTTCGGATGGGTAATGCTGGTGGCTTGGATTAGGGGATTGTGTTGTTGTTTTTTTTATTGATGATGTAACAAATTACCACAAGCATCAGGGCTTAAAAAACACAATTTCTTTTATAGTTCTGTAAGTTATAGATTGGACACAGACCTCACTAAAATCAAAGTATTGGCAAGCCATGTTCCTTCCTGGGAATTCTAATCCACTTCTTTGCCTTTTCCAGGTACTAAAGACCACATACATTTCTTGGCTCCTGATCTCCTCCTCCAGCTTCAAAAATGGCAACACTGCATAACTCACCACTCCTCCGTAGTCACGTCTCTCTGTGACTCTGACTTCAGCTAGGAAAGTTCTTCCCTTTTAAGGACATGTATGACTAGGTTGAGTTCTCCTGAATCACAGGATAATCTCTTTAGGTCAAAGTCACTCACATTAATCATATCTGCAAAGTCCATTTTGGTAAGGTAAGGCAAGGAATTGTACAGGAACCTACTCACAAGTTCTGGGGATTGGGACTTGGACATCTTTGTGCACTTTCATTCTGCCTACCACAGAAGAAGGGGAAGTGGAGAGAAAAGTACACCCCTACCTCTGAGCAGCAATCTGGAGGCCTCCAGTAGCCTTTACCTACCTACTGAATTACACTCCTGATCCACTTTGTACACAATAATCACCCAAACCAGGCCTTCTTCAACTCAGGCCTGTTCCTTAGTCCGCATCTTACTCAGTCCTACTTATCTTCTCTTCTCAAAGGCTCTTTTCTAGTCATGCCCAATTGCATGGTGGTTTTTAGGCAGAACGCTGTGCTTTATATGCGCTGGTTGTATAGCTGTTATATAGAGCATCCTTGTGTGATCTTAGCCTATTGTCAACAGAGCATTCACTAGTCATGTTCAATTTGATTTATTTTCTAGCTGGAAAAAAAACTATGCAGCTTTTTGAGCCCTTAGCCACATTCTTTAAGGTAGTAGGTATTTAGATAAGTTTTAGCTAATGCATGATTTCTATGACCAAAATCCTGCCCAAACCACCCCCTTTGCTCTGTCTGTTCCCAGTCATCCTACCAACTCCCCTCTCCATTCCCACCAGGTCTTTCACAAATGCTCCTAATAATCCTATGCACACTATTTCCACAGAGTGGAAGAGAGTATTTCAAAAACGATGCAGTGAGAAGCCAGTTCTATCGCCACACTAGTGTGACGTATAATGTAAACAACTCTATAAAAATAAACAATGCTTAGCTATTTCTTTCAAAGCTCTTAGTAAACAGTAAGGACTTATAAATCTCCCTTCACTTTTGTAGTCAATAGAATACACTAATGAGTGGAAAACAACAGCCATATTTCTGTTTCTTTCAGAAAATGAAGAAAAAGGCTGATTAAAATGCAAGACGAATTTGTAGTATCTTGCTTTCAAAGCTCCAATTAAAACTATCGTTTCATTATACTCTTAAAAAATACTTCTCTTGAAACAAATAAGTATTGTGAACATGCAAAAGAGGAGAATTCATTCACAGATTCAACCAGGCTTTCTCCTTGAATTGCAACTTGAATGCCTCTTGTTATACCTTTTGCCTTTATGTCCTTTAGTTGCTATTGAAAATAAAAATACTTCATAGATTTGCTTTGAATTCCCCCAGACCTCCACTTTAGGATCTATGTTATGTAAACAGGTATTTGTTAAAATGAAAGAGGTGACCTTATCATATGCAGCCTTTGAGCATCAAATATATCATTCCATCTCCTTCACATCCTCTTGACTTTCTGCTCTCAGTCTCTAAACTTTCGGTGAGCTGCTTGACATTTGATTTGGGATCATCCAGGCTGCCCTTCCCAGGCTCTTCTCTTCACTGTCTTTCAACTTCTAGTGGCAGTGATGTGACTAGAAATGAATATTGCTTTCAGACACAACCAGTGAGTAGCTCTGAATTTTTTATCATGTTTTTTTCAACCTCCTTCTTCAGCTTTCACTCTGTTATTTCGTCTGTTTCTCAGGCTAAGTATACGTTCAGTTGATTCAGCACCTTTGTCCAAGATTATCCAATAGTGACTTTTTAAAAAATCAGCCATCAGATCATCTGCCTTCTTGGTTGTTCCGTATTTGTATCATTTGGGACATTAAAACCCTCATCAGTTGCTTGATGGTAATTTATTCCCTCAAGCATACCACACAAACTTTATTTAGCACCTTCTTTGGGTAGGTCTTTGTTCTATGCATGTGGAATTCATATGTGTGGCAAAAATAAACTCTGTTCCTACAATCATGGAGATTATTATCTCCTGGGGCAGGGAGGAGAAAATTATCCATGAAAAGTCATGCAAAAAATACAAAATTACAAGTGCAAGAACTACTCTGGATGTACCAGTTCTTATGAGGATGCATTTAAAGAAACTTCTCTGAAGAAATGATATTTAACCTGGATCTGAGTGATCCCCAAACACTAAGAGATAGACTAGGTGCATTCAAGGGAGTGGGAGCAGCTTGTACAAACATCCTTTGGTGGAAATTGAAAGGAAGCCAATGTGGACTGGGGCACAGAGTGAGAGCCAGGATGGAAGCAATTGCTGGAGGAAGTTGGCATGAGGCAGACCCTGGAGGATCTTTCTCATAGGTCCTGTTAAGGATTTGATCCTCATTCCAAGGCAGGGGAAACCACTGAAGGCCTTCATCCAACTTTCATGTTCCCCTGTCTGTTTTCTTTCTTTTATTCCAGGGACATGTATGTACTATGAATAACAATTATAAACAGGATAACTCTGAGAACTTGAGATAAGACCTTCTGAATTCACAATACAGAGTTTCTTAATTGGTTTCATAACATAGCCGCTTGCAAAGAACTTTATGGGCAATGCCTCAGAAGATATTTAAGTGACTGTTGTTAAATATACCCATAAAATATGTCTTTAAAAGGAGGACATTGGCAGCCTTTCTTTTCCACCACTTCTTGAACAAAATGAGGTGGCCCGAAGACGTTACAGAGTCAGGCTGTGCAGAAGCTGCCCTGCACACTAGTCCTCTGTCCTCACGCCTGCTCAGACACTTTTCTTTATTTTTTATCAGTCTCCAAGGAAAAATAAAGTGCTTCTGATGTAACACCCCTTGTGATCTTGAGATAGAGGCTTCTGGATGGGACTGAATAGCCTGATAACTTCAGAGTGATGGATGTAATAGTTGCTCATGAGAAGAAGAAACCTTAAATCGAGAACTTGAGACGTAAGAGAGTGACAAGAATGTTACAATCCATAAAGCCCATCTGAGGAATCTGATGAGCAGCCAGACTTGAAGGGTAGTTGGTCCTTCAAAATCTCAGGAGGACTGAGTGCCTCAAGTACCAAGTGGCTGGCAGCTCAACGTTTCTAAGAAATTTGCAATCAAGACTTCTTCTGCCCTTGTCCATTTTGTGCTTCAAAAAGCATCAGCCACATTTGGACCACATTTGAACAAGGTCCCGGCTTGCTCCTCGTTTCTCTAGGCATCTGTCCATTTCTAAGCAAATGAGACCATGATTCCTTATGTTCTGCGGTGCCCACAGGCTACAGCAGAAGGTCTAGAGAAACAAGTCAAAAGCAAGGAATCATTCCAAGAGAATTAAGAGTTAAGTATAGAAACAAACCATGAAAAAAGAGAGAAAGACGGAGATAACTGTATTATGGTATTTGATTTTTTAAAATGTGAAAATTATATTTATATTAAAACATCAAAAAAGTACAATGAATATATGCAGGCTTGGAGTTTCTACATGCTAACTGAATATGGATCTTTAGTGCCCTGTGAAACCTGCAGAGATGCACAAGAAGAACAAATAAAACCACTCGTAACTGCTACCTGCACTGGAAGACAGAATCTACTGTGAATCTTACTTTACACATAAGTAGGGGAATAATCTGAAACCTAAAGCCATTGCTGAGCTGAGAGTCAGTGAATGTTCAGGAAAAGAGAAGGCAGCAGGGGCTGGCAGTGGCAGAACACAGGTGAACTCATCTCCTGCAGAAAAACATCACACTCTGAGAGCATAAATACTGAGAAAGGTGTGTGACCCTACGGGTCATATAAAGTGCTAATAGGACATAAAAAGAGGGGCTTGAAAGTGCACAGGTCCGGAGGTGGCAGTCTAGGGAAGGGATCTCTTTTGGAGAAGAGGTGCCCTTGGAGCCTAGGTGGGCAAAAGAGGAAGGAAGCAAGAAATAACAGATTCTTCAGAAAGAAAGAGAAGGCACCACTGCTCCCCCACTGCCACACAAAACGTGCACTTTGCTGTATCAACAGAAGACAGGCACCTGATCTAGAGAGCCAGGGGGCCTCCCTAAAACTTTATTACCAACTATGGAATCATCTGTTTTTGCTGGTCCGGGGAAAATGCAAGACAAAGCTAAGACAGCAGATAACACTCCACAAAGTCACAGTACGACTATAGAAAGTGAAAATCAAAGTGTTTCAGTGGGTGAAAATTCTTCCTCCCCTAACTACCGCATAGCAGAAGAAAAGTGTATCAAATTAAGTGTCTATAAAAAAGCACTTACAGATATTTTAAGAATAGTTCTAACCAGAAGCCCAAAAGCTCCGAAAAGAAAAAGACAAATAAAGAGAGCACAGGAAAACAGAGTCAAAAGAACCAGGGAACAATGTGCATCCCAATAGAGAAGGGACTGCCACACCTGAGCCACGCATCACACCTGCTTCGCTGACAATGGAGCAGACAGGCAGCATGAGCCCCAGGGTGTGGTGTCAGAGGAGATCAGGGTCACCTGTATACTCTTCCTTTCCAAAATGTGGTGAATATAATAATGAAGAAAAAAATCAGACAAATCCAGACTGTGTCTCAAAAAACTACTAATTTGGACTCAGAAAAAAAAAACAGTTAAATGAAAGGGAAAAAAGTGGGGACATGAGTGAAAATTTTCTTCTAGCTAAAAGGAGACTGAAGAGAAATAATGAGTAAGTGGAATAGCTGATCATGATTTGATCCTGACGTGGGAAAAAATATCACATCTGATGTAAAGAATATTTTTGGAACAAAGGAGGACAACTGAGTATTATCTCTATGTCAGATGATATTATGGTATCAGAGTCAAATTTCTTATGTTGCAATAATTATATTGTGGTTATGTAGAAAAATGGCCTTTTTCTTATGAGATATTAGCTGGAGGAAGTATTTAGGGCTGAAGTGTCATGTCTAGTACTTTCAGATATGTCAATAAAATCTGTGTGTGTGGAGGCATAGAAGGATGGATGAATGGAGGGAGTCAAAGATAAAACAAATGCATCAAAATGTTAATGATTCATGGCTGTAGGTATAGTGAGTTTTATAGTGCACCTCCAAAATTCATGTTCAACTACAACTATAGAATATGCCCTTGTTTGGAAATAGGGTCTTTGCAGATGTATTTAAATTAAGATGAGGTCATAGTTGAATGTATTAGGAAGGGCACTAAGTCCGGTATTCATTCCTTACTAGAAGAGGAGAGGAAATGTAGAGAGAAGGCCTCGTGACGGATGCAGGCAGATTAGAGGGATGCATCTACAAGCAAGGAGTGACTTCCAGCAACCATCAGAAATTAGGATAGAGCTAGGCATGGTTGTGCACACTTGTAATCTCAGTTACTTGGGAGGCTGAGGCAGGAGGATCACAAGTTTGAGGCCAAACTTAGCAACTGAATGAGACCCTATTTCAAAATCAAATAAAAAGGACCGGGGATGTAGCTCGGTGGTAGAGCACTTGCTAGCAGGGAAAGGCCCTGGGTTCAATCCCCAGTACTTGGAGGAAAAATTAGGCAGTGGAACTTCCTGCAATCATCATAAAGAAGAAAGGATGGATTCTTCCCTTAGGTTATCAGAAGAAGCATGGACCTGCGAATACTTCAACTTCAGATTTCTCATCTCTATAATTATGAGAGAATAAATTTCTGTTGTTTTAAGTCAACAAATTTGTGATAATTTGTTACAGAGAATCTGGGAAATTGATACAGTGGGTAAAGATAAAAAAAGTTTAGTGAAAATACTTTCAAATTTGCTGTAGGTTTGTGTTGCTTCAAAATCACAAGTTGGGTATAAAAAACAAAACCAAACTTTTAAAAACTGTATTTATAGGGGGGGAAAAAGGCAATATACCTATCAATGAAAGCTCTCTTCCTGATGGTTTTAAGGAGTCTTCAGCTCCCCAGGAACCTGGAAAACACTCTTCAACCCCTATTAGTTAACAAGTGCACTCAGTCATTTCCCTCCTTCCTCCCCAAACCTATGCTCCAAGGTGCAACTGATTATTGTGCAAAACTTCCAGATGTTGAGAACTGGGGTGATAGTTTGGAATTACACTGCTGGTTCATAGAAAGGCAGCTGGTCTTTAGTAGAAGGGAGTGGAGGGAAGGCCCTGTAAAGAAGATGAAAGGAAAAACAGATCCTCATGCACAAGAGTGATAGGCAATATCACATAACAAGTCAAAATATGAACAAAGCCAACATCAGGTCTGGCTTGAGACAAAGCCTGGCTATACACAGGAGGGCATGTGCCAAGGGAGGAGAGGTTGGAATTGGCTGCTCTGCTACATTGGTTTGACTGTGGGCTCTGGATCTACTCTCACTGGTTATGAATTTAGATTTCTGCCTGTTATGGCCATTATGAGTTTAGAAATGTGGAGGTAATAATAGTACTCACATAGGGTTGTTGTAAAAAATATATTTGCAATGCATTTAGAATAGCTCCTATAACACTGTAGGCTTAACTTATGTTTTCCTTTTGGATCTTGGACCTAAGTTAGGTATATGGCTTCCTCTAGTAGTTTCAAACCTGCCTTGCAAGCAGAAGTGGTTATTTTAACAGAATTTAACCCTGACATTTTGGAATCATCACACTCAATTTTAAGGTGTGGGAGAAGGTGGCTGCTAACAGGAGCATTATGGGAAATTTATATTTTATTTTTTTCCCCTTGTAGTTATTATTTTCCAAATTTCTTATAATAAGGCAGTACTGATTTATAGAAAAAAATAAAGAAGAGACATAGAAAATAGCTAACCATGCCCCTCTTCTTCCTTATTTTCCAGCTGAAAAATAGAGGTACTGGAGATTTGTAGTAAGAAAGAAAGATTATTTCCTTTATTTTAAACAATAAGAACCTGAGTCAGGAGGCAGAGGAACTTGGATGCCTGCACAGCCCCTGCTCTTGCCCTCTTTACCCAGGCAGATTGCGCTGCAGCTGCGTGCCTAGTATGTCAGAAAAGATTTGGTGCAAACCCAGCAAAATATAAAATAATAAAATAAAAGAAAAAAGACTTCAAGTTCAGTAGATTATTCTGATAAAAATAAAGAAAGTCAAGCAAGAAATCAAAAGTATATCAATAAGTTTGGATGTTAATTTAATGTAGATTTATGGACTTCATTACCAAACCAAAGCAAAACAAAACAAACAATTGATTAACAATAACTTGTTTTCAACAACTTGTACCCACAGTTGAAAATAAAATTAATTACTTCAGTACTCCTCTCAGAAGCCTAGTTTTCAAAATTCTAATTCCCCGGGTCTTGTATCATAATTTAGCTTATTTTGGGAAAGGTACAATGAGTAGGAAATAATAATGGAATGATATTATTAAAAATATGAATATGAACAGCATCTGGTCCGGTGACTATCATACCGATTGCTGAATTTACCTGCAATTTTACATAAACGAATTCAATGAATCTGCCCATCAAATTACATCTGATGGTCAGAATCTTGGAGTAGAAGAATTCCATTCAGTTTTATACGTAAAGTAGGTATTACAATATGTAACAAACAGCAGGTGTCAGGCCCCCGATGAAACCTCCAAATATCCGTCTGCACTATCACGCTGTTATTGCCCTAATCTGTAATAAAAATAGCTTCCACTTAGTGACCTCTGTGCACTAGGAACAGTGCTGAGCTTTTTGTCATAGCACCTGCTTTTCTTCTTTGATGCCACTCATCACAAGTGTAATACTATTTTACCAGTGTGCTCAAAGGGTCACTGTCTGCGTCTTCATTGGACCATAACTCTTTGAGGGCAAAACTCGCCACTACTTTGCTTGCTGCTATTTTCCCAGTCGCTTACCACATGCCCTGGAACTCACTGAATATTTGTTAAATGAGTGAACACACTCTGGATTCTTGGTGTCCTCCCTATTTTAACACTAAGGGAAACTAAGGGTGAATGAAATGTTTCCTCAAAGCCAGTAAATATGAGAACCAAGATTCAGACCCAGCTGCATTTGACCTCAGAGGCCATGATAGTCCATGATGGACCAAGCTTTCTGACTCTGCAATGAGTTAGAAGGAGACCTATTTATTAAGCAATTTCAAATTAATAGCATGAATTACATTTAATTCCCTCTCTCTATCTTTAAGACAAATACAGTGAGTTTTAAACCTGAGTTTTAGTTTTCTACAACATAGTGGTAAAGCCACCTGTGGGCCTTGATGCTTTTTATAATATATGACATTATATATTTCAATAGTTATAAACACTCACCACCCATAAATCATTCCTATGACTGATTTTTCTCTCTGAATCCATAACATACATCAGAGTATCAACCAATGTTATGCTGAGACCAGCCAGTACTGCCTTCCCAGAGAGAAGTACATTGATAAATTTTTAGGAATTTTGTAAGCTAGTTGTTTAATTAAAAATTAAACTTAAAAAGAAATAAATTATCTTAAAAGCAAAGGAAATTTCAGTGGAAAAAGGATAATCTTTTCAACAAACAGAACTGGAACAATTGGATATCCATGGGCAAAAAAGAAAAAAAATGAACCTTGATTTAAAACTTCACACCGTATAAAAATTAATTCAAAATGGATGTAAATGTAAATGTACAACTGTAAAACTTTTATAAGGAAACATTGAAGAAAATATTCAAGGTCTAAAGCTAGGTGGGGAGTTCTTAGGCATGACACCAAAAGCATGATCCATAAAAGAAAAGATAGATAAGCTGTACTTTATCGAAATTAAAAGCTTTTGTGCTTCAAAAGACCATTGTAAGAGGATGAAAAGAGAAGTTACAGACTAGGAGAAAAAAAAACTTGCAAACCACATTTTGGACAAATATCTGATATGTAGAACTCTTAAGACTCAATGGTAGAAAATAAACAATCCACTTAGAAAATCAGCAAGAGGTATGAAGAGATGTACTGCCAAAGAGGTGAGGAGATGACAAATCAGCATATGAAAAGATGTCCAGCATTAGCCATTAGGGAATGCAAATTAAAACCACAGCAAGATGTCAGTACATACCTATTAGAACAAAGAAAATGAGAATCAGCAACAGCACAAAATGCTGGCCAGGACGCAGAGAACCTTGTTTTCTCATATGTGCTGGTGAAAAAGAAAAAGCACAACCCCTCTGGGAAACAGTTTGGAAGTTTCTTGTACTGATTGTAGGACCCCAGCCATCACTCTTGGGCACTTATCCCAGAAAATGAAAAATTACACTCTTGCAAAACCTGTGCACAAATGTTTATGGCAGCTCTATCCATAGTATCAAAAAAGTGGCAACAACCCAAATACCCATCAAAGGGCGATTAGTGAGATATACTCTGATCTCTACCCAAGAGAAGGATATATGCAGCAATGCAGGGGAAAGTCCAGGAAATATGCTTAGTGAAAAAAAAAATCAGTTTCAAAAGTTTACATAATGTGTGGTTCTACAGTCATAAAATTCTGGAAATAACAAAATTATAGAGATCAAGAACACATAAGTGGTTGTCAGAGGACAAGGAGAGCGAGGTAATATAAAGGGAAAACATGAGAGAGTTCCTTTGTGGTGAATGGAGAGTCTGTATCTTGAATGTGCTTGTGGTTACATGAATCTCTATATGGGATGCAATAGCATAGACAGATGACAGACAGACACGCACACACACACACACACACACATACACACTTCACTCAAATGAATGCATATACGAATGGTGATAGCTGATTAAGGTCATAGCCTAGTAGCAGTATACCAGGTACAATTTCCTGGTTATGATACTATACTGAAGTCATATAAACTGTCAGCATTGGAGAAAACAAGGTGAAAGGTATGTGGCAATCTGTGTTCTATTTTTACAACTTCTTGTCCACCTATCATTGTTTTAAAATTAAAAGTAAATGAAAACAGAAAGAGTACTAAAAAACTCATCACTTTCCAATTGTTCTACCATTTTTTACTATTAACCATGCCACAAGGTTATTTACAGCATCTGCATGGTGAATGTACTAGTCAGCTCAGGCTGCTGTAACAAAATACCATAGACTGATTGCATAACTAACAGACATTTGTTTTTCATGGTACTGGAGTTTGGGAAGTCTGTGAACAGGTGCTAGCTGGTTCAGTTCCCGATGAGGGGCCCCTTCCTAACTTGAAGACAGCTATCTTCTCATTGTATCCTATTTTGTTGGAAAAGAGGAAGGTAGAGGAAAAGAGGAAGAAGAAAGGAAGAGAGGGAAGAGGAGAAAAAGAGAGAGTGAGAGAATACTCAAACTCTCTGGTCTTTTAAGGATACCAATTCTATCAAGGGGATCTTATCATCATGACCTCTTCAAAAACTAACGACCTACCAAAGGCCCCACCTCCAAATACCATCATTAATGATTAAGGCTTCTTCATATAAACTTGTGGTGGAGGATACAAACATTCAGTTCATAAAATGGAAATATTTTATGAGGTCTGCTAATGCACCTTTCCCAAATCTGCATTCAGTAATATTGGTAGCTGGAAACCAGCCACAGAGTACTTATATCACAGAAATAAATAAACACCACCAAGCAGAAGTTGGTGTATTTTCTCTACTGTTGATTGGTTCTAAATTGATAAGAGAGTAAATAGGTAAATGTTACAGTTAGACAGAGAAGTGTTCTCTGGTGTTCTGTTGCACAATAGTTAGTAATAATGTATTATATATAATGTACTATACATTTCAAAATACCCAGAAGACAAGATTTTTAATGCTCTCACCACAAAGAAGTGATAAATATTTATGGTGCTGCATATGCTAATTATCTTGAGTCAATTATCACATACAATATATACCTGTATTGAAATATCACATTGTACCCCATAGAACTCTGCAATCATTACATCAATCAAAAAGTACAAAGTGAAAACAAATAGAAAGTGGTGGAGAAAACATAAATGTGATAGACTATACTTAAAAGTTGTCTTGTTGGTAACCATTGCATTGTGAATAGTGTAAGTTTGGAAAAACAGTCTTCTATTATTTGAATACAGTTATTTGATTCAGTAAAAAGAAGTTATGTTATTAATGAGTGAGTGAATTTCTAACATAGATTTTTTTGTTGCACTTTTTTCTAAGTCAGTAACCCAAAATATCAACCATATTCATGTCGGAATTACATTCATTCATCAACTGTACCCACAAATTCGCTGCAGATATTTGGCTTAAAAAAAAAGTCTTGGGGCTGGGGATGTGGCTCAACTGGTAGCGCGCTCGCCTGGCATGCGTGCGACCAGGGTTCGATCCTCAGCACCACATACAAACAAAGATGTTGTGTCCACCGAAAACAAACAAAAAAGTCTTCCAGAACTGATTGGCTATGTGAAATTTATCACAAAGAGTATTGTACATTTTACTGTTATTTGTAAATGGCATGCTACTTTTTTAGTAAAATTAATAATAATTTAACCCTGTATATATTCACATTTTAAAGAGAGCCAGTGTTCAAACACTTACCAGCACAACACTGGCTTAAATGCAGTCTTCTCTTTTTGTTCTTATCTCAGTGGAGGCAATCACAACTCTGCTCTCTTTAAAGTGGTGATGTAGGTTAATTGTTTTGCATCTGACTTTCACCTTTTGCAAATGCCATGTTTCAGGGAGACTGATTTGACCCACGGCTTGTTCAGATTTGTGTGTTCAGAATCAATGGCCTATTGCATGCAACTCCAGACCCTATTGACTCTATAGGAAAATGTTCAGTTTCCCCTCAGTGTAATAGGGAGCTAGGTCAGTTCCAATTGGCTTGTAGTTTACACATCAGTTTATGAGGGTTCCAATGGTTTTTCTATTTCTTTTGATATAACAAAATCAGAAGGCAAGATTTCTTTAAAGCAAGGGGTTGGCTCGTGAGATTAATTGTATTTGGTCTTTACCTAATACTAAATGTTTTACATTCACTATCTCTTTGTTGTGACCATGAACTGATCAAAGATTTCATTTCTCAACTGATTTGGTGTTTGGCCCCATGTATGGTTCGCAGTTTTCAGGCTTCTTCTGGCTTTTCACTTCCAATTCTAGCACTCAGGACCAGTTCTTCTTATGAGATTCAGTTCAGTTGCCTGTTCCTTTGTCTTTCCTTCCTTAATCCATTTGGGATGGAAAAATGCAATCCTTTCCCTGAATTTCCCATAAATCTTGCCAAACCTCTCTTCTGACATCAGTCCTGTTTCTCCTGTACATTATTGTTACGGATGTAGTGGCTTGCATCCTTCTTAATTTAGCTTTAAATTCCATTCACAGTGACTCTTTAATGCTGATATGTAGTAAAAACCTTAAAAACTTGGTTTCATGGAATGAATGGACTACAAGTCACCAGGTGAATAAGTTAGATCACCACTCTAGGCCTCAGTTCTCTTATTTGTAAGCCAGGAAGAATGATAAAAGATTATAGATATGCAATTTGTAATGTAACACATATGATATACTTTTAACATCATTATGATACATGTAGTTAGCCTTAGTGGCACTATCATCATCATACTACTAGGGTTGATACAGATTCGTGGGTCCATGAATTATCTAGAGCATTGTAGTATAAGAACACTGGCCTGAGAGTCAGAATTTAGAAGATGCAAGTCCTCTTGTTATTACTGTGCATGGTCTTGTGTTCGTCAGCCTCTCTGGGATTCAGTTCCCTTGTACGAAAAATGTGTATGAACATGGGGAGAAGGCTGAGTCTCTTTGTATTTCTAAAGGTCTGTCATTGTACAAAGCTGTGCTATAAGTCTCCTCAGGCTGAGCTTGGATCCCAGCTGGGTTCCTAGTTCTCTGCCTTCTACAACTTCCTTTCTCCAAACCCATGGACTCTCTCTCACCAATGGACTAAGGCTGTCTTGGTGGTATATTAGTGGGTGCAAAGATACTCGACACTCTTCTTCAGTGTCTGTACTGACTAAAGAAGGGTTATCGCTTTCTTTAGTTTATGACCACAGTGACCACTTGGAAGTTAGAGAAGAAAAAATCAATACCAGTGAGTTCCAGAGGTGATGTATCCAATGGTTTTTCTCTTGGCAAGTCCTGTGGAAGGCATGCCTCTCGAGTTGATCAACCTGTTGACACTGTTCCAATTCATCCTTCCCACAGAACCTGCGAGGACTGGTGACCTCAATTACAGAGACAGAAACACAGATGCCCAGAATAACAGGGTGTCACAGCTGGAAGAGCCCTTGTCTAATCCAAACATTCGATTTTACACATGACGAACCTGGAGCTCAGAGAGGCCAGAGGACACCCCCAAGGTCACAGAGTGAGTTAGTGGCAGAGCTGGGTCTGTAGAGCACACATCCTGGCTTCCAGAGTCTCTTCCTCCCAGCAGCCACAGCCATTGAGGGACAGGAGTATCTCTGATGGCAAACAGGCACAGACAGGCAGTGTTCAGAACATCATTCTTCTGCCAGCCCCCAATTCTCAAAAATGGTCTGAGAGATCAAGAGTGTGGGATAGAGTTGAAGCTGATCTTGGGAAAAAACTAATTTCCAATTCTTAACTCCCATTAGAATAGCAGTCCTTGTCTTCAATATGTGCCACTGGATTCTGGATGTGATTATTCTGAAGCAGTAAGCAATTGGTGCCTCTGAAGCTTTTTCATTTTGACTGAGCATCTGCCTGGCAGCATTGCTTAGGGTGAGATTGACAAGAAACAGTGGTTGTTTACTGAAATGTATCTGTCAGGACTTGAAAGTTGACAGCTAGACCATGAGCTCCTTGGGAGGACAGAGCCTCAGGATCCCATGGCATGAAGTCTGGCCCTTGGCAGATATTCAAAAGTTTGATTGGGTGAGTCCAGAAAGTGTCCCTAACGGTGTTGACCACAGTGTCACAGAATATGCAGTAATCTATGCAATGGCTCAGCAGTAGTTACCCTATAAGAAATAGTGATGAGGTTGGTAATGAGTGACTCAGGAAGGAAGCTTAAGTTTCTTGATATGTATTTGGAGTAAGGAAATGGGACATATACTTTATATTCACTGTGGTGGGAGTAGTTAAATGGGAGGAAAGAAAGTGAGATATACACTTATGTTCTCACTTATGTTCTTGTTTCAAGAGTATAAGTGCATATTCTTACTTCAATAGTTCTCTCTCTCTCTCTCTCTCTCTCTCTCTCTCTCTCTCTCTCTCTCTCTCTCTTTCTCTCTCTCTGTCTATCTTTTTAAGAACATGATGTGCGGGATGAATTCCCCTCTGTATATCTATGTTTGGGGCTCAGATGAGTTCCAGTGCTCTCATTCTATTTCTCTCTCACTGGACATTTTTTTTTCCTTTTGAGTTGGTTCTGGTGAACCTGGAGCCCACACTGCAGCCCTGAGGAGAGAATACAAAGAGGTGCCTACTAAAGCTAGATGAGTTTAAAGAGTTAGAAAGCTTCCTGTAGCAGAGAAGGCAGTGCTAAGTCCCACTTTGTGTCCTCTTGCTGGCCACACCCTTCCCAACTTCACTTGACTTAAATGGGATCACATGACTAAGCTCTGATGAGTGAAATGTGGCAGCATGTGTCATAGGGAACTTCTAAACTTGACCTTTGCACACATGTCTGTTATGATTTTTTAGTGTTCTCTTTCATAGAAGTTTTGCAGGTTACGAGATGGAAAAGGGCCATCTAATGCATTCTGGGATTTGACTGCAAAGTAAACTCATGTGCTAAACGCTGTCTCTCTTTGGGGTTTATTTGTCACTGAATCATAGCCTATCCTATCCTAACTTTTTCTTCTGATTTGTCAAGCCCATACTGTCTGAGGATGAAAAGGAGGCAAGAATGTAGGGCAGGAGACTTCAGCAGTATTATAGACTTTGTGTTGGTCTGGAGATCTTCTCTTGCTATCTTGCTTAGGAATATGAATGTTTTTCAGGATAAAGGGATTTGAGGGGAAGTTTGTAAATGAACTTATTTTCTCTTTTGCTGCAACACTTTTCTAAACACCTAGTTTTCTCTAATTGTTCCTGTTTTAAAAGCCTTTAAGATGAAAAATAAAATTTGTGTAGTAAATTAAATATTTCAGATGGTTTCATACTGAAACTTTCAATAATTTTGAAACTTTTAAATAATCATGATGTAATAACCTGAAAGCTGTATTGAAAAGTTTTTAAAGTCTTTTTCCGGTACCCATTTCAGTAATCATGATGTAATAACCTGAATGGTTTACCATTTCAAGTTTTTTTTTTTAAGTAGAAAAAACTTAATTTCTACTTATTTCCTGCAGTATGATGAAGGAAAATTTTAAGATAGCTGTAAGTTATTGGTGTTAGGAAAGCATTCTTTATTCCATCATCAATCTAGATGTATAAAATATATTCATCTTATAAAAAAGTGTGGCATATATACACAATAGAATATTACTCAGCAATAAAAGAGAATAAAATCATGGCATTTGCAGGTAAATGGATGGGATTGGAGAAGATGTTGCCAAGTGAAGTTAGCCAATCCCCCAAAAAACAAATGCTGAATGTTTTCTCTGATATAAGGAGACTGTTTCATAGTGGGGTAGGGAGGGAGAACATGGGAGGAATAGATGAACTCTAGATAGGGCAGAGGGGTGGAAGGGGAAGGGAGGGGCCACGGGGTTAGCAAGTATGGTGCAATGTGATGGACATCATTATACAAAGTACATGTATATAAAGTATATTCCCACCAATTCGTGGGAATATACTTTATATACATGTACTTTGTATGGTGGGAATATACTTTATATACAACCAGAGATACGAAAAAAATGTGCTCTGCTCTATATGTGTAATATGAATTGTAACGTATTCTGCTGACATGTATAAAAAATCAATTAAAAATTTTTTTAAAAAGGAAAAAATATTCATCTTAAACGTTGGTTAATATCTAGTTACAGAAAGACAAATGCATGAATTCTGGTTTCATTTTTGTTAATCTGCTGCTAATAACTTATTGTTATGAGTTTGAATTGTTGCCCATGCAGATTAGAATTGTGGATGACTATGAGTTAATAAAATTGTGTTTGAGTTTTGATAAGCGTGTTTTGTAAGCTTAGTATTTCACATCAGGAAATTGGTCTCAGTCAATATGTTCACATAATAAAACCAAATAATTCATCTCTTTTTTTAGTACTAGAGAGAGAGCCTAGAGGATCCTAACCACTGAGCCACATCCCCAAACCTTTTAAAAATATTTTATTTAGAGATAGGGTCTTGCTAAGTTGCTTAGGGCCTCTCTAAGTTGCTAAGGCTGGCTTTGAACTCAAGATCCTGCTGCCTCAGCCTCCTGAGTCACTGGGATTACAGGCATGTACCACCGTCTCCAACTTAATTCATATCTCTTAATTTTCTAATCTGCTAGGGTGACAACCTATACATTTAGTGATAGGCATACCCGTTTGAAAGTAGGTAGGTTACATGTACAAAAAAGTATGTGTGCTTATCCTGGTATATCCAGAATGCATCATCAAATTGGGAGACAAAAGAACAAATCCAAAATCATTTAAATTCTTTGGTGAATTTATTTAAAGTGCTGAGACTAAATAACTCCAACTTAAGTTGTTTTTCTTTCTTTCTTTTTTTCTCCTCATCTATCAACCACTTTGGACCACTCTTACAAAAAAACTCACAAGGAAATTTTGGTTGGAGGCATTTTTCTTTTTTGATTCTTCCAAATACAGCTTTGTATTAGCATGTTCAGTAAAGCAAGCAACACTTCCATTGGATTACTTGGAACTACCCTTGACCCTCATTTCATTCTAGTTGGAGGTAAGTACTTGCTGCTAAAGCAAAGTGCTAAAGACAGCCTTAAGTTCTGTTGAATTATTATGTAGATTGGAAATCAAACCTTCAAATTTTTCTCTAAAAACAGCATCATAACCCTATTCTCTACTTTGTCAAATAAAAAAGTCAATCTGGTTTTTCTGAGGGCAAACTTTTTACTTAAAATAAGGTATTTGTCCTGGACCTGGTGGAGGAAATGGGTGAGTTGCTCAGGGAATGAGGTCAGAAATGAATAAACAGATGATGTTGTAGGTGAAGTATATACTTTCAGTGTCTAATCAGAATGGTGAGGCATAGCTTTTACTGTTTTTTCATATGGTTCACTGAAAATACAAGCTTTTGTTTAGGCATTCGAAGTAGCAACTCTAAAATCTAGCCATAGTCACTGGATAATTTTGTTGTTCGTCTGAGTCTAGATGGAAACTCTGAATATTAACTCATTTAAATTCAAATCAATCATTTCTGTACACTAAGAACTCATCTCTGGATTAATAGTATTTACAGTAAAATGCAGCAGGTTTCTCTTAGCCTCATTCTCGGAATCAATAAAAAACAACAGTGAAAGGCTATTTTTTTTTCTGTGAATACCTAAATGACTTTGCAACCATTATTCCACTCAGAAGAAAAATTATTCTGATATCACAGCGAGGTGGAGAGAATGCAAGGCTTCTATTAAGATGAATGGAGGCTGGGATGCAAAGTTCAGCTGTCAGGAAGAAAGTTATCTGCCACAGGCCTGGAGAACAGGGGAGAACTAATCTATCAATTAGTTCTTCCCAAAGCAAGGTGCGTGTTGTTCAACTTCATCTTCTTCACAGGAAAGTAAAGAAGGAGCATCATATATTCCTGAAAAGGAGCAATTAAATATCCTCCATAAATTAAAAAGATTGCAAATATAAGAATAGAAGCTTAAATATATGGGGCTCTGTGTTATTATTTCCACAATGTAGGAAATGAAAGTCTACACAATATAGAAACATTGCCCTTGAAAAATCAGCAATAGAGAGGGATGATTTATGACCTTGGTTCATCCCCGGAGGGCAGGCTGCAGGCATGGTTTCTACTACATTCCCTCTATTTTCCATTTTCTAAAATTATTCTTCTGGTCTAATCAAAACACTATTTTGACACGGCATTTTTAATCTTCCTTTTTTTTTTCTTTGCTCCCACAAACATCGTCTCAGGCATCTTAAATGCAATTTGTTGGCAACCATGATCTTGTACTTGAAGAACAACTCAACTTCCTCTCCGAGGCCTCTGCAAGCCTTTCATCAGGTACAGATGAATCTTAGAATCTTCGAATGTCAGGCTGGCTCAGGTCAGAGGGAGAGTGTCACAGACCCTCACTAGGTATGAATTACCTGAGGCCATTTGACCCAGTGAGTGACTCTGGCATTGTCCAGGCAGTTCTGCTAGGTCAGAACAGGATCCAGAGGCAACCCCTACTTCCCCAGAGAACCACTCCAAGCTGGGTTCAACCTGCGTATTGTCCCCAAAGCAGCAGTGGTTCCTCTGTCTTTTGAGTTTCCAGACATTTTACATTTCCAAAGATCGTCAGACTTTCACCTAAGTTGGCTGCTTAATTTGCTAAATGTTAAATATAAGGAAAACACATTTTTCCCTTAGGTGAATTCTGGGTGGAAACAGTTGTAACTATAGATCCCAAACAAATACTGGGGAAGAACACCTGGTGGAGGGAAACAGAGAGTTTCCCATGGAAAAGCAGTGGATGCTGAAATTGCAAACTAACTCTCATGTTAACTTTAGAGTTTGTCCTCTTATCAAGCAAGCTGTTTTGGAGACAATGGACCAGCTAATTTTAACAAATGAATTCTTTTGGAAGGATAATTCTTCAGATTGCCATTTATTTGTTCATTCATTCACTTATCAACAAATATATGTTGATTACAGACTATACCCCAGATCCTGTTCAAGGCACTGGGGATACCACGAAAAACAAAAATGGACAGAAATATCTTCTTTCCTGTGCCTTCCATTCTTGGAAGGGGGGTAAGGGTGGGGGCAAATAATTATTAGTATAAGAGAGGGGAATAGAGAGGGAGCAATCTCATCTATTCTTATAACCCTAAATAGCTCTCTGTACTCATGACCTTTGGGATTGTGTTCAAACAAAAAAATTCTCTACCAAACAAATTCTCTGCTTTGTGCTGTATCATAATGCATATCACATTTTGTAGCTCCAGATCATCTTGACCTATAAACTATTAGCTGCAAAAGTGATATAACAGCCATTTCCTTCTCTTTTAAAAAATGAAAGCAATTCCAAAGGAATTGTTGCCAGTATTCTCAGACAGAACCGGGACACGTTTTCCTCCAAAAATGGAAGGATTTGTGTGAAACAGGTAAGTCAGCCGCTCCTTTAGAAGCAAAGCACCTGTGTAGAGGAACATGCCAATGTTCCTACAGAGTCTCAGTGCCTGGCCTCTCCATGCTTTATCCCAGTCTACCCCTTCAGGACCCCTATCTGCTCATCTACAAAACCAGTGAGACCCCGCCCCATCTAACATTTCCTCTTCAGAGGATAGCCACCAGGCAGTTGGCAAGTGTCTTTATTTCCTGGGGCTTTCCTAGCAAATGACCACTTACTTAGTGACTTAAAACAACAGAAATGTCTTCTCTCATAGTTCTGGAGAACAGAAATAAAGGTGTTGGGATGGCCTCCCAGTCCTTCTCAAGCCTCTTCTAGATTCTGGGAGCTCCAGGTGATTCCTGGCATCTCTCCAAACTCTGCCTCCATCTTTACAAAATCTTCTCCTCTCTGTGTCTTTTCTTCTGTCTCCAATAAGGACACTTGTCATTGAATTTTGAGCCTACCTAGGTAATCCTGATGATCTCATTTCAAGATCTTTTTAACTTTATTATATCGGCAATGACTTTTTATTTTTTCCAAATAAAATGGTCCAGGGATTAGAAGTTGGAATATCTTTTTGAGCATTACTGTTCAACCTACTGGAACAAGTGAGCATAGCCACCAGTTCTCTTAATACAATTGTGGGGGTCAAGCAAGACCCTGCATTTCCTCACATAAAGATAGCAGTGAAATGCCTATTATGGTGGCTATAATGTGAACTCCTTGGTATGGGAAAGTATTTGTTGAAGAAATAAATCCTGGTCCACTTCAGAAGGCACTGGCTATCGACTTTCCTGCCTGCTGCCTGTCGCATGTTCAGTGCGAGCAGCTAAGCACATTAGATATTTAAAAAGGCACAAGGGCAGCATTTGAGAGACCTTCATGTATGTATAAGAAACTTCTAATGTCTGACCCACAGCCCAACCCACAGAGCTGCCAATCCCGACATCTGGTCAGCATGGCCACATCTTCTATATCTTGTCTCCAACTGCTATTTAACTAGAGCTTTGACCAGTAATGACAATTTTTATTTAATGCTCCCAATTAAAATGCTAATTTTGTGAGGCTCTGAACAAAAGTTTTCAGTGAATCTTGCACAGGCATAATTAAGCCAAAGCAACCCAGTGCAACAAACTAGGATCGCCAGTCCTGTAATTTTTCTGTTTGTGTCTCATTTTCATTAGGAACCCCAAAAAGGTGGCAGGAAGGTGGGGGAGACTAAGAAGGTATCCATTGGTGACTTCTAACTCATCTTCACATGAAAGAGAAAGGCATGTGTAATTCACCACTGTGGTGTGGATACTGCTTCAGATCGATGTCATCTCACATGAGATGAAGCAGGTAGAGAGGCAGCAGAACTTTCCTAGCTGGAGCACAGGCCAGATTTTAGCTTTTGGTTCACCACTCACTAGGTAGCCTGGTAAGTTACTTCATTTCCCCAATCTTAAGTTCCATTATTCTGGGAGATCCCCACTGCATCATTTTTAAGGTCCCTTCCATTCAAAACATGCTGTCAACAGCCTGTCATAGAAATGCACACTGATGTGTGTGCGGCTGGGGATGTGGATGTGACCTGTGTGCCACCTAGCATTTATTAATTATTTGATGTGTACAAGCACCAAACTAGTGCATTGTTGTCAGTTTTACTTACCTGGCACAAGCTTGTCATAAATTTTAGGCTAATGTGAAGGCTTCAAGGGCTTATGACCAGATTTATTGAATACTTTTTTTAATATCAGGTATAATAGTAATGTGTTGGGCCCTTGACCCAAACTCAGAAATCTGTATTCTCTAATACCTGGTCACTTTAGCTTTGTCTTCTGCTCTTGTTTCCAACTGCTAAAATTGTGCCCAGTATAAATAATTTTTACTTAATATTTCTAGTTAAAATGCTCATTTTGTTAGGCTTCAAATACAAATGTTTAGTGAAATCATACATGCATAACTAATCTAAGCCAACCTAAGGAAGGCAGAGAGAAACAAGTGTTAGTCCTATAATTTCTGAGTTTCATGTCTAGTCACATATAAATAATTAAATGATCCTATAAGGAAGGTACCATGATGGTTACCAGTTTATAGATAACGAAAACTGATGCCTAGAGTGGTTAAGTAACTTCCCCCAAGCCATTTAGCTAGTAGGTAGCTGTTGTGACTCAAATCTGGGGAATCTTACACTAACTTGACAATTAAGTTCCATGAAGGTAGCACCATGTTGAGCTTGTTTGTGTCTCTTTCAGGTGTCTAGCCCAGTGCCTGGCACACAGGAGGTGATCAATAAGTACTGTGGAATGACTTTGGTTTAATTCAGATCCCTCATTGTAACTACTATATGCTATATAGACTAACCAACACTTTAAGTGATCTTTTAATTGATGACAGGGGGGACAGCTCCTATGAGGATAGGTACATTAGCACAACTCCTTCTGTCTCCATACTTGCAAACCACTGAAACCAATTCACATTTTGTTGACCATGCATGACCTCCTCCTTCTGCTCAAAGTATGATGGAGCTGTAAGGTATTTGTGTCAAGGGAGTGGAAGAGGATTAGCTTATTCCCTTGGCCTCTGTTCTGGAAAAGACATTTCCACTGGCAGTCCTGATTTTGCTTTGGTGAAGCGCACTGATCCATCAGTTATGTGAGCCACTATCGCTTGCAGCAGTTATGATTAGTTTTTATCCTGTCTCTGCCTTTTGACCACAGCTAACGTACGTTGTTTGGCTTTCCAATCACCAGAACTGGCTCCTTGTTAATGTGCTTTCCAGGCCTAATGGAAGAGAAATGGGAAGAGAGATGACGTGAGTGTCCCAGCGGTGCTCAACCTACTCATGCCACACAGCAATCCGTCCCATCAGAGTTGACAGTGTCCCTGAGATGAAAAGAATGCCGCCAGACTTCAGTCACCTCCGAAACACCAGTGTGCAAAAGAAGCTTCCCAGAGGAAAAATTTGCTGCAAATCAAAAACATTTAGCTCTGTGGAATCCAAGAGTGTTGATTGTTTAGTAAATATTTCATCAAGAACATTAGCATTGGAATTTGGATGCTTAAGTAATGCAGATAATTAAATGTAAACAATTAAAAATTAATAGTGTTTGAAATGTTAACCATAATTAGGCAGGCATCAGTAATAAAGGGGTCCACTTACGCTGAATATCTGCTAAGCACCTTCAGGGCTGTGTCAACTGAAAAATGGCTTACGACTCTTCCTAGTTCTTCTAGGGATCTGACCCTTCATGCCCACTGGGCAGAAAGCATGACCTGCAGGTGTCTTCTGGTGGAAACTACTACAGAACAGGTATCTTTACAAATGAGCTACAGAGAGCATTTATAGGTTTTGTTTGAAAGGGGGCAGAGGAGATTCTATAAATATATGGCTACAAATCACACTTGCCCCCCGGAAGGAGCTAGAAAGGAAACAAAGATGAATCCACGTTTGTTTAGTGAGTGATGTAATGGAAATGAGCCCTCTAGAGAGAGTTGTTCCATTTATTCTTTTCTTTTGCTCTTGTGCTCTCATCTTTAGTCATTTCCCTTCCCCCTCTCAGTAGCTATTTCAATTCAGTCTAAAATTAGTACGTTCAAGGGTTCCTCCTCTTACCAAGAGAATTCTTTCAGCATGTCTCCCTACAAAAGGGACCAGTCTTCCTCTCTCTTTTCTTTACTCATCAACTTCTTGAGAGAGTGGAGTACATTACCTCCCTCACTCTCCGCAGCTCCCTTGCCCTGGTGTGGCAGCCTGGCTCTGTCCCCATACCATGCAAACACTGCTCTTTCCAAAGTTACCAATGCCATCCTCCGGCACAAACCCAAGGCTTCATTTGACCTTCCTGCAGGATCTTAACACTTGCAGCTGTAGTCTGAAATTATCTCCTTCTTTGATTTCAGTCCTAAAATATTTATTTATTTATTTATTTATTTTTTGGGGTACCAGGGATGGAACTCAGGGGACTCCATAACTGAGCCACATTCCTGGCCCTATTTTGTATTTTATTTAAAGACAGGGTCTCACTGAGTTGCTTAGCACCTTGCCATTGCTGAGCCTGGCTTTGAACTTGCGATCCTCTTGTCTCGGCCTCCCAAACTGCTGGGATTACAGGCATGTGCTGTGGCACCCAACTTCAGTCATAAAATTTTTACCTAATGCTTTTTCTACTTTTCTAAGGACCAGTTCTTATTCCTGGCCTTAAATGTGAGCTTTCCCCCTAAACTGTTTTCTTCCCTACACATGGGCCTATGAAGGAAAATCTAACAGAGACAAGGCAGGAAACATAAATGTACAAAATGAATAGGGGATGAGTGGGTATAAAACAATAGGGAATAGTGGGGCCTGTGGCTAATAGATATGGAATTCCCTTCTAATGGTATTCAGATTGGAATATGGACAGTTCTGATCTCTTCAGGGACTTTACTAAGGGCAATGAATCATAAATATAGTATTATTGGCCTGTAGGTCAGACGAGAAAAAGAAAAATCTGTTTCTTCCACGTGCTTCTCTGGTAATTAAGGGGCTGTCAGTTTTAAGTATTCACATTTGTTTCTCATGCCATCATAATGTTGTGCACCTGTAAGTGACAGCAGCTGAGCACAGGGTGCACTCAGTCCCTGAGTACACTGAATGCATGCATTCCCTGTTTTTCCCTTAAGTTTGCAAAATTCTGACTCAGGGGTTTGTCTTTCCTTCACAGTGCAGAGGCCTCAACTCTTTCTTCCACCATCTTCCATCAAACTATCAATCATTTTCTTTCTTCTTTGAAAAAGTTATTGGAAATTTGATATATTTCACTGTGCTGATAATTTAATAATATTGTTGTTATCTTTGCTAGTGTTATGATTACAAACTTCTGAGTTTTGAGTGGTCTGCCACATACTTATTTTTTCACATACCTATTAATTTTAGGGTATGATTTTTGTAAAAGTTTTATCTTTCAGAAAAGCCCGCAGAGATGAACATCAAACAAACAAACAAACAAGCAAATAAACAAAACACAAATGAAAAGAAATGACAAGCAAAAACAACACCAGTTTAGCAAAAACTGAAGGGCCAGTTTAGGAACTCTGTACTGTATCCTCTCCCAGATGACCTTATTTTTCTTCTTGGTTTCTATTACTTCTGCTGTTTCTGATTTGAGACCTAAATCCTCCAGCCCAGACTATGCTCTTGGGAGGTAGATGATATTCATTATCTACAATACATCTCAACATGAATCTCCAAGGAACATGTCCAAAATGAGTCTCTTATAGCTCTACTTTCTGACCTACCAACACACACACACACACACACACACACACACACACACACACTTTCTCTGCTTCTCTCCTTGTTTTCTCCTGACTTGGATTGTTACTTCAGTCAGTTTTGAGTCTTTCCTCTCTCTTACCTTTGACTTTCAGTAGGCCTATCCATTCACCCTCAGAAATAGTCATGGCCCTCAATGCTGAAGTAATCCACCAACCTTGGACTGTTTCTCTGACTCCATTCCTTCTTTGCTCCAAAGCATCTTCCATGATGAAGTTTCAGATAGATGGAGAGACTAAGGAGAGACTAGGGGGAAATAAGGAGAGAAAAATCGACTGCTCTCACCCTCTAGTCTCTCAGAATCAGTCTCAGCTCTTTGGAGTCCTTACTAAGAAGAATTTGTGTGGTGGGGATAAATGTTATTGGTCAGACAGGTCAGGAGAAAAAAGTCAGGCTATCCTGAGAATCACCCAATGGCTCCATTGATAGCTGTCAATAGTGTACAAGGCTGACTTTCTGCTCATTTGGCATTTAGATCATGGGATCTCTTGGGAAATCAGGGTATATTCCCCGATAATCTCCCACACAACACTCTGATTTCAGATTCTGGCTTTAACACCCTTCCATCAATAAAGAGAAAGGATGAGCCACCTGGTATTTGGTCAGATGTTGATTCTGCTTCCTTGATGGATGAACACTAGATTGAATTTGGGAGATCTCTGGCTCCTCAGAGGTGCCTAAGGAACTGATTTTGGAATGTGGGGTGGCCTTGGCTTTGTGAACACAAGGAGAAACTTTCTTTGGTTTTGCCTTTTCTTCTAGTCGTACTTTCTGCTTCTACTCAAAGGAAGCTCTCGGAGTCTGAAGGTGTTCAAGTGTTAGCTCATTATGTTTAATTAATAATTGGAAGTTGTTTCTCTATTTCTATATTTTAAAGCCTTATTTTAAGTGATTTTGTAGAACACATTTCTAGACGTCAGGTTCACTGTTAATGTCTAATACCTATGTAGTTAGGCATAGGCTCCTCATGTAGGCATCTAAGACTCCTCATAATAAGGCCATCCTACCTGTCCACTTCAGCCCTTGCTCTCTGATGTGAGGAGGGCGAGAGCCCTCTCAGCCTGTGCTGCTTCCTGAGCACGTTCTGTTTATACCCTTTCCTATTCTGGCTTAGTTGTTTCCTTCTCTCTGGTAGGTCTTCCTCTTTGGTTTTTCCATCATCCTTCAAAGTGCAGATTAATTATTTCTTCCTTCTGGAAGACTTTGCTAATGCCCCTTGTCTTTAAAACTGAACATGAGGTTAAAATAGTAGAAAGATCAGTGGAGTAGAGGAAGGGGGTTGAGAGGGAGGGAGGAGGATGGGAAAAGGGAGGAATGGTGGAATGAAGGTGACCAAACGATCCTACGTACATATATGAATATATCCCAGTCAATTTCACCTTTATGTATATCTATAAGGCACTAATTAAAACAAACTATCAAAAAAGTAGAAGGAAGAGCAGTAGAGGAAAGGGAACAGATAAATAAAAATAAGAAATAAAGTGACAGAGACAATATAGTATATATGAAAAGGGAGGAGAGGGAAAAATGAAGTACTGGGGACTGAAGTGAAGCAAATTACATTCCATTTTTGTACAGTAATGTCAAAATAAATCCCAAGATTATGTGTAAGTATAATGCACTAATAAAAAAAGTAAATACGAGGACTCTTTCTCCAACTACCAAGTTACATTGGAATTCAGACAGTAGTTATATCCATAAAGACATATTACACAGTCATCTTAATACCTTATTATATCATTTTAGACTATAGTAATTTGTTTTCTTGATCTAGTATGTCTGTTAATTTCTTGATACTGACTATGATATTTTATTCCATTTCTCTGGATGCCATTTCTGAATCTGGTATGTGGTTCTCTTCCTCCCTTTCCAGCTCTTCCTCTATAGAACCACTATGTTGATGCTTGTCTGGGGTCCACCTGTAATTCTAATTTCATGTATTCCATTTTTCTACTAGCAACTTCAAATATGTATCTTAAGTTTTCATTGTTCATATGAACTTTAAACACACAGAGCTCAGAATTTTCTAAGAATCAAGAATTTTTCTAAGAATTTTTCAACTGTAACTAGTTGAGGAAGGAGGAGAAGAAAGTGTCATTTTAAAAAGAAAAATAACTGATGTTTAAAAAAGGGAAGACTTGGGCTTGGGCTGGGACTCAGTGATCATCTCGCAAGTGTGAGGCCCTGGGTTCGATCCTCAACACCACATAAATAAAAAATAAAGGTATTGTGTCCACCTACAATGAAAAACCTATTTTTTAAAAAAGGGAAGACTTTTCCAATAGTCCTAAAAATTGCAAAGATGATACTTAGAATCATCTAGTCCATATTCTCATTTGTATGTGAAAACCCTCATCATCTTCTGGTACATGGGCTAGTGTTTTTTTTTTTTTTTACTACATTACCATATGACTTCTGCTTTCAGTCTTAGAAAAATCTTTGATATCTAAGATTCATTATTAGTAGTTGAACAATTAATGAAGTTTCAAAGTATAAGTGATTCTAAAATTTGCTGCACTTGGACAACCTCACAAACACTATTGAATTACCTTATAATACTGTTGTCTAAATTAAGGCTTGATCCCACAAAGTTAACTACCTCATGAACAGGATTCCTTATCCCTTATCCTCCAATAGCACAGAAAGTCTGAGAGAATGTCCTTCAGTGGAAACTACTCATGACTTTGCTCCAGTGGGAAAGACTCAGTCAAATGAAACCAGCAACTATTTTTGGTGTGTAGCTTTTTCTTCATATATTTTACACTATGGACAACCAATTAAACTACAAATTTGGTTCTTGCTCCAGTTTGAAGATAGCTATGTTGCTTCCAATTAAAGACAATGAGTCAGACATTTGCTTTAACAAGCTGTATACCAACAAAATAAAGGGATAGAGACAATATAGTATATATGAAAAACATAATATCCTAATTATACAATGAGCTTCAAATGAATGTGACAACATTAAAACTCCTGGAAAATTGTAAAAGGACAATTTACAAAAGGAGATAATATAGCAAGTAAATAAATACATGCAAAATGCATAACCCAACTAGAGGTTTATATATTTGCTTTATATAAGCAAACTTCTTTGGAAAATTAGGGACATCTTTATTTCTATAGAAGATAACCCCTTGGCTACACTAGAGGACAGTTCAGAGTTCTTGGGGAGTCTGACAGGAACAAATTCCTGTTTTTTTTCCTCTTACTAACAAATGACAGCTCAGAATCTCATCTTCCTCTGGTAAGAAATTGGTATCATACTTTAAAGAGTGATTGGCAAGTATACTTGAGATGTTACACATAGGGTGTGGCACAGAAGTCATGCCAATCAATGTCAACTTTTGGAAGTAAGGACTTACTGTTGTTCATGGCTGCATCATCAGGGACTAGAAAGGATTTTTAAGACATTTAATAATAATTATAACTCTTGAATCAAATTGCATCAAAATGACTAGAATTACCACCTTTCCATAGGTCTTTTATATACACCCCAAAAGTTTTCTTATAAATGCCAGGGCCAACAGTCTTATAGTTTTTGTGTTAACTGTGAAATTCAATTGTTTGATATTCTGGGCAATTTCCCCTTTACAAGAAAAAAAGATGGCATTAACTAAGGAATTTAAATCAACAACCAACTAATAAAATGCCAATTTCATTCCCAAATTAATAACATTACTTCTAGTTGTTTAGTATTTTCTAGCAGAAGTACCTTGCCAATCTACACTTTATATATACATATTTATTCAATTCAACAAGAGTATGCTCTGACACACTCTGAATATTGCCACTACGGATGATTTGTGCCTAAATAATAACTCCTGAGTAGAACTCACTGTTTTATGGGTCTTTGGTGGGATTTTAAAAAAATAAATTCTGCACAAGGGATGACATTAAAAAGGAAAAAAAAACATAATCTGATTTTTCCCCTATGCAGACTTTGTATTAGTTTCCTTTTATTAATCTAAGCAATAAAATCACTTTGACACACTGTCATTATTTATTATTTATTTTCTGCATATTTCTGAAAAAGGATTTAGAGTAGCCTATTTTAACATGCTGTTAGAGTCTTCAAAATTTGGTTCCCTGGAAACAGCCATGAAATTGAATATACATAGCTAAGCTCTGGCTAACATATTATAGAACCAATTCCTTCTGTGACAAATAAATAAAAGTGTTTATTATATGCCCACATACTTATTATGCTGAAATAACTTCCATTAAATCAGCAATTAAGCAAAGTAAAATCTGACTTATGAAACAACCAACAGCACAATGAGATGAAAGTAATTAAAGTCTAATTTGCGAAAACCATATATAGCTTTTAAATATTACCTATAAATTCGTAATACAATTGATTAACTCAGGATGTCAAACTCATAACTGAAGACCCCCAAAGAGGCCTTCTAAAAGGGGCTGTTTTCGTTTTTTTTTTTTTCTTTTTTTTGCTCCTCAAGATCGCTTCAGCTGAACTGGCTATAAAGGCTTCCCGTTTAGCCTGTTAATAACCACCAAAATATTCACAGCATTCCCTAGGCTTTTGCCACTTTTCACATGGTTGGGTTTTAGCATGCAGGCCTTATTCTCAACCCAATTACCTGGATATGAAGCTGGAACTTCACAGCTGTCACAAAATACCTATACCATTTTAGGAAGGCGTTGCTATCAATAACCAAAAAACGGGGATTTTATCGCAGACAATATGTGAAATTGCACCTCACGGACAAAGCCATTGCAAAAGCTTGGTGATAATATTATTATAGTAATTACCATACGTCTTACATCAAATGCAGCTCCAGTTTTATTATCATTCAGGTTTTCTAGAAGGAGATAGGAGAGAGCTGTCACAGTAGACAGAGAGCTTTGTCCTCTTATTCAACTGCCAGCTCCCCTCTGAAACACAGGCTTTCTTGTTCTACTGAAGGAAATACAATTATAACTCCATTTGCATGGAGAACAAGAAATGCCCAGGGTTAATTACAGGTAGACTCTGTTGACATTCCCCGGGGCTCACCACAGCCAGATTCCATTTCTGAGGTGAAAAAGCTGCTGGAGTTTGAACTAAATCCACATTTTTTTTTAAAAATTCCACTCTTGAAATTCTGTGTGGCCAAAAGATCTTTGTCACTCAAAGATCTTTCAAATGTAACCTCAGAAACCTTCATTTTCTAGGGTCTGAGCATAGTTAAAGAACCCAAACCTAAACAACAACAACAACAAAAGATGGAGGTCTGAGGTCATCTATGTAAGGATTGAGAAAAGAGGGGTGGCATTATGTGTGTAATTAGCATTATGTAATAAACTAATTAAAAATGCAAGGCAATGTAGGAATCCCCAGTACGCTGAGAGGACTATTTACTGACAAGAGCCTGATAATTCGTATCACCCACAAGCCTTCCTGACACCTTCTTTCCTGGCTTTCTGGAACATTAAAAAAAACTTTTTGTGGAGGAAATGATGGGTCAGCCATATTAACCACAATAGATGTCAGGATCCATCTCTGCTCTTGGGTTCACTGAGCGACTTTGGTCTTCTGATTTAGCTTAGCTTTCCCAACATATAGACACAGCAGTTATTATGCCATTTAGGTTCTCACCTAGTCACTCAAAGACTGTTTTGCTATCTGCTTGCAACCTGAAGATCTCCTGAATTCTGTAGGTTCTGGATGTGCAAGCCAGACTCTGCCCAATCTGTGTCCATCAATTCTCCCTATGTTAATTTGTTCAGACTTATCACCACTACCTGACATATCTTTATTTCTATTACCTACTTGTCTAAATATTTATTTTCAGTTTCAATCCTCTCCCCACCACATGCACACAAGAATATTAAATGCCTGTAGCAGGGGTCCTTATCAGGAAACCAAAAACAGCACCAGAAAGAGAAGTAGGTAATCATTATATTACGCAAAAGAATAACCTGCTGCAATTTCATAAAATCTGGATGTTGGCTCAGGCAATAGGCATTACCAGAGCAGTATGTATATATATAGATGATCTAGATATGGAGAATGTTTTCATCAGAGAGGAAGTTTAAGGATTCTGTTTAAAAATGAAATGGAAGACAATTCCAGACTCATGGTTTTAGGCTTCTGGAGAAAAACAAGTTACCTCTAAAGAGTAATAATGCATGCAGAATTTTCAGAGAGTCAGTCCCAGAGAAAGATGATATGACTCTTACCCCATTTCCTTTACAATGGGAGAGGAAAGAGGTGTGGACTAAAAACACTTCCAATGAGAAAGTGGACATCCTACCCCACTGCAAGAAGCATCTCCTACAAATGGAATTCCTCATTTTCAACCTGAAGACCTACATTTTTTCCTTCTTGTGACATCTTTCCTTCTTAAAACAAAGCAAAGCAAAACAAATTTAAAAAAAATACAAAAAGAGCCTGGTTTTTCAGCGAAGATGCAGGAGAAGAGTCTGCATTAGTGCAGAAGTCATGACCTTGGCAGTAGCCTTGGAAACAGCACTGCAAATAATTCCCCCAGTTCAGGTTTCTCATTCTGTGAGAGACAATCCCAATTCCATCCACCTCTAATTCAGAGATTGCATAGTGGCATTAATTTCAGATTTGTGAGATTCTCAACTCTTCTTAGAAGTTTAGCTCTATTCACCCAGATTTTCATTCATGTGTAGTGGGTTTCCTTTAATTCCCTTCAGCAATGTACCCACTTTCTTAAATGCTGCTTAACCCTTACCCACTTACCTTCTATAGATGGAAAAGCTAAGGTCCTGTGGGTTCCCTGATTCCCACCCCACACATACGGCTGCATCTACTTACCCACAAAGGCTTGTTTCTTTCCCTCTGCTCTCAGGGAAAGAAATGCTCTCTCTCTTCTAAGACCATTTTTTTTTACACTGACCTCTTAGAGTGTGCCCTTTTACCCACTCCTGCTCCCCACTTTAATAGCCACCTCTTTCCCATCTCACATTGACCACCTCTCTTCTGGTAACTTTTCAAGAGCAACAAACACAAGTATCTTTTCCATCATTTAAAGATACCTCTGTCCTGGACTCAAAGTTCCCCTTAAGCTGTCACCTAAGTGAATATTTACCTCTACTTCCTCATCCGAACTTACTTAGTAGCTCACTGAAAAGTAGCTGCCACTCCACCTTGCTCAGTCAGTACCTAAATCCTAATTACAGTCAATTCCAGTCTTACTTTGCTTTTGTTTTGCTATTTTCTTCGCCTCTATACTGTTGGCATCTCTAACCCAATAATTTGAGTGTGTATACTTTGCTTTGCTCACACAACACATTTAGAGGTTAAATCTGGCAAACTCAAAGTTGCAGTATTTTGGTTTATATGAGCATAGCAATATTACCACAGATATGTGGCTTATAATAACACACACCCATTGTCCCACACTTTCTGTGATCAGGAATCTGGCACTGTTTTACTGTGGACTTGTGCGTGAAGTCTCAGGAGTCTGAAATCAAGGTGTTGGCAGGGCTTGTGATTTCATAAGAGACTCAGTGGGGATGAACCCACCTCTAAATGTAGTTGTTGTTGGCAGAATTTAGTTCTTGCTGTGCTTGATCATTGATGGTGGAGCCTGTTCTTTGCTAACTGAAGTTATGAGCAATTCTTGCTTTGGGAGTTCCCCAACTGGGCTGCCTAATTCACTCCACTTATAAAGGAGGAACACCATGAGAAAAGTGCTACATTTTATGTCATGTTATCACATATGTGTAATCATGAACACCTACCACTTTTGCTGTTGGTTAGAAGCAAGTCATAGCTTCTGTGTACACTTGAGAGGAGGGTGAGTTCTAGGAGGCAAGAATCAGGTGCCACCTTAAGAATCTCTCTGCTGCAAGCATATTATATTTTTCCTTTACGATTTCATAAATATCTTAAATTTGACCTCAAGGTGTGTTTTCTCCAGCTAATTAAGGAATACATAAGGTTGTGAGTGATTGCCAACAGTGTTCTTTAGTGGGTTTGTTTTGTAAAGAATCCATTCCCTAAATTAGAAGCTTGGAATTTCATAGTTCAGATTTTTTTCAAGGTACCTATACAAAATAATAGGGAAGTACAATATTGTGAAGGAAAAAAATGTAGATTTGCCATTCATCTCAGCATCCTTCTCCCAAAGAGCCTGCTAGAGAGTAATGTAATTAATTCATTTGTGTTTTACTCCTTCCCCTCCATCTGTTCTGGGGGACAGATGAGGGTGGGGAGAAGGGAATTGAACTAATAACCATCAAAATTCTTCACTGTGTCAGTCTACAATTGCTACTGTTGGTTCCAGAAAAATGTCAGGTTATTCAGAGAACTGCTATTTTAAAAACTACTTTACTTTTTACTTTTATTTTATTATTATTAATTTTTTGAGACAGGGGTTTGCTAAATTGGTGAGGGTCTCACTAAATTGTAGGGGCTGATCTAAAATTTGTAGTCCTCCTGCCTGGGATTAAAGGCATGTGTCACTGCGCCTGATTACTTGTTTAATAATTCTACCTACTAGGGTGAAAATGCAAGATGACCAGTGGATTTATCTGCTTACTCTGCAAATACTTGAAGATGGTTTACTCTGTCTGCAAAACCAGGAGAGGGGGAGGATCAGTATTTGAAGTGAAGCAGTCTACCCCAGCCTATGCTGAGTGTCACCCTATACTTGCATGACTCAATGGCAATATAATACAAGCCACAAATGCGAACTACATCTGTACTTTTAAATTATGTAGTAGGCATATAAAAATTAAAAGAACTAGAGGAAATTAATAACATTTTATGAAGCTTAAAATGCCAAAAATATTATTTGAACAAGTAATCCATCTACAAATTATTGAGCTAGTTTACATTTTTAAAACCATACCAAATCTTCAAAATCTGCTGTGTATTTTATAGCTGCATTGGCTAGTGACTGTTCAATAGGTAGCAACAGCTTCACACCACACTTTTCTACTATAGTATGTCATTGGTAGCAAAGCCCCAGATGCAGTTTTCTTTTTAAATTTTATTTTACTAACAGTTCTTTATTAGATAAGTCTTTTGTGAATATTCTTTCCAATATGTGGCTTGTCATTTTATTCTCTTGACAGTGTGTTTTGCAGAGCTGAAATTTTTAAGGGGTAATACTTTATTACCTGTATTATTTATATGGGGCTTCCCCATACAATAACATAAGCTTTCAAATTAGTTCATTTTCTATACGTAAGTTTGATTGTATTTATTAAAATTCTCTAACATATTAATTCTCTTAAATCAGCAGGTGTCAATAGGTGGAGGAGGTCAGTTTTGTGCCCCAACATGGGTCATTTGACAATGTTGGGATATTGTGGTTTTCACAGCTGGGTTGGAGAGAGACCAGGGATGCTGTCAAAAATCCTTTGATGCAATCATACATTCCCCACATAAACCATCCAACTATCAATATTGGGGCTGGGGTTGTGGCTCAGTGATAGAGCACCTGCCTAGCATCTGTGAGGTAGTGGGTTCAATTCTCATAAAAATAAATAAAAATAATAAAGTTATTGTGTCCACCTACAACTAAAAATATTTTTTTTAAAATGTCAGTAGTGCCAAGGTTAAGAAACTGTCTTAGACACAGAAATTTTGTTTTAAGAATTTACCCCAATTGAATGACAGAGCATACTTAAAAATTTATTCAATCCTTTTGGGAGAGAAATATCAGTTTCTAGTAAAAAATTGAGATATATGAATCCTATTATTTTTTTATTTTTAAACTTCTTTTTTTTAATTTATTTTTTTATTGGTTGTTCAAAACATTATAAAGCTCTTGACATATCATATTTCATACATTAGATTCAAGTTGGTTATGAACTCCCAATTTTACCCCAAATACAGATTGCAGAATCACATCGGTTACACATCCACATTTTTACATAATGCCCTATTAGTAACTGTCGTATTCTGCTACCTTTCCTATCCTCTACTATCCCCCCTCCCTCCCCTCCCATCTTCTCTCTCTACCCCATCCACTGTAATTCATTTCTCTCCTTGTTTATTTTCCCATTCCCCTCACAACCTCTTATATGTAATTTTGTATAACAATGAGGGTCTCCCTCCATTACCATGCAATTTCCCTTTTCTCTCCCTTTCCATCCCACCTCATGTATCTGTTTAATGTTAATCTTTTCTTCCTGCTCTTCCTCCCTGCTCTGTTCTTAGTTGCTCTCATTATATCAAAGAAGACATTTTGTATTTGTTTTTTAGGGATTGGCTAGCTTCACTATACATAATCTGCTCTAGTGCCATCCATTTCCCTGCAAATTCTATGATTTTGTCATTTTTTAGTGCTGCGTAATACTCCATGGTGTATAAATGCCACATTTTTTGTATCCATTCATCTATTGAAGGGCATCTGGGTTGGTTCCACAGTCTAGCAATTGTGAATTGTGCTGCTATGAACATCGATGTAGCAGTATCCCTGTAGTACGCTCTTTTAAGGTCTTCAGGGAATAGTCCAAGAAGGGCAATAGCTGGGTCAAATGGTGGTTCCATTCCCAGCTTTCCCAGGAATCTCCATACTGCTTTCCAGATTGGCCGCACCAGAAGAAGAATTTTTTTTTTTTTCCTGCGGACACAACATCTTTGTTTGTATGTGGTGCTGAGGATCGAACCTCAGCCACACGCATGCCAGGCGAGTGCGCTACCGCTTGAGCCACATCCCCAGCCCCCCATTATTTTTTCATAGGTATTTATCCTAGAAATATTTGCAAATGTGCACAAAAAGGTATATGCACAGATATTCTTTCTAACATTATTATTATTATTATTTCAATTTTTTAGTTGTAGATGGACACAATATCTTTTTTTTATTAATTTATGTAGTGCTAAGGATGGAACCCAGTGTCTCATGCATGCAAGGCAAGTGTTCTACCACTGAGCCACAACCCCAGCCCCTCTAACATTATTATTAACAGTGAAATTTTGGAAGCAACTTAAATCTTTTTTTTCATTGTCATAATAGATTTTACATTTTTAAAAATTTTTAAATATTTTATTCCCCAGATGCAGTTTTAAAATTTATTTCTGTAATATGAGGGAAGACTTGATTTGTTCATCCAAACTGAAACTTGAAACACATGATTGTGCAAATGAGACCATTGAGCTATTCCATTAGATTTTTAAGTCCCCAAAGGCAGGGGTTATTCCTACCATTGTCACCACTGTGTTCTCTATGCCAAGAACAATGTTCACAAAATAGCATGCACTCAACAAATATTTTTGAAAGGAAGAAAGGAGAGCTTGAAGGAAGCTGGATTTTTTTTATTTGAACCATCAACAGCATGTATTAATTGCTCAACATGTTAAGTTGGGGAAATTGGCTTTACTCAGTTGAATTCATCAAAATGTCACCTTGTGCTAGCCTATGAAGACACCAAATCCTGAGGATGCACAGATGGCAGGCCCAGACCTTACCCTTAAGATGCACACAAAGGAGAGAGATAATTTAACGGTTATGGAATATGGTTATGGAATAGAACCTGGACAGTCTGGGGAAAAAAAATTAGTGACTCAGAGGGGCATGGTAAGGACTATGAATTGCAAGAACCCATGTCCTGAAGAGTAAAAAAGATAAATGACAAGGCTAGGTAAGACATATACTTGTGCAAAATAAGGCATCTTTCTCATTTACTGTAGCTATCCAATTACACACCTGGCCCTGACTAGTTGGGGCAGGCTCACCCAGCTGATGTAAGTGAAATGCCATGGAAATTATAAGCAAAGTCCCAATGTTTCAAAACACCTATCAAACCTAGGTAAAGCAGTGGAACCAACGTGCTGTATTTATTGTTAAGAAATTAGAAAAAAAATTACCCCTACCAAAACGAGTATATTAAGGACTTGATGTGAAACAACTGATATGATAAAAATAATTGTAACTATTTTCTTTTAGCAAAAGTCACACAACCAAAAGCATCATTTTGATGTGGTACACTTTAATGAGAACTGCTGTAATGTTTCACATCATGTTAAAAGCAATGGAGGATGTAAATACTTAAAACAATTCAGCACTCAAAACAATTCAGATCAGGATAAAGTGGTGAACCTTTATGTTCTATTCCCTGGTCTTAGTGGAGAAGAGATAGAAACAACAGAGCTAATGGTAAAACATAAGCCTAAATTTCACCCAGTCCCACAAGAAAAGCTGATGAATAACAGCAAAGTAATCTGAGGCCTATCTGGGGGCTCCCTCCCAACCGTGTGTTCCCATATTGTCCCCATCAGGCTTCACTTTCCTCCAATAAATCATACATTGAAAAGATCAGCACTTTCCACTTTGAACCCCAAATTGGGCCCTACAACATATGGTTAATCTTCTGGAGAGCAGCATTAATACTGGCATGCACAATTATACCCGAATCACAAATAAATGACTTCAACAGATTTATGAACAACCTCTATGTATAAACTCATCAATCAAATTTAAATGCTTGAGTAATGCAATAATGCTATTTATTAGACAAGCATAAAGAGAATGGATACATTTTATTGTTGCCAAGAGTCACAAAATGAGATAGAGATCATTAGGGACCCCACATTTAAGGATAAAAAAAGGCCTCATATTGTATTCAAACAAAAGGGACCAGCACAAAGGAAAAACCTGGAGGCCCAATTAAAATCGTAAGTCTACTAAAACACACAAATTAAATGTGCTATAGTTCTCTGTCACTCACATATGCAAAATTATCTTTTCCTTCAGAGCCACTTCTTATTAATGAGCATCTTCTTTTTCAAGATATCACAATTGGGCCTTTGCTGAATCCCCAACGGTGAGAGAGGGAAAAAACATTCTCAGTTCTCTTTCAATCTCTTTTCTTATTAGACTGTGTGTGTGTGTGTGTGTGTGTGTGTGTGTGTGTGTGTGTGTTGCTGGGGATTGAACCCAGGACCTTGTGTATGTGAGGCAAGCACTCTACCAACTGAGCTATATTCCCAGCCCTCTTACTAGAAATTTGAGGGTCAAACCTACTTCATTCTTTTCCTCTGCCCATCACCTCACTACCCTCTAAATACAGCACTGTTTTTAGTGGTAAGAAACTGAAAACAAACAAACAAACCAACAAGCAAACAAACCAACAAGCAAACAAACCAACAAGCAAACAAACCAACCAACCCCTCACCACCACCACCAACAAAATGCCAACAGCAAGGGACAATGGTACATTCCTAAAATATTATTTTATTAGAAATATTTTGTTAGAATTTCAATCATGGGAAAACAAAAGCAAAAACAACAAATGTCAGTTATGAAATTATGTATTAGGTCTCTCTAGAAGGTAATAAAATATACACACAATTTTAAAGTTTTTGTGCAGCAAGAACATTATATACAAGTTGAAAGATAAACAACAAATCAGGAAAATATTTGCAATACACAATAGACATAAATATGTATTTATAATACAAAATAAAGCTTCACAAAGCACTTGTAAACAAGAAGAAAATCCCAGCTTGAAAATGGGATGTTTGAAAAAAAAGTCAATTGATATATGAAAAGATGTTTGGCTGCACTGTTAATTAAAAACTACTAGTAAAAATAACACATCATTTTAACCTAACAAATGTAGTAAATAGTTCATTTTCTCCTTGCGAACTGGGGAAAAATTAGTAAGATTTTAGTAATCCTTATCAGCATAGGATTTGCAGAATCCACTTTGTAAAAAATGTAATGCTAGTGAGAGCATAGATTCTCACAACTTTTCTTTTGACAGTCCTGAAATAAAAATCAAAATTAAACCAGTAATTCCCCTTCTAGAAACTTATCTCAAGGATCTATTACATTAAATTAAGCAAAGGAAATTTCACTGGAGCATTATTTCAGAGAACAGAAATAAGCTACCTACTCAAAAATAAGGTATTAGCTGCATAACATTCTAAAACATCTACCTATCCATTTAATGGAATTATCTGCAATCATTAAAAGGAATGTTTTTCTATATTTTCTGGAGTGGAAAGAGCTTCCTAAAATTAAACTGAATAAAAAGCACAAGATGCAGGGCATAATATAGAAGATAATGTCTTCCATAAATTACAGGGATAACTCTGTGTGCAGGTATGGTAAAAAGATGACTGGGTATTCACTGGTATATTAAATATGCTTGCTCTGGGTGATGAATGAAATACATACTTTTTTCTATATTGCTTGAATTTTCTAAATAAGTACTTTAATTTTGAAAAATATTTCTATGCAAAATAAGAGTGATTTTCACTTGATAGTAAGATTACATTTGTTCTTTTAGCACTCTCAATATTTTCTAAAATTTTACTATTACTTCCTTTTATTTTTATAACAACAGAAATAAAATAACAAGATCATAGAATTATGGGTGTCTACTTCCCCTGATGCTACATGGCAGATCCATGTAGCATCAGGGTAAGTAGATAAATTTTCCCACAAATGTGTCATCTAGAGTGGGAGGAACAGAGGTGTCAATGTTCTGCTGACTTGATCAGGTATCAATAACTGAGAGCCCATAAAACCTGCATGTGGCATCCTGAAGAGCTGCATGTGGGTTAAAAGCTCTGGTTTATAGATTAAAATGTATCAGCCTAGGTCTCAGCCATCTTTTCCAGAGAGTTTTGTTGCATTTGTCTTATATATTGTCTCTCTAACGTTAACACATGCAAAACAAGCAGTTTTTGAATTGGCAATTTGTGTCTCTTATAGGTTTAAGAATGCAAAAAAAAAATGTTTACATTTATTAACAGAACTCCTGAAAAAAAAATAGAATTTAAGTTTCTATTTCTACACTTGTTTTTAAACACATCACTAATGATGGAATGTATCATGTGGGACAATCATGTTTCTTTAATTGCTTTTTTTCTTTAGGTATCAAATATTTGGCTTGAGTGATTATATTTAATGATGTAGGCTTAAAACTCCTGACTGCATTTCCATTAGAGGTTCTGTCACCTTAAAGTTTAAAGTAAAGGTCAGAATGCTCTTATTTGGAATTAATTTGAGTACAGTATTGACTGATAGCAGAAAAATGGACTCTGTCCTGGCCCATTCAATCCTCTGATCTTCAAGTATGAGTTACTCTGATGACAAACAGAAAAAATGTCTGGTTTTGAGTTGGCAAATTCAAATAGACTGCTGGAGTTTTTAAGGAAACCAGATTGTCTAGAATCGTTTACTCTTTTCAGTTTCAAACAAAACAAAACAAAACAACAACAACAACAACAAAAAACCAAAGTGAATACGGCTGGGGGGGGGGGCACACCTGTAATCCCAGCAATTTGGGAGGCTGAAGCCAGAGGATTGTGCGTCCAAAGGTCCAAAGCCAGACTCAGCAACTTAGCAAGGTCCCAGGTCAGTTAATGAGACCTTGTTTCTAAATAAAATATAAAAAGGCTGGGGATGTGGCTCAGCAGTTCAAAAAAAGTGATTACTGCATGTGGGTCTGTACTGGTCAGGAATGTTTTAACTCAAGCCCCACACATTTCTTAATCCTTCAAGGTTTCTTGGACCTTGTTGGTTTCCTAAGCTGAAATCACCTGTGGCCTGAAACTCTGAGGGTCTGAGCTCAGAGAACTGTAGATGCTTCAGCCATTGTTGTGTCCCAGGGACAGCCATAGAGGAACATGGCTGTGTGTGTCAAAGTACATGAGAAAATCAGACAAGTGTGTTTTCACTAGTCCATCACTGATGCTGTCATTGCAGAGAAAAGGAGCCATACAAAATTCTAGTTGTGAACATTTTAGGAAAAGGACAGTGTATGAAAAGTTTTGGCATTTTCCATAAAGTCCAATAAATTTTAGCAAAAGCTTGATCTCACTAATGCATGCATTCCCTAATCACTCAACAAATACTTGTGTACCTCTGTAAAAATAATTGTGGTTGATAGTATCAAGATGCATGAGAGGGATCAGCCCTCAAGCAACCTGTTTTGAAGAAACTTCCTAAATAGAAACATTGTATCTAGAATAGTGTAACAAAGTATCAATGCCCTGCTTTAGGCTATTCACTGCTGAAATTTGAATGGAAGGTTTAGTGGAGAGGGAGAGAGCAAGGCCACTGAACAGACCCTAGTTTGTGGGCTTTGAAGATATAAATAATAACTTCTTTTATTTGGAAGTAAAGGTTCTTAATTCAGGCTTGGCACACACTCACCCACACTTAAATTAAGACAACCCAACAGCAATCTGTCTCTCCCACTCTGTGGTGTCACAGCAGGGCTGAGTTTCCCCCACTCGGCTCTAATGCTCATTTTAGTAGCATCATGCTGTGTTTATTTGACCATGTTTTCAATAGGACTTCCATTTGATGCATTTGCAAAAGCCATGGAGTGCAGCATGCAGTACTTCTTTTGGAATGGCACATTAATTTTTAAAGTGTCAAAGCTGATACATTATAATTTCTGTGAATATCATTAGATGAGATAGAGGATGGTCATATCTTGGGATCATGCTTTTGCAAATACACATAAATATGTCTACTGTTCTGATGCAAGTGACCGAATAGGGTAAGCCTTATATTCATCTCCAGTTGACAAACAAGTACCTTTCACTGCTCCAAATCCTGTCTTGTCACTGTAAGTCTCTAGTCGCCTTCCCTGATCCTTTACTTTTTCTTTTCTTTATGTATTGTCTTTTAAACAGAATTTATTTTTGATTTTGAAATAATAGCAGACACACATGTAGTTATAAGAAATAATAGAGTTCTTGTTGCCTTGTATCAATACTCCCCAATTTCAATACCTTGCAGAAGTACAGAACAATATCACAGCTGGGGTAGCCACATTGATATGATCAAGATACAAACATCTTATCATCCATGTGGATGCCTCATGCTGCCCTTTCATAGGTTTAGTTGGAAATATTTGTGTGGGCTGGTTTCTGGGTTCTCCATTTCATTCCATCAATCTATGTATCTACCTCTCTGATAATATCATACTACCTTGATTACTGTAGCTATATCAAGTAGGAAAACTACTCTCACTTTATTTTTCTTTTAAAAAATTGTTTATGCTATTCTAAGACCTGAGACTTTCCATAAAAACTTTAAAATATGCTTATCTATGGCTGCAAAAAATCTTGTTTTATTTCAATAGGAGTTGTGTTAAATCCACAATCAATTGAGGAAAACTGACATTTTACTGTGTTGACTCAACCCAAGAATATAATACGTCTTTCCATTTATTTAGGTCTTTTTACATTTCTTTTATTGTTTTTGTGGGTTTTAGCATACAGATTCTATATATGCTTTGGTTAAGTTTATACCTAAGTATGCACTTAATTTACTTTGGAGTGATTCATAAATATTTTTGAGTTTTAAATTTCAATTTAATATGCTCATTGTGAATAAATAGAAATAAAGTTGTTTTGTATATGTCCATCTTTTTCCCCATGATCACACTTCAACCCAGTCAATGTATTTATTAGTTTTAGCAGGGTTTTTTCTTTTTAAAAGAAAACATTCCTTGTATTTCCTACATAAATAATCATGTCATCTAAAAAAGAAAGAAAGTGTCATTCTTTCCTGTTCAATACATGTGCTTTTTAATTTCCTTTTTCTTATCTTATTTCAGAGGCTGGAGCTTTTGGTACTAGACTTATTAATAAGAATGGTAAGAAACATCCTCTCCTTGTTCCTCATCTTAGAGGGGAAGCAATCAGTGTTTTATTGGAAGAATGATAATAGCTGTAGGGCTATTGTTTTTGTTTTGTAGATGTTATTTTTCCAGCTGATGACTTCTCCTCCTAGTTTGCTGAGGGCCTTTATTAAATTTGCATGTTGGGATTTGTCAAATGCTTTTCTCTGTGAATTGATAGGATCATGTTTTTCTCTATAAGCCCGCTAATATGGTGACTGATTGGCTTTCAAGTGGTGAATTCGTTTTGTACACTTCTGGAGCTTTTTAATTACAAATTGAATTTCATTAACAGTGATGGGACTATTCAGATTAAGGCTTGTATTTGGTGGTCTATTTCTTTGAAGTTGTCAAATTTATGAAGGTAAAGTTACTCCCAGTATCACACTATTATCCTTTTAATGGATGCAGAATTTGTAGTGATATCCCCATTTTATTCTTGATATTGGTAATTTGTGTCTTCTTTCTTTATATCTTCATCAGTCTTGCTGGAAGTTTATCAATTTTATTGATTTTTGTTGGAGAACCTAGGTTTTGTTTCATTGATTTTTCTCTGTTGTTTTCTTGTTTTATATTTTTCACACTCTATATTGAAGATCAGCTCTCAAGACAGGAAAAAAAAGAGGAGCTGTTTTGCTTTCATTCTCTTTCTTGGTTTCTTTTCCCATCTTTTCTTCATCCTATCTGTGTTAGAGGAAAGCCCCTTTCTCCTCCTTTCCAAGATCAAACTCTTCTGTTCCAGTTTTTGGTTTTCTCCTTTTATTTTTAACCTACTTCTTCAACTATAAATTTGTTTCCACCTCTATTCTACCCTGAATAAAATCCCTCAGGCACAATTTCAACTATTATTGCCCACCCACCCCACCAAACTTCTCTAGCAGGTTGTCTGCATTGTCTGCCACGGTGCACTGTACTGCTCATTCATTCTGGCTGCTGCCTTTTCTCATGACTGTCTTACCCATGGCTCAGTTTACTTCAGATTCTGCTTGTCAGGTTTTACTTCTTCTGACACTAACTGTCCACTAAATGATAGTTTGAACTACTCCAACCAACTGACCTCTCTCTTCTTTCTCTCCCTGTCTTGTTTTCCGTGGATTATGCCTGTCTGTTCCCAGCTTGTATGTGGGTGTGACATCACTCCACCCTTTGTGTTTCAGCACATGACAGGGTTTGATTGGTTGGCTAACTACTGCAAATGCCTGATTGGTCATATCTTTTTGTAAGAAGAGCCCATAGGCTGACTTTGGGTCTGCTTCTGCTCTCTCATCCAATCAGCTGTGGCCAGACCAAGAAGGTAACTAGCTTGGTAACTAGGAGTCAGAAACTTGTCAGAAGGTTTGGGATGAGGTGGGGGTGAGGTGGGGGTAGGGATGAGGTGGAGGTGAGGTGAGGGTAGGGGTGAGGGTTCAAAAAGCACTCAGAGTAAAGCACAATCTAAAATTTCAAATTGGGGGGGGGAGTTTTGCTTGAAAGTATAGCCTTTGTTAAGTGTTGCAGTTTGTTCAGTGCTACTGTATGTAGAGTTGGAAACTTAAGTCCTTGTTGGGAACATCTAGTGTTTCTAGATGTTGAAAAGTGCACAACACATGGGAAAAGTAGAGAGCTAAAGTAATGCCCTTTAAGTATGTTTTGTTGCTACTTAGGAATGGTTGCCATTTAGGGGAATGGAATTGTTGAACTTAATGTCTTGGAGGGTAGGTTGAAGGTTCACTGGGTCGGGGGTAGGGGAAGGAGAAAGTATGCATAGAGAAGCAATGGGTGCCCTTTAGATTAGTTCAGATTGTCTAGCCATTGTTATATGTGCATTTTAGTTAATATTGCTGGGTATTAAAGGATAAGTCCTAATGCCCAAAGTTTGTTAACAATAGCAAAATAATCCCTATATAAATGTCCTTTTGTTAGTTTTTAGAAAGAACTGTCTTCTGAGAGTGACCCTTGTTAATCCAGCTCTTGGAGCTAGGGATAGTCCTGAATTTAGTCACTGGAGTGGTGAAGAGGGAGAAGAGGAAGGGGGAGGGGAAGTGCTCTTTGCTAAAGTCTCCATATTTGGAAGACAGGTTTAGATTATAACCATATATCTATATGTACATTTTTGGTAAATTGTGTTTTTGTGCACAAAGTTCATACTTCATTTCACAATATCTAAGCTTTCTAGATGCTTGAGGTGACAGTGAATCATAAAAAGTAGTGCTAGTGAATTAGCCAACTTGTAAATATCTTTTTGTTATAATTGATAGAAAAGATGCATCTTGGACATGGAATTGTTTTATCTGTGGGCATTGTGTATCAGGACTTGTTCATTAGGCTGGCAGCAGAGGGGCACAGGGAAACACAGAAAGATGGAAGCAAGTGCTCAAAGATTTACATTTTGATGTAAGCCACTGGTGTGTGTGCATCTTCTGGCTGTACTATAGGAATATTTTAATTCACTGGGAACATGCATTATTGCTAATATTTTAGTAGTAGAAATCTGTTAATGAAACAAGCTTGGTGTATTCTGTTGCTGTTTCATTTTAAATTGAGCATTAAGGGAATGAATTGTTTTAGTTGTAACTCTGCCAATATGTCTATCTAGAGGCCTGTTGCCATTTCTGTCTTCAGTGAAATTTTTGTCCCCAAGAAAGGATAACAGATTGAGTTGGTGTAGTGTATTCTTGGTTATCAAAAAATACTCATGTAGCTTCGGGATTTTGAATTGGTGAATATTCATGATGTGTGGAAAAGCACACACCACAATCTCAATCACACAAAATGGGATATTGTGTATATATGCATACAACCTAGAGGGACACGTCCAACTAAGCTTCTTGTGACTGGATGACTTTGTTCTTTGCTTGTGTGTGTGTATGTGTTTTCCTGTAATGTACAATTTACTTTTAAAAATTAAAAATTATTTTAAAAACCAAAAAAATAAAATAAAATAAAAAAAAATAAAATTTCAAATTGGGTATATGTATGATGTGAATTCCAGATTTTGGCCATATTTAGTAAAGGAAATAAGAAGATTATTGGATGATAGACATTATATCTGAATTGGCAAGTTTTTAAAAGCTTAAATATTAATAATTTTATGTTTAAATTTCTTCACAGTTTCTGTGGCATATGCATCTGAAATTCAACAAAGATTATCAGTCATATGGCTCTTTTCCTTTACGATGTCAAAAAATAATGAGATTAATTCATGGAAAGTCACTGAATTTATAATAGGTGGATTTTTAAAATTTCTAAGTTTTGTTATTTCTTTGTAGAAGGCAGGATTAAAAATTCACGGGCACTTCACAATCCCATATAGGTAGAGCTGACTCGAGAAGTTGTTCAAGGACAGTTGACTTTCCTTTCTTGGACATGAATGGTATGGATACATGCCCCCTTTTCTAATTTACATGCAAAATAAAGTTATCACCAGAAAGATGGGCAAAGCGTGTTCTAACATGATACAGGACATTATTCCTCACTGTCTTATTTTTTCACAAGTATTTCCATCTTCAAGCTTCAGCACAGTTAGCTTTCTACCGTTTTTTAGTGCCACATTCATGGTGTTTTCTTTCATTTTTATTAACAGTCCTCTGTGAAACCAGTTATGGGACTTTTCTATTATTTCTGGTGTGTTGCTAACAAATTCATTCAGGGATACTACAGTTCTCATTCTCACTCTTAGCTTTAACTCCCTGATTACAGAGTTATTTCTGGGCAAAGGTATTCTGGGTTTGCCAAGATAATAATGAGGAAAGATCAGAAGTTAATTTTTTAAGAAAAATTAACTAAGAACTCTTGACTTCATCTTTGGGAATTTAGCTTAATTCAGCTAAATTTACTCAGTGCTTACATTCTGTGAGGCACTAGGGATGTAAGATGAATTAATAGGGGTTTTAAAATCAAAGACCACACAGCTTGGCAGCTGTGACAGTTGAGTACATGCCCAATATGGCACTGGCAAATCTCCTTACAGATGACAGAGGGAAGGAGATTGTCAGAGAAAACTTTTCAGACAAGATGCCTGAGTCACACCTTGACGAATGAATAGAAACTCATTAAGGAAAGAAGATAGGGATTTGGGGGATGTCAGGAGATGCAGGAGTGAACATAAATACTGAGAACAATGGCACAGACCTTCCTTGATGCACATGAAAAACTGAAAACTTTTTATGTTTCTGGAGAATAACTTGCCTGGCTGGGAAAAAGCTGAGAGGTGAGCAAGGCAGCATGGAAGGGGCTGTCCAAGCTATGGCGAGGAGCTTTCACTCAATCCTCAGGTTATTAAGGAAGTCTGGGAGCCATTTAAATTGAGGGAGCCATGTTCTTACTGGTTCTCCAGAGGGATCAGTCAGTCAATTGTACAGAAGATGAATTTGCAGGGGTAAAACCAGAGGCAGTGAACTCTGTACTTAAAATTAAGTCCCAAGAACCAAGCACTAGTAAAGGAGTAGAGATGGGTTTACCTGAGAAAATTAAAAGGAAGGATGCTATTTGATGCTATTTTACAATATCCTGATGATCTTCCAGTAAACTTAACCTATAAGAAAACAGGAAGTGGGTAGAAAATGATCCTTATGATCCTTCAGTTATAGAGGCCAGTTCATGTATACAAACCTCATTTTGAATGTGTGTATGTATGTGTGTGTGTGTGTGATTTATATAGTTAATTTAAGAGTTATTTGTGTTGCTATCCAGCTCAGGAGAGCATTTGTCTACAAGTATCAAATTTTGGCAAATACTAAAGCGGAGAGAAGCATGAGGAGTTATTGGTGCCTTGCTTGGGGTATCCTGACTTAACTCTCCAACAATGATTTTGCAGCGAAAAATAACCCATACCTTAGAAGCATTTTATGAAATTTCTTCCTTCTTCTCAAACTGACATAGAAGACACAAGAAAGAGATTTTAGGCACATCATCAGCTTGACCCTCATCTATGACTTCATTTTCTAGAAAGGTGATAATTTCTACCTAATTGTTTTTGTTTTTTTTTTTCTCTCTCTCTTTCTGTCCTTATTTAAAGTAACTTTTTGTATGTGACCTAGTGTGATGATTAATTGTGTGTCAGCTGACTGACTGGGCCATGGAGTGCTCAGATTATCCTGTATGTGTCTGTGAGGCTATTTCTGGATGAGATTGATTGACATTTGAAACAACAACAGACTAAAGCAAATTGCGCTCCATAATGTGGGTGAAGCTCCTCCAATCAGCTGAAGAACTGCACAGAACAAGAAGGCCCATAAGAAGGGACTCTTGCTGAGGCTTGAGATGAAACAGATCTTTTCCTGTCTTTGGCCTCAAACTGAAAAACTGACTTTTCTTTAGTCTCACACAGAACAGCTTCGGATCTAGAATTTACACGATTAGCCTGCCTGGGCCTCCAACTTACTGACTATAGGTCTTGGGACTCCATAATCATATGAGTTAATTCCTTATAATAAATCATGCACTTTCCAACAGATACCAAAATCTTGATGTTTAAGGAAATTTCCATGCACTGAAGAATAAAATTTAGAATAAGATCACAAAATGAAGAGAAAATTTCTCGATCATGAAAGTTTTTAGTTCAGTCCCTGAGACCAATGTATGGCATTTAATAGGGCATACAGAGTTGTTATTGTCGTTTTCTTTTAAAGAGAAAACAAGAAGATGGTCTCTCTGGGAATGTACCGCTGTTTTGATATGCTGAACAAGGGATGAAGTGTTTGTGCACAGCTGTGTGAGGCTGGCCTAGTCCTGTCCCTCCCTGATGCATGTATGTCCCAGGTTCCCACCCAAAGACTCTGTGTCTCAGAGATGTTTTCACCAAAATTCAGTTTCCCTTATTGACTCAAAGGTAAAAGATACTTTTCTCCTAAAAATTCTCAATGCAGAAAATCAGAAGGTGATCTGTGTTACACAAGCACTTTGGCAAGTCCATTTTTTGTTTTCATGCAGATCACTAGATCAAGCTTGCCTTTATTTTGGTAGAAAACATGTTTTCTTTTCACCTCCCAAGTTCTCAAATACACAAAATGATTGTTACCACCAAGGAAGTTTTATAAACATGTTAAAATCTTAACAGAGAGCATCTGGGCTCTTCTGACAGACAGTTAAGAGCAGTTCTTTAATTATAGATGAACGAGGCTTGATGGACTGTGCTCTTGGTGCGCGTGGAATTCTGGAGCATATGGGGTTAGCTTGACTAAAGCCTGGTTTTAATCAGCCAGGATTCCAGTGGGTGCTGAACTTGAACCATGCTCTATTTGTTTTGGCCTTGACCACTTATTTAAATGTACTATTTACACATATAGTCACTGGGATTTTGAAAAAGCATATAAATCAGCACTGTCTTTATCTTTATCTATATCAACATAAATGGCTCTATGAATAGAGATGTCAATACTGATAGCATACAGCTAGTTCAGGATATTCGCAAATGTTTCATGAAACTTGTATTGAGAACAACCTACAGTAAAAGTATGCTTAAGAGCTTACAATCCTTAGTATTTTAAGTTTTTAAATTAATGTTTTAAAATTAATTAATATTGAAACTTTGTGTTTCATCAGACACCAAACTGATTATTTAAAACTAAGATTTCCAGATCTGTAAGTGGTAAGAGCAGGCAAAAACAAAACCACTTATTTATGTCTAAATAAGTGTTTGGTTGATTTCTTTGGGCAATCAGTTTAGACAGCTAAATGCTTTCCCCTGAAATTACTATATTAACATGCTTTTATTTTTTTTTTCAAAGATGAAAAAAATTATACACTTTAACCACTGCAATTGTGACACTGCATATCACTACCCGAATGTTCTAATTCCATGATTGCATATATTTACACAAATTATATAATGATGCAATTACAATAATTACAGAGGAATAGGCAACAATTGAAAAAAATTACAAATTCCCACTAAAATAAGACTAAATGATATGAAAATCATCAGACAAACCAATATGAGAAAAGAAAGTGTTTTAAGATGAACCCAACCATAAGACAGAAGACAATTTAGAAAAACACCTTAGTCCTAGCAAACTGAAAGATGTTATACTGGGAAAGTTGAGGCCCCAAGTTTAAGGATACAGTTTTGTTTCATTTAAATTTGCTTCCTAGGCCTATAATGTGATTGTTTAACATCTTGACTTTCCTAAACATATTATGATTTCACAACCTTTTAGAGGAAAGATAATTACTAGAATAACAACACACAACTCTATGGAATTTTAATCAAGAAAGAGCAGGTCCTGGTATGATTTTCTTGTCCTTTTCCTTATAATCTGTCTCCAGTGTATATCTCACTTTCACAAATATATAGCCTGAGAATGTTGCTTGTCCAATTCATTCTCCTTTTAGGAAAAAAAAATACATTCACAAGATAAATTATGTGGCTCATACCTTTGAGTTCTCTATAAATTGTCCTCTCTTGTCTTTTATTTATATCCCAATTTCTCACTTTGTTTTGTATTTCAGACAGATATCATTAATATAAAAACTGGGAAGTTTGTCTCTTTGATTTCTTTTTGCAATTATTTTATTAGATCTGAGGCCATGTCTTGCTAGCCTGTGAGGGTGAAAAATTAACATCTCCTTACACCAGAATCCTTCACAAAGGAACTTAGTAGAGCTTATTTGTAAATTCCTATATGTCCCAGGCACTCTGCTGTGTTGCTTTTTTACATTATATTTTATATACTACTTCATGACAACCCTTCAAGATGAACTTTTCTACCAGCAGATTCCCCATTATACAGATGTGAAAACAGAGGCTTTGAGAGCATAAGTACAGAAATAGGTGTCAGAGATTACAAAGCAGTTGAGCCACGATGTGAACGGGCCCATTACAAGCATTTATATAAACATTTACTGACTTCTAATACTGTGCTAGACCTGAGGTTGTGGACGAGGATGGACACTTTGTGGCACTTAATGTCTGCAGGTAAGAAAGACATGAACACCAATGATTTCTGTATAAAGTGAAGGGGCTGAGAATCCAGAAGAATTCTTACTATGAAAAGAATGCAGCATTAGATGTTTTCTTACAGTGGTGCTAGATGTGTCATATATTTTAATGTATACCAGCATAACCTCAATAAATATTGGGTAGGATGATTAAAAGCAAGGAATAAATTAGATTCCTTAGAGAAATGAATCTAATATATAATTCAAAAAATAAAATTTCAACATCTTAGAGCATTAATGAATTACACGGAATTATAAATTCATTGATTTGCTGGTTACATGATTAATGGAATAATCCATTTATTTGTTTATGAACAAAAATCCATTAAGTACTTGCTCTGGGCCAGGTGCTGCAGGAGGCTTTGGGCATGCAGTAATGAGCAAGGAAGATAAGAACCTGGCCATTATGGGTCCATCCCCCTCAGAGCAGCCCAATAGCCTGTGCTGATGTCATGTGAAAGGAGGGGAAGCGGCTATGGAGGTGCACAGAAAGCTCTAATCCAGATGTCCTGGAGGAAGAGATATGTGGGTAGACATTAAGAAGTAGTCAAGCAAAGAGGAGGGCTAAGATCTTAGTGTCTAGAAGTAACTTGTTGTATAAGTCTTGAGAGAAAAGAGTTGCTATGTGCTCTGAAGGTTGTGTCCCCCTGCCCCACCAAGTTATATGTTGAAACCTAATTATCAATGTAATGGTGTCAGGAGGTGAGGCCTTGGGAGGTGACTGGATAAGTGATTTTGTAAAAGAGAACAAGAAAGATCCCTTGCTGCTTTCGATCATGAAATGTTATGGTGAAAAGACTGCTGTAAATGGATCCTCCCCACACAAAGGATCGGCTGGCAGATTGATCTTGTTAGAAACAATTTCCTGTAGTTTATAACTTATCCTGTTTATGGTATTTTGTTATAGTAGCCTGCTGTGGTTTGAATAAAGCTTGTCCCCTGTAAAACTCATGTTGGAACTTAATCTCCATGGTGAAGTATTAAGAGGAAGGAAGCGACCCAACCATGGTGTCTGGAGGTGGAGCATTTGGGAAATGATTAGGATTAGATGATGTTATCTGGTGGAGCCTCCATGATTGAATACAAGGGGCTTCATAAAAAAAGAGAACATTGCACAGGTGCACACTGTCTGGTGTTCTTCTCCACCTCAGGACTCTACTAGCAGGAAGACCAGATGCGGGCTCTTGACCTTGGACCTCCAGAAACAGGAACCAAAATAAACCTTTTCTTTAAAACTTACATAGTCTCCAGGACCATGTTATTAGTAACAGAAAATAGAGATACAAACCAAACAAAGAGAGGAAGAAGAGCAAAAATAACAACATGAGAGAAATTTAATCTGCTTGGGCCCCTCAGTAGGAAAAAGAAAATGATGAGAGGCAGGTAATAGTGCCACCAGAAAGAAACCATTGCATTAAAAATTAAAATTGTGCATACGGGAAACAAACCCTTCCAGAGGTTCTGCAGTTGGCTTTGCAGGGTATAAATAGCCCACCAGTTATCTTAATAGAAATGGAACTAAATTAATGTTTGAGGCATTCCTGGTTAATAATAGATATGAAAACATAAAAACAATGTAAAGAAGGGGACTGGGATGATCTTGGAACTAAAGCTAAAGTAACTAAGGATATAACTAGAAAACAGAGGCAAAGACAAAGTTCAAGCACTTGTCTCAATGGTCGTGATTAGAGAACCTCTCTCCACGTGCTTGATAAGGAATATGCCTTATGTAAATGAAGTGCTAAGTAACCTGGGATAGAGTAATGTGGACCCTTTGATGGAGTTGGAAGAATTTGAACTCAGGACAGAGTGAGTTGATGTGGGAAGCACATGAGTGAAAAAAGGGCTTCCTAGAATCTGGTGTTGTCAGAAATTGTAAAGAAGGGTTTTCTGTCATTAGTGCAAGTAGAGAAAATCAAGTAAGTGTTTGTCATACTGTTCACCATCACTTGACAGAAAGTGCATGTCTCAGACTTATCGGCTTTTGCAGTTATCAAGCTTTAATAATTTTAGGCTATCAGTAAATTTCACAGCATGCTACCCCAAGTACTCTTTCAGTCCTTTGCTGCCACCAAAGGGGGTTGGGCATGCTTGGAATCAACAGGAACAGGTGGGAGTCGGGGGATGGGGGATGGTCCACAATGGCTGGAGCAATAAGCAGGTCAAGATCTTGACAGAGGGCTGAGGTTGTGGTTCAGTGGTAAGTGCTCACCTGGCATATGTGAGGCACTGGGTTTGAATCTCAGCACCACATAAAAATAAAATAAAGGTATTGTTTCCAGCTAGAACTAAAAACTATTAAAAAAAAAAGACCATGACAGAATCCTATAAACCACAGTAAGGATTTGATCCTAAGGGTGACAGAAATGAATGAATGGTTTTAGATAGAGAAATGTTATAATGAAAGTTGAATTTAGGACAAGCTCTCTGATGATAATGGATTAAAGGGGGCTAAGGGGTGGATGGCCATATGAAGACTACTTAGGAAAATGTGGGAGGAGTAGTGAAGGGATGATAGTGACCTCTAGATAGAACAGTGAAGAAGTAGAAAGTGGGTGGATCCTAGAGACAAATGGAAGGTGACTGTTTGGGGTGTGTGACACTGGAGATAGCAGAACATAAAGAGAATGCCTAGATACATGATTTTAGAAACAAGTTGAACAGAAAACAAAATAGGAAACACTAGTAAAGGGAAAGTATTGTTGGGCAGGAGAAGGCTGAATTGGTGAGTTTTATTTTGAATATATTGAATCAGGGTACCTGTGGGGCATTTGAGGGGTTGTATCCAGTAAGTAGTTAGATATGCAAATTTGCAGCTCAGGAGAGAGACCTGGAGTGCCCACACACCCAGATGTCTTGCATTAATCGCGTACACGTCTAAGCAAAAGAGACAAGTGAAATTTCCAAGCACAGACACCTTACTATTTAAGAAAGTGTTCTGTTTATGCTCTATCTTATCAATCAGAAGTGTCTTCTTGAAATCCCTGTCATGCCTGTACTTGACGATCAAAAAAATCATCAGAGGAGTACTAGCTTTAATGATGGTATTCCTCTAAAATTCAACATACTAAGTGGCATTCACTCTTTTCTCCCATCTTATATAGACTTTCAAGAATAATTACCTGATCAGGAAGTTCAAAAGTTCAGATATTATTTTAGCTGCCTTTCTTAATTCAAATTCTTCCTGCACCTTTTCCAACAGTCATAAAAGACACTGCCACTTTATTTCCCCCACGGAGGAAACGATTCCTGAAAAATGCTGCCAACAAAACACTTCTGTGAGAAAGCATGAGAATGCCTTTATTCTGGAAGCTCTTGGAAAGCCTGATTTGGTTAGGGGTGTGCCACTTGTCATAGTCTCCATCTTGAAAGAACTTTCAATTTGGCCATAAGACCGCCCAGTAGAAAGGAATTTTTGTAGGTGATTTTTTTTTTTCATTAGCTTGGATTTTTTTTTTTTTTGTTGTTGCTAAACAACAGTTTAAAAACCATTTGGTACTCTTCAGTTAAGAAAAGAGAGAAACAAGGGCTCATTATGACTTTCCCTCCTCCAAAATGATAAACCCATGTACGATTAGAGCACTCTGCTTGATTTCAAGCAGGTAGGTCATGCTAACTTTCTGCATGCTGATGAGAAGAAGGTGCTTCCATTGAGCATGATAGAAGAGATCTTTTTCAACTTGAACACCAGCTGAAAACTCTCTCTGCTCTAGGGAGAGCCTGCAGCATATGCAAGAGATGACTGTATCACTCTCCTTTCCAAAATGCTGCCTGCATATCAAACAAACCTAGACATACCCTACTGCATCTCCTGGGAAGGCCTTCCTAATAAACTGTATATAGACTCAATTTGCTAAAGACTAACTTAAGAAACTAAGGTTTTAGTCTATGAGAATAACTTTGAAATACAGAAGTTTTGTCTTTACAAGTGGAAAAAATATGCTCATTCATTATCAAGGCACAGAATTTTTAACATTGAATAGAATTCAAAGGAATACCCCTTCCTTCCAGTCACACTTAGAAGAGGAGTGCCCTGATAGCTAACAATTCTATTTCTTTAATGATTAATGAGCGATTATGTCATCTGGACATAAGCCCACGGTACAGAAAAACACTCTATTCCTTACCTCATTTTGCACCCCTGTCTAAACCTGTCATCTCTAGGTAAATTTGAGAGGGAAGATTTCAGTGTGGCCTGACCAATATGGCAAGAGATGACCACAACCATTGTCAACTTGATATCTGGAAGAACTGCTGGACAGTTTGTCTCTAAGATAATGAGAACTGGAAGGTGCTCTGTTCTTTCGATGTTCAGCAAACATCCCATAACTCTGATCACTGTAAGTGATTATCCCTCCACTCTGCCCTTGGACAAAGTATCTTCTCCTGCATTGGAGATAAGCATGACATGTTGCTTATCTCTGTGGAGAGTAAACAAATCTTTATACTCCCCTCCCCTTTTATCAGAGTATAACATACTTAGAGAAAGGGACATAAAAAAGAGAACCTCTCAGTGAATTTTTGTACAGTGAACATTTCAGGTAGACAGCACCTGGATCAAGAGCTGGGAAATAGCACCCCTGGTCCTTCCTCTCCTCCAGGCATCTACCCACAGCCTCCCACGAAGACAGACACTAATCTGTCTTCTTACCATGCATTCCATTAGCCTGTGATTTACCCTACTTTTGAGCTTTATATAAATGGAATCTTTTAGTTTGTATTTTTTTGTGAGCGGCTCTTTTTATTCAACATTACATTTGTAAGATTAATCCAGATTATGTGCTTCTGAAGTTCACTTATTCTTGCTGACACATGGGCATTCCATTTTTGAATACACCACAATTTGTTTGCTCAAACACTGATGGATGTTTGGGGCTAATCACTGGACTTGCTGAGGACATTCTTATATGAGTATTTTAATGAATGTGGGGATGCTTGTTACAGCACCTGAACAGAGTCTGAGATCCTTCCCTTCCCTCTTTTGAGTTATTTCGATGCTGCAACCTCACCCTCCCCTTGTAAAGATCAGCACTCTTAGATGCTCAAGGACTTGTGTAGTGTGTAGTAGACTTTTGCTCTTCACCTCTGGTGTCTATTCATCTTTTTCCAGGAAAGTAACCTTTAGCCCTGTTTGCAGTCCTTGCATTCAGGGGACTCCTTCCTTGGAAGAGACAAGGAGCACATTGCCTGGGCCCAAGGCACTTAGAGCATCACATTCTTGCTTTTTTTATTTTTACAACAGCTTCATGGAGATACCATTTACCCACATCATGGAGTACTTTGCCAACCAATTCTGCAATGTTCAAGAAACTGTCCTCACAGTTGATTTTAGGACTTTTTTTTAACACCTCAAAAAGAAACCCCTTGCCTTTTAGCTATCACCCTCCTATCTACCCATCTCCAATGGCCCTGAGCAATCATGAGTCTACTTTCTGGTAACATGGGTTTGCCTTTTCTAGACAGTTCATACAAATGGGATCACATAATATATGGTCTTTTGTGACCATCTTTTTAAACTTAGCATCATGGTTTCATGGTTCATCCACATGGTAGCATCTACCAATACTTCATTTTTATGGCCCAATAATATTCATTTGTATGGCTATACCACAAGTTGTTGACCATTCAACAACTGATGGACATAATGCTGGTACAAACAGTTGTGTGCAAGTCTTTTTCCAACTAGATACCGGCATTCGTTTTGGTGCATACCTGGGAGTGGAATTGCTCAGACATATGGTAACTCTATGTGTAACCATTTGAAGGAATGTCAGACTGTTTCCAAAGTGGCAGCCTGGCTTCGTATTCCCATCAGCAGTGTGTGATGAATCCAATTTTTGTTTGTTTTTGTAGTGCTGGGACTGAACCCAGGGCCTTATGCATACTAGGTAAATATTCTATCTCTTAACTATACCCCAGCCTGGGATTCAATTTTTTATATCGTTGCCAACATGCACTGTTATATCTTTCTAATACATCCATCCTAGGGGGAGTGAAGTGATATCTTACTATGGCTATGATTTATATTTCTCTGATCACTAATGATGTTGAGAATCTTTTCATGTGCTTACAATCCATTTGTATATCTTTTCTGGGGAAATGTCTATTCTGATCTTTTGCCCATTTTTAAACTAGATTACTTCTTTTGATTATTGAATTGTAAGGGTTCTTTACATATTCTAGATAAATGTCTCATATGAGACACGTGATTTCCAAATATTTATCTCCCATTCTGTGGATTGCCTTTTCACTTTCTTGATAGTGTCTTTTGAAGCACAGGAAATTTAAATTTTGATGAAAATCAATTTATTTTTTCTTTCATTCCTCATGCTTTTGGTATCATACCTAAGAGTTCATTGCCAAATCTCAGGTCATGTAGATTTATTTACCTTTAAGTTTTCTTCTCAGTGTTTCTATATACTTATATTTACCTACATTTTACATTTATGTATTTGATACATTCGGGTTAATATTTGCACATGGCAAGAGATAAGGGTCTGACTTCATTTATTTTGCACGTGTATATCTGGTCATGTTAGCACCATTTCTTGGAAAGATCATCCCTTCTCCATTAAAGAGTCTTTTTAAAAATTAATGTATTTATTTTAATTAGGTATATATGACAGCAGAAGGCATTTTGATTCATTGTACACAATTGCAACACAACTTTGAATTTCTCTGGTTGCACACGATGTAGTGTCACACACCATATGTGCAGTCCTATATGTACCTAGGGTAATGTTGTCCATCTCATTCCACCGTCTTTCCTGCCCCCATGCATCCCCCCTCCCCTCTCTTCCCTTTGCCCAGTAAAAATTCCTCCATTTTTCTCATGCCTCTCGGCTTCCCATTATGGAGCATCCATTTATCAGAGAGAACATTCAGCCTTGGGTTTTTTGGGATTGGCTTACTTTGCTTAGCATGATATTCTCCAACTCCATCCATTTACCTGCAAATGCCATAGTTTTATTCTCTTTTAGTGCTAAGTAATATTCCATTTTGTGTATATATACCACAGTTTCTTTATCCATTAAAGGGTCTTGATCCCCTTGTTGAACTTGGTTGACATGGACACATGTGCTCATTTCTGGACTCCCTACTGGTTTACATGTCTATCCCATATGTTTTAATTACTGTCTCTTTGTTATAAGTTTGAAATTGGGAAGTTTGAAATTTGAAAGCCCCCAACTTTACTCTTTTTCAAGATTGTTTTGATTATTTGGAGTCCCTGGCAACCCTATATGATTCCAGTAGGTTTTGTGTTGAATCTGTAGATGAGTTTGGGGAGTACTGTCATCCTGAAAATAAGAAGTCTTCCAATCCATGAATATAGGTTGTTTCCCACTTACTTAAATCTTCTTCAATATCTTTCTATAATGTTTTATAATTACAGATTTTGTACTTTTCTTACATTTATTTCTAAATATTTAATCCTTGTTTGATTTTACTGTAAATGGAATTGTTTCCTTTATTTTGTTCACTGTAAGTTTATAGAAATGCAATTGATTTTTGCATATTGATCTTATATTCTGCAACCTGGCTGAACTCATTTATTGTTTTAGCAGTTTTTAGTGCTCTCTTTAAGATTTTCTTTATAAGCTCATGCCCTGCCCTTTAAAAAAGAAATGTAACCACAATAAAAAATGAAACTAATTATTTCAAGTATCATTTTATATCAATTTTTAGGACAGAGGACAATAGCATCCTCTGACCCTGTGGGAATATCTGCAAAGATATGCAGGATAGATGTCAAACATTCCACCTTCTCAATTGACAGTACAACTGATCTGGCAGAATGAAAACAAACAAATAAATAAATAAATAAACAAACAAACAAAAGTGTAATAATTGCATGTAGAAACAGGTTCCATTTATATGATTCGTTTTATATGGTACCTCATGAAAAACCCAAAGAAATTTAAAATCAGCTAAATCAAGGTGAGAGAGCAAAATTCAAATCAATAAAGACATTTTGGAAATTCCCCAAAGGACTAAACAGTATTTTTATTAGCTACACTAGGCAAACAATCAGGAAAATGTTAACTAGTTTAGAAAACCAATGCAATGGAACTTCTCTTCAAGCACAAAAATCACGCATAGCCAGCACAAAACATTTCTCATTCAAAAGGTCTTATATTCCCCCAATGCCCTGTTCTGTTGTTTTCTTGTTATTTTATCAGCAGTTTTTGAACACACCATAATTTATCCTCATGTTTCCCAGAAACAGTGTTTGATGACTTGTAATAAAAGTGCTAAAATGATACTTCAGTAGACTATGAGAACATATATCACTATAGCCTGACTCGGATTCTGCACATAACAGCTCAGATTTTAACCATACTCACCACAGATCACTGGGTCCGGGCCCGAGACTGTCTCAGTGCTGCCCTCTCGTGGCAGATGCCGAGAGAGGGCATGGGTAGACAGCAGTAGGAGTAACCAGGCTTCTTTTTAAAAATCCTAATTGGTGTGCTCTTTCCCCCCAGATACCCTTTGACCAACCAATTTCACTCTGGGACTTTATTCTAAGGAAACAGAGAAGTATGTAAAAATATATGTACCAGGATGCTTACCAAATTTTATTATAATAGCAAAATGGAAAAAAAAAAAAAGGAAATGGTTGAATAAAGTACATCAATACAATGGTGGGGGGCGGGGGAGTCTAATCGGGAAATGTCCTAAAAAGATGGCCAGTATGTCATGATATACACTATGACATTATATTCCACCAAAAGAACACCAAGGACTAAGGAATCAAAATGCATCCACAATTCTTTATATCCTGGGAATATACTGTGGTCCTGTTATTGATGTAAAAAATTAATCAATTATGTATTTTTTAGCAAAATAAATTGAGATTTATGTACCACAAATACTTATGTCAACTATTCCATTTTCTCAACCTTTATTCTCTAAAACAGAACATTTTCTTGAATTCAAAAAAACTGAGGAACTTTATAAAATATTTAAGTGAGAACTACATTGACAGGTAATGAAGCTAATAAAGTGCTGACTCTATCATCTTAGTTGCTAAAACACTGATGTCCTGAGCAAATATTAATCCATAAGAATGCTCACAATTCATTATTTGAATTAAGTATATACTCAGATAATTCTCAACAAACTAGTTATTAAATTATGAAAAATATTCCTTAGTAATAAATGTAGCTACCTGTGATTTTAATCAGTGAAGAAATGAGAAATACATAAGAAAAGCTATTCCTAAGTTCAAAGTATAAAAATGAAAAATTTAAAATGATAATTATCTTTATAAGTTTTGTTCACTTTTGAAGTCAGAATGGCCACTTTCCTACTTTCATTTAATTCAGTATATGCTGAATTAAATCAATTACAATGATTCAATTCAGCATATACTGAATTAAATGAATTTATTTAATTAATTTTATTAAAATTAAATTTATTAAAGTTCTAGAAAGAAACAAAGTATATTCTCATTCTGGGATGACACTAAAGGTTTGTTTGAGAAATGAATAGTTCCAGTATGTTGAGGCCTATACAACCATTAATAAATGTAGCTAGGAATCTAAAGTCCTGGTCATTATTAATGATTGGGATGAAAACAAATAAACAACAACAACAAAAAAACCTTACTTCTAGAATTTCACTTTTCAAATAAATCCTAATACTTACCACTCCTGCTTGTATTGCATACCTACCACTTGCAAGGTGTTTAGTAGCATTTTAAAGGGTTTGGATTAACTGTTGGACTATCACTATCTTTGCTCATGAAGCTGAATTGTTGAAAGATGACAGAAAACAGTTTTGTTTTCTCCTTGAATGTGACCTCAATTACTCAGTGACAAATGACAATTGGGTGCCTCCCAAGTTCACAGGGAAGGCCCAATGGGCACAGCTAGATACAACATTTCCTGGCCTGAAGTTCCCATCTCTTGTATGTTTTCAAACTCCTGTGTCACCTGATATTACCTACACTGGGCTGATACTGGTCACAACTCCACACATAAAGCTCTTTATGCTCCTGAACACTGTTGCCATAGTGGCAGTGGAAAGGGAAAATGCATACTCAGTACACTGGAGTGGCCCTGTTTGGGTTGACAGGAGGCCAGCCATCAATAGACCTCACTCAGGCAGCTCCAAAAAGAGTCAAAACCAACTTCAAAATTTGTTGTGATGATTCTGTTTCTATTCAAACTTCCAGGAAGGTCAAGGGATAAACTTTAGAGAATTGACAGAGTTTTAGATTGGCAAATGGTAGTGTGAGTGTGTGTGTGTGTGTGTGTGTGTGTGTGTCTGCCTGTCTGTGTGTATTACTATATATATGCAAGTGGATATTACCATGTATAGTATGTAGGAAAGCAAATGTGTATGTATGTGTATAAATATATGTATGTATATATGCATATGTGTGGGGTATATATATACATATATATTCTACTGCAGAGGCTTTCCATGATAGCATAGTCTTGAACCTATTTTAAAGGTAAAGAAAAATCTAAATGCCTACCACTCAGGAAGCGTTTGAAAATGTTTACATTTGTTACCATGGCCACATTTCAGAGTTAAAGGAAGCTTGATGCAAGCAGTGTTTTCTATTAATTGCTAACATTTCCTGACATCTTCTTATGTGTACTAAAGAGGTAATACTTATTTTCTTCTTAAGTTCCCCCAATAATCCAATGAGGTAGGTATGGCTACTTCTTACATGTTTTAGAGGTAACTGAAGTTCTAGAATAATTAAGTGAATTTCCCAAAACCCCAGCCAGTGAATGTCAGATCTATAATTCAAACCTCGTCTGAAACTAATCAGTGCATTTCAGCATCGGATCTTAATTTTCTTCTTCTGGTTCTCATGCCTTCACTAAGGTATCTTCATCTTTCTCACCCCACTTCCATGTCTCAGTAGGCTGTTTTCATCTTCTTTGGTATGAAGGATAAAATATGAGTATGTCAATTCCTCTCTCCTTCCTTCTCCTCCTTTCTTTTCTTCCCTATTAAACTTTCACAAAACATTCTATGCCAAGCTATCTTTTGAGTGCTGGGTCTCCAAGGCTTCTGTGATCCTGAGGGTAGATTACATCTTCTTTTCATTGTGATATTCGTTATGCCTTCCAACACCTCAGGTATAAACTGAAGAATGAATGCATAAATGATATTTAGAACAAAATCCGCCTGTCCAGGAACCTTGCATGCTTGAGGCAATAAATTTGGACACCACAGTACATGATACTGGTTGGTGAGAACAAACAAGTTATGGTGAGTAAGGGCATGTATTCATTCATTTGGGGAGCTGCTTAAGAAGCAGCTAGAGGCACATGTTACTAAAGTGCACATTTAATCCTCTTTTTCTTGTACAACTGGGCAGACTGAGGTCCAAAAAATTTTAAAAAGAGATTCAATTATGTGTGCTGGGCTCACCATGTGCATTTTATGTTGGTTCCTTTGTTCATTGCTTAAAGAACCCCAGATGTAGTTGATTTTTTTTCTTCTTTCCTAAATTTTCTTTATGTTAGCCACATGTGACTTCTTTAACAAATATGCCATGTGTGAGATTGCCAAGGAGTCTTCTATTCTCTGACTTCAGACACACAGGTTTTATTTAGAAGTGAAATTAATCTACGTGGAGTATATAAAATGCATCTAGATGTCTCTAGGATGGAAAGAAAAGTTTGAGACCATGACTTTGTCTTATTCCTATTCATAAAGATGAGTATCAGAAACCATGTTTGTCTTCATTGTTTATAAACAATGGTGAATGCTATGATACGGTGTTGCTGCTCACATTGCAAAGTATGATCTTTTGAAATAACAACATCAAAAACAAAAAAACCCCAAAAAAACCAAAGAAGCCCTAAATAAAAATAGCAGCCACAAACACTGTAGTCTTTGTCCCTGTCCATAGTGACACTCTCATAGGAGTACTTTTATTCGAAACTGTCATGTACAAGTTGTGAAATCAAACTTTCCGCAAATGTGACTTATTCAATAGTGTACAAAGTAGACCTGTTCTTATCTTAGTTTTTATAAACTAAACAAACTCTTCACTGCATGGGCATCTGCATAGAATCATTTTGATCATTATTCTTCTCCATGGTCAGTAATATCTATCTATCTATCTATCTAAAATACACTTTTTTTCGACTTATTTTTGATGAGAGTGCCAAGACAATTGAATAGGGGAGTAAACAGTCTTTTCAACAAATAATACTAGGGCAACTGGATATACATTTGTAAAAGATAAAATTGAACCTGTTTGCTACATAATAGGCATAATTAATTCAAACCAGACCATGAACCTAAATATAAGAGCTAAATTATTAAGCTCTTAGAAGAAAACATAGGAGCAATTCTTTATGATCTTGGATAGTTTCTTAAATATGACACCAAAAGTACAAGTGAGGAAAGAAAATAGATTAAGTAGCATCATCAAAATTAAAAATGTCTGTGCTCCAAAAGACACTATGGAGATACTAAGCCAAGTGTAGTAGGTAACTGATGATCCTTTAGCTTAGAGCCTTGCATTTCCATAGCCAGTTGAGGGACAAGAGGCAGAGTCTTGAGCCTAAGCAGTAAGGGGAGACCTGTAGGCCATGCTCCACAGAAAGAGGAAACTAGGACTGGGCATGGTAGTGCAGGCCTATAATCCCTGTAATCTCAGCTACTCAGGAGGTTGAGGCTGGAGGATCATAAGTTCAAGTCTAGCCTTGGCAATTTAACAAGACCCTGTCTTAAATAAAAATTAACACTCCTGGGTTCATTCCCAGTACTGGGGAGGTGGGGTAGAGAAAGAAAGTAAAAAGATAATTCACAGAAAAAGAACATAATTTTCAAATAGTGCATTTCATGTGAAAAGTATATAAAGAATACTTACAACTCAACAACAAAAAGACAAGGCGAATAAAAAATGGGCAAAGGATCTGAATTGAAATTTCTCCAGAAAATATATACCAGTGGACAATAAGCACATGAAAAGATGCTCAGCATCTTCATTCATTAGAGAAATGAATATCAAAGCCACAGCAAGATCATTTCACACCCACTAGAATGGCTAAAAGGAAAAAAAAAGGCAGGGTAACATGTGTTGGCAATGATGCACATAAATTTTAACACGTTGCTGGTGGGACTGTAAATGGTGCAGCCTGTTTGGAAAATTGGTAGATCCTCAAAAGGCGAAGCCTCAGGTTACAATACAATTCAGCAACTTCCACCCAAGGAGAATAAAAACTTGTATCCCACACAGAAAGCTGTACTTCCACAAATAGACATCTGTATAATAAACAGTTTGTTGTTAAAAACATACCTTATTACTACACGATGAAGTTTCAGATTGGAGGATCTGAGGATGGAGGTTTTCATTTGAAAAGACAATATTATTGCTGCCAGTCTGTCTTTGTAATTCTCCACCTTGCCACTTGTGAAATCTTTTAGGAATGCTTAAATTGATATACATTCGGTGTGATCTCATCTATGTAACATTATAAGGAGAAAAGATATCTTAAGAAAATATTCCCCGATTTTTATAACTTACGCTGAGTTAAAAGGAAGATCCACAAAGCTCTAGAATGGAACTGGAGTATATACCTAGCAAAGTGAGCAGTGGCTGGAGACAGTGGCTAATTTAAGGGTAATTGATAATCTTTTAGCTCAGAGCCTGGCATTTCCACAGCTGGTGGAGGGACAGGAGGCAGAGTCTTGAGCCTGAGCAGTAAGGTGAGATGTGGAGGCCATGCCCCACAGAAAGAGAAAACGAAGACTGGACATGGTAGTTCAGGCCTGTAATCCCAGGGGCTTGGGAGGCTGAGGCAGGAGGATCACAGTTCAAAGTCAGCCTCAGCAACTTAGCAAGACCTTGTCTTAAAATAAAAAATACAAAAAAGGACTGGGGATGCTGCTCAGTGGTCAAGCACCCATGGGTTCAATCTCAATGAGAGAGAGAGAGAGAGAGAGAGAGAGAGAGAGAGAGAGAGAGATCCAGCATAAGCACAGTAAAAGAAAACCTGTCTGTTCAGTCCTTGGCTCTAAGAGAAGAAGACACAAATATCTTCCTCTTTTTATAAAAATTGAGAATTCATGAAAACCACGCAGATTTGTGTTTTTCATTTACACAATTGGCACGTTTGCAGAAAGTCTGGGCTCCTTTTAGAGTGGGAGGTCTTGGATGGTGGGGCCCCTAGGAATCTGGCAGAAGAAAATGCAATCTTTCTTTCAGGAATCAGTTTCAGGTCACTAAGGACTTCCCCAAACAGAGTCCAGATGAACACGAAGTCACAGTAACATGCACACCTACACATACACAAACAACACAGTAGATTCCTTTGAATGAACCAGCCCAAAAGCAAAAATCAGACTTGCAAAGATTTAAGATTAAAGTTGCCAGACACAGAAATAAAATGTAAATAAGGAAGAAGGCACTTCAAAAAATAGACCAGGACAATGTGTAAAAAATATTGTAGAAACGGTAAATAGAATTATTAAAATAAAATACTTGGGAAAAATACTTGATGGATGAGTTACACAGCAGATCAGATACAGCTAATTAGAGAATTAGAAAACTGAAAGAAGAATCAGAAGAAAATCCCCAGAATGCAGCACAATGAGACAAATACGAAGAGCACAGAACAGGGAGAGACATAGTATTTAGGAGAATAATATGATTTATATAACTAAAAAGTAATGACAATAGCCTCACAGCAAATCATACAACTTCAACAATGACCAGAAGGAAACACAGAAATTAGGTTTTCAAAACACTGAGACAGAAAATAATTGATGTGGACAAAATAAAGATATTTTTAGATTAACTAAAATTGTGTTTACCACCAATAGAATTTCTTGGGTGGAGTTTCCAAAAACTGTATTTCAGGAAGAAGGATAAAAGAGATCTAATTTGAAAGAAGGAATAATAAGCAAAGAAATGGATAATAGGCAGGTGAATCTGTATAAGTAATTGCTATCTAGAACAACGACAATAATATTGCTAGTATTCATCCAATTTGTTAGGCTTAATAGACGGTAATTAAAATATGACAACATGCTGACACATAGGTCAGTGACCAGAGTTAAAGTGCTAATGTCCTTGGATATCTGGAAATGGGATAAAGATATTAATTAATCCAACTAAAAAATTGAACTCATAGAAGTAGAGAGTAGAATGATGTTTACCAAAGGTTGACTTGGTTTAGAAGGAAGAGGGAGAAAGAGGGAATGGAATGAATTTTAAAAGAAACAAAATTTCAGTTAGGAGGAATAAGTTCAAGAGATCTATTGTACAATGTGGTGAGAACTGTATAGTTAATAATAATCTATCATGTACTTGAAAATTGCTAATGGAACAGATATCCCATGTTTTCACCTCATTAAGAGGTACATATTTTGATACATTTGTTATTTAGCTGATTTAGCCTTTCTACAATATATACATCTATTGAAACATCATGTTGTACAATATATATAATTTTTATTTGTCAATTTAAAAGAATAAATTAAAATATGTTAAGTAACTTAGGACTTTGGTAAGTATGCATGTTAAAATTTCAAGAATAACATAAAATGAGTAGAAATCAAGAGTTTAACTTCCAAACCAATGTAGGTTAAATGACAGAATAAGTGAGGACAAAATTAATAAAATGCATAAACCCAGAGGAGGGAGGAAAGAGAGACTTAAATAAGTAAAAGGGAAGAAAGCAGCAGATACAAAATAACGATTAAATGGTAGGAAAAACCTCAACATATCAGCTTTATGTGACAAAACAAAATAAAACAAAACAAAAACCACACACAATAAATGTAAATGATCTAAATATAATCTTAAACACAGTTCCTAAATTTAAATTTAAAAGTTCCAGTTATATAAGTTCATATAGGACACAACAGTGTTTTTCTTAATATCAGACAAGGGAGGATCCCTGATCTGGGTTTTACGCTTGAGTAATTCCACTTAAAATATGGATCATGCCACATTTTTTTTATCCATTCATCCATTGAAGGGCATCTAGGTTGGTTCCACAGTCTAGCTATTGTGAATTGTGCTGCTATGAACATTGATGTAGCAGTGTCCCTGTAGCATGCTCTTTTTAGGTCTTTAGGGAATAGACCGAGAAGGGGAATAGCTGGGTCAAATGGTGGCTCCATTCCCAGCTTTCCAAGAAATCTCCATACTGCTTTCCAAATTGGCTGCACCAATTTGCAGTCCCACCAGCAATGTACAAGTGTACCCTTTTCCCCACATCCTCGCCAGCACTTGTTGTTGTTTGACTTCATAATGGCTGCCAATCTAACTGGAGTGAGATGGTATCTTAGGGTGGTTTTGATTTGCATTTCTCTGACTGCTAGAGATGGTGAGCATTTTTTCATGTACTTGTTGATTGATTGTATGAAAATGTGGCATTTATACACAATGGAGTATTACTCTGCATTAAAAAATGACAAAATCATAGAATTTACAGGGAAATGGATGGCATTAGAGCAGATTATGCTAAGTGAAGCTAGCCAATCCCTAAAAAACAAATGCCAAATGTCTTCTTTGATATAAGGAGAGTAACTAAGAACAGAGTAGGGTCGAAGAGCATGAGAAGAAGATTAACATTAAACAGGGATGAGAGGTGGGAGGGAAAGGGAGAGAGAAGGGAAAATGCATGGAAATGGAAGGAGACCCTCAGAGTTATACAAAAGTACATACAAGAGGAAGTGAGGGGAAGGGGAAAAATAATATAAGGGGGACAAACGAATGTCAGTAGAGGGAGCAGAGAGAGAAGAGGGGAGGGGAGGGGAGGGGAGGGGAGGGGAGGGGGGATAGTAGAGGATAGGAAAGGCAGCAGAATACAACAGACACTAGTATGGCAATATGTAAATCAATGGATGTGTAACTGATGTGATTCTGCAATCTGTATATGGGGTAAAAATGGGAGCTCATAACCCACTTGAATCAAATTGTGAAATATGATATATCAAGAACTATGTAATGTTTTGAACAGCCAACAATAAAAAATTTAAAAAAAAATATGGATCATGGATCAACAGCAGAAGCATTGCTTAGGCACCCATTAGAAATGCTGGTTCTCAAGTCCCACTCAGACCTAGAGATTCAGAATCTGCATTTTGATAAGCCCCACAAGTGATTCATGTGTACACAAATGTTTGAGAAGCGCAGCTGTAAGTGGCACAGCTGACCCCAAACACAGGACTTGTATCAAAGACCCCAGGGCACTTCTGTCACTCTTGTCACAGCACCATCTATAATCCCACACATCCATGGCTGTGTCCAGAAAAACTGCTTCTCCACATATCCTTGAAGCAAAAGGCCACTACTATTTAAATGCCCTGACTTGTGGATGGTGCCGTTGCTTCATAGTGTGGGGGAGGGGGCAGAGGCAGAGAATGAGCAGAATTTGAGATTGTAGCAAAAGAGAATTAAAAGGAATTTTAGAGGGAAAAACTGAAAAGATAAATAGGCAGTCTGTTGACACTTTGGAAACGGAAAATAATGAAAATGGATAGACTTCAGTCAAGCAATTCCTATAAAAATTCTCAAGCATACTTTTTTTTAAATTTTTTATTGTTGGCTGTTCAAAATATTACATAGTTCTTGATATATCATATTTCACACTTTGATTCAAGTGGGTTATGAGCTCCCATTTTTACCCCACATACAGATTGCGGAATTACATCAGTTACACATCCATTGATTCAAGCATACTTTTTATTTAATGAAGATTCAGTTACTAATCAAAACAATAAAACTGAGCAAGAGAAGTACTCTGATCAAATCCATAACTGGAATAGATCAAATGAAACCTTTGAAATTTGAAAACCTTTCCTCAGTGAGGACATAATTACTGAATAAAGACATCAGTATGCATATGGTTCTCCATTTGTGCTCTTCGTAAGCCTTGAAAATATTAGGGACAGGTCTGGACATAGATGAAATGTAAGTACACAAAAAGACTGAAAATTATAGGATGGAAAAGATGTAAGAGGCAAGCACTACCAAAGGAAACCTTAACAGCTACTTTCATATCAGCAAAACAAAAACCATATACAATTTTAAAAACAATTTAATCTGCTCACAAAAAAAGGTTTTAAAAGAATTCAATGTAAAATTTGGCACAAGTAAATCAAAATTATATCACTTTTATTAAATATATTCACTTATATTAAATAATTATATTTAATAATATATAACATATTAAAAACATATCACTTATATAAAAGTATGTCGCTTGTATTAAAGTGGTAGAATTATGGGAACATTCTCCCTCTTCTAATTTTTCTATAGTTTTTCAAAAAATTTTAGATAATTTTTAGACATAGAAATATAATTAGTGCAATCATTAACTTCTCTTTATTTTAAAATTTCTATTTCTGCTTGAGTGTGTGTGTGTGTGTGGAGGTGGCACAGCTGGAAGCAGAGCAGCCCCACAGGTCTGAGAACCAAGATTCAGGTGCTGCCATGGGATTGAAGGAAAGGGAAAAGGAGGAAAAGAGCCGGGTGTGGTGGCACATGCCTGTAATCCCAGCGGCTTGGGAGGCTGAGGCAAGAGGATCATGAGTTCAAAGCCAGGCCCAGCAAAAGTGAAGTGCTAAGCAGCTCAGTGAGACCCTGTTTCTAAATAAAATACAAAATAGGGCTGGGGATGTGGCTCAGTGGTCCAGTGCCTCTGAGTTCAATCCCTTATACCAAAAAAATATTTAAAAAAGGAGGAAAAGGAGGGCGACCCTGTAGATAGGGAACAGGATCACCAAGTTCACTATAGCACTATTCTCAATTGCCAAAAGGTAGACATGGCCCAGGAATCCACCATAGATGACCAGATAAACAAAATGTGATATAGCCATACAATGGACTAGTATTCAGTCTTAAAATGGTATGAAGTTCTGACACCTGCTACAACACGGAGGAACCCTGAAAATACTGTGCTAACTGGTGTTCATCAGACACAGATGGGATTAGATGCCCTTATAAGGGGTTTGATGGAGAAGTTGGTTCTCTCTTGCCCTCCTACCTTCAGTCAGATGAGGCCTTCCTTTGGGGCAAACATTAGGTGAGATTAGACTTAAAGGAAATATTTAGACTAGTTAAATTCAGGTTATCAGGAACTTGGGGATGGGAAAATGGTGAGTTATTGCTTAATATTTACAGCTTCTCTGTTAGGCGTAGTAAAAATTTTTGGAAAGAAGTAGTAGTGATAGTTGCATAAGACAAGTGTGAACAATGAATGGAACATTTATAAATGACTAAAATGTCAAATTTTAAGATATATGTATATATACAAATATATATATATATATATATATATATATATATATATATATTCACACACACAATAAAAGTATTCAGAAGAACAGAAGGAGGAGGAAGAGGAGAGGAATTATTAAAGATTAAGTGATTCTTTAATCTAGAGTATAAAGGAGGACTTGGGCAGTAAAGGACTGAGTTGATAAAGAGCTTGCTGTCAGAGCTCTCTGGTGTTATTTAGACTTGACTCTTTGGAAGCCACCAACCAAGACATACAAATATTTCCTTCCAGTAGACTTCCATGAGAGAGGGAGGTCCCAGTGTCTCTAATGACAGAATTATTCTATCCATGGACTAGAGGAAAAATGAGTTCTGAGATTATGCCAAAATCAAGGTATCAGAGCACATTCTGAGAAGCGTAAGATATAAAGAGTAGCTCAGAGATCAAATATAAATAAATAAATAAAGTAAGGAAAAATAGCCATAGAATTCAATAAGTTGGGTTAAAATAAGGAATTAAAGTGTTTTATAGAACTAGAAGATGAAAAAGAAATATAGATGAGGTCACTAATTAAGAAGAAGGTAGTACTTTTAATCATGCTATATATATATATTTTTTTAAGAAGAGACAGTTATGTCAAAGCAAACCTACCCTACATACGCATAGGGGACTGGATTCAACCTATTTATGAACAAGGAATTAAATCACAGAGACTAAAGTCCAGAAAATAAAGGCATTTTCGAGGTCGTATATGTGGAAGGGGCTGCCCCACACACCAAAAAGCTGGTGATCACTTCTAACAGTGTCCTGAAGTGCCATGGTGGGCCACCACCACCACCACCATCGGCCACACCCTGAAGCAGCTACTGACAGGTTAGAGGAAATTTAGAGAAAAGGGGCAAGAAGAATTAAGGGACTATTAGAAATGATGTATCAAACATCATTGTCTGGAACATATTCTGCAGCTGGGCAAACTGGCTGGAGTCGGGGAGAGAGCTGGATGCACCTCCACATTGAAAAGGGTTGGAAGGTACATGTGAGCTACAGGGGAGAAGCGGGGAGGGGCATGTGGACAGGAGGGCGGATGAGTGTACCTCATGATCAGCATGTGGACACTTCAGCAGCAGGACCATGACACATTTCCTAATAATTCCAACTCTAATGGAATATACTTTGGTTTTAAGTATTAAACAAGTGAAGTCTCTATAGTTAGGATCTAAGAGTAAACTCATACCTACCCACCTTTATGCCATCCATCACATCATATTGGCAAACCACACACACAGATACCACATATTTAGCACAGATGTACAAAAATGGGAAGGAAATATATTAAGGATTCTATTTATATAATATATCTATATATATTATATTTATAATAATAATTTATATATTATATTTATATTAAGGTTTATATTTATATAAATACATCTTGATACCTATGAAAATGTTTGTAAAGAAGTACATGAATGTATCAACAGTAATTATGTTTTAGTGGTAGATTTATGAATAATTGCTACTTTCCTCTTTCTGCCCTATGCCATTTTGAGGAGACATTAATACATATGCATTTACCACTGGGAGGGGTAACCTTTGTCTTTCCAAACTAGCATTGTGGCTCTGTTCTTCCTTATTTCTGCTTTGACCCACTACAGTGGGGATGAAGCGAGGAAGATTTTCCCAGAAAAAGACATTCCCTATTCTCTAAGATGGTCTACAGGCATAGTTTGCATGAAATACTGCTGAGTTTTGGTCTTCCTAGGTTGGCACAAAATCCCAGAAGACTGATAACGAAACTTCTGATCCCTTTCCATCCTTCAGAACTTCCAAAGGCTTGGATGCTCCATGGGGCCATTAAGAACAGTCCTTCACTTGCAGACTAGTCAATATTGAGATTCATAACTCCCTCGAGGGCCAGAGCCTGCTCATCGTATAGCAGCACTATAGCATTCATTCCAGAAAAAAAGCCAGTTGCTATTCTTCCCCAGTTGTCATGGGTTCTAGTCAGATAAACTTATTTTTAACTAAGTTCCTCTTTTGAACATTGATATTCTGTTATCAAACAGGACATCAGGTCATATTTAAATGTAATAACATCAAATGGCTCTGAGCCTTTCTAGATACCGCAGAGTCCCTGACAATCCACCCTTACTTGCCATTCTGGAACCCAATCAACATTTCATGTCTGTACATATTGAGTCCCTCTGATAATAGACAAGAAGCAACAGATGCTATTTGTCATTGGTTCTTTTCTTGGTTCTAGGTTTAGTTATATTATCTTTACCTGTTATGGCTTTGATGTATCACCTACAAATTTAAGGTGTTGCCAAAGTGACAGTATTAGAAGGTGAGACTCTAAGAGGAACCAGGCCACAAGGGCTCCTCCTTCATGAATGAGATTAGATGTCTTCACCAGGGAATTCCACAGAGGGAATCCTTCTACCTTCAGCCATGTGAGATCATGGTCTCCCTCCCCATCCCTGCAGGATGCAGCGTTCACCAGACACCCAATGCCTGTGGCTTGATCATGAACTTCCAGATTTCAGAACTATAAGAAATAAATATATATGTTCTTTATAAGTTACCAGTGTTTGTAGTTCTGCGATAGCAGTGCAAAACAGATCAAGACAACCCTTCACCACTGCAGGCTTATTAAGTGGGGATACTCTATTCTTCAAGGTATCTTTCTCTGAGGCTTATTTCTCAATTTCTAGACTAAATAACTCATCACATTTCATGCTGAGCCCAAACCCACATACAATTGTTAATGAGAGTAGTGGGCATAATTCTTCAAGGAATTAGTGATGCCTAGGGCACCAAAGTAAATCTTCTTGCTGCGGCTGGAGCCTTGGGAATGGGAACTACCCACAAGCTCCCACTCCCTTTTCCCTTCTCTGTGTACTGGACTATAAGCAGCATGTTATCATTTTCTGTGCTTTCATTGTTCAAAACTTGTATAAGTGGAATAAAAATGAAATGAATCAGCTTTATGATTTTCAGTGCAGAGTAGAACAGATACCACTTCAGGTAATGTGAGACAACTTGAGTATATCCCTGATAGCAGCCTGGCAGGTGTGACAATGCCAACAACTCCAGATATGGTCCCATAAACCTGAAGTTCATTTAGATGTACAGTATACATTTTTGTTCCCAATCAAACGCTTTTGAGTGAATTAGGAACCAGACTCCCTCTTGACAAGTTTTACATTACTTTATGGCCAATTTCCTTCTGATGAAAGTGGAATGGAAACTTTCCCTAGAAGTTGTTAACAAACTTAAGTGATTTAAAAGAACGGTAATTGCTCTCTCTACAGTTATGTGGGAAATGAAAGGAGAGGAAACCACTCTTTACCCATACTTATCCAATGGATCTATACCTGGTAAGATTTATTATGCAACAATCTCTCCTGACAAGATTATTCTAGAATAAAGTCTGCCTACCCCACTGTAGAATTGTTACATAGTAAAGTTCCTGCCAACACATTTATTTCATATCCCACTGGCTCTGCTGCAGGTGGAGGGTTTAATTCCTGTTGCCACCAGCATGCATTATGGAGTCTCCATGAACAGCTTGTTTCAGTCCTAACCATAACACCACTGCTTCCCATTTTGCTCAAGTCAGTATGTGGTATTAAGATGCACAGTAAGGTTTGAAATTAGGCGAAGTTAAAGTGCCATCTGGGAATCATCTTCAAACTCTTTTCACCAACTATTATTGGGAGGCAATCTTGAACCACAAACCTTCTGCTATTGGAGCAGCCTCATTCTGACTGTCTGCATGAACACTGTAGGGTGGGCAACCACAGAAACTTAGGGTAGGCAGAAACCTTAGGTGTTTTCATCCTCTGGCCACGTCTGGATCATTCACTCCCTCAAACCACAACAACAGCCTTTTAACTGGTCCCACTTCTCATAACCCAGGACTACTCCAATCTATGCAATGTCAAAGCCAGAGTGACCCATTAAGATACACATCTGATGGAGTTACTCATATGCTTTTCCTTTTACAGATTCCCCCAAAGGCTTCAGGATAAAATCCAGTCTCTGTAGCAATGTAAAGATTTCTATCCAAATCTGCACTGTAATTCTACTTCTCTGCCTCTCCAATAGATGTAAGTTCTGTGGAGGCAGAGATTACACCTTATTCATCATCTGTTGCCTCCTGGGCCCTGGACACAGTGCTAGCCACAAGATATTATTTTAATAAAGGAGGGAGTGAGCAAATATTGTTTAACCTCTTCTCCAGACTAGATCAGGCCTAGAAGTAATGTGACTTACAAGTTAAAAGCTTGGGTATGTCCCCCTGCCTCCCAGGATCAGAAACTGTTCTCAAATATGGGCGTCATTGCATCTCAACACCTGTTCTACCATTCTGGAAGGGTGATCAAGTGATGTTCTATTTTAAAGGGAGAGAAGAAATTAAAGTTATGCAAGGAATTTATGCAAAGTCCTTCTGCCCCCATTTATCATTTTGGTCCATTCCCATAAGAAAGTCTATGAGCCAGACTTGCTATAATCACGTCAGGACTCTGCCTACCCAACATATAACAAAGACTTATTGAATTTTGACACATATGAGAAATAGTTCAAGGTTCTGGAGATACCAGCATGGATAAAGTACATTCTTGGCTTCAAGAAGTTAGTCTTCTTGAAGTAAGTGTAAGGACAAAGAATTGCAAAATTGTGTGATCAGAGGCAGGCACAAGATGCCAAGACTATTTCAGTACTTGCCAAAGCATACTAAGTATAATACAGTCATGCATATGGTATAATGACATTTTGGTCAATGATAGACTACATATACGACAGGGTCTCATAAGGATATGTCACCAAGTGATGTTGTAGCCATCTTAATTTGTGTAAGTATATTCTATGATGTTTGTATAAGAATGAAATAGCCTAAAGATGCATTTCCAAGAAGAGTCCTCATGGTTAAGTGCCATGACTAAATTTATTTCCTTGGATGGTTTACCCATGGTCAGGAATTAGGTACTTCATCTTGTTTCCTCTCATCCATCATGCCAATACATGGTAGATGCTCAGCCAATACAAGGTTGATGGACTGTTGCATGGGTGGCCTCAGGGAATGTCAGATCTACTCTACATGAAGGTTACACATGGGAAAAATTTTAGAAAGGAGATGCTTGAGCTGGATCTTAATGAATGATTAGTTCCTTACCTGGCAAATTAAAGGAGAAATGGGTAGTTCTTGCTGAAAGAAAATCTGGTAAGTGTGAATCAGCAAGCTGTGTTTCCAGGGCATGTGAACCTGGGCTGAAGGGAACTGTGGGAGGTGAGATTGGAAAGTAGGCCAGGCAGACCCTGTCGAGCCTTCCTAAGGTGTTTGAACTCAATCCTCTAGGCAACGGGAAGCCACTGGAAGAATGCAAAGAACATAAGCAGATCTGTGAATAGAAGTGCAACAATGCTTGCAGTTCAGCCAGTGGAGACGTCCCATATGTGCAATTAATTTCAAGAATATGCTTCCTTATAAAAAATAATTGTTTAACTCTGCATTTCAGGCTACCCGAGTACACTCAGACTCTGTGAGGTTCCCAGGAACTCTACAGACACCTCCCTACCCATGAAGAGAGAATATAATAATTTTTAAAAAGTTTCCTTTTCATTCTGAGCTACAACAACTATCAAGGTTAATTTTCCCTACCATAGATAAAGTGGTTTTTTATTTGCCTGAAGTAATTCAGAGTAAGTATTCTATCTCAGAATTTAGGGGGAGTCAATGATATTTGCAGAATGGCAGTTCCTCAAACAGTTGGTTAACTGAGTCTCCTGATGATGTTTTCTTCCCCACTGTGGAGAAGGTAATTCAGCTAAATGAGTGGTCTGGGCATGGCATTTTCTGCAAATAATTAAACATGACACTCCTTTTGGCTCCGTGGACTTTTTAAAGGCAAAATCCACACTTATTTGCAAATTGCTCAAATTAAATTAGTACCATGCATTTCATGCCGCCTTTAGAGTACCCATTGCAAAGTCAGTCATTGGTGGAAGGGGCTTTTTAACTATCTAGAGGCATTTTCTTATATTCATTTTAGAATAATAAGATCTTTAAATATTTATTTCTTTCCCATAACTGGGTATGCCAGGGCTCTTCATTTTAATAAATTCTGTCCAGATAACGTTGAGTTGCTGCTTAAAAAGATATTGGCACTGAATTTCCCTATGGTAGTGATGATAATGTCAGAGACTCACATTTTATCCCTAGCTCTTCCACTAACCCATGACCTTGGGCAAATCATACAATCACTCCTGAATTCCTTTTGATGATTTTTAAGTATCCCATGTAGCTTGAAAATTCTGAGTATGTTTTAAGAGATCTGATTAGTGCAAGAAGGTAGAACTACAAACTGTGGCGGGAGAAATTGATATTTATGATTTGAAGTCATTACTTTTCAGTAACTCTAACGTGGTCAGAAACTCTTGAGGTATGCTTATGTTAGAAGAAATTTAAAATCCTTACATAGATAATACTCATTCATTTGGCAAATATTTATTGAAGGCGTTATGTTAAGGCCTGGGAACACAATGGCACAAAAAGAGAGAGAAAAAAAATCCCCAGCTTCCAAAAGCTGCCTGTCTAGCAGGGAAGGCAGACTATTTTAGACAAGAAATAACAATAAACCAGAATAAGTATTACCATGGGATTCCAGCTATGAAGACAAAACACACAGCTCAGATCTAACCTGGGCTACATGTCAAGGAACGCTTCCCTGTGGCTGAGCTGTCTAAGCTGAGAACATACATCCCTGTGATTTTTATCTGGGAAAAATAGAGCATGCAATAAAAATGTTTATTTGTCCCAGGCCCAGAATAAGCATTTAAGATTAAGAGAGCTTGTGGAAAAGAATTGGAATACATCTCATAAATGTCCCTGTCCCCAAGTTTTAGCAATCATTTGATCATTAATTCACTGGCTCCCAAGGGAATTCTTCTCTTGGATCAAGTTCAAGGGTGTGGGTAATAATATTATTTAAGAGATGATCATTCACTGTCTTTCTGTACTTAAGATCCTACACAGCTGCTCAAAGAGTATATAATGGATATACTTGTTGATGGATGATATGTTTTAACATTTCAAAGGCTCTTCTCATTTTTAATCTCCCTTTATCCTAATATTTGCAAGACAGGAATTATATTTCATGGCCACCTAACCCCGGAGGCTTTGGAAATTCACCTCTAAAAAACAGGTACCATGTTTCCAGGACAGATCTGGTTGCAAATATTCTGTCATGTGACCAACACAATTATATTCATATTCATCAGAGCACAAATGATGAGATTTAGCTTGGATATGGTGGTTATCATATGTTACAGAGATGGTCAGACCAGGTTAGTTCCTTCCAAGAGTCCAGGAAACCCTATGCCATGCAAAAGGAAAATCATAAAGAGAATATTTTGAATGTAAAATCAATAAAGTTTTGAAGTTGCTTTGATACACAAGTTGTTACTAACCATTCACTGGATGTCACACACACACACATAAATCCATATGAGGGGTTAATAAATAATGGAATGCTAATTTAAAAACTTTACAAACTTCTAAGGCAATAATAGTATTTAACTTATTTTATAGTTGATCTCAGAAATTGCCTCTTTTTTAGTGTCAGTTTCTTGACTTATTGTTTCCTGGTTTCATACTATTATTCAACACTTGCTTTGCATTTAAATTTTCTTAATTCTTTGTCTTTTCTATCCAATTAGTTCAAAGGTTTTTGAGGGTAGAAACTGTGTTCTTCCCCTAGAATGCTCAATTTAAAAACCATTAGGCTTTTGATGAATATTTATTACCAGGTATGATTAGTTCAACAAGCTCAAAAATGAATAACTTCAGAACTACTCATTGTGATGACTAAAATTTTTAAACAGCCAGGAGTGATGGTGCATACCTGTAACCTTATGACTCAGGAAGCTGAGGCAGGAGGGTTGCAAGTTTGAAGCCAGCCTCAGCAACTTAGTGAGACCCTGTCTCAAAATAAAAGATAAAAAGGGCCATGGACATGGTAGCACATGTTTGTGATCCCAGTGGCTTGGGAGGCTGAACCAGCCTCAGCAAAAGCCAGGTGCTAAGTAACTCATGAGACTCTGTCTCTAAATAAAACACAAAATAGGATTGGGGATGTGGCTCAGTGGTAGATTTCCCCTGAGTTCAATTCCTGGTACAAAAAAAAAAAGATATTATTAAAGATGGATTCATAGAAAAAAGTGGGGGGGGGGCAGGGATCCAGCTCAGTGTCAAAGAACCCTTTGGTTTAATCTCCAATAGCAATAAAATGTAAAAAACTGCAAAATTTCAGTGATTCTCAGACTTCAATGTATACAAGACTTTAGTGATTCTCAGACTTCAATGTATACAAAATTTTAGTGATTCTCAGACTTGAATGAAGACAAGAATTGCAAAAGAAGCTCATTAAAATGTAGATTCCTACATCATATTTTCAAACATTCTTTTGTTTTAAATCATTCCCCTCATTCCACCCCACAGTTAATATTATTGTTATTATTATTATTATTATTATTATTATTATTATTAAACAAATTTGGAAAAAATGAGACAGCTAGGGCTTTAGGATTACACTGATGTTTCAAGCAGAGATAAAAGGCGAAGTAGCTCTGTACTTCTCCTCACCTTTAATGGCCTCTTTCAATAAATATTTATCGCGCACCTACTAAGTGCCAGGTACTAGTCTAGGTCCTGGAATTGAACTGGTCAACAAGACGTACAAAGACTTGGCTGTCATAGCACTTAGACTTTAGTTAGGGGAGGGTAGACCAGAGACAAATACACTTTAAGATTTTTCTGGACGTTACTATGCTACAAGGAAAATAAAAGAAGCTAATATGATAGAGAATGACTGTTGAGGAGGGACTGAAGAATGTGATTCATAGAAGATGACATGTGATCTGAGGAATGAATGGCCAGAGTGAACAAACCATGAAAAAAACCCTTGGGAAAGAGCTTCCAGGAAAAGGATACAGCAGTGCAAAGATCCTGAGGGGGTGGAAATTAGCAAGAAATCCAATATTCCTAGAACTCAGAGGGAGCCAGGTCAAACTAATCTGCTAGGAACAGGAAGATGATGGTGCCCTAGGATTACTATGAAGGGGAATCTGGAAATACGCTCCTAGCTGTCATGGAATTAAAGAAGTTTTTGTATTTTTTTTTTAAAGAGAGAGAGTGAGAGAGAGAGAGAAAGAGAGAATTTTTAATATTTATTTTTCAGTTTTCGGCAGACACAACATCTTTGTTTGTATGTGGTGCTGAGGATCAAACCCGGGCCGCATGCATGCCAGGCAAGCGCACTACCGCTGGAGCCACATCCCCAGCTCCAAGTTTTTGTATTTTAAATGTTAAACAAACACTTCTCTTGTTAAAAGTAACCACCTTATTGTAACTCCTTATCCATTAAAAAACAGTACATTTCTTGATTCCTTTTGTTTGATGCTTTGTGGCAATGACTTCATCAGCAGCAGCAGATCACATTTTGTAATACCTGCTCACTGAAAATTAGCTCACTTTGAATTTCATTGAGATCCAAATGGTCTATCAGGCATTGGATTATTCCAGTGCCATCAAATAGGGTCTAACGAATGACATAAACTTGTCTATGAATTTTCTAAAAGGGGAATTCTTATTCCATATATTTTTTAAAAAGTTATATGACATGTTCCTTTATTTCGGCTTTGGATAATTAAAAAAAATTCTTGCATTGATTTGTTTTATCATTCTAACTGGACATCTAGGATTAATAGTGATAGTACTAGTACCATTACCTCTAAGCCGTTTTGATTTGTCTGAATAACTGAGTGCCTAAGGAAGGAAAGAGCCAAGGACAAAGCCATGGTTTTGGTAGGTGTGAAATCTACCCCTGGGGGCTACTCCTGAGGCGGGGAGATAGCTGCTCAGCTTCAGCCCCCATTGATCACTCACAGCCCTTTCATAAGTCATCTCAGAAAAGGGCAGTCCATGTGACTATGGGCCTTCTGTGATAAGGCCCTGTCCACTGGAAAGGGGAATCTGCTCACAATTTCATTTCACAGGGTCCACCAGATGGCAAATGACTTTATCTACCCCGACCAGATCCAGACTGGGAACTGAATTGCATTCTATGTCCCCATACACTCTGCTACAAGACTTGGATCTGTCTTTTGATAGTTGCTAACCAAGTGTGTGTGTGTGTGTGTGTGTGTGTATGTGTGTGTCTATGAAAGAGTGGTGGGGGTGGGAGAGGGAGAGAAAGAGAGTTTGGTTATCCATTATGCTACAGTTCTAAATGCAGAAGTTCTCACAACCATGAAAAATTTTTTTCCCAATTATATCTGGCAAATCTAGTTAGAAATCAATGGCTTCCCAAAAATAAAAACTAGGATAGTAATGGCAGAATACAGATACAGTAGCTGCAGTGATGGACATCCAACAAGATGTAAATGAGTTGATGGAATATTTGTGGGAAAAAGGTCTGAGAAGAGGATTGAGAAAGACTAAGAGAAAAACGAAATGCCTTCATTATTCAAGAAACTCTGAGTAACCTTCATTTAGTCACACTGGAATTACAATTGCAGCTCACATCATTTGTGAAAGAGGAAATAGGGAATGTGACCATGGAAAGTGGTATTTTAAGCTCCAACACATACCGCTCATCACTGACTTGACTTGCAGGGTATCTTTCAACCAAAAAAAAAAAAAAAAAAAACCACATAGTGATTTAATCTCAACAGTAATTTAGTCTGAAGCCATATGAGACAAGACTATCATTGCAGACAGGCTGTAATTTGTAAAATTCAGGTGCTGGGGATTAGGACCACCTGTTGAATTTAATCTTGGAGTTATAATGTTAATACCATCATATAACTGAACATAAACACTACATATTTATCAGTCTTTGGGACCTCCAGCTATGGAGATGTGAACCGTTTCCTAAATAGTATGTGTAACTCTCTCAAGACTCTGTAAATCAATGGCAAATAAAAAGTCTGTTGGAATTCTGATTCAATATGCAGCAGCATATGGCTTCGTGGTCATCACATTCAGCAGATCCTATAATTTTTCTGAGGCCTGATGTGAGAGTGAAAAAAAAAAAAGCAATCTGAGTATCATCTGGCAATATAATAAGAATACGAAGGCTTTCATTTCTTACCCTCCCTGGTGTTAATCATGGAAAACAATTCTTAGCAATATTTTGACAAATGATTTTCGCATCTGCCTAAGAAAGACTATAAGAAGATGTCAAACAAAACCTAATAAAACAGCAAGTTTTGGAGTAGACATAAAAATTTTACACATGCACCTTCAGATGGCCAAAGGAAATGCAACTCTGCCTAATTTCCAGCCAGCTAAATAGTAGCAGTAAAGAGGTTCGGTGAATACATTTTGAGCAGAAGTTATATTTAGTTCTGTGGGACAATTTGGGATATTGAGTAAAGAGAAAATATGGATTTTAAATTTGGATTTGTTCCTTTGCTTGGAACAGGGTAAACTTCCTTGAGAACTTGGATATGGAATTTTGTGATATGTTGGTTTTCTATGAAAGAATTCTCCCATTGATAATGATAATGATTTGCATAGAAGATCTTTTTCTTGCCAAGAATTCCAAAGATTTTCACACAATATTTATCATTCACATAGCACTTCACAGTTTATAAAATTCTTTAACTATAAATTATTTATTTTTTTCATGTAGAGTTTCAATGCTTCTTCCAAAGTAGAAAAGGGATGTTCTTAATTTTAACTGTATAAGGTCTGATACATTGAAAATAGATAGAATTAAACGTCTGAGTGAATAAACATTATTTCGAAAAGGAGAAACTATCAATATTCTTAACTGGTATCTGTGTAGCAGCAGAATACAAAAAGGAAAGTATTAGAAATATCTTGCCAAAAGCAGATCAAATCTTTCAGTAAATCGATCTTTTTGGCATTCCTATTAATCAAAACTTCACAAATGTTAGATAGCCATTTCCACTCAACAATTGCCATGAAAATCTACAAGTTCAATTCATCAGACACAAGTACACATAAACATTATATACATCCATAGTCAGAAGCCAATGTCAAAACTTTCCTAGAACTTCAGCCCTTATGGGTTGCTTGCACAAGCAGATCCAAAGTATATAGTCAATTGACAACCAAGAAATAAAGCTGAAACTGTGATTATAAAACCTACCACCTTCTGATTTTGGATTTTAAGTCAACCAGACCCCACCCCCCAACAAAATAATCTTTTTCTACTCAAATTGCCCCCTCCTTTCTGCTTCCCTGAAATTTCAGTACAAGTTCCATCTTCTCAAAGAAACCTCCCATGCTCCTTCTGAGAGGACTGTGGTCTTTCTTCCTTTCTGCACCCCACAGTACTGTTTATACCTAACATTTAATATACATTTATGTCTATGGGTTTGTCTGTCTATACATATTTCAGGACACATTGCACCTCCACACCCAGGCCTTCTAAGATCCCCAAAGATGGGGTTTTGCCTTGAATTCTTTTGAGCCCACCAAATCCTTAGCATTATTCATTGCACAGGTGAATGGCAATATTTTTATTGTCACTTTTTAAAAGTTTGGTTTTATCATGCAAGCTAAGAGCTGTTTTCATACAAAAGGAGCATCTGTGAAATATTACTTTAATTCACAACCATAAAATTTGGAAATATAAAAAGTAAAAGAGTTGGGAAATTTCAAGAAATTCTGTAGCTTTATAGAGTAGATACAGAGTGGAAGTATGCTTTAATAAAAATATATTAGCATCTTCAAATAGTGAGGGATGCATTTAAACTGCATTAAAATTATATTCAAAATCAGGAAACTTGATTAGGATTCTCCCAAAGGCTTCATACACTGAAACCAGAGATTTATTATACCAGGGAAAGAAGGCTCAATTTAAAAAAAAAATTCATCTTATTAAATTAGCCAACATGCAGCACTTCCCGGAAGGCAGAGGAAAACAGGCTTTCAAGCCAATAGAAGCTGAGTTTGTGCCTCAAGTCTTCCGCGCCTGCCTGGGCACCGCTCCCCAGGGCTGAGGTAATTCAGCCCACAGCAATCCAGAGGAAAGATCAGAGGGGAACCTGCGAGGCTGAGCAGCGACCACTGGCTAGGTTGGCTGCGTCTTCCCCTCCGGTTCCGAAGGGAGGAATGCTGGGGCTGTTCCTCGCACCCTCTGGGTTTTCCTCTCATCAGGGCGAGACTTGGTTGCCAAACCTAAGGTTTAAGCAACCGGACACACACCATTAGCTGCAATCCCGGTGCTCAGAGGATTCTAGTTTCAGGACCGGTTCCTGCTAGGGAATTAGGCTTTGGGATCCAGTCACCGCATCCCTATTCCCTGAAAAACTTTGCATCCTTCTCCAAATAGGAATTCCTATCAAGTAGGAAGTAGCCCACTCCACCCCAGCTGGTCCACTTCCCATTCCAACCTCCGAGAACGGCACCTACTCACGGCGCCTCCCAGCCCCGGGAAAGGGGAAGGCTCAGGTGTGAGGGATCCCCAGGCTGAGTGGCGGGCAGGCTGGCCGGCAAGCAGTCACCTTGTGGTCCGCAACGCCAAGGTATCCGTCCAGCGGCCGCGGTCCCGCGGGGGCTACAAGGCGCGGCTGGGGGCTGCTCTCCGCCGCCTGCTGCGCGCTGCTGGTCACGGGCGCCTGTTGTTGCTGCTGCTGCGGGGGCCGCTCCTTCTGGCCGCCGAGGCTGCTGTACACGAGCAACAAGCTGGTGCACATGGTGGTGAGCGCTAAACACACTGCCAGACCATGGCGCTGCGGGCGGGCGGGAGAAAGAAGAGAACAGCTGAGTGTGGACCCGGGAAGAAGGTGCCCCGCGGGGACACGGGTACAGCGGTCCCGCCGGCGGGGGAGCTCCACCCGCGGGGGGTGGCCGGGGTCCCAGCTCCCCTGCGCGCAGCCAGGGCAGAAGAGGCATCTTCCCAGCGAGTACGGCAGGGAATGCTCCCTGCGCGTCGCTGCTCTCGGCCGCCGATGCAGCCCCGATCTCTCGGTAGAGGGCAGGTAGTGCGCTGCACCCAGCTGAGGGAGGGAGAGCGCGCCCGCGGCGAGGGCATGGGTGGGTTTGCACTTTGGGGAGGGGACCCTCTGCCACAGCCAGGCTGCTGGAATCTTTAGTGCGTGCACGCCCTCTTTCCTGGGCCCCTGGGGCTCTACCCCTGAGATCCTTGCAAGTTTGAAATCCGGCAAGGAAACCAAGAAAGTCTGCAAAGGTCCCCCCTCCCCGCCCCTCTTCGTATTTGTCAGACTGTTGCTTTTGGGCATCCCCCTGCCCTAGAGCAATCTCCCCACTTGTTCACCGCTCCTCCAGCTCTCCGCCGGCCCCTCGGACTACTCGCTGGAGATTCGGGAGCCGAGGCAACCCGAGTACTCCTCCCGGATTCTGAGCCAGGCAAAGCCTGGGAATCAGAAGGGGGCGCGGAGCAGGTGGAAAGTTGTCCCTTTGTAACAGGCGACCTCGCGACACAGGTTTAGGCACCGCTCGCGTCTCTCTGGTGCACCCTGGGTACGGTGAGCTTGAGGGTTCTCGCTTCTGCCCAGCAGAGTTGCAACAACTGACTCACCATCAGGGTCTTCATTTTGGGCACCTCTTTTGTGCGGAATCCTCAGGCACGCGCGTCCGGGGCCACTTTTTCTTGGAGGGTTTCCATGGTGGGTGACAGAGCAGAGGCGGATCCGATTTTTGCCCGGCAGCTGGCCGCGGCTGAGCGAGTGCGGGAGCCGCGGGACCCGGGAAGCGCTGCTGTTGCAGAGATTAGAGACAGAATTAAAACTGAACCGGACCCTCGTAGTCTCTCAGTGATCTACACAACTGCCGCCTGCCGCCGCCTGCTGGGTCCTAAAGACCTCATCATACCCCCACCCCGCCCCCAAATAGTAATCTTTTCAGCTGACTGAAATTTCTGGGGCGAGAGAGTTAACCTTGTCGCTGTACCCCCTTCTTGGTTCAAGGACTTATTTATTTTTTATGAAGTCAACAAACAAAAAGGAAGGGGATCCCAATTGGATCTTGAATGTGATAGCGATTTGAAAATTTGCAAACTAAATTTCATGTTTTGTGATTTTGATAAAAACAAGTCAAAGCCCTATTTATATAGCTTTTGCATTGTATGTTCACGGCCTGGAGAAATCTATCATGAGATTGTTTTTCCTAAACTATTGTATTATTTCAGTTTTCCAGTTGTTCTAATTTACTCTTACCCCTTAGTTTTACTTTTCCATATTTATGCAATTCTCATGCAATCTTTAGATCATAATATTTCATTTAAATTATGTCATTCATTATTTGCTTCAAAGATTAACATTTATATTTCCACCTGATCTTTGAGGTTCCTAATGTTCATCTAAGTGATTTTAAAGTTTTTTCTTTTTTTTAACATTTGGCACATCTTATTCATGTGATTAACTGAACCTGTAGATTCTTCCTAATTTTAATGAAGAATTTCTGGCTTCTAGAGATGGAACTGCTATGGTTTATTTCATAAGAATCCTAATGAATTTGGTTCTTTCGTGGTGTTGCCTGTTGATCTGAAAGGGCATGATTTCACATTCAGAACTTTGATTAAAATTAAAAACATCATTATTGTTCAGTGTTGGGCAATTCACAATAGCCTGTTTAACAATACTCTCTTCCCTGCATTAAATTACAAGTGGCATTTGTTAAATGTCTAATTCAGCTAAAAACATATTTCTTGTTAAATTGCTCAGTGAAAATAGTTGTCTTAATGTGTTACTTAACACTTCACCTGTAGCAGTGTAATGTTAAAGATTACATTAAGATGGAAATGATCAACAGGCCAACTGAACCATGGGCACAATAAGAGCTTTCTCAAGGCCAAAAAAGGCATTACAATCCTTTTTTAATCTTCACTAATCTACTGCTGGACTGATGATACAACAGGAACTATTTTTAACTTATGAGGCATCCTTCCATACTTCATATTAAGAAAGCTAAAATGATTGGTTCAATAATGAATATCAGTGCAACTTGTTAGGGAGAGGGCAAAAAACCCATGTGATTTAGCCTTTCAAGGAAAAGCAAAAAAAAAAAAAAATTGAAAACACTGTCCAACATTGCCATCCTTGAAGCTATTTATTCAATTTGTGCTTTAGGCATGAATAGTACCAGTTGTTAGGGCAGGAAAAGCAGCAGCCAGAGGAGAATCTTATCGAGTCTTGGCAATTCTTTATTGTATGGTTGCACTTGACACTCAAATTAATGAAACAAAGGACCAACTTGATGAATCATTGCAAGCAGATTATCTGTGTTTCTCTAGGGTTCTTTTTGAGATGCTACTAGACACAGCTCTTGCATTTTTCAGGATTGTTCTCCCTCCATCTAGCAAGTTGCCCAGTGACCGATAAAACACTTCTAATATATTTTGCCATGCCAAACAGAGCCATCATATTTATGATTTAAACTCATGGCAGCACGTTGGACATCTGTTACACGATATGTTTGACCAAATTCATTAAGCTTATGCTTTTTCCCCCTCCTGGGATAGCAGTTAGTTACTTGCAAAATCTACTTATGAAATGGCCAGGATAAATTTAAAAATTTAACTCTGAGCTTCATTTGAATGACTTCAAAGTGTCTGACTTTCAAATGTTTTATTAGATTGATGCCACTATTTTAGGCATTCTGATCTGAGAGCCAAATGGACAAGGTCTGGTTGTGGGGGGGGCATATAAATAAAACAAATAAGACAAGTTAATTCAATTTGATGGTGATTTAATGATCACTTGTTACCTGATGAGTCTGCATTAGGGAACACAGAGATGAATAAAACACAGAGATTTTCAATCTCTGAGAGTTTAGAACCTACGGTGTGTGTGTGTGTGTGTGTGTGTGTGTGTCTAATGAGACAAGTCCATGAATAGGTAATTTCAGACAGAGTACTATAGATTCAGCATATATTTATCAAATACCTACTGTGTTAAGCATCTACTCTGTTAAGCACCTACTATGTGCCAGGCACTGGGAATTTCTATCTCTAAGGAATTCATAGTCTGTTCCCAGATAAGTACTATGAGCTTTTATATTATAAAGAACTAGGATCAATCAACTAGTTTGTTTGTTTTTCAACTTTAGACAGTCTGTTTATTTAAGATCTGAGAGGTTTGAGATTTCAAGGGCATCCATCTACATTTATGCAACTTTATGCACACCTTTAAGTTAATAATAATCTGAATAGCCAGAAACAGCAGAAAATAGGTAGGCAGCATTCACAAATACTTGATTGACTTGGAGACAAGCAGACAGGTAGACAAGTCAATGAAGCATTTTTAGTTAATCTAACTTGCACAGTTCAATACAAAATGAGTGGAGGAATCACAATTTGCTTCTCAAAACCCAAGTAGCTGAGATGGATTTCTCACCATTTAAAATTTTGCCACATTTCTGCCTCTGGTGCTATCACATCCAATCAAATAGTTTCCTATTTTTGAAGAAAAAAAAAGAAAGAAAGGAATAGAATTGAAAAGAAATTGAGTGTTCTACAATGTAGGTTATGTGATAAAATGAAGCTGCGAATTTATGAAACAAGGCATGTCATGGGGCGATGAGGGAACAGGTAGAACAGCTTGGAGGGAAGGCTAGGTTTGCACAAGGCCAGAACTATCAAGGGAGGAAGAAAGGGTTCTGGAAATCCAGGAGCCCTGCCCCAATTCTAAATTGACTAATAACTCAGAAACAAGCATTTAACAATTTCGAAGGTGGATGGAAAGCAGAAAACAACACAATGTAAACTAAATTTGAGATACAATTATTTTTCACCTTATAGTTGTAAAGAACAAGAAGGAAATTCTTCAAAACGCAACAAATAAAGACAGAAAATCCTAAAGCAAGTTCAATACTGTGTGTGTGTGTGTGTGTGTGTGTGTCCTGCAGTTTACTTAATTCTTTATTCTTTATTTCAGAGTTTAGGCCCAGTAGGCTGGTTGGTTGAGAATAAGTTCCTAGAATCAGGCTCCCAGGACTCAGATTTTGACCTTACCATTTACTATCTCTGTGACCTTGGGTACCTCACTGAGCTGTGCCTTAGTGTTCATGTACAAAATAGTACCTACTTCAAAGCATTGTTGGGAAGATTACTATAGGTACTATAGGTGATAGGTCTGGGCTGACACTAATAGATTGTTAGTAGTATCTTATGAGTACAATTAATAAACTGTGTTTCAAGGCAAAACACCAGGTCTTGAGCTTACCTAGGGCAAGGAATTTATAAATATATTCATCATTGTTAACTCTTCTACAAAATTGGTATAAGACAATCTATCCTGCAGATTGTTTACTTATTAAGGTCTTGTTTATGTGATTTCTTTGCAAAATGTAAAGTTTTGTATAAACTAAGGTCAACGTTTAGGATGGTGACAACTGAGCAGAGTTGTGAACCTATCTTGATCAGTGATCCTATCCTGAGGAAGGGCATTCTATGCAAAAGGAATAGCTAATGCAAAGGCCATGATGTAAGGAAGGGCTTGCTGGTCATGGTGGGGGGGCATAAAAGAGGCTGAACTGGTTGGAATACATGGGGCAGGAGGGAAAGTGCAAGGGAAATGGGATGGAGGAATAGCCTAGGTCCAGATGGTTTGGCCCTTGTCAGCCATGAAACAATGTGCAGGAAACCCAACAGAGGGTTCAATGCAGGTAATGGATTCTTGATGTTTTAGAAAGATTGCATGGATTTTGTGCTAAAATTAGCTTTGGGGAAAGCAAGAGTGGCAAAAGGGAGACCCATTAGGCTACTGCAGTAGTCTAGGTAAGAAGAGATCATCATGCTTTAAGAAATGACTGAACTCAGTATTTGTTGATTACTGGGTATGAGATACAAGTAAAGAGGCAAAGAACAGTGCAACTGAAAGGATATGACGTTGGGCAACTGGAAGGATATGGCATGGCTGTATTTCCAAGGTAGGGAGTCCTGTTGGAGAAGCAGGTGTTGGGGGCCAGAGGTGGAGAATTTGTATTTAGAAGTAACATCATTTAGAAGTGACACCTCAGTGTGCGATGTCATGCCACAGAGTTCAGGCATGACGTTGGGCTGTGATACATGCCCTGGATATCACAAGCATGAAAGGATGTGAACTCCCCGAGTAAGCCAGGACACAGAAGAGAAGTCACAGGCCTGAGTTCTGGGTGCTTCAAATTTCAGATGCCAGGAAAAGGAGGTCTCCTGAATAGTAACCCTAACACTGAAAAACAACAAATGACTATCCAAACCTGCTATGATGTAGGTGGCTGATGATTTTCATTTTGAATGGTTTTTCCATGCCAATGCAGTTAATCACTTATGTTCTCAAAGCACTTTTTAAATTCTATTATCGTACCAAGCAGGTTTAGTCATGTTTATTTTTGTATTTATTGTTGATCCTTCCTTCTAACCTATAAATTTTTGAGAACCAGGACTATGTCCTATTACTGTTTATATCCACCATGCCTGGCGCAAACTGAGGAGGATAATATTAATCACTAACATTTATTTAGCCCTTACTGTGTGCCAACATTTTTCTAAAAGCTTCACATATATTAACTCATTTAGAGCCCATAGCAATTGCATGGGATAGATGTTATTACTATCTTCATTTCCCAAATGAGTGAATCCCAAGTCAGAGAGTCATTTGCCTCAAGTTACCCAGATCATATTAAGTATTGGGCTTAATAAATATTTGTTAAAACAAATAAATATCTCTTAAAGAATGAATGAATAGAAGCTTTGCAAGAGTTTTCACGGCCAAATTTTTCTCCTGAACTCTGAATTGGTCTGACTTACAAGAATGTGGTTAAAACCCAATCTTTAGATAGTATAAGTAAAGGCAGTTTCTCATTTTGTGATGTATTTTTGCTCCTTTTATTTTTCAAGATATATACACACAGTTAAGTGCATAAAATTTTAATATACAATTTTGATAACAGAAACATCCACCTGCTAATCAGCACCACTGTCAAGACAGAGGCCATTTCCATCACCCCAGAAGGCACCTTCATGCTTCTTTGCAGTTGTACCAACCCCATCCCATAAGCCAGCACTGAAACCCTGCTCTGATTTTTATAACTATACATTAGCCTCGCCTGTACATAGATGACACCATATGTATATATCCTTGGGTCTGACTTCTTCCAATTAGCATAATATTTTTGAGTTTTATTCATGTTGTTGAATATATTAATACCTTGTTCTTTCTTATCATCAAGTACTATTCTATTGTGTGAATACAGCACAATTTTTAAATTCATTCTCCTGTTAATGAACATTTGGGTTGTTGCCAGTTTGAGGCTCTTATGAATAAAGGTATTGAGAACATTCTTATGCAGGTCTTTTTATAGCTGTGTGCTTTCATTTTTCATGTGTGAATACCTAGGAGTGGAATGGTTGGGCCAGATGATTAGGTGTATGGTTAACTTTAGAAGAAATTGATAAAATGTTTTTCAATGTGATTTATAAACCACTCAACAATGAGGGTGGTTTATGTTGTTGTACACTGTCTTCAGCACTGGGTGTGACCAGTCTTGATGTCTTTGTGCTTTTCAAGGGATTTCTACAGTTGTTGATGAGAAGTGAAAATCTTTGCATTAGCATCCAGAATCCTTCCAGACTATATGCTTACCATTCTCTTTGAGCTCATCTCCTGACTTTCTACACAGGAACACTTGGAACTAGCCATAAAACCTGTTCTTTGAGTTTACTGTCCTATATTAATGCTTTAGAGAAGTCCCTGTGCCTCCTTCTCCTTCACCTATCAACCTATACCTCCCCCAGCCCAGCCGCTTTGCTTCCTGAACCTCTGGGCAGAAGTAAGGCTCCTTCTTTTATGCTTCAGGCACAAGCTTGGAATCACATAGACCAGGTTTGGCCGGGCCTCGGACACTTAACTCTCATGTGACCAAGAGAAGCCATTGATCACTGCTCTCAATTCCCTCATTTATAATAGGTGGGTAGCCAACCTTTCTAGCAGATTGGCTGTATAGACAAAATACACTAATTATATAAAGTGTCCATCACTCTTCTGGGTATACAGATGGATCAATCTAAAGGTTCATTTTTCATAGAGGACTGCCTGTTTGGTGTAGATGGAGACACGTCCATCCTTCAAATGTTTATTGAGCTTACAATAAAAGTAATAGTTAATACATATTTGTGCCTGCTGTCGGGCATTGTGTTCATTATAGAGAGAGCTTATTTAATCCTCACAATGACTTTCTGACCAATGATGGCAACATCTCTATTTACTAACAAGGAAACCAAAAGGTAGAGATGTGAGGCCATTTGTCCAAGGTCACATTGCTAGAAGGTGACAGACCTCAATATTTGACCAGGTCTGTCTGACTGCAGAGCCATCTCTCACAACCTCCACACTCCACTATTTTCAAAATGATCTGACCTTAGATCTGGACTCCTACAAGATGCTGGAAGTGCACTGATAAGCAAGGCAGCCCTCACTGCAGAGGACAAACCTGTAAGCAGATAATTGCAATCCAATGAGCTAAGTGTAAAAGTTGAGTTATGAACAAAGAAGTAGAGGTGCACAGAAGAGGAGGAACACACAGCCATTTTTAAGAGCCATTTCAGATATAATTTTTCTGGCAAAGAGAAAATTGGTTTTCAAGGATCCACTAGAAATAGGCCTGGAACAGTGGGACATCAGGGACCAAAGCATGGAAGCCTGGAACCTCATGACAGGTGATAGGAACAGACAAGCCATTTGTGAACAAGGCAGGGAGATCTAAGAACCAGGGTAGCTCCATACAGTTGTGCAATGCACAAGGATATTCATCTAAATAGGCATCACTCATCACAGAAGTGCAGACCTGTGTATTTAATCAATTTCCCTGAAAGTAGTGACCAAGTAGTTTACTTTATAATTATTGGAACCTTACAACATTTTTTCCCCCAGTAGATAAACAGAGTGTTACAAAAGTAACTGGAGTTTTTATAAATTTGCACATAAATGTTGTTTGGGCTGGGAGTAGTTTGCTCAGAATTACTCTCTAGGTGGATGTCTCTGGAGATAGCAAGAAAGATACCTTTGTGGAGGGAAAGACTGGAGCCAGAGAGCAGTTAGGTGACTATTGCAGAAGTTCCAGTGAGAGAGGAAGAAGTTTTTGGTCAGAGCACTGTTGTTCAGGATGGATTCTTAGGCAGGTATTAAAATGGCTAGAGTGGAGGATATCCTAATGTTTCATAAGTAGATTTATAAAGATGAAGCATTGATTTTTCTTATGCAAAATAGTGCTTATAATTGTGGTCACATTTCAGAGTGATATAGAGTAATAATAATAAATGGCTTATATCTTGTTCTCTCAGAAGCATACCCTGGGATAAGGACCCACTTGTAAGTATTTACTTGGCAGGTAAAGAAACCCCCACTGGGGGAGTAGGAGATTGTCACAGGCAGGGGAAGGCAGCCAGTAACAGTGTATTGTCAACAAGTTACTACTGTAGGCAACTGGAGCCCAATTCTGCAGAGGAAATTCTGGCAGCCAGTGTAGAACTCGGGCCTCAGTTATTCCCCCCGAGGGTGAGAGAGCAGTGGGATCTCTGCGGTTGCCGACTGCTCTGTGCGGGGTGGTGTGCGTTGATTGCTTGGCACGCACTGCACAGCACAGGTGGTGAAGCGGGAGGACTCTGGAGGCTGCAAAGTCCCGCCAGCAGACACGCAGGTGCTGGAGGTTTCCAGTCCCGGGTTTGCCCTGAAGTGGCAAAGGCATGGGAACACAGAAGGCTCATGACAGCATCTACTGCACATGCAAATTGCTCTTCAGAGTTTTCAAAAGATTCAAATTCATTATGTCCTTTGAACCGCCCCATAACCTTGAGAAACAGAAAAGTGTGAGGCCAGTTCCTCCTTCCTCCACAGCTGCCATTCCCAACAGAAACGTTTCTTGTCAAGGTCTCTCTTCTTTTTCTTACTACTGATTTGTTTAGATGTCTGTCTCCTGACCTCAACTGTGAGCGGCTGAATTTAGAAACTGCCTATTAGTCACCTTTTCTTCCCAGCGCTTGCAAGTGGTGGGTGCTTGGTAAATGGAACTGTGAGGAATCAATGATTAGCATCACCATTTCAACTTTGTTAAGGCCGAACTGAGATTGCTAAGCAACCTCCCCAAATCGCCCAAACAGGTGACAGGGCTCATCTCTTCTGCCTTTCCCTGGAGACCTGTTGAACTGCAGTACAGCTCAGCAAGGTGACGGGGCTAATCACCTTTTTATAAAGCTTTATAATCGCTTTTTATATAACCCTTGGATATAGTGTGAATATGTCCCCCGATACACCCACTTCCCCAAGAGAAAAAAAAAAACTCAGTCTTTTCAATTACTAATCCATTTTGGAGACCAGAAGATCACTGCACAATGTCTGCTATTCTTCAGTTCTGTTATGAAATTACATTAATAGTCTACAGAAAAGAAATAGGGGAAAAGAGAGGAGGGGAAAAGACACCAGTTAAACTATACAAATATATCCATGGCATAACATGAAGGGAGTAGTTGAGGGTAGACCAATGACCACAACAGCCCTCCATGACATTCAGTAGAGGGAGCTTTACAACTTAGGAATTATTTTTAAAAATATTTATAATGTCTCAAAATAAAATGGAGAACCACAAATTGGGGACAACACCATGGCTCTTCATAATAGAAAACATTTTTCTTTTTCCCTCTCCAGATATCAAAGGACCAGCCCTGTGGGCCCAATGTAGCAATCTGAAGCTGAATGAGAATGTGTGCTCAAACTCCCTGCATCCTGGCTGAAACAGGAAGTCAAGGGTGGTGCTGGCCCATGGAGAAGAAAGGCTTCCTTCTGCTTCTAATACAGCATGCAATGGAAGGAGAGCAGTTGCAACAGGGGAGATCCCTGAGGGCTTTCAAAATGAATTAAAAATAAATTCTTGTCTGTCCTTGCCATATTTTTGGTAATATAAAATGTGTGATTGATCTACGTGCCTCTCTTCTTATGCTTATTTATATCAAACTTGTGTCTTCTTAACTTTTGTTTGGAAACGTTATATATTCAATTTAAAATAGATAATTTAAGCAACATTGAAATGTTAAAGTTTAAAAAGTCAAATTTAAAAAAACAACACAATTTAAATCTTGCCTCCTCATGAGAAGACTTAAATTGGTGATTTTGAAATTCCTTTTTATCTGTAGAACCTACACTTCACCTCCATGTGAGGGTAAGGATACAGGGTTCACTGTCCACTAGATCTGTGTTTCAGTACCAATTCTACCACTGTGGACTATGACCTTGAATAAGATATTAAATCTCTGTATATTCTACTTGTCTCCTCCATGCAAAGTAGATGGTTATAAATACTGCCTTCCACAGAACAACCATTTGAAGAATCAAATGAGGTAATGATAATACCTAATATGTATATAGCATTTTCTCTATATTTAATCGAATTAGTCCATTTTTTGTCACTGTAACAAAATACCTGAGACAGTCTAATTTTATAAAGAAAAGAAGTTTATTTAGCTCATAGATGTGGCGATTCAAGGGCAAAGTACAAACACTGATTGACTTAGCTCTGGTGAGAACCTCATGGTGGATGACTGCCAGTGTCACAGCAGTGGAAGTGCATGTGGGAGGAAGAGAATGCACCTTAAAACAAGAAGCCAGAGAGAGACTCAGGGGTCAGGCTCAGGCTTTAATAACAACTTGCTCTTGCAAGAACACATTTTGGCGGAACAGCATTCCCTTTGCAGGGCATGGCTCCACTGACATAAGGACCTCCAACTGGTCCCAATTCTTAAAGGCCCATCCCGTCTCTCAAAACTGCCACTTGGGAACAAAGCCTGCAACGCATGAACCTTTAGGGGGATACTCAAACCAGATCCAAAGCAGCATGAATCTTCATAGTAATATTATTAGCTATAATAATATTAGTTATGCATGAATCTTCATAATAATATTATAAGTTATGTACTGTTATTATCTCCTTTTTACACATAAGGAAACTGAGGCAGAGATAGGCATAGTATCTTGTTCATGGCTACATAGCTTCTAAGGGTTAGTGTTGGTATTTGAGCCGTGACACATTAAAAAAAAAACTTTAAGAAAAGCTTTATTAAGTACTATTGCCATTACAATAAAATCTAACCTGGAGTCTCTTTCTGGGAATTAAAACTGGAACTGCTCTGGTTGACTTAGAATTGGGAAACCCAGATTTCTCCCTGCTCCCTGAGACAGCCACTGAGGTAGTTCCTTGAAAAACAAACATGGAAATCATTGGCCTTACTGCAGCTGATAGAGAAAATCAAGCATTAATAAAAAAATAAATAAATAAAGGCAGGCTAACAAATCCCTATATGATATATTCTGTTTGTCCTGCCTTATAAGTCTTATTGGACACTTCAAATGTTAACTACCTCTCGTCCTTCCACAAATAAACAGCTACATCTCTTAAGATGACAGACAAGACAAGAGCCATGACAATATGTTTTCTTGGGCCTGTTTTTATGAGGTCCAAACTTGGGGATATCAAAGGCACAACCAGATGGATTTGCTTTACAATTTATCCTTAAATAACAAAAACTATTTGAAAAATATTAATTCGTTTGTTCATTCATTCAGCAAATATTGATGGAGTACAAAGTTTGAATCAGACATGGTTGTAGGAAAGGTGGGAAATAGTGAGGCAGAACCTGGCTGTATAACCTTACACCTCCTTGCTCTCAGTCACCTCATTCCTCAGTCACCTGCAGATGACCCACTGCCTGCTCATGTCCCCTGTGCACAGTCCAGATGCCCACTTTGATGTTTCACCATCTCAACCCAGACACTGACGTCTTTCCCTTACTTCTTCCATGTTCTGTAATGGTTCTATCTTCTCTTCCAGGAAAAAATGTATTGTTTCATTCACTATTTTCAGAATTTTTCTCCCACTGCTTTCCAGCAAGGGCTAGCTTCTCTTGTGAATTTATTTCTTTTTCAAGTCAATAGAAGTCTGGGATCTCTTTTAACAGGATGACTCTGAAGGGACAGGCCTGCTATAACACCCAACTTGCTAGATAATCCTGAGGTTCAACCTCAATAATTCATTTCACACCAGGCACCATCCTGGCACACGCCAGGCTCTTGGTTACAAGCCATTTCCCCTCTTCCTTAAGAATATAGTACCTGGAATGAAATACTGTGTGACCATTTATAATTTATGTGTTGTTATACATCAAGGCTTTAAATATATGGAGGTCATTTCTTCCTTTCGTAAGTTATCATCAGAGAGAATTTATGAACCCTCAGATTCATAGGGTTGGGATGAATAGTATAAAATTGAGGCAATAAAGCTCCATCCTACACTTTTGCTCAGAACTTCTTTCAGGCACATTTTTGTAACCTTATAATATTCACATTTGTAGAAGATATTTTCATCTTGGACATTTGCTGCTATGGTTGACATTGTTTTATATGTAATTAGCTATTTATGTGTACCAATGAGTAGTTTTCATATATAAATTTGGTGCCTGGATTTATATGTGCCATAAGTGGAAAGGCCAATTGAAAAGTAATGAGATGCAAATTGAGGTGACTTGACATGTGGTAGTTTCTAGGATTAACTAATTAATTATCTAATTCTTTCACCTATTGAGCATTTATTGTGTCCCTGTACTGTGACCAACCACCACAGGAGAGGTCCTGATAATACAAAGGTTAGAGTTCCTCAGGCTATCAGAGATGGGTTCATGAAGGATTTCATATTGTATGGAAAAGTGCAATGATAGCTGTAAGTTCATGGTATGTTAGTAGCAAAAAAAAATAGGAGTGATCAACTCACATGTTGTAAAATACAGGTTTTGTTATTTGGGTATGATGAGCTGATAGATCCAGAGATGGTGGCCTTAGAAGGACAGTCTGTTATATTCAGAGATTCCAAGAAAGGTACGTATCATGCTCTGGGGGGCCACCAGGGTAAAGAGGTTTGGGCAGGAGGTGAGGGCATGGGTGGTTGGTAGAAGGGGTAAAGTGGGCGAGAGCCCTCCTTGTAGTTGTGAGAGGCAAAGTAAGCAGGTTCAGGATTGGACAGTTTTGAAAGTAATTTCAGTTACTGTGGAGCACAAGAGCTGTCCTTAGTTGTCTGCTACTTGGCCCTGGGGTGTTAGGTAGGTAGATGAGAGCTAATGAAGAACTCTGTTGGGGGTTTGTGCTCTGGATTGGTTAGTTTGCATTTCAAATATGTGTTCCCATTGTGGCTGTTTGCTCTCTCTAGGAATTAGCTATCCCTCCAGGAAGCATGGCCCAAGATGTCAAAGCATCAAAATATACAAAATAAAACACTTTAGTTAATACAACCATGTGGAGTCAGGGCAGCCAGGAGGACAAGGCTAAAGCAGATGGAAAAGTGCCTCCTGGGCAGATGGTTCATCTTATGCAAATGCCCAGGTGCTTGGAAGAGATGGTTGTACTTCAACGTGTTTGGAATCCACAGTTCGGATGAAGCATGAGTAGTAAGGTAGGGGTGGGTGGAAGTGTGTGGGATGAAGGCACGGGCCAGTTCATGAAGTTTGCCTGGTTAAGGAATTTGTACTTTATTTTAAAGACTGTAGGAATAGCTGAAGGAGGAGGATGACAATGATTTTAGTTTACTTCTGTTTGGTGAAAATCTATGCTACTAAATCTATGCTATTTAAAAATTAATGAGGTTTCACATTTCATCTTTGTAAAATAAACAACATGATATGTTTAGTACCTTCAGTGGTTGTGTAAAGAATGTTTACTCTTCTTTCCTAGGGATTATAAATCTTTGGTGTTCTCTTTTTCCAGGGCCCACCTGGTAGACAAGTAGTACAGCAGAAAGTACAGAATGATAAGGAAGTAATTAGAAGACCAGTGTCCTGTTTATTGCATTGACTGAATCACTTAATTTCTCCAAGGAAAGACCTAGTGGATTAGATCATGAACTGGAGACAGTCAATGTGTGTGAATTTTGACTTTGTGACTTACTGTATGACCTCTGTCTCAGTTTCCTCATATATATAATGGAAATAAGAATAATATTTATATCATGGTATTGATAAGATGATTTGGAATTTTTTCCCTAACTTTCATGCGTCTGTCAGCACCAACTCTGGGTGTACTGATGCTTTATGCAGTGTTCTGGTGGTGTGGATTGTCTGACCAAAGAATACACATCAGAACGGAATAAAGGAAAATTGGATGTTCATGGAAAATCACTGGCACTATCACATACTCCAATACTTGGGAGCAGAGCCTCTTCTATAGCAGAGAAATGGAGTTTGAAGACTATTGTTCTTGGCTGATGTCAACATCCTCCAGAGTTGGTGTAAATCAGAGATATGTTGCTATAAATCAGAGATCAATATATGGTCTATTTTCCTCCTTCTTCTCTCCTTGAATAAGACACACATCTGGGAGCCAGCACCTATGGGGTAGGGGAGTGACTTGCATAGTTGCTGCTAATGGCCTTCCAGCAACATTTGTGCTGCTTGTCCTTATGACTCTGGGTTCTGTTTTTTCCTTTGAGTTGAAAGCTGCCATTGCTGTCTTGCCTTTTCAGTTCTTCATGCTGTTAGGCAATCACACAAAAAGAAGTTACACTTCAGTTGGACTGGTTGACTCTGAGTAGCAAGGCAAAATAGGGTTGCTATTATACAATGAGTGTAGTGAAAAGCAGGCATGGAAACATAAGATGCTGCATGGACTCTTAACCTTTACAACCCTTCATAGGCAGACCTACCAAGTGCTCAAATCCCTAAAGAATAAAAATCTGCCTTGATGAACTGAACAAAGAAGCTGAATTGGGATTTTTCAAGCAAGGGAACACAGATATGTAGCTTTGATCTGTGTGTCTTCATATACGTGTATGCATGGTACAACTCCTTTAAAATATAAAAAGTGGAGCTCAAAACTTAAAAACATAGTTGTGTTATTATAAGATTAATGAAAAAATATATTTCTTGTTTTTTAGTTACTATAAAATAATAGGAAATGTTTTCAATTATTAGTTATGCAGGATATCGCCACCTGTTATAAACAGAATATGTCCTGAACTAATCAAATTCCAAATGAATGTGAGGCAGTCACTTTTGAATTTGACCTTTATTTTGGCTCATCTCAAATAGATAAGAAATTTGATCCTCACCAATTTTAGAATACAACCTGAGTGTAGCACAAGAATCAATAAAAGTTAAAATCATGTTATGTTGATGTACTCTTCCTTTTGTGGGTGGAGGAGTGGGTCCACTTTTGGTTTGCTATGATTTCATTTTTTTACCTGAGAAAGATATGTATTAAGTCTTAAATGTTATAGAATGAAGTTTTGTTAGTTTTCTTGATGCTCAGAATCCATTCTTCTTCTTTTCTTTGGCAAAATTCTTCTTTCCCATTTGTGTAATCCAGATGGCATTCTCAACCAAGGGACTATTCTCCTCTACCAATGAGTAGCCTTGATCTGTGTGTTCATGGTCTGGCACATGTGTCATGGGTCAACCAGACTTTCCCTTGCAGGACTTGAGAGCTTGTAGAGAGGTGTGCAAAGCTGGAAACAAAATCTGGCGGTAGTTGATTCCTCTCCATGGTGGCAGTACCAACGACAGTCTTCTTCCACCAGGATCTCAGGAGCTTTTCTTGTACTTACCTCTTTTGAGTTTCATTCTTCTAATAATATTTCTTCAGTCGTGTGAACCAACCAAAAAATACAGAGTCTAATAACCCAGGCTAGGCCAGAATGCAAAGTCTTAAAGTGGGCACGGAGAGGAGAGCCTGGCATTTCTGGGATAGGAGGATGTGAGCAAAGTAGTGGTGGTGGTCTCAAATAGTACAATGAGTCTGAATAACCCAAAGTAACTCACAGTAAAGTCAGCACAGAATTAATAATGAAGGGGCTTTTATTCTTATTTGATGGGTCCTAGTATGTAGGTCATGGATCCCTAGTGTGTTACATGGTTTGAAACCAAAATCTATCATAATTTATATGTGACCAAACCTGATCTATAGGTTGAATAAAAATCCATGGAATCACTATTATGTGGTACTATAAAAAATTAAAAGTACAAGAGATTTTACCATCAAAATATTAGGGAATAACTGGACTAAGTCAGCAGTTCTCAGCTATAAAGTGATTAACATGCTTGTCTATCATGGTGGAATTTGATAGTAATATTAGTTGAAATGTCAAGGTTTATAGGCACATTGCTTCTTTTGTAAATTAGAGCAGATTCAAGCTGTCCTTTTTATAAATCTGTTGTCTTCTTCAATGGAGAAAAATGGAGAAGAATTTTAACTGTTACTCTAAGAATTGCACACAAATTGCTACCCCTACTATCTCAATCACAAAGCATGGTGAGACACTGGTCTTGATGTGGCATTGATGATTTTAGTGGCAATACATTCTTATGGTGGATTCTATTTTGTGAGTTGTTGTTCCATCATTACTTCCCATTTGTTTTTTATTTTATCTATGGTAGATTTATTATTTATTTTTTTAAAATATAAACTTACACAAAGTTAACAAAACAGTCAAATTCACAAATATTCTTCACCCAGTCTCCGAATTGTGAACATTTTACCTCATATACCCTGTTTTCTCTCATAAACCATACATTTGAATTATATCAAATATAATATACAAAATAATACATCATAGGTATAATATGTATTATGGGTAACAATATATACTATGTACATATCATTCATATATATATATATATGTGTGTGTGTATATATATATATATATATATATATATATATATAATTTATTTCCATAGTATTTTTGTAAAGAATGCATGCATGAGTTTGGTCATGAGAAAATTCTGGATAAACACAGACTGTGGTTCTGTGCCTTTTTACTTTTTTTTTTTTTCCACTTTTTTTCAATCTGGAACAGTTCTTTAGTCTTCTCTGTTTTTATATCCATGATAGTTTTAAACAGTGCAGAACTTTCATTCTTTGAGGCAGCTTTATTCCAGTAGCTACATTTCAAAAATCAAGGAGAATCCGGTGAAATCAATAGCTATCCTTACTTAAATCATTATATTTAAAATGTGATCATTCAAAATGTAATCAGCACAAAGGGACCCTCCAAAAGGCCATCAGCAGATTTCTCAGCAGGAAACTTGCAGACTAGTAAGATGGCATATTCAAGGTGCTGAAGGAAGAAAGGAAACTGCCAACCAAGAACTATATACTGCACAAAGCTGTCCTTCAGAAATGAAGGGGAGAAAAAGATATTCTCAAACTAAAGCTGAGTGAGTCAATCACCAATAGACCTGCCATATAAGAAATGTCAAATGGAATTTTGCAAGTTGAGACAAAAGACTGCTAAATGGCAACCTGGAAACAAGAAAGTATACAGCTCCCTGGTAAGGGAGGTAATTATAAAGTCAAATTCAGAGTACTTGAAAGCTGTAATGGTGGTCATAGAACACTTATAATTTCAGTATGAAAATTAAAAACAAGTATAGGTAAAATAGCAAATAATTTTTAATATATCCTTAATATATTAAAATAATGTATTAATATAATAATATCCTTTAATATAAAATGATGTGAATGTGAAATCAATAGCATAAAATATGGGGGGAGGGGTGGGAAGCAAAAGTGTGGAGTTTTTATAAGTTTAAACTGAGATTAAGTTGTAATCAAGTTAAAATAGACTGGGATAACTATGTTATGCTTTTTGTTATCCTCATGGTAATCATAAGGACAAAAAAAATCTCCAGTAGGTACACAAAAGTTAAAGAGAAAGAAATCAATTTGTAGTACAGCAAAAAAAAAAAAAATCATCAAATCACAAAGGAAGATGTTAAAAAGGACAAAAGAAACAAAGGAACTACAAAATACCTTAAAGCAATTAACAGAGTGGCAAGAATAAGTCCTTATCTCTCAACAATTACTATGGCTTAAATTATCTAATTAAAAGGCATAGAGTGACTGAATGGGATTAAAAAAACAGAGGAGGAGGATCACATGGCAGATTATAGGGAGGGTGTATTCTCAAGCTGCTCCTCAGCTCAAGATTCAAGTATTGGGAAGATTGCTCCCCAGTGAGGTGGGGAAATCAGGGAATTCATTGAAATTCAACCTTGGACAGTAAAATAATCACAGACACTGAAAGTTGGAAGCTTTGAAAATAAAATAAGAAACAATATGTTAATGATGTGCCAGCTTGAACAGGGGGAGAGAGAGAGAGAGAGAGAGAGAGAGAGAGAGAGAGAGAGAGAGAGAGAGAGAGAGAGAAGCATAGTGAATAAAATTGGCTTGGAGGAACCTGTGGGGTAGAGAGGAAGGCTGGTCTTAACTGGAAAAAAATGGCAGGGGAAGTTGTTGAGTGAAAAGTGATCAAAATCACTGAGCTGACAGGAGAAGAGTCATGACAGGAACCTGAGTCATGATGGGAACCATCTTTAAGTGGCCATGGAGCATTGAATAGAGGTCAGAGATTCAAGAGTTTATAAATGAAATTTCCAGCCTGCCTAGCATTTGTATGTTGTGGGGTTAAGAGTGTGCCTGGATCAGGTGCAGAAAGGATTGTGCCTAGGGTAATCCAGGATGGGACGATTGAGGAGAAAGAGCCTCCTTTGTTGCTGGCACCTCATCTGAGCAACTGGAAGATGCCAGCAACTGGTCAGACAGGCATGTATGCATTCCAGGTCCAATCATGGGTAATTCACATCCATGACTAGGGAATATGTGAGACCTGCAGAGGTTGAGAACTAAGAGTGAGACTTTTGGAAGGTCCCTGAGAACTAGATGTCCAGTAGAGATTGTCATCTGCCCAGAAACAGAGGGCATGGATCTAATCTCAACTACCCTCAAAGATACTTCCAAATGATAGCCAAGGCTAAAACTCAACTGCTGGAACTTCCAGTTTAGATCTTCTTAGTCATCCCTGCTCTAAGAGTACTGTATTTTTCAGTACCCCCAGTCTATCCTATCTTAAACTGTGAGATAGGAAACTGAGAGCTACTACAACCAGCTTTGGCTTCAGGACACAGTGGCTGGCAGCTTGGTGATAAACATAAATAAATGAGATTCAACAACCCCTAGCCCTTGACACAAGGGTTCCAGAGCCCTAAAAGAAATGCAAAAGAATGGCACAACAGCAAAAGCAATGAGCAAACATCCTTACCAACAGTTTTGACCACCCCAGTGGAAAAAAAGCTCTTTATTTTTCATTATGAATTTTTTTCCTATCCCACTCTTCTTTTTTAAACTTAAATTTTATTTACTTTTATATTTTTTTGCTTTCTTCCATTCTGTGTACTTATATTTATATGTGTATGTGTGTGTGAGTGTGTGTGCGCACACGTGCACTTATTCTTGCTGTGCTGTTAGGTTTGAGAATGTGTGTGTGTTTGGTATAATTAAATTAAATATAAAACAAATATATAAATAAAAATTAAAGAAAAAATATATAAATTTTCTTTTATTCACCCACTTATTATTTAGCCTTGTTTTCCCTTTGGTGGGATAAAATTTTATGTTGATTTGATTTGATTTTTTAATTTTTTCATACCTTGGTTTTTGCTCCTCTTTTTTACCTCTTCATCACCCTTCTTCCCCTACTCAGAGCCAAATTTTCTTTTTTCCTTTTCCCTCTTTCTTTCTTTTATTATTTTGGTTATTTCTTATACTCCTTTGTAGCAATCATATGTTACCTTTCTCTTGCAACTATTCCATGCAAATGACTCTAAAAACAAGTAGTAGTGGCCATTCCCATAACTGACAAAGCAGATTTCAAGCAAAAGAGATTCAATCAGAAGAGACAAAGAATACCACTACATACAGACTAAAAGAACAATCCAACAAGAAGATACAATGATAATAAATATTTATGCCCCAAATGCCAGTGCACCTAATTACATGAAAAACTACTTCTTGACATTAAATTCTAGGTACACCCAAGCACACTAATACTGATGAAACTCACCCTTTTCACCAATAGACCAATCATTTAGACATAAAATCAATAAAGATATTTCCAACCTAAATAACACTATAAATCAAATGAACCTAATAGACATCTACAAAATATTTCACCCAAAAACAGCTGAATTCACTTTCTTCTCAGCAGTTCATACGGATCCTTTTCCAAAATAGATCACATTCTAGATCATAACGTAAGTCTTAGCAAATGCAAAAAATTGATATAATCCTGTGCATCCTATCACATCAGAATGGAACAAAACTAGAAATCAACAGCAAGAAAACTTACAGAAATCACATAAGAGATTGAAATCTACATGAAAATTGAACACTACTTTTTAATTAAGGAATGGATAATAAAAGAAGTGAGAGAAGAAAACAAAAAGTTCTTAGAGACAAATTAGAAAAGAGATACAGCATATTAAAATCTCTGGGACAGTATTAAGGTGGTCCTAGAAGGAAAGTTTATAGCATTGATTGTCTATATTGAAAAAATAAGCAGAAAGATACCCACCAAATAATCTAAGGCTACACCCCAAGGCCCAAATCAGTAAAAGATGGGAAACAATGAAGATCAGAGCTGAAATCAATAAAATTGAGAATAAAAAAACAACACAAAGGATTCATGCAACAAAGAGTTGTTTCTTGAAAAGATAAACCAGATTGATAAACTACAAGTCATAATAACAAAAGGAAAGAGACAATACCCAAATCAACAAGATTAGAGATGAAAAAGGAAATATCACCACAGACAGTTCCGAAATCCAGAGGATCATTAGAAGCTATTTTGGAAATCTATATGCCAATAAACTGGAAAATTTAGAAGACATTAACAAATTTCTAGGTACACATGCCCTGTCCAAATAGAACCAGGAATATATAGAAAGCCTAAACAGACCAATATCAAGCAATAAGACTGAAGCAGCAATTAAAAGTCTTCCAACAATAAAAAGCCCAGACCAGATGCATTCTCAGTCAAGTTCTACCAGGCCTTTAAAGAAGAACTAACACCAGTCATTCTCAAATTATTCCACAAAATAGAAAAAGAGAGAACATTCTCAAATACATTCTATGAAGATGGTATAACTCTGATACCAAAATCAGACAAGGACAAATCAAGGAAAGAAAACTATAGATCAATATCCCTGATGAACATAGATGCAAATTTTGGGGGAAGGGTACTGGGGATTGAACTCAGGGGCACTCAACCACAGAGCTACATCCTCAGCCCTGTTTTGTATTTTTATTTAGAGGCAGGGTCTCTATTGAGTTGCTTAGAGCCTCGCTTTTGCAGAGGCTGGCTTTGAACTTGGCATCCTCCTGCCTCCACCTTCCAAGCCACTGGGATTACAGGTGTGCACCACTGCATCCAGCTGCAAAAATTTTTAATAAAATATTAGCAAGCCACATTCAAGAAGATAGTACACCATCATCAAGTGGGTTTTATCCCATGGATGCAAGTTTGGTTTAATATACACAAATCAATAAATGTAATTCACCTTATAAACAGAATTAAGGAACAAGAATCATTTCAATAGATGCAAGAAAGAACTTGGATAAAATATAGTACCTGTTCATGTTTAAAATGCTGGTGAAACTAAGGATAGAATGAACTTATCTCAACATTATAAAGGCTGCATATGACAAACCCAGGTCAACCTTGTACTGAATGGAAAAAAAAACCCTGAAAACATATGCTTTAAAATCAGGCACAGGACAAATATTTCTACTCTCGCCACTACTATTCAATATCATTGTTTTAAATTCTAGCCAGAGCAATCAAGCAAGAGAAGGGATTTAAAGGGATATACACAGAAAAATAAATCAAACTATCTTTGTTTGCTGATGACATGATCCTATATCTAGAAGACCCCCCCAAATTTCACCAGAATTACAAGAGTTGATAAATGAATTCATCAAAGTAGCAGGATAAAAGATCAACATTTACAAATTTATAACTTTCTTATACTACAATAGTAAATCTGCTGAGAAAGAAATCATAAGAGTTATCCCATTCAGAATAAGTTACTTGGGGATAAGTCAAATTAAGTAGATGAAAGACCTCTACAATGGAAACTACATAACACTGAAGAAAGAAATCAAAGAAGATCTTAGAGTAGAAAGGCCTCCTCTATTCTTGGAGGTAGAATTAATATTATCACAAATGACCATATTACCAAAAGTGTTATACAGATTCAATGCAATCGCCATAAAAATACCAATGATATTCTTCATAGATCTAGAAAAAAACACTCCTAAAATGAAGAGTGATGTTGGAGTGTGCTGATAGCAGGCCCGCCCTGGCCCCTGGGGACTCAACCCCCAGTTCTTTGTTATGCATGTCAATGTGGCCAGCTCACAAGGCCATGACGCGGGCTTGCAGTTCCCTGTTTATCTGCCTCGCACATATGTGTCTCGGGAACATCTTGACCTGTTCAAGCCTCCTGATAGGGGACGGTGACGTGACGGTAACCCAAGGACGCAGTTATTACTCTTCCCTCCTCACTTTTGAGTAATTTTCCGCAGCTGTTAAAAAGATATATAAAGGGAACAAATCTGGCAATAAAGCGCGCACATGCTCCCTCCTGGATGAAGAACCTTGGTGTCCTGTGTATTTTTAACCCCGCCGTCCCTCACCGGACTCGGCTCCGTTAGCCGGCATCTGGAGGTTCCCACCGAGATCCGGAAAGTAGGGGTAAGCGGACGGGGCTCACCTTCTAAAGGTAGAAGGGGGAGGATTGGTTTAAAGGTAATTTAAAGAGACAGGGTACGTACCATGGGTAACTCAACAGCGAAGGTTCGTCTGGCCAACGAACTAAAAGAGCTGTTAAATACACAAGGAACAGGAATAAAAACTAAGACTGCAACCGAATTCTTTGAAGTTATAGCCCAGGCTTGTCCTTGGTTTCTGACAGGAGGTTTTCTCAATAACAATGATTGGGATTTGGTTTGGCAACAGCTTCCCAGGGCTGTGTTGTCCGGAGGGGATTTTTTGTTGTGGAAAAGTGAAAATCAAGAGAGGTGTCACGAGCTAGCCCGAGTCAATCAGGACGCCAGCTTCCCACGGTGTAACCTCGAAATGCTAACAGGCTCAGGACAATATGCTGTCATAAATCAGCAAATTAATTATGATCCTGGGGGTCTATGCTCAGATAGCCTCAGCTGCAGTCCATGCCTGGAAAGCCCTGCCCGTTTCTAAGACTGAAGCAAAAATTTCCAAGATCTCTCAAGGGCCCTCTGAACCTTATTCGGACTTTATAGCCCACCTAATGCAGGCGGCTGGAAAAATATTCCCTAATCTGGAACAGGCTATGCCACTTATTAGACAACTGGCATATGAAAACGCTAACACTTACTGCCAAAATGCTATTAAGTCCTCCCGGGCCAAAAGTATAGATGACATGATTCGAGCATGCAAAGATATAGATGGGCCTCATATTACTGGTCAGGTTTTGGCTGCTGCCCTTAAGACTGGAATGCAAAAATCTGATAACAGGGGAACCCGCTCTAAGGGGTGTTTTAAGTGTGGGAAAGAGGGACATATAAGGAGAAACTGCCCGGAAAGGAGCGAGGGTGCTGGCAGAGGGATGTTTGGAATTTGTCCTCGATGTCATAAAGGGAATCATTGGAGTAGTGAGTGCAGGTCAAAATTTGACATCCAGGGTAACCCAATACCGTCGGGAAACGGGAGCAGGGGCCCGCCCCGGGCCCCGGAAGCCAAAGTGTACGGGGCAGTGCAGGGACGAAACAGTGCCCCGGGGAGTGGGCGTCTCCGCCGCCTCCCCCTGACCAACCCCTTTCTATCCGGGAACTCCCCAGGGGAACACCGGGAAGTGCAGGATTGGACCTCAGTTCCACCTCCCGAGCAGTACTGACTCCGCAGATGGATCCCCAGACCCTGCCAACTGGAGTCTTTGGCCCTTTGCCGGAGGGAATTGTGGGACTGATACTGGGAAGAGGCAGCACTCTGCATAAAGGGCTCAGAATTCTTACAGGTGTGGTTGATGGTGATTACCACAGGGAGTTAAAAATTGTTGCCGAGGCTACCCAAGGGATAGTTATTATTCCTCCCGGAGAACGCATAGCACAATTATTGTTGCTGTCAGCGGCGTCTCTACCCAGCCGCGCCCTACAGGCAGCCCGGGGTAATGGCAGTTTTGGTTCCACCGGCACCCCTCAAACCTTTTGGGTAGCACACTTGGACTCCCGACCACAGTTAACCATTAAAATACAGGATAAAATCTTCAAGGGGATATTAGATTCAGGAGCTGATGTCTCTGTTATCTCTAAGAAACAATGGCCATCTGCTTGGCCTCTCCAAGATCCCTCAGCTGTATTACAGGGGATTGGGCAGACGAGACCAGAAAAAAGTGCCTCCTTTCTAAAATGGAGAGATGAGGAAGGACACAGTGGTTATTTTCAGCCTTACGTAGTGGCTGGACTCCCCACAAACCTTTGGGGAAGGGACCTACTTCAACAAATGGGAGCTATCCTCACCACTCAGACCCTAAAAGGGAGTAATAAATTTGTTAATGACATGATGTTAGATATGGGATGGCTTCCCGGAAAAGGACTGGGGAAAAGACATGAGGGAAGGGCAACGCCTGTGGACCCTACAGAAGAAATTACCAGAAGTGGAGGAGATCGGAGGGGGCTAGGAAATTTATCCTAGGGGCCACTGAAATGCGGCCACGTCCTCTATCTATTACTTGGTTATCAGATGACCCTGTGTGGATAGAACAGTGGCCCCTAACTAAGGACAAATTGCAGGCCGCGACCCTTCTGGTTCAGGAACAGCTTAGGGTGGGGCATATAGTGCCTTCCACTTCCCCCTGGAACACTCCTATTTTTGTCATAAGAAAGGGGTCTGGAAAATGGAGGCTTCTCCAAGACCTGCGGGCTATTAATAATACCATACAGCCCATGGGAACTTTACAGCCAGGACTACCCTTCCCCACGGCTATCCCTAAAGATTGGCATCTTATTATTTTGGACCTAAAAGATTGCTTCTTTTCTATTCCCCTGGCCCCCCAGGATTGTAAACGTTTTGCTTTCTCTTTACCTTCAATAAATTTTAGGGAACCCTATCAGCGGTTTGAATGGACTGTCTTACCTCAAGGAATGGCCAATAGCCCTACTATGTGTCAGTACTTTATAGCAAAAATTCTGCAACCCTTTAGGCAACAATTCCCAAACTTTTACCTCGTCCATTATATGGATGATATATTGTTGGCAGGCCCTGATAGGAAAGCACTTTTCCGGTCTTATGAAGTCCTCCAGTCCCTGTTAAAGGGGGCCGGACTGATTATAGCCCCAGAGAAGGTGCAGATTCAATATCCTTATAACTACCTAGGATATACTATTAACAAGGTAGGGATCACTCCCCAGAGGCCTCAATTTCAGGTGAACCAGCTCAAAACCCTGCACCAATGGCAGACATTTCTGGGGGAAATCCAATGGCTGCGGCCTTCCCTCCATGTCCCTACTGGTGAACTTAAACCCCTGTATGACCTTTTGAGAGGAGACCCCTCACCCACCTCCCCGCGAAAACCTACTCCAGAAGCCTTGAAGGCGCTTAGATAGAGACAGCCTTACAAGAGATGCAGGTGATGCAGGTGGACTACTCCCAGTCCTTGTTATTCATTGTTCTGCCGTCAAAACTCACCCCAACTGGAGTCTTTTGGCAGACTGGTCCTATTTATTGGGTTCACTTACCGGCATCCCCCTCCCGGGTCTTGATACCTTTCCATGATCTGGTAATACAATTAGTTTGGAAAGCAAAATATCTAGGAGATGCCCTGTTTGGGAAAACCTTTGATGTTCTCATATTACCATATAATCAAGACATTCTTTCTAAATTAAGACAGGAACATGATCTCTGGTGTCTTTTCTTCTGTAGTTTCATGGGACAGGTTGACAATCACTACCCTAAAAGCAGGCTCCTTGAAAGTCTAAAGACATGTCCAATAATTTTCCCAAAGATCCTAAAAAAGGATCCTCTCCCGGGGGCACAAACCGTCTTCACTGACGGGGCCAAAAATGGGTTTGCTGTCGTTTCAGATGGGACCCAAGTCATCCGCAAGAAAGTGGCCAATTGTTCGGCCCAAAAAGCGGAGGTTGCAGCCTTAATATTGGCCTTACAGACCTATAGCTCGGAGCCCCTTAATGTTTTCACAGACAGTCTCTATATCGCCAGGCTCACCTCCACGATTGAGACGGCACCTTATATTGGAAAACAATCCACTATCATGGATCAACTACAAACAGTGCAGCTTCTTATATGGGCTAGGGCAGACCCCCTCTTCATAGGTCACATTAGAAGTTATTCCGGACTTCCAGGTCCTCTGGCAGCGGGCAACACCATGGCAGACGCTGCCACACATGCCACTAATTTTATATATACAATAACTGAGTATGATAAGGCCCTACAACTTCATAATAAATTTCACCTAAACGCACAAACTTTGCGCTTCCGCTCAGGATGTTCCCGGGATCAAGCTTTAAAAATTGTCTCCCTATGTCCTACTTGTGCACCTTTTATCCATTCCCCTTCTCTGGGAATCAACCCAAGGGGCCTTCAGCCAAACGACATCTGGCAAACTGATGTAACTCATATTCCTAGTTTTGGAAAACTGTCTTTTGTGCATGTCAGTATAGACACGTTCTCTGGTTTTATCTCCTCTACTTTACATTCAGGAGAAAAGGCTAAGGACGTGATACAGCACTATGTTAAAACATTTTCCTTTATGGGAACCCCTCGATGTATAAAAACAGATAATGGCCCAGCTTATATTAGTCAAACCTTCCAAAAATTTTGCTCACAGTGGGATATTATACACAAAACAGGAATCCCATATAACCCCCAAGGACAGGCCATTGTTGAACGGGCCCATCAACATCTTAAAACCTATTTGCAAAAAACAAAAGAGGGGGAGATATACCAGAATTGTCAGGGACCACAAGCACTCCTAAGCATAACTCTATTCACTTTAAATTTTTTGCTCACTGACGCCGAAGTCCGTACAGCGGCGCAGCGTCACTTTTCCCCTCCCACCATACAAAAAGCACAGATAAGATGGAAGGATCTGGCTACAGGGAAGTGGCAACCCCCTGCTCCACTCTTGGCTAGAGTGAGAGGAGCTGTATGTGTCTTCCCTCCAGGGACGGAAAAACCCATTTGGATCCCGGAGCGCTGCACCAGACCGGTGAATGAAAATTCAAGACAAAATGAAGTTCCCAAGATGGCTGATCCTGCCGCTGTTGTTCCCACCCCTTCAAATGAGTGCCGAGACACACCTCATGAGCTGGACCCCGCTTGTGGCATTCCTTCTGGACAGGTTTATTGAAGGAGGGCTTGACCCCCCACCTGGGAATATTCATGAATATCTTTTTGGAGCCCCTTGTGAGTGTAAGGGAGGGCCCCGGCACTCGGCCCCCTCTGGTTATACCCAGAGCATTAATTGTGGGACTAAAGTAGCCTACATGGCGGCTGAACTCAATCAAAACATCCGAGGATTTAAGCAACCAAAATGGGTATGTGTCAATAAGCCCGGACTTAATGTCCCCAGTTCGACTGAGACTCTTGGAAGCTGTTCCGCCACTTGTCATTACACCCCGGCAATGCACATCTCCTGTTATACATCAGCCTCAATTTGTGTTAATAATCAAGGAAAACAGTATTTTGAGGCCATCCTAACTAACACCCGTGGAGAAGGGGGGACTACTTATAATTTTATTCCTTTTCTTGGTGACCGGGGAGGAGAAGGCATCACGACTCGGTTAACGGAGGCAGGATGTGAGGGCGTCATGGGTAAACCCTCCTGCTGGCCCATGCAGGCCCCCATCGGAGTCTCTGATGGAGGGGGACCCACTGATGCTATCAAACACCTTCAGGTGATTAAGCTTTTAAAGCCGGAGATCCCTAAGCCTACATACCACCCCTTGATATTGCCCAAATCCCAGCTTCCTGATTTAGATGCCAATACATTAGATATCCTAGAAACTACCTTTTCTTTACTTAACAGTTCCAATCCTACCCTTGCTGGTGATTGCTGGCTCTGCATGACGGCAGGTGCAGTCATGCCATTGGCAGTCCCCATTAATTATACCATTGATGATGACAACACATGTCAATCTGGGCTACCCTTTAAGGTGCAGCCTCTAGGTGGTTTTATGTCTTGCCTTCTGGGCATGATGCAAAATAATACCTATGATGTCGATGTTGGAGTCTCTTCCTTTGGGAACTGCTCATTAGTAAAGAATTATTCTTCACCTACTCCGCCCATTTGTCCCCCTAATGGTACAGTTTTTATGTGTGGTGGAAATTTAGCTTTTCCCAGGCTCCCAGCAAATTGGACTGGCGGTTGCGTTCTGGCATTACTGCTTCCTGATATCATGATTATTTCAGGAGATGAACCCCTACCCATTCCTAGCCTAGACACCCTAGTTAGAAGACACAAGAGAGCTGTTCAGGCCTTACCACTCCTTGTTGGCCTTGGAATAACCGCTGCTGTGGACACAGGCACAGCTGGACTAGGTACGGCTATACGTTCTTATCGTCGTCTATCTCAGCAGCTTATAGATGATGTGCAGACCCTATCTGGCACTATTAGGGACCTACAAGACCAAATTGACTCTTTGGCAGAAGTGGTCCTCCAAAATAGGCGAGGCCTAGACTTACTGACTGCCAATCAGGGGGGAATCTGTTTAGCCTTAGGAGAAAGGTGCTGTTTCTATGCCAATAAATCAGGCATAGTTCGCACTAAAATCAAGGAGCTTCAAGAAGACCTAGAGAAAAGGAGAAAAGAATTATTCGAGAACCCTCTTTGGACTGGGATGAATGGGTTCCTGCCCTACCTTCTTCCCCTCCTGGGGCCCTTACTGGGTCTTCTTTTGATTGCAACCTTGGGACCTTGTGTTGCAAATAGGATAACTCAATTCATTAAGGACCAGATTAACATTTTAACCTCCAAGCCAATACAGGTTCACTACCAACGCCTGGAGATGGATGACTCCGCCCACGAGGTGTACTTACGACCCATCCGGAGATGAGATGTAACTGGACAGGAGCCAATACCCGAGCCCTCCTATGTATGCCTGCTTTTGCCCAGGTCCCTAATTACCCTGCCGACTTGGTGCCGTCATCCCAGACCCTTACGTTCAGAAAGCTCCCTGGTCATAGCTATCCCACTGGCAAAGATGATGACTGGGATCCGCAGTTGTGTCCTGCTGGCCATGACATCCTAACTGAAAAGTGTCCGTTTACATAGGACAAGAGCTGATCTTGTAGTACCCAGTGACGGGCAACTTCCACGCTTGCACTGCAACCTAAGCCAGGGGAATGGGGCCTCCCCAGAGACGGGTAAGCAGTGCAGGGGCGGTGGACGACCTAAGACAGGGGCTACTTGATTCCCATTGACATGCAAAAAACAAAAAAGGGGGACTTGCTGATAGCAGGCCCGCCCTGGCCCCTGGGGACTCAACCCCCAGTTCTTTGTTATGCATGTCAATGTGGCCAGCTCACAAGGCCACAAGGCTTGCAGTTCCCTGTTTATCTGCCTCGCACATATGTGTCTCGGGAACATCTTGACCTGTTCGAGCCTCCTGATAGGGGACGGTGACGTGACGGTAACCCAAGGACGCAGTTATTACTCTTCCCTCCTCACTTTTGAGTAATTTTCCGCAGCTGTTAAAAAGATATATAAAGGGAACAAATCTGGCAATAAAGCGCGCACATGCTCCCTCCTGGATGAAGAACCTTGGTGTCCTGTGTATTTTTAACCCCGCCGTCCCTCGCCGGACTCGGCTCCGTTAGCCGGCAGGAGTGATCATAATACCTGCTCTCAAATTGTGCTACAGAGCTATAGTAACAAAAACACTATGGTATTGGCATCAAAATAGACAGAGACAAACCCACAGAGTTACAGTCATTTGACACTTGGAAAAGGTGCCAAAAATGTAACTACATGTTGGAAAAAAAATAGCCTTTTTAACAAATGGTGCTGGGAAAATCAGATATCCATATTTACTTATTTATTTATTTATTCTTTCTTTTTTTAAAATTTATTTCTTACATTACAATAGTGGAGTGCATTACATTCATAATTATCCATTCACAGCACAATTTTTTGTAACTCCGTATATAAAGTATGTTCACACCAAATTATGCCATTACACATGAGCTGTCTTATTTTTTTTGCATACAATTCTTTTTTTTATTGGTTGCTCAAGATAATATAATGATCTTGATGTATCATACATTTGACTCAAATGGGGTATGGATTCTTATTTTTCTATGTGTACAGATTGCAGGATCACATTGGTTATACAGCCATGTATATACATACAGCAATACTAGTGTCTGTTGTATTCTGCTACTCTTCCTATCCCCCCTCCCTTTCCCTCCCCTCCCATCATCTCTTTCTACCCAATCTACTGTGACGCATTTCTCTCTCTTTTTTTCCCCCTCACACCATCATATATGCAATTTTGTATAACAATGAGGGTCTCCTTCCATCTTCTGTGCAATTCCCCTTCTCCCTCCCATTCCCTCCCACCTCTCGTCCCTGTTTAGTGGCAATCTTCTTCTCATGCTCTTCCTCCCTACTCTGTTTTGAGTCACCTCCCTTATATCAAAGAAGACATTCAGCACTTGTTTTTTTAGGGATTGGTTAACTTCACTTAGCATAATCTGCTCTAATGCCATCTATTTCCCTGCAAATGCCATGATTTTGTTATTTTTTAGTGCTGAGTAATATTCCATTGTATATAAATGCCACATTTTTTTATCCATTCATCTATTGAAGGGCATCTAGGTTGGTTCCACAGTCTTGCTATTGTGAACTGTGCTGCTATGAACATCGATGTAGCAGTGTCCCTGTAGCATGCTCTTTTTAGGTCTTTAGGGAATAGACCAAGAAGGGGAATAGCTGGGTCAAATGGTGGCTCCATTCCCAGCTTTCCAAGAAATCTCCATACTGCTTTCCAAATTGGCTGCACCAATCTGCAGTCCCACCAGCAATGTACAAGTGTACCCTTTTCCCCACATCCTCGCCAGCACTTGTTGTTGTTTGACTTCAAAATGGCTGCCAATCTTACTGGAGTGAGATGGTATCTTAGAAGAATGAAACTGGACCCTATCTCTCACTCTGCACAAGGTCAAATCAAAGTGAATCAAAGGACTAGGAACTAGACTAGAAAATTTGTAACTGCTACAAGAAAAGATAGGGTCAACACTCTAACATATTGGCATAGGAACTAACTTCCTAATCAAGACCCCTAAAACTCAAGAAATAAAACCATAAATAAATAAATAGGATGGCAACAAATGAAAACACTTTCACACAGCAAAGGAAATGATTAACAATGTGAAGAGAGAGCCTACATAATGGGGGGGAAATATTTGCCAGCTATCCTTCCAACAGGGAATTAATATCCAGAATATATTATAAAGAATACAAAGAGCTCAGCACCAAAAAAATTACATAATCAAATGGGCAAAAGAACTACACAAACATTTTTCAAAAGAAAAAACACAAATGGCCAAAGAATATATGAAAAAATTTTACATATCCCTGGCTGTCAGGGAAATGCAAATCAAAACTATATTGAGATCCCATATCAATCCTGTCAAAATGGAAATCATCAAGAATATAAAAAATAAATGCTGGTGAATATATAGGGGAAATGGTACACTCATACATTCTTGGTGGGACTGCACATTATCATAACCTCTTTGGAAAGCAGATATGAGGACTCCTCAAAATAATAGGAATAGAATCACCACATGACCCAGTTATCCCACTCCTCAGTATTTATCCAAAAGATCTAAAATCAATATACTATGGTGATAGAGGTACGTCAATATTTATAGCAGCACAATTCACAATAGCCAAGTTATGGAACCAGCCCAGGTGCCTGTCAAGAGATGATCTGATTAAGAAAATGTGCTATATATCACTCACCCGTAAAGAAGAATGAAATTACAGCATCTGCTGATAAATGGATGGAATGGGAGAATATCAAGCGGAGTGAAATAAGCCAGACTCAGAAAATCAAGGGTTGAATGGTTTTTTTTCTCATATGCAAAAGAAGGAATAAAGTAAGGGAGAAAAAATGTTGAGGAGGTCAGATCTTATAAGGATAAAGGAAAAGCAATGGAATAGAAGAAGGAAATTGAGGAGGAGAGGCGAGGGACAGGAAAGGGGAAGAAAAGCAAAATCTATATGACAGAATTACACTACATATATGTATAAATATGCCTCAGTGAATTCCACCTTTATGTATGTCTATAAAGCACCGATAAAAAAAAAAAAAAAAAAAAACAGATGCAACAGTATACTGCCAAAAGACAATCACTTTAGTTTTAAGGATACAGATAGGCTGAAAAGGAAGGGATTTACAAAGTTACTCCTTGCAAATAATAATCAAAAGAAAGCAGGAAAAGCTATACTTAGATAAGATAGATCTAAGTAAAAAAAAAATATCGTAAGAGACAAAGAAGGCCATTGTTATAAGACAATCACTTCAACAGGAGAAAATAACAATTACAAACATATATGCATCTAAAGACAATTGATGATTGACAGAGGTGCCAAGAACACACAATGGGGAGAATGGAGTATTTTTAATAAACGATGCTAGCAAAATTGGACATCCCCAGGCAGAACAAGTGTATTGGATTCTTATCTCTTGCTATACACAAAAATCAATTCAAAAGTGATTAAAGTCTTGAATATGAAGCCCAAAACTATGAACTACTAGAAGGAAAAGCTTCTTGACATTGGTCTGGGCAATTTTTTTTTTTTTTTTTTTTTTTGGTTATGACACCAAAAGCACAAGCAACAAAAGCAGAAATTGAACAAGTGGGATTTGCATCAAATTAAAAACTTTATAAAAAGTAAGGAAACTATCAAAAGATGAAAAGGTGATAAGAAAATGGGAGAAAATATTTGCAAGTCAAATATCTGATGACAGGTTAATATCCAAAATATATAAGAAATTAAAAATGTTCAATAGCAAAAGCAAGACAACATCAGCAAATGACTCAATTATAAAAGGGGCTGAGTACCTGAACAGACATTTCTTAAAGAAGACATTCAGATGCCTAACAGGGTTATAAAAAGATGCTCAATATCACCAACCCTTGGGAAAATGCAAATCAAAACTACAGTGAGATATCATTTTACATCTGTTAAAATGATAAGAGACAAATGTTGGCAGAGATGTGGAGAAAAAGGAACTCTTGTACAATGTTGGTAGGAAAGTTAATCAGTACATCCATGATGGAAAACTGTATAGAGAGTTCTAAAAAAATTAAAAATACAACTACCCTATTGAGCAGGAATCCCACTTCTGGGTATGTAGCCAAAGGAAATGAAATCAGATTCTCAAAGAGATGTGTGAATCACCATGTTCATTTCATCATTATTCACAATAGCCAAGGTATTAACATATTTAAAAAAGCCTACGTTTCATAGATAGATGAATGAATAAAGAAAATGTGGAAGGTACAAACATAAGTATATGTATGATGAAATATTTTTCAGCCTCAAAAGAGAAGTATTTATGTACACCTATATCAATATTTATATATCCACTGAAATCCATGCGTTCACACTGACACCTCCAATTCCAGTCCAACCCCTTTTCTTTCTTGTTTTCCACCTTATTGTATTTTAAATCCTTTAGGTTGACAGCAAGAACCTTGACTCCCATTATTTTCAGTACATTGTGCAGTATTTATTCAGTCCTCCAACTTGTCACCAATCTTTGGATCCTGCTGACTGTCTCTTTGCTCTTGGCTCTATTGCCACCTTTGTGACCCCTCTGCTGCCTTGGTGGTCCCACTGCCCTCTCCCCTGCACTTCTACCTCCTTGACCGCCTCATAGTCATCTCCCAAAGCCTGCTGCTGGCCCTTCAGCCCTACAGATACTCAAGTATCTCCTGACAAATGTTTCTGACAAGTGTTTGCTTTTCTTCTCCACCAAATGTTGGGAGTGGACCTGGATCAGCAAAGGGTGGGTTCTTGTATCTAAATGACATTAGTTCTGTGTGTCACAGTAGGGAAACCATAGCTAACCCCCATCCTTGGCCATGAGATGCCACTGAATATAATTAGGTGGGAGAGTGATATTTGTCTTTAGAAGGATTATACTGGCCACCATGTGAAGGAACCAGAGGAGAAAGGACATATAACCAGAGGTAAGAAGAGTACAGGAAGGAGGGGTGTTTTAGAATTGACAGCATAGAGCAAAACCTGCCAACAACCTAAAGAGGCACCAGTAAGGATCCACTCTGAAAGTGGTGTATTTCAGATTCTAGTGGCACATGTGCTGTCTGTGGAAGGGCTAAACTACTGGAGGTGCCTTTCCCTCAGGCTAGGATCTGCTAATGAGAATTGTGCTGATGGCATCAGGCTCCCAACTTAGTTTTTATTTAGTGGAGTGTGTTTCCACTTAACAAATATAAACACTGATCCAGGGCTTGGGCTTGTCAGTTTTTATTTATTATTTTAACTTGAATTTGCATCACTCTTGAGATCCAAATCAATTTAGTACCTTACTTCAAAATTCTTTCAAATATTTGAATAAAATACTTCTTGGCACTTTTAAAACTGCATCTTCTGCATCAAGCAAAAAAATATATGTTGCTGAATTATTTAGGTGATTACCTGAGAAAGGACAGACCGGTCCTATCTGAACAATGCTTCTCTTCTTTGTTCTTTTTTGGGAAAAAAGAATGTCCCTTCTTGCCTGTTCTCATGGTCTTCTTATGCAAGCTCAAACAGAGCAATTTAGCCCAGCAGCTTAGACCTTCTGTGGGGAATCAAAAAGGGAGATGTAGAGATTTGTACAAATACAAAATGGTGGAGAGAAAACACCAAAGACAGCTTTCTCTTTCACAGATTGAAAATGTAAAAATATACTCTACTATGTCCTTGCAATAGACCCAAATATCAAAAGTAATCTTAAAGGTAACCAAAGTCCATTCCTTAAATGGACAGACAGCACATGTGCCACTAGAATCTGAAATACACCACTTTCAGAGCGGATCCTTACTCGTGGCTCTTTATTCCCGTCTCCCTGCCATCTCTGCCTCCAGTGGCTTTTAATCTGAGGTATTGCTATGAGACAGAAGTGTTCCCTACTCTTCATCAGGAGTGATAGGAAGTTGTCTTTGTCAAGCTAGCCTAGTTGGCCAGGCACTCTGGGTTTTGTTTCACTTCTATGTGAGCATCCACCAGCTCCCCAGAGCTACATAGACACTCCCAGGGGCTGTCATAATCACTCTGCATATATAAAGATTTAAAAACACCTGTTGAGGACTTATACATGTATTGGTTGGGCATTTAAGGAATGGACTTTGTTTACCTTTAAGATTACTTTTGATATTTGGGTCTATTGCAAGGACATAGTAGAGTAGATTTTTACATTTTCAGTCTGTGAAAGAGAGAGCTAACTGTCTTTGGTGTTTTTCTCTCCACCTTTCTGTATTTGTACAAATCTCCACATCTCCCTTTCTGCTTCCTCACAGGCTGGAAATGGGCACTGTGCTGCTGAGATACCTTTGATTATATGACCAAGGCCACTTCCTCAGAGATGGCAGAGCCCTTATAGTTCAGAAGGCAGGGAGTTTGATATATATGGCTTCCCACAGGGTTGATATAACTACAGATCCACAATCTAGAACATGGCAGAATACATTCAACAATAGGAAAGATATTAGCACACATTTGAATATTGCTAGGCTTTCAGGGTGTTTTTTTTTCCCCCAATACATTGAGAAACATCAGTAAACATCTCCTTCTAAAGTCTCTTCTCACCCTGACTCTCCCAGCCCTTTACTTCAGAGGGTGAGCATGTGCTGAAGCACTCAGCCAAAGCTGTCCTAACACACATCTGGACAAGGTGATGATGCCATGAAAGAATTCATTGCTTAAAAAAAATATTTCTGCTAATGTTTAAATTCTCCAACAAAAATTTGTCACTTTGATATAAGAACATGTTTCCTGTTCCCAGAAAGAAAATATCTCTAAATTATCAAGAACTGCAAGGATTCGGAAATTTTACTCATTTGCAAGCTAACAAATTAGCTTGCCACAATTTCCTGGAGGAGGGAAGAAGACTTGAGACTTCTGGGTCAGAGACAAAAAGACTTTATGACAGAAAACACAAGCAGCACAAGCTTTATGTTCACACTGGCTCTCTTCGCTGCTTTATCCCACGGAGATATGGAGGCAGGCCTAGGAGACGCTGTGCACACAGGGATGTTGCAATACAGATGAGGAAACCTCTATCTTTATGGAGAGCTTCTAGTAAACCTGCTCAATCTTTTCCCCAGCAGACATTATCTTCTAATATTCTTATTCTGGATCATGAAACAACTATGCTTTCTGTCTTGTGGGATTCAAAAGCTGTCTGTTTTACAAATATCTTTGAAAAGATCATTCTGACAAAGGCTGATAGAAGATATAACAGAAACATTATGGAGAATGGTGGATCAACACGTGAAAGAAAGAATATTAAGCCTTTAGCAACTTTACACACATGACAAAGCATAACTAATGACACTTTCTAAGGCTGGCCTTCTGGCAATGGCTCCCCAAGAAAAGAAAGGCAAACACAATAGGTCCCTTCTGGAATCTTAGTGGCCTGGTGCTCACAGAGTGACAGATTTGGATAAAATATTTAACTGGAGACCCTGGGGTAAGGGCAAAGATACCTCCTCCACAGACTGACTTAGATCACTTGGCTCCCTCTCACTGGAACACTATCCTTCTCCTCTTTTCTAGGATAATTCCTTCATTTTTTTCCTTGAAGACTCTGCTAGGATACCTCCCCTGCAAAACCTACCGTGAGTACTTGCCTCCAACTGAGATAACCATCCACAGCTGTGCTCCCACAGCACCCTGTTTATCTTGCTCTGCAAGACCATTTATTGCACTATATGAGAGCTGTGACGTGATGTTTCCTTTGTCAACTGTAGCCTTCTTGAGAAGAATCTGTATATCTGTCTACTTCTCTGGTTTGCAATAAATGTTTGAAGAACTGAACTAATTTGGTGATGATTTCAGTACCTAGGTTTGACCTTCCGTTTCCATTGGTTTCCTCAAATTCGATATAAATTCTATACCAGATTATAATTTCCCACCGAGCAGTGAACTTGCCTTAAAATTCCTTGATACTTCTCTCAGAGTCATGTTTCCTAATAGGAAAACAAATTAGATACCATCTTCTCTTTGGGGAATTATAAGTCTAAATGAACAAGAAGCTACTTATGGTTGGATTAGGTGTTCAACAAGGTCAGACCATTGTTCTGGGCTCCATGAGGTCCACTATAAATCTCAGTCTTGGAAGAAATGGTACTTAGAGTGATTTTATGGTTATGTGTTCATCAGGGCACAAGCTAGGCTGCTGTAACAAAGAGACCCCAAATACAGTAGCTCTAATAGGATAAGTGTCTATCTTTTATGTAACAGTCTTCAAGTAGATGGGTCAATGGGCCAAGGTGAATAGGCAGTTCTCCAAAAATAATTGGAGTTCCCTTTCATTTTGTCACTGGAGGTTGGTTTTCCCTCTCTATTGTTTGGGGCCTGAAAGCATCCAGTTTTTCTGATCTTATAGGATTCCACATTTCTGGACTTCTAGACTTTTGATTCATTTTATTTTTTGCTACAAATTGCTCAATGTTTTTTTTTTCCTGAGGTATTATTTGTCCTGTAATATTGCCAAACAGCCAATAACAACAAACACAGACTATAAAATTTCAGATTTCATCCTCTTTTCTTAAGATGGCTGATCAGAAGCCACATGATCTGCCTCCCAGGTTTCCTCAGGAGACGATTTTACTAAATACATCACACAGATCTCCCTCGCGCCAACCTCATTTAGCAATTATCTTGACACTAAGCCAGTGCCACATTACGGGGCTTTTTTTTGTTGTTCGTTTGTTTTTGTTTTGTTATTTGGTGACAGTTCATCATTTCTGTTCCAAATATGTGCATTAGTCAAAGTGGGACCGTGGTGGATTCTGTTATTGTCTCCAATTATTTGTTACCCTTTCCTGTAAAAGGATTGCAGTTTTGTGTGTCATTGTAGTTATTATATGACTCACTGTTAAAAATGAAATGGGAGATGTGCAATACACCACTTCTGAACAGAAGGTTTAGAAGCCACCATGTAGTTCCATCAGCCCTCTTGCCACTCCCATAAGATCAGTGCTGTTGAGGATGGGAGATGCTTCTTTCCCCTGAATCCCAGAGTGCAGATAACTCAGAGAGGAGAGACACAGCCAATCCCTAGCCACATCTGATGTGAGCTCATCTTAAAGCATTATATGCCACTGGTTCTTGTGGCTTTTGTTTTCACAGCATTGAACTTAGTGAAAGCTGACTGGAACAGCTAGAGTGCACAGCAGTAATACATAAATCCCTAAATCTCAGCAGCTTAGTACAAAAGAGTTTAATGCTCTTGATTAAGTTAGGGTAGATGGAACTTCATTTTTTTCTAGGATATAGCCTCTTTTCAGGCATTGCTAAATCAACTGTCATGAACAGCTATAGCTTTTAACTTACTGGCCAACTTCTGTTTATACCATATTTAACCAAATCCACTGGGATGGGACCTCATGAAGGTCTAAATTATGATTTTTTTTTTTTTTGGTACATCAACTCCTTGTTCCTTACTACCTGCTCCTCCATTCTTACAGAAGACGTTTTATTTTATTTTTATTGAATTTTTAAAATATAGTTTGACTTTCACCATTTTGAGATTTTGGTTAGCCTCAAACTTGTGAACCTCCTGCCTCAAGTCTCCTGAGTTGCACCACCACCCCTGGCTTGTACTGTCTTTTTAATCATTAAAGAAGGATTGTTTTGGTTGCTCCAAAATGAATCCCATTCTATTTTCCAAATTCAATATTATTTTGAACTTATTCCAGAAACTGCGGGGGGATATTGGTCTTATGATTCAGAGAGATACTTGGACCCCTGCAACCTTGGTGTAGGGGGAAGGTTTGGAACAAGTATTCCAGCTTCTAACTCTCAGTCTTAAACTTCACATAGCATTTCTAAATGGTCCAAAGTGACCTGCTTATTTCTCTCTTATCTAAAGATGGTGATTAAAATTAGCTTAGTGTCGAAGCTTTAAAAACCTTTGAACAGATTTTAGCAGCTCAGTGTATCTTTGATTAGGATATGTTAATTTAGGTGTTCCAACTCTTTTAAAAACTCTTCAGTAAATTTCCAAGCCTCTTGCCTAACATAACTGACCGATTGCCTTTCCAACTCCCAGCCCTAAAGGAGTCTAAAATCATTTCTCTGACATTCTCATCGACTAATTGGACTTTGATTGGTGTCAGCTGCTGCCAACTGTGATAAAACTGTTTTCAGTAAGCCTTGACATTCTAGAGGTGACATTAGGTCACCTCTTCACACTTATAAACAGGAAAGTTTTAGAATTAAGAGGGGGGTTGATGCTATGAATAATCTTTCATTCAAGAGACCTAAATTAAGAACTGACTATGTGCCAGATACTGTCGGTGTGGGGTAAAAACTTACTTCCTCTTCCAAATTTTCACTGGAAAGAGCAAATTAATGTAATTGGAAAAGATGGTAAATGCAGAACGAGCAAAATGCTGCCCAGCTTTGAAATTGCTGTGAGTGGAGGAAAAGCACATTTGTGGATGAAGGAGAGGAGACACAGTGGAAGTCCACAGCAGCCTCTGGCCTATGCAGTGAGCACTCCACATGACAGGGGTGTGTGCATGTATGTATGATATATTTATATTTATATATAAAGAGACAGAGAGACAGAAATACTTATCCACTGTGTTAGTCAAATTTCTGTCTCTGTGACAAAACATCTGAGACAAACAACTTAAAAGGAGGAAGGATTATTTATTTTGGCTCATGGTTTTAGAGATCTCAGTTCATGGTCACTTGGACCTATTGCTTTGGGCCCGTGGTGGGACAGGACATAAATAAAGAGCATGTGGTAGAGGAAACTACTCACCTTATGGCTTCCAGGAAACAAAACAGAAAGAGAGGGAGGGCTGGGTTCACCCGGCTGGGTTCCCCACCCACAGTTCAGAGGCATGCTCCCCGTGACCTACTTCCTCCATATAGGCCCCACCTTCTAGAGTTTCCTCCACCTGCCAACAGCACCATTAGCTGATATCAAGTCTTTAACCCATAAGCCTTTGGGGCTCATTTCAGATCCAAACTTTAAATCTGCTGAAGAAGGTAGCTGGCATTGGAATTCCCAGAGTGCGACCAACATGGAAATGGCTAGCTCTATCTGATATAGCACTTATCACAGGAGGTAGCCTTCCACATTCACACATCATCACTCATTCCATTATCACAATACGATTGTGAGGTAAGCAGCATCACATTCCCGTACAGATGAGGAGACCCACTCCTCTCATTTTTTGCTCCTGGTTTGTAATTGACTGAGTTGTTCAGATAAATTGTGCAGCCTCCTACAGAAGGCAGTTGTGCCAGTTAGAGAAGAGAAACAGGAGCCCCAGCTCATGTTCTGGTGGCTGACATACAGAACCAGAGCTGCTGTGGACTGTGAGGCCCCTGGAGGTGACTGCCTTAGGGCTGCAGCTTCCTTCTGATTTCCTGGGAACAGCCAGATGTCTCATCTTGTGAAGTGAAACTACAGAAATCTAAATCCTCCTCCTTTTCTATTTGTCTTGAGCCTGAAATATTTGATCAGGGACCCATCTTCTCTGTGGCAGAATCTGTCTGAGCTGTTGATGCTGGGCAAACATAGCTGTCCCCTTGCAGAGTGGCAAACAAAACTCACTGGATATGCCAGAAGCAGTAGCAACTCAAAAGATGGAGGCAAATTTACCCTTCAAGTCATGAGAAGAAAACTCTCAAATAATCTCTCATTGGCAGTTTCAATAGGAGAGCATTGCATTTAGGATGAAGATGCGGACAATTCTAAAAGAGAGTCCAAGAATCAAAATTGTTTCTTGGACATGAAAAATAATGAATTCTCAATTTATGCAATGGAGGAAGTAGGCAGTTAATGGAGCATAATAGAAAACTGAATTGTTGCATGAGAAATAAGGTTGATACTTGACTATAGACAGTAAAGAAAGCATAAAGGAGTGAAAACAGAGAAAGGAGACATAGGTCTGATCGTTGTGATCTGATAGGACATAATTTAGAACACCTTGAGAAGAGGACTAAATAACTATAGGGAAGTAACAATCAGAAATAATAAAAGAGGTAAAACTTGAATATTAGGGTTGAAATAATTAAAATGTCTGGGTTAGGGCAAAGTTTTTAAAATTTAAATGATTTCTTAACCATTTAAAATATGCAGCTTCAAGAGAAATAAATTGATTGATTTTTAAAGAAAAATAATACAGTTGACATCAAAATTCTTCTCTTTAAAATGAACACTGGCAGAAAATAACAGGGCATTGTCCACATAATTTCAAGAGGCAAAATATTATGCTCCCAGAATCCAGTCCTACCCACACTTGTCTTCACATAGAGCAGTGGAGGAAAGACAATCTCCAATGTGTAAGGCTTCAGAAAGCATATGTTAGTGCATTCTTCCTGAAAAAATTACTTGAATAAGTGCTTCAGTGAGCCAAGAAATTAATCATGATAAAGAATTTAGAAATCAGAATTTATCAAAGAAAATGTAGTGAAAGATAGAACAAGTGAAATAGCATCAAATTTAGATTACTATTGCTAATGTAGACATGAAGCTTACTTCAAATGTCAAAAACAAAGAAGAAGATACACAACAATGTCATAAAAAGAACTGGGATCTAAATTCTTAGATCCTTTAAACAAAAACTGGGTGGTGGGGTGTGTGCATCATACTTGATATTGTGTGTGTGTGTATATATATATATATATATATACATATATATATATATTATATATATATAATATATATATATATTTATTTATTTACTTACTTACTTATTTATTTATGTATATCTTTGTTTTTATTTTTCAAAAGTTTTAAAGATGCACCAATAGCAAGGTTAAAAATCATTTAGTTTTTTGACAGATAAAATTCTCCTTAAGCTACCCACACTCACCAACACACCTGAATATGAAAAACATATCAGTGAAGACTGCTCTGAGAAAGAGCAGCCAACTTAAGACTCTAACACCTAGTCTTCCCCTTTGCTTACAGGAGGGCTCTGAGGCCTTGTGACCAAATTCTGAAACTTATTGTTTAAAATTTGAAAATTCTTGCTATAGTAGAACAAAATGAATAAAACTTCTGTTCATAAAACCACAGCGTACACCAATGTGCTGTGTGTGATTGGATTATAGACATGCCCTGAAATATTGATCTCTGACACTGGAGTGGCTGTGCAGGCCTGAAGCAACTGGTGTCCCATTGCTTTTGACCTTGAGCTGCCTTATCCAGGGCTCCTTGAAGAGTGAAGTGGTTTGTTAGCGTACCCCTCAGCCACCCCAGAAGTCTTCTCATTACCTGAATAGCTGTTTCAGCAGTCAGTGTTAGTAAGATGTGTGTTCATTTGTGTGAGGGGGCAGGTATGGCACAAGTCCCAGTTAGCCTTGGTCCTGGGTAGGGGCGGATGGGAGGTGGAACTTCCGGATGCGTACAGCTCCCTACAATAATCCTTATCTCAGTATTCACGTATCTGAAACTTCTATCCATTTCTGGCAGAGTGCCTTTGTGTTGGCAATTTAGGTACCTTCAGAATGGCCTAAGAATCTATGCTCATTCTGAAAATGAGAGCACTACCATTACTTTTAACTACTTAATATGAAAAAAAAAATTTCAAGAGGTTCAAAATCCATCCACATTATTACAAGAAATTTCCACGTTACATTAAGAGATAAAAGAAAAGGAAGAGCTGTTGGTTTCTTTAAATATAATTTAAACACGGACCTTTTTGAATTATTGTAAAAATGCTTTACAATTTTTATCACCCTCCTGTGCAAACTAAGTTCCTCAAATTCTCATTCTCATTATGAGAATTTGAAAATATCATCATGAAAAATTCTTCATCAAGAATTTTGTGTAGTTATTTCAAACCTAAACCCTAATATAAATAAAAGCTAGAACTGTGGAAGCAAGCTCAAGTTTTCATGCATTAAACATGCTGAGAAAATTTTAATTGAAAACTTTACATAAATTCGATATTTAATATGTATTTTACTCATATTTCTTCTGGTTTATTCAGGGGGATGGGCACCCAAGTATTATTTTCTATGTTTTTGTGCTATAAACCAAAAGAAGTTAGGAAGCACTGCATTAGGAAAATAAATATGCTTAGAAAGTTTCATCCATCACAAAAATAAAGGGGAATAAAGGAGGTTCATTTGAACACTAACCATTATGTATTAAGTGAAGGTGGGAATTATAAAACAACATGTGTTTCACTTTTACAAAATAAAAATATGAAACTACCACTACTGGGTATGTGTGGCTGTCTCCCCAGTTGGCATGATTTCTTACCTCTCTATATTGTCCCTCTTTAACACAAAGTGGCAATGGAAGCAGCTCTGCTTATAGAACATATCCATGCCCTGTCCGTAGGTACTTGGATCAGGGATGGGGTCTTTGATGAATCCATATTTCCTTCCTGGAGGGCTTTGAAATTGTGGACAAGTGTGTATGGTTTTAGTGTGGCTGTGATGTTGGATAGAGGAAATATAAAACCACAAGACATTGGTACTGGCCATTTTCTGTCACAGGATGGGGAAATAGAGGTAAAGATGCAGAAAGCAGATTGTTCCAATTCCCTGCAGCATGTTAGTCTGTTTCTAAGGCCTGGTACATTTCTGCTTATGAGTTCAGGAAGACGTCCTATTATCCTTTTTATAAATCCCCCTTTTACTTTAATTACTTCAATTAGGCTTCCTCTGCCCACATCCATTGAATTCATTATCTATATATTAATTTACAGGGAATGATGAAAGACAGGGAGACCCACAGTAAAATATCAGCAGAGCTTAACTTTGGAGAGCGGAGTACAGTGAATTTGACTTTTACTTTTTGTTTGTAGCAAAACCTTTCCAAGAAGCATGTATTGCTCTTGGGATAAGAGAAAGGGCTAACAAAGATATTTATTTAGGGGATCTGACATTTGGTAATAATGTTTAATCTAAATTTTTCCATTTACGCTCCTAAATTCGAGTCTTATGATACATGATACAAAATGAAAGGTGACAATTCAGAAAATACTGGTCTTTGTTATTGTGACTATAATACTAAAATTAAAATAGAGCATTCTGCTCTTTAAATAAGTACAATTGTAAGTTCATCTTAATCTGCTTTCTAGGGGAAGAATTTATGAACTTTTTATTGGTGTACAAGTCATACTCCGTTTGAAGAAATGTCTTATGAAGAGAACGGTATTTGCCCTCAATTAGTGAATATTAAGACGAAGTGAGCCATAGGGAAAAGTAACACACTTCCATTTCTGGTCCCATAGACGGTCTTGCATCCCTGCAATGTCTGTAACATCAACAAAGCAACGAGACTTGAATGGACTTTGACTGATTTTATTATCCTGGGGAATGCAGAAAGACATATATTACTAATGAAGCATAAGAAGAGAAAAGGGTGCTGTTTCTCTAAACCCAGATTGCTTTCAAAATGTCAAAAAAAAATCCAAGCCATTGAAAACCTGAATTTAAATTTCAGATTCTAAGGGGGTGTGAGTGAGAACTTCCTTCTGAATTCAGTCTGTTCCTGAGAAAAGATATGAACACCCCACACATTAATAATTTGGCAAAGTTGGCCATCTGACTTAAAAAGCTCAAATGCTGAAATCATGCTGAAGATTATGTGGTTTTATGCTTAGCACAGATGGGTTCACCTGTGTGAATTTCTGTTGTTATTTAATGTTGTTGTCTTTAAGATGAGAAATGGAAGGTTGACATTTTCAGATGCATCTTCAGTGGCAAGTCTTGAGCAGAAATAATCACCAGCATTATTTGTCTGATGACAATACAATGGAGTAAAATGAATGATGACAGCCCTTGCAATTTGTACTTTGGGGGAGAAAGGATAAGAGTTTGCTGTAGAAGGGAGAAGAAATATTTGATTAAAATAAAATTCTGGGATAAGACTGTGTTCAAATGTGGGATCATTTTTTTTCCCCTCCTCTGTACTTAACCCTAATGGTTGCTTAGATCTTGTTTTCAGTCTGTTACAGACCTCAGCCATTCCAAACTGTGGGACTCTGAATGACTCTGAATGTTAGCAACTGCTGTCTGAGGCCAGTCAAATCATTTCCAACTGGCACTCACTCATTGCTCAGGTTTCCTTGTAGGACAGGTATAGACCTTGGGTTCAGGCAACCAGGTTTGAAGCCTGGTTCCTGTTGGTGAGACTTTGCAAGGTGGTTTAATCTCACTGAATTTTGTTTTCCTTCTTTGTAGGCGGTTGTGGAGATAAAGTGTGATGACATAATGCAGACTGGTGCAGAATCTTTGTTCTTTATGAATATCTGAAGGCTTAATCTCAGCTCTAACCTAGTCTTCCTTGAAAAACGTCCACTGTGCAGCCTCCTTGTCTTTTACACATATTCTTTGCTCATTGCATCTGTGCTCATTTCTTCAGGAGTGCTGAGACATTTGCTTTCTGGTGTTTTTCTAGACTATTCTTTTAGAAATTTCTCTTTTTGCCCACAAAATCCTATGCCTTTAGTTGTTAGGTTTTGGGTAATACAGTGGAGTTAACAGCTAGGAAATAAGATTTGCCTCTGTGGATTAAACTATGAAACTATCACATATTGGAGGTTGGTTGTACTTGCCTTATATGGTTATTGTGAAGACTAGAAGAGATAATGCAGGAAGCTGTTAGCATGAATGCCTAAATATGGCTGTGTGAGTAGTGATATTGATTATGTTGACAAGTCCTAAGAGTGCCAGGCAAAAATAGTAATGTATAAGCAGTAAGTATGTTGTGGATTTTTCCTAATAAAAATTAGAGTTGTTAACAACTTTAGCATAGAGATTGCAAATAGGGCTTTATTCCCCCCCTCATATGCTATCTAGGATATTGGTCTAAGAAGGACTCTGAAAGCTGCATCTTAGATCACTGGGAAAGTGCACCATGGAGAGCAATGTCAGTTGTGGGAGCAGGATGTGGTGATGAATGTCAATTATTTAGTTTTTTTTTTTCCAGGAGATTTCTTTCCTCCTTTCCTCTCCTCTCTTCTCCTTTCTTCCATATTCTCTCTCTCTCTCTCTCTCTCTCTCTCTCTCTCTCTCTCTCCTGGACTCATCTAAATAATTCCCACCTTCCAATGTAAAAAAATAAAATACCCTACGATGACACAAAATTAGAGAACAATATGATGAAAACCATACTTAAATTCTTCCAAGACAGTTACTGAAAAATTTAAGCCAAAAAATCATTACCAATTTTAGACTTTATTAGCCCATAAAAATTTGAAGTAAAATCAATGAGGGTAAAGTAATAATATTTCTTGAAAATAAAGAATAGCACCTGTTGAAAACCCTGACCAATCAAGATAATACTAGTGGTTCTCTAATTACAAGTTTTCTTCCTGCAATCAGTGTGACTTTTAATTATTGTAGGTCCATGCAGTCGAATGTTTCCAATGTTGCCAAGCCTCAAGGGACATATTTAGTTGAATCCTAAATTAGAAGCTTCTGTAAATTCTAGTTACACACCAGTTACAACTAATTTTATTTTAATGTGACAAAGATTACTAATGGTTCACTAGTATCTGTGAATGGACACTGGGCATAATAATTGCATGGATTTGTACAGTTTGTAGAGATTAAATAAGATGCTAAATGTAACAGTGAGGACATTGGCCAGCACACAGCACAAGCACAGAGAATGTAGTTATTATTAATTCATGCAATTTTAGAAATTCTAGTGAAATCCTACTAACTCTTTAAATTCATCTCTACCTTCTTATAATATTTCAACTACACTACTTGAATGTTTTTTCCTTTACGGCTCTGAATCATGTTTTAAAAAGCACATTGCCTTGGGAAGACTGACACTTCATTCCTTTAGATGTTTAGCATATTTATAAATGCCTGCAATGAGCCAGACAGCATGCAGTGTCCCATTGGGGGTAGGGAACCACTAAAATGAATGTCATGGTTCATAACCCTAAGGAACTATGAGTCATTCTGGGTGTGCGTGGCTGCCTGGCTTAGTCTGATAATTTCTGTGATCTGGCCCCAAACCACCTTTCCAAATGAATTTCCCATCGCAGTACATTATGCTCTGTCCCCACGGAACCACCATGTTTCCTAAGCAATCCTGTGCTTTCCTATTTCTATGTTGTGTACATTCTGTTTCCTCCAATTGAAAATATTTCCATTCTTATGGTTAGAAGAAACAGGTTAACTATAACCTCACCTATGAAATCTTTTGTTTATATCACAGTCTGTAAGAAGGCTTCCCTTTTTTACACAGCTACAGTAGTTTACCTTTCGGTGAATTAATGGCTGTGTGACTGATTAAGTAAACTTGTGTCTTACCATAGTCATAGGGCAAGGGTAAAAATATGCCTTAGGCATACTGGGTGAGTATGTAGAGTAAGGTGGTAAGAAGTTTTGAAGGCAAGCATCAGTGGATTGGCACTTCATTTATACATACCATAAACTATAATGTATACTGGGGGACAAGCTCTGGAATCAGGTTCTAGCCCCACCACTCTTCTGTATGACCTCAACCAGGTTATTCAGTTTTCTATCTGTAAAATGGAAATAACAAGACTATCTTCATCCTAGGATTCTGAGGATTAAATGAGACAATATATATTAAATACTTAACATGATAACTCCTTGGTATATGGTAGGAATGACTGTTAACTATTATCATTTTCTATTCTGTGAGCTTGTCATTTTCCATGTACTGGTAAAACCCTAGACTCACTGCTAGTTTTGAATCTAGTTCTTTGGATTCATCCTCCTTGGCAGATAAACAATTATAATCCCATGCAAATATAAAACTGGAGACCATCAAGAGACCATTTGGAGTATCAGGAAGTGTGGTTGTGCAAGTTATATGACTTTTTCAGATAATCCAGTTCTCCAATTGGCCACTTCTGTGTAGTCTCTACTCCACTCTTTCAAGTTTGCATCTATCACACTTGATGGTCATCTCCTCTTGTTAGCTGGCAATGGTTGAGACCAATTAAAATGCAATTAATAAGTGATAACTCCAGAATAGAATGATGTTGGCTTGTGTCAGAGGCATTCAGAGAGAAGCAGCTCAGCAGGCCTGTCATGTTGGCAGAATTAGCTGGAAAAACCACTTCAGTGTTCTTTGAAAACAACTGAAATGCTTTCCTCTGAGTGTCACCAATAAAGTACAAAAAGCATAACCAAAAGAGCATATTGATGCAGTGCTGTTTGCAGCAAATTTCCCTGATTAGGGACAAAACCTTCATTTATGTTTTATTTTATGTGAGTACATGTGTGTTTAAGTAATACATGCCAACCACTATAACAGGAAATTTGGATGGTGTAATTGGAAAAGAAAGTACAGATGAGAAGATTAGAGCATTATCTTTTGCAGCACTACAAAGGATGTGAAACAGCATTTGAGGTCAATCAGAGGTTCTGTGAAGTCATTTTACAGGAGGTACTTAAGCTACACCTCATTTGTGGTTTCACAGTTTCTAAGTGGACTGGTAGGTCAGATAGTGGTTGGGTGAATCCCTCACAAAAGATAACTGAAACATGTTTGAACTAAGGATGAAACATGGCAGGAAGAAACATCATGAGGGAGAGGAACTAGAGAAAGAAATATCATTTTTAAGTATCTTAGCTGGAGGTTAGCTATTTATGCAGGTTTCTTTGGATAGTCCCAGTTTATGCCCATGTTTAGGCTCCTTCTCTATTTAGCAACTATTTCCACTCTCTAAAGTGTCCTTGTTTATAGGTGCTAGGGTTGAACTAAAATGCTCAATTTCCTCCCATTGCCAAGATAAAGTAGCATGGACCAAAATCTGCCTTTGGCTGCTGAAATTCTGAGTTGTATGGTAGGGAAAAAGGAAAGGCAAGAGATTGCCTCCTGAAAACTCCAGGTACGTTTATTTGGTTACTTGGATAATAAAAGACCACACATGGAAGGCTGGCCAGATAATCAAGCATGTTTGTATCTAATGCAAATTTATCCTTTGGACGATTGATCCTCTGTTCCCCTGTGCTCTCCTGCTCCTGTGGAGCAGAAATGTTGCTCACTCTTCAAGGTGGTTAAAGTAAGAGAACACAAGCTAAATATTATGGTTTCTTCTAAGATGAAGAGTTTTTTCAAGGAGATGGTCAAGAGGGAGATAAGGTTAAAGAGTTGATTCTAGTCCAAGGGCTGGAACTTGTTGTCCTAGAAGGAAGTGATTTCTCCCTTTTCAGAAAGCATACTTCACCTGTGCAGTTCCCTTAGGTCCTTGCATATCTACCCAGGAGGGGCGAACTATCACCAGGAGAGAACTTATAGGTGTCTCCCTTTGGTGTCACACAGGGTAGCAATAATACGATTCTAAGACTACTAGCATTGCTCCTATTTAAAAATATTATTGAAGCATTCTGGTTTTTTTTTTTCAAGCCAAAGGTTATTACTTTTATTTAACATTGTACTAGAGGACTCAGCCATTGGTGTATAGCAAGAAAAAAAAGTTGCCAGTAATGAAAATAAACAGAACTGATTATTCAGAGGTGATATGAGAAATATACAAATAAAAGGCCCAATGTATACAGACATAATATGCACATGGACCAACTAAGAGAATTTAATAAGATTACTAGGTAAAGGATCAATTTTAAAAAGTCAATTGCAGTGCTATATAATGACAACCAATAACTACAAATTGTTAATTTTAAGTAGAATATGTTTTAAAATAAACAAAGTATAGTACCAGGGAATCAATTTAAATAAAAGATGTCAAAGTCCTTTGTGTAGTAATTTTACTGAAATGTTATTTTACACTATTACTGCAAAGAAGAGCTAAGTAAATGGAGGCATGGCATGTTTCTCGATATGGTGACCAGGTCTCCCATAGTTGATCTGTTAAAATATCAATTGAATTCTTTATGAAATGTCTACAGTATAGATGGAAGAGAAAATAACAGCCAGGAATATTCTGAAAAGAGAAAAATATGGAGGAACTTTAACTTCCAGCTACCCAGAGCATTATAAAGCTTGATATTAGCTATATATTTGGGTACATAAAGAGATCAGAAATAGACCCACTCATTTACAGAATCCTGGTACACACAGACCTTGCACTGTGCATCAAAGGGGAAAATGGCCATCAATGCTGTTGGGCCAATGGGTTGTCTCGGTGCAAACAAGGAGAACAGGAACTCTGCCTAATATTCTGAACAAGTCTATTTCAGGTAATTAACAGTTTAGAAGTAAAAATAAGTCTAAACTTTCAAAATAGAACATAGGATAAAATATCACATGGTAGGGATGTACTTCTAAACAATTCATACAACACTTAAACCACAGATTAAAAAGTAATAAATTTGCTCACATCAACAGAAGATTATGTGTTTTATCAGAAGACAGAAGAAAAAACTAAGTGAGAAATGGGCATAATACAGAAAAAGATAAATCATAGAAGGCATTTAAATTCTTATAAGCATATGAGGAAAATATTCAACCTAATTAGTAATCAGGAAAATGCAAATCAAAATGGCGATGAATCAACATCTTATACCCCTCAGACTGACAATGTTGGACCGTAGTAATAATCAGTGAAAATGCGACACATAGTTCTTGTGGAGTATAAATCATATATCCACTTTGGGAAATTATTTGGCATTATTTTTATTTTATTGTACATATTTGTGGAATACAGTATTCTAATTTGATATGTATGTACAATGTGTACTGAACAAAATAGGGTAATTGACATTTCCATCTCTTTATCTTTACTTTACCTTTGGAGCCCTTGAGCTCCTATTTTCTAGTTATTCATAAAATATATATTAGGCTATTGTGAATTATGCCGTACTATATAGAGCACTAGAAGTTATTACTTTTATCTAACTGTGTTTTGATATCCATTATCCATCCTCCTTCTATCTAATCACTATTCTACATGCAGGTGGAATAATTTTTTAAATGTGAAGAAAAGCACATTCGATTACCTAGAAATCTCATTCATAGATTGGTATTGTAGATAAGTTCTTGCTCATGTGCATAATGTATAAGAATATTCATGTTTACTCAAATGTCCAGCTAAATGTCCATTGAAAGGAGAATTGATCAATAAGTAGCATACTCTACAATAGTGAAGATGACTGAATACAACTAAATGCTTCAACATGGATAAAAATTGAAAACAATGTGAAGAAAGCAAATCATAAAGGAATACTCAGAGTATAACTCCACTTCAGTAAAGTTCAGATACACAAAATGAGTAATTTATACTTTTGAGCTACATAAATAGATAATAAAACTATTTCTAAAAGCCATAGTTTTGGGTGGAAGAAGGGAAATAAAAGTTGAGGGGGAAGGATTCAACTGCTTTACTAGAATTAGCAATTGTCTATTTTTTTAATGCTGGTTTGGGGCACATGAATATTCACTTTGTTATTCTTTATATCTTAGCTGTTCACTAGACCTGGTTTTTTGAATATATGAAATATTTCATGAAAAATAAATTTTTAAAAAGTTTCCAGCTAGCCACAGACTCCCATCAGCTGATTCATGCTGTTCAATTATTTCCTTATTTACAGCTGGATTTATACTTTTACCTTTGGCTCATCCCTGAACAAATTTACAGAACATGGTCTAGTGATCAGATTAGCAGCTTTCTGTACTGTATTAGCCAATCCCAACCTCAGCATATGCATAATACAATTTTAATGACCCAGAACAACATATTTAGTTATCTAATATAGGCAGTTTCCCCATTAGCAATTTCATTGGAAATCCCCCAGTATGTAATTTCTATTAGTGACTTTATTATGAAATTCTATTGCTGCCTGCTGGGGGCTGTACCAGAAACCTGATTTGATGATCCCAACAAATGTTACTTCCTCAGTGAAGCCTTTGCTAATGCCTGAAGGCAGATTTTGTTATCTCCTTCTGCTCATCCCAATAGCATTTCCTTGTTTGCAAAATGGAGAGTAGTGACATCTACCTTCCAGCTTACTATGAGTGATAAACGCAATCATGCATTTAGAGCTCACGGTAAGCACTCACAAATATCAGCCACGTCTGTATTTTATTTATGTTATTATTATTATCATCATCATCATCATCCATACTGTATTAGAATTCCTGTCACAGTGTGATATGCATCAGCTAATTGTCTCTATCACAGTCTCCCTCTATATTTTGTAAACTTGAGGATGGGAAGTGTGTCTTATTTGTCTATGTGTCCCAGGTGCCTACTACGGTTCCTATTGTATAGTAGACACTCAATAAACATTTCCTGAATTTAGTTTAAAGAGAATTGTTTTAATGGTTTTATATTTTGGATTTTCAAATTTCTTCCAGGTTCTAGTCCCTTGAAAGCTCCTAAAATTTTTGTCCTACTCTGTCCCTCTGTTGCTCTTATCCCTTGTTGGATACAATCAGAGACTTAGTGATGTCAAAAGACAAAGTTACAATTTCAATATCTTAATTGGCTCTATTTGCAATTCTTGAATCAGGCAATTCTTTTTCCATAGAGTCAAATAAGTGTTTCAATGAGGTGAACAGAGGAGGTTGATTTAATAGACAGAAGAGGACTGAAGAGAGCAGAAACAAAACACAAAGAGTGGTTTGGTCATTTAAAAGTGACTTTCTTTGCAAGGAGGGAACAGGGAGGCAGAATGATAAAAAAATAACTGATGGGTTAACAGTAGGTTACTTTTGTTTTTGTAAGGATTGCAACAAAGGGACCTTTATTGTCATGCTAGCTAAAACTGGCCTATTTGGGAAATTGAACTTCTCTCTCTTGATTTCTTGAAAGGTCAGAGAACAAGTTCAATTTCAGTTTGGTGGCGTGGAACTTTAGTATTAGTGACTCCATTTGGGGTTTTGGTCTGGTTTTGGAAGGCTAGTGTAGGAGCTTAGTCAAAATTAATGACCTCTTTTAATTTTTATTTAACATTGAGATTATGGCAGGATACTCAGACATACTCCCAGAGGAAAGAGAGAAATGGCTACCCTTGATTGGGCAGTTTGCAATTCTGGATGAAAACTTTTGCTCTTGATTATCATCTCCTTAGTCAGAAAACACAATACCTAAACATGAACAAAATTTGATTTTCCCAATGTAGATTTTGTAATCTACAGTTACAAAATCACTGACTGTAGATTTTGCTCTTCCATGTGTATCAACCTGAGAAATAAATGATAGCTGATACATGATGTATGGTGAGGTTTGGGCCAGAGAATAGGAAATAGATCCATGCTTCTCAATAGTTTACACTCTAATTTTGATTTGTTACTGATTGTAGTTATGTAGTTATAAAAGTGTTTAAGAATTTTCTTGTGTGAGAGGCAAGAGAGTGTGATGTGATATGTAATACAGTATGATCAGTATGAAACTTTATTGGTAAGTAGATTGATTACTATGTATATAAAAAGTATTTGGTTGGAATGTTTTTAAAGATTAATTATGTAGTTATATACTTGGAAATAATTTGTGTTTTATTATTGGAACTAGAAAATAATAAATTACTGGATTTGGGGGAATAGATTTTATATAGTCACCTATATTAAGGCTCTATCAAAATAGAGAGGTACAGAATTACATGCAAATAAAATCACCAAAGCCCAGAAGAATGTGATCTTCTTAGCTGGCACTAGGAGCAGAGTTTGGGATAGAGTGCAGTAATGGTTGGAGAAGATGGTAAAATATAAAATGGAGAAGAACTATTTTGTGGTGGATAAAAAGAATGTACCAAGCCCCTCTACATTACCAGGGAGTCCCAAGTTTCCAAGACCATCTTTAGAGTTTCCAGAGCCAGCTAAGTCCTTGTTGGAGGATAGTGGGGTGAAGTCTTCATAATCAACATAGAGCATGGTGCTTCTCTCCATGCAATAACAAATCCCCTGTGAGCACTTGGAACCACTGCTGGCCATGGAGGTATTTGGCTACTTGGCTAGGGATGCCCTGGCATAGTCCATGAGGGACCCCCTTACAGCTCACAGAACCACAACCCAACATCCAGAGAGGCCAAGGTAAAGACTGGGTGAATAGACTATGGTGACTGAGCTCCAAGCAATTTTTGAAGACAGAGAATGATCCAGACAGGGAAAAAATAGATCCATAAGTCTGTACCCCAACATGGAACCAAATGGATCAGTCGTGGTCTCCTTACCCAGAGCCAATCAGAGAACAGCTGTGGGGGCTTGGATGTTTGCCATGTCCTTAACATTGGTGGATTTTAAAACTGGAAGTATGTGAAAGAAGTTTCTGCATCTGAAACACCTCATCAGGAAAGGCTTTTAGTCTTTTCATACTTGTTTTTGATTTTGCTTGTATTGTCTTCTGTGTTGATTGGTTTCCTGTCACTACTTGTTAGTTCCTACTTTTATCTAATTTTATGCATTTTAAAAATTCATGAATTAAATTTTTCTCTTTTCTTTCATTTTTATTTCCTCCCCTTTCTTTTTCATCCAGTTTTTTCTCCTTTCTTTTTTTCTTCACATTCTTAAAATGTTTTTGTTCCTTTTTCCTTCAATTATTTTCTCTCCATGTTTTATAGAGCTTAATATTTATTTTGCTTTTTCTATTACTAACTTTTCAAGATAGTCTTTAAATTGCTCCCTATTTCTTCTCTCTGGTTAATCAGGTCATAGAGAAAATTTTCAATAAGTTTTTATTGCATGCTGATATATCTCTTGCTTTTAAACTCTAGAGGTTACTAATGGTTGTTGACTCCTCTCAAAGTAGTGTCAGGAATTGAATATAGCACTTTGAGCATAAAACTTTTTAACACATTGAGTGGGTGATTTGAGCCTGAGGTAAACCCTACACTGGGGCACAACATAAAGAGAGAGCAGCTCATTAAAAAGACGCTCACACAATAGTGGTAGAGATATCCATCCTAACAGAAGGACACATTCAAGCATGCAAACACAGATACCATGGCAAAATGTACTAAGATGCCTCCAAAAGTTCAAAGCTCCCCAACAACTGAATCAATAATAGTAAAGTGAAAGAAATGCCAAAGAATTAAAAAAAAATTGAGTGTTAAAATGATCACTTAATTAAAAGAAGAATTAAAAAGGAACCAAGGAAGACAATGCAGGATATGAAAGTCCATTTTGATGAAGGCAGAGATTCTGAAAAGGAACCAAACAGAGATCTTGGGAATGCACACCATAAGTCAAATACAAAACCCAGTTCAATGTTTCTCCAAGAGACTAGGTCAAGTGAAAAAAAAAGTGAGGTTTTGGAGATATGGTAGATGAATTAGAGTTCAGACAGTAATAAAGAAAAAGTAAGAAACGAAGAATAGAATACACAACAGCTCTGGGACAACATTAAAAGACTAACTTTAAGACTTAGATCTCAAGGAAGGAATGGAGATACATATAATGACAAACTGAATAAGAAAACGTATTCAGTAAAATAACAGGAATTCATAAAAGCAAACCTAGTGGAATAACCGATTTCTTAGCAGAATCTGAAGGTCGAGATGGCATGTAATAATGTATTTCAAGTCCCAAAAGAAAAATAACTGCCTACCTATATTACAATATTCAACAAAACCATCAGTGAGAATTGAAAAAGAAATAAAAAACCTTTTAAGATAAGCATAAGCTAAAGGAATTCATGACTAAAAAACTGAAATTGTTGAAGATAGTTGAAGAAATCCCATGCACAGAAAAAGATAAACAACCAAGAGAGCCTGAGAACAAATAAATCTCATTAGAAGAGTAAATAAGCAAATGAGAATTGGGAATGAATCCAACATTAGAAATAAAATAAAATGACAGGAATTAATAGATATTTCTCTACAATAACACTGAATGTAAATATTTTAATTCTTTAATTAAAAGACACAGACTGACAGATTGGATTAAAAAGAAGATGCAAATGACCTAAATGTATATTGTCTACAAGAAACATACCTTAATAGTAAAGATATTCACAGACTGAAAATGAAAGGATGGAAAATTATATTTCATGCAAATAGAATCTGAAAGGAAGCTGGAATAGCTATTCTCATAACTGAGGAAGCAGACTTCAAGTCAAAATTAGAAGAGACAAAGATGGTCACTACATATTGGTAAAAGCAACAATATGACAAGAAAATATAATAATTGTAAATATTTATGCCTTAATAATTGGTTATACAATTTCATAAAACAAACACTACCTGACATGGAAGGACAGACAAATTCCAATACAATAATAGTGGTGACTTTAATACATCATTCTTACTATTAGGTAGGTCATTCAGATATAATCATAAAGATTCTACAGAGATAAACTATATTATAGATCAAATGGACTTAACATCTCCAGAATATTTTATCCAACAACAGCTGAATTCACCTTCTTTTCAGCTGTTCATGGAATTTTCTCCAACATAGACCACATATTAGATCACAAAACATATCTTAGCAAATACATAAAAGAGGGAGAATTCCTTGTATCTTATGTGATCATAATGTAATGAAATTAGAAATGTACAGCAAGAAAAATACAGAAACACATGAAGATTTAACAATATACTTTTTTTTTGAATGTGTGGTGCTGGGGATTGAACTCAGGGCCTCATGCATGCTAAGCAAGCACTAGCACAGAGTAACATCCCCAGCTCTGAATAATATACTTTGGAATGATGAATGGAAATCAGGAAAGAAATTTCAAGCCATTTCATAATCCGTGGGATATAAAAAAGGTAGTTCAAAGAAGTTTATAGCTTGTGAGTGCCCACATAAAAGAAAAATCAAAAGATATCAAATAAACAACTTAATGTCACATCTCAAGGGCTTAGAAAAAAAAGAGCAAAACAGTAGAAGGAGATAAATGATAAACATTAGAACTAAAATCAATGAAATTGGGAATAAAATAATAATATAAAATATCAATTAAGCATAGAGTTGATTCTTTGAAAAGATACACAAGATTTATAAATCCTTAGACAAACAACCAAAATAAAGAGAGAAGAGATAAATAAAATCAGAATTGAAAAAAGAAGCATTATTATGGATACCACTGAAATCCAGAGGATCATTAAGCTCTATTTCCAAAATTATATTCCAATAAATAGGAAAATGTAGAAGAAATGGATAAATTTCTGGACTTATACAACTTACTAAATTTGCACCAAGAGTTAATAGAAACTTAAAAAAAGACCTATAGCAAACAATGGGGTTGAAGCAAAAATAGAAACCTCCTAACAAAGAAATGCTCAAGACTAGATGGATTATCAGCTTAATTTTATCAACTCTTTAAAGAAGAATCAATACCATTTCTCCTCAAATTATTCCATGAAATACAAAGGGAAGGAATGGTTCCAAACACATTCTGCAAAGCCAGTAGCACCCTAATGCCAAAACCAGGAAGGGACCCATCAAGGAAAGTAATTTGAAATCAGTATAATTGATGAACATAAATAAAAAATCCTTTATAAAATACTTACACACTGTATTCAACAACATATTAAAAAGATCACAGAGCATGCTAAAATTGATTTCATTCTAGGGGTACAAGGATGGTTCAACTTATGCAAATCAATAAATATACCACAATAAATATATGTGTATATCAATATATACACTACTTAGAATCAAGAACAAAAATTATATAATCATCTCAATAGATGCAGAAAATGCCTTTGACAAATCCCAACAGCCCTTCATGATAAAAACCCCAAAGAAACGAGGTATAGAAGGAACTTACCTCAACATAATAAAGGCTGTATGTGCCAAACCCAAAGGCAATATCATTTTGAAGGGGAAAAACTGAAAGCATTTTTTTTTTTTTAGAATCAAGAACAAAATAAAGATATCCACTTTCATCAGTTTATTCAATATAGTACTTGAAATTTTAACCAGAGCAATTAGACAGGAAAAAGAAATAAAAGGGATACAAAGAGGAAAGAAAGATATTAAGTTATCCCTATTTGCAAATGATATCATCCTATACTTAGCAGATCCTAAAGGCTCTACCAGAAGACTTCTAAATTTGACAAATAGAGCAAAGTAGCAGGATACAAAATTAACATACAAAATCAATAGCTTTTCTATACACAAATAATGAACCTGCCGAAAAAGAAATCAGGAAAAACAAATCTATTCACAATAGCTTCAATAAGTAAATAGATAAATAAACAAATAAGTAAAAATACCTAGGAATAAATCTTCCATTCAACAACTTAGCAAGGCCAACCTTCTTAGCTTCCAAGAACAGACAAAATCAGGCACATTCAGAGTGTTATGGACATATATACTATCTAGGAAAAAATCTAAGCAATGAGGTGAAAGATTTGTACAAGGAAATTAACAAAATGCTGAAAAAAGAAATTGAAGAATACACTAGAAGATGGAAACCCTTCCCATATTCATAGATGAGCAGAATGAATATTCTTAAAAGCAGTCTATAGAGTCAATGTGATTTTGATCAAAATACCAATAACTTTCATTACAGAACTAGAAAAACAATTCTAAAATTTATGTGGAAGAGAAAAAGACCTAGAATAGCCAAATCACTCCTGAGAAAATAGAAATGTTGGCAGCATCACAATACCTGTTTTCAAATTATACTACAGAGCCATAGTAATAAAACCAGCATTGTACTGCCATAAAAACAGATATGTAGACCAATGAAACAGATAAGAAGACATGGAGACAAACCCACATCTGATTCATGATAAAAGTGAAAAACTTATGTTAGAGAAAAGATTCCTTAACAAATGTTGATGGGAAAACTGGGTATTCATCTGTAGAAGAATGAAACCAGATTCCTATCTTCCTTTATAAAAGTCCACTCAAAATGGATCAACAGACCTAGGTATAGAGGAAAAAACAGAGGAAATACTTTAACATATAGTCACAGGCAATGACTTTCTGAATGGGACACCTATTGCTTAGGAAATAATACCGAGTATTGATAGATGGGTGGCATCAATTAAAAAGCTGATGCACAGCAGCAAAGAAAATAGTCACAAGAAGAGACAGAGTACAGAATGGGAAAAAATCTTTGCCAGCTACTCTTCCAACAGAGGGTTAATATCCAGAATATACAAATAACTAAAAAATTCAACATCAAAAAACAACAACAAAAAAACCCACCAAAAAACCCACTCAATAAATGGGTAAATGAACTAAATAGTCACACTTCAAACGAAGCACAAATTACCAATAATTACATAAAAAGTGTTGAACATCTGTAGCCATCAGGGAAATGCAGGTCAAAACCGCAATGAAGTTCCATCTAACTCTAGTCAGAATGGTAATTATCAAGAATACAAATATTAATCAGGAGTGTGAAGAGAGAGCCTACAGAATGGGAGAAAAATCTTTGCCACCCACACCTCAGATAAGGCATTAATTTCCAGAATATACAAAGAACTCAAAAAGCTTATCATCCAAAAACAAAACAAAACAAATAATCCAATCAATGAATGGGCAAAAAAACTAAACAGACACTTTTCAAAAGAAGAAATATGAATGCTCAATAAATACATGTTCAGAATCTCTAGCAATTAGAGAAATGCAAATTAAAACTAAATTGAGATTTCACTTCACTTGAGTCAGAATGGCAGTTATCAAGAATACAAGTAACAATAAATGTTGGTGAGGATGTGAGGAAAAGTCCTACATTGCTGGTGGGACTGCAAATTGGTGCAACCACTCTGGAAAGCACTATGAAGATTCTTCAAAAAACTAGAATGGAACATTCTAGTTACATCCTTTCTCAGTATATATCCAAAGGAGTTAAAAATCAGCATATTACAGTGACATAGCCACATCAATATTTATTGCAGCTCAATTCACAATAGCCATACTCTGTAACCAACCTAGGTGTCCATCAACAGATGATGGATAAAGAACATGTGATATATATACACAATGGAACATTACTCAACCATAAGAAAGAATGACTTTGTGATTTTTTTTCTGGTAAATGAATGGATCTGAGGACTATCATGCTAAGTGAAATAATCAATCCCAGAAAACAAGAGGTCAAATGTTCTCTCTGATATGTTGGTGCTAAAACACAAGGGGTTGGAGAGGAGAGGAATAGAAGTTCAGTGGATTAGACAGAGGGGAATAAAGGTAAGGGAAGGAGTTTGGGAATAGAGAAAATAGTGGAATGAATCTGACATAACTTTCCTATGTACATATATGAATACACCACAGAGAATCTCCACATCATGTACATCCATAAGACTGAGATCCTAAAATGCATAAGATATGCTCCATGTTTGTATAAGTATTGACTCTACTGTCATGTATAACTAAAAAGAACAAATAAAAAACAAATAAAAAAGAGAATACAGGGCTGGGGTTGTGGCTCAGAGGTAAAGTGCTCACCTAGCATGCAAGAGGCACTGGGTTTGATTCTCAGCACCATGTAATAATAAAATAAAGATATTGTGTCCACCTATAACTAAAAATAAATATTTTTTTTAAAGGGAATACAAATAACAATAAACACTGGTGAAAATGTGGGGGAAAAGAAATTCTAATATATTTTTGATGGGAATATAAATTAGTACAGCCACTGTGGAAAACAGTATGGAGGGTCCTTCAAAAGATAAATAAAATAAAATAAAAAAGGAATACCATATAATTCAGATATACCACTCCTTGGTATTTTCAAAACAAGATCAGCATATTTTAGAGATACATGCATTCCCATGTTTATAGCCACACATTTCACAATAGCCAAGTTATGGAATCAGCCTAGGGGTCCTTCAACAGAAGAATAGGTAAAGAAAATGTTGCTGAGAGCCATAGCCAAGTAGGAATGATGCATGGCATTTTGGGTTGAAAGGTGACCCCAGCAAGCCATTGAGATGATAATGATTATGTTAAGATGTGCATTCAATTGGAGATTAGACCCCTGCTGTCTACCTAGGCCTGCTACAACTCCCGGAGAGTTCCCATTGGTTGGGGAAGTGCCTGTTGGTGAGTGCGTGGTTGGGGGAGAATTCCCGGGGAGCATGTGTGGAGTGTGCTGGTGGAGTTCAGAAATAAAGTTTGTTCCTGCTTGAGTGGCTTGTGATTTTGTGCCCAGCCAGACTGTGGCAAAATGTGGTAGGTATACACAATGGAGTTTTATTCAGCCATAAAGAAGAATGAAAGTATATCATATGCTGGAAAAATGGATGGAACTGAAGAGCATCAAGTTAAGTGAAATAAGCCAGGCACAGCAAGGACAATGTCATATATTTTCTTTCATTTGTAGGGGGGGAGGGAAAAAGGGAGGGAGGGAAAGGAAGGAGGAGAGAAAGAGAGAAAGAGAAAAGAAGGAAGGAAGAAGAGGGTGTTTAAAAACAGAAAGGAGCCTATGAGAGAAGAGGAAGGGAACCAGGGGAGGAAGAGGGAATAGTATGGTAAGTGTTGGGAAGCTGAAATTGGTCAAATTATGTTATGCACATATACTAATGTGCCATGATGAAACTCATTATTCTGTACAATTAACTTGCACTAAAAAAAGGGATGTACCAAGCATTCACCTTTAAAAGTCCAAAACTACTACTCTTACCAGTCATTTTGCTCACTGGAGTGGTCATGGTCATGTTATTAAACCAAGGTTTAAAACCCCAGACCCTGGGCACTGTCACCATTGAGGTGGGGAAGGAAACCCTAGCAGTAGAGTGTGGGGTCCCACACAGCAGAAAGAGTATGACTTGAGAGTCAGGAAGTGCTTTAAGTTCAAGCTCTGCCACTCATAGCACATGAAATCTTGCCTAAGTGACTTAATATTTTTTGACTGATTTTTTATTTTTTAATGAAATGGTATGGAAATAGTGTTTTTTTTTTTTAGCTTGTTTTATTTTATTTTTGGTTTTGATACTGGGGTTAAACCCAGGAGCACTTTACCACTAAACTACATCCCCTACATCCCTAGCACTTTTCATTTGTTATTTTAAGACAGGACCTCACTAAATCCTTGAGTCTGGCCCTCCCTGAACTTGTGATCCTCCTGCATCAGCCTGCTGAGTTGCTGGGATTATAGGCATGCAACATGCCTGGATATCATATCTTAATGAAGAACTAGAGGTTATTTATCAGATGCTGGTACATTGCAGATGCTCCCAATTCTCTTTTACTAATGAACATTTACTGAGTGTTCCTGCACTTAGGCCCTATGCTGGAATTTGGGAAAGAAAGATAAAACAGACACTTTCTTTCTTTTTTTTTTGTCACAGAAGATGCTACCTGGCTGAGAATTTAGTCAATGAAACAAATGTGGGAAACATTTTATAAAGAGGAATAGAAGAAAGTGCTAGATGATTTCTGGTGTTCATCATCTCTTCTTTCTTACAAATAAGAATCCCAAATTTTTATTGAAAACATTGTGCTTTGGTTTAATTACTATTCTCCTAAGTCCATTTTACGGCTCGATATGGCCTTGCAATTAATTTATAGCCAATGTAAAAAAAATAAGCACAAGTTCTATGTGTAATATTGGGATGTTTTCTAATTGTAGAGGAGTGCTTCTTTTTTTTAAATTTTTGTACAGGGATTGAACTCAGGGGTACTCAACCACTGAGCAACATCCCTGCCCTATTTTGTATCTTATTTAGAGACAGAGTCTCACTGAGTTGCTTAGCTTAGTTGCTTTTGCTGACGCTGGCTTTGAACATGCAATCCTCCTGCCTCCGCCTCCTGAGCTGCTGGGATTACAGGTGTGAGCCACCATGCAGGGCTGAAGGGTGCTTCTTTATTGCCTCTTTTTCTTTTTCTGGTATCTGGAGTGTGGACAGGATAACTGCAGCTTGAGCATCCTTCTTCAACATCTTCAACCTGAGGTGGAAGTCTTGCAGGGAAAGTCACTACCAAATTGAGGTCCTTGGTGACCGTGAGGCCAGCCTCTAGCTTGGGCTACTTATCTTCAAATTTCATTTGTATGAGAGAACAATAAGCCTATCTTTTTGTTGAAGTCATGGTTCTTCAGAATTGTCTGAAATTTTCAGCCTACCCTAATTGAATTAATGTAACAGGATGCAGTGAGGGATACAAAGTAGGGACTGGAGACCTTTGAATTAGGGGAACAGAAAGGATTCTTAGAGGATGAGCTAAGGGGAGGATGAGCTGAGGGGCCTGCCACCTAGTGTGGTGCTCCATTAGGAGTTTGCACTGTAGTTACAGACACAGTGTGCAATGCCTAGACAAGTTTATTAGAAAGAGGGTTTGAGAGCTCTTACATAAATTGGTCTGCCATTTCCTAAATAAGAGAGCTTTTCACTGACAGGCTGAAACAGCTGGACTGGTATTTTGTAATTTACTCAGGGGTGTGTGTGTGTGTGTGTGTGTGTGTGTTGAGAGAGAGAATACTTCAGAAATACTAATTAATGTTTTTCTCCTTATTCTCCCTTTTACTTCTTGATCCTTCTCCCACATTTGACCAGTTAGACTTTTATCAGTGTTCGCTGCCCCAGAAGAAAACATAGCCATATAGAAAAGAGAAAAAAGAGATCCCTAAACTGCTAACAAAGACGGGACAGGCATTCTCTCACCAGGGACAGATGTCAGAGAAGCACCTCTGATGAGTCCCTGAGAGAGAAGTGCTGTGTGTCCTGCGCCCTGGATCCAGTCCCAGGCCACTACTGATGGGGCCACTGAGATCTGAAGCAAGGTGTCTCTGTTCTTTCCCAGGTAGAGCCTGGGTAGCTGACGGGCTCCAGAAGAGAAGTGAGTTTGTGGTGTCTAGGCAGGCAGCACCTTAGGTACTCAGAATGCCCCTGAATTCCAGTGTGGCATGAAAGCTGCAACACAATCCCAGGGTGTCCAGCAGTGTCCTAGAAACAGCAGAGAAAGAGAGCTACTACTCCCCCGATTTTATTGGAGTAAGAGAAATGACTCAGCAGTGACCAGCGAGGGTATTTCTGTGGGTGTCAGCATGAAAAGATGACAGTGCACACTTGGCGCCCACCTCCCAACACCATGGCACTGTGTACACCTTCAGGGTTTAGGTGTGACAACCCTACCATAGAAAAGGGCTGATTTCCACACTAGCAGTCTGCTAAAGAGCAGCTTAGTTTAGTTGTTGGGGGAAGAAAAGAGATGGCTCTTACAGACCTGAGTGTGGGAACAGAGATCAGGATCTGCTGCTGGTTCTTTTATTCATTTATTCATTCTTCCAACAATAATTTGTTGAGCACTAATGAAGTGACTGATACTGTTTCTAGGTTTGGAATACTAGAATACACAAGACAGATGAAATGCCTGCCATGGCATATAGTTTAAGTGAAGTTAGGAACATAGAAATGAACAGAAAATACATTAATGTTATTATATTATTAGATCGGGTACTGTTAAGGACTAGGTAGAAAGATAAAGCAGGGTCAGGAATACCTTACCCACACTGGGAGATGAATATATAGAAACTAATTATGAATCTGAATGGAACCCCTTGCTGTTATTACCTGTCTCGTGTGGTGTTGCATCAATCTTATGTAACTGAGGAGAGCACACAATCATTGATCATTCTCAAGGTGGAGATGCCAGAAACGATGATGGAGCACTTAAACTGTGACTGTGCCTTCCAAAGATCAAGGCCAATCTGGAAGCAAGATCCAGGTTTTGGATAAACCCCAGGACTGAAGCTGAGCTTCAGTGAAAGCCTCGTGTATTTCTTCTTTTAACCCTTTCATATGCCCCACTGGGTAAATACCTGTATTCATTTTGATAAATGACAGCATTGATCCTCAGAGAGGTTAATCCACTGGACCAAGGTTGTGTCAGGATTCAGACCTAAAATTATGAATCCAAGGATCTCACCCTGCACTAAACAAAGTGAAGCTTTCTGTCCGTCTCCATGGGTTGCACTTCTGCACTCTCTTGCTTTGCAGCCAATTGAGGATTCTCAAGCAATTGCACAGGCCCAGGAAATCCTCTGCAACCCTAGGAGGACCCTCCTTTGCCTACAGTCCACTGTCATTCAGGATGGAGAGTAGAGTGGGGGAAGGGGACTAAAATGTTTGACAGGCCTCAGAGGTCTCGGTTACCCTGAAGCAAGCTCCTGTGAATATATTCAGCTATAATCAATTTACAACACAGGCTGTCGCCCTAGAGAATTGAAAGAAACCTTGAGGATCATCCAATATACTCATCTTTGTAATCTATGAATTTTCTGAAGACAATCTCTGATATGAAGACATTTTTCTTCCTACTGTCTCATGTTCTAATGGAGAAGTTCTAACCTGACTGGGCAAAAAGGTCTTTCAGTTCTCGAGGTAAGCAAAGGGTAAATGACCAGATACCAAAGATGAGCAATAGCTGAAAGGAACAACTAAGGACAAAACTCAAGGATCTTTACCCCAATTCCAGTGTGTCATGAATGTCATGAAAAGAAAATTAGAATCAATTATTGCAAAGTGGGGGCCATGAACCTGAAATTCGTGGTTTTCTTCCATATAGATATCAACAGTTGGGCAAAGTTATTGACAATTTACTCAAAGAAAAAGCATTAATAAAAGAATTCAACCTGAAAAATGTGCCATTTTATGGGTAGTACACGTGGGTTCACCTGTATGAATTTACTGTGCTTATTTAATATCCCCTTTAAGATGAAAAATGATGCCTGCCCAGAGTTAATAGCATCTTTCAATGCTGAGAAAGTGCTCTTGTGGATTGAATGGCAGTTGCTCCTTCCTCAGATGGAGATTGAAAACTTCATCTCGAGCGTCTTGCACTGGTGATGGCGTCCCATGCAAACATCAGCAGCAGAATGCCCACTAACGAACAGTGCGTTACCATAGGTACCTTGACTTTGTGGGCTCATCAGTCAAGGATGTCCTACTTCAGAAAGCCTCATCAGTCATCATTGAGCTGATAGAAAGGGAACTGCTAACTAATTCACACTTCAGTTTACAGGTCGGTTTTCTGACACTGTCTATCAGATGGCATATTTTGCATTTTTCATCTGTATCTTACTGTTGTACCTCCTTGAGTCTGAAAATCTTAACCATCAAGACAAATGATAGATGTGTGTAGACACTGGTTTTGAAATTACTTAGAGTTCCCTTAGAGATTTGGAAAATGCCGGAGAACATGCGAGGTGATACTCCAGGAAATATGGGAACACAATGTACAGGTAGTGATCTTTCCTGAGGATCAGATTCCCTGTCTATAAACTCTGAAAGTATCTTTTAGGCCTACTATTTTGTAAATCTAAAATCTCTCTCTTACTTTTAGGAAGAGATTCTTAGAAAATTCTTCCTATTCAGGCGCATATCATTTTCTTATTTTTACAGAAGATAGTTTGAGCTGGTTATGGTGTGGGGAGAAAAAAATGACAGTGGATCATTTCCTAAGTGGGACTTAGGAAGCAGATTGTAGGAGAGAGGGGAGAATGGAGAGTGGACATGATCAGTGAATATATAGAAATGACAGTGACACCCACCAATCTTACAATTAACACCTGTTCACAAAAAAGAGCAGGTAAAAACTACATTTCCACTGCTCTAAGGAAAGGAATTCAAATACATATATTCTCAAAAGTAATAAATATTACACAGCTTCAATAAAAAGAACTGTACATCACTGAGTAAATCATTTATTTTTATCTGAATTCATTCATTTATAAAATGAAAGCACTTATTTAACGTTTTTTTCCCCTTAGTCCTAAAATTTAAGGTCTTATAGACTACTGGGATTTTAAAAAAATGTAATGTTATAAAACTAAAACAACAAAAACATATAATTATTGTTTTGAGTTCTTTCAAATAAGGTCAGATTTCTTTAAATAGAAAAAGAACCCGTGGGGCTCTTTTGTTGGGGAGCGTGAATGGAAAACTGGGTAAAACAATACTTTATAAAATGGTATCCATAGACTCCTGAGAGGCCCTAAATGCATTCCTAAGGCTCGCAAGTTCCTAAGTCTGCACGAAACCATACAGAATGAAGGAGTTCAGAACATGCCACCTCGAATATTCCACTCTGGCATATGGACTATTTTAAGTTAAAAACACTTGGTAATCAACAGATGCAGAAGGACACTCTGAACTTCCTTTTTCTTCTCAAAAGAAAAAGATGAAACTCCCATGAGAAAGATGCCATCTCTAAGAAAGAAACATTCTCATAACCAAGGGTGGAAAATAGAGGCCAAGAGAAGTCTGTACACACCACGCTTGGCAGATGAACCCTATCTTCCTAGTTATTTCTTCACATTAATTCTCGAGCTTGAGTCCCTTTGCCCTGTTGTGTTTTCCGCATTTTCAGCTTTTGTCTAACTCACTATAGCAGCTTTCAACTTTGCTTCCTTGGGGCTCATTTTTCTTGTGAAGACTCTCATGGACATGTAAAAAAATTGAAATTTGGTTTGCTTTTCTTTTGTTAGCTTAATTCTTAGGGCTAGTAAGAAATTCAAAGAGGATAGAAGAGAAACACTGCCTTTCCTGCAAGGACCTAGAATTGGAAGTGGATGAATGAGAGGTAGAGTTGGGAAGCAAGTAGGAAGTTGTCAGTGTACTGATCAGAGGAATTTTTTTTTTTTTTTTGGTACCAGGGAGCGAACTCAGGGGCACAGAACCACTGAGCCATGCCCCCAGTGTTCTTTTATATTTTATTTAGAGACAGGGTCTCACTGAGTTGCTTAGAGCCTCACTTTTGCTGAGGCTGCTTTGAACTGATGATGATCCTCCTACCTCAGCCTTCCCAGCCACTGGGATTACAGGCATGCACCACCATGCCTGGTCTGATCAGAGTTTCGACGGAGAATAGAAGGATCTTCAGATAAAGTAATTTGAGGAGTTGTCCAAAAGAGACTTCTGCAAAGATTCACAGGGTATAAACCATAAAGGGTAGCATGGCACCCAAATACCATTAATATCCCTAGCTTAGCAAGAATGGAAGGAAGAATCCATCTGTAGAATAGAGCAGAGAAGAAGCCATGACCTTCAGCAGGGGACACAGTCAGTGTACAGGTGGGGACTTGGAAATACCCCATTTAATCACGTTTCTTCTCCTGGCTCCTCATTGACTAAACTCAACTCAGGCACGGGGATCTGCTGAAGGCAGACATGTTAGCCTCCAGGACAGAGAACAAGATGGTAAAGCAGGGAGGTGGATCTGTAGAAGCCAAAGATACCCAGTACAGGGGGTTAGGGGAAAAGAGAAGGATATGAAAGAAGTCCTTATACAAGGATGACCCAGGGTTCAGCACCATCTATGTCCGTATCTATATATTTATATCAAACATTTTGCTTCATGTAATTCTACGTCATAATGTCCCATAAATTAATATGCCAGTCTGTTTCTTCCCCTTCCGGGGCCTAACGCAGCACCTTGCACACATGACAGGCTCAATGAAGATGTGCTGATTTGATTAGATGGATATTAATTAAAGATTTACATTTGAAGCTAAAATCACGACAGTTTCTCTAAATTTATACTTCTTCCTACAAACTGAGAGAAAGAGAAGATATAAAAATATTCTAGTTTGGCAGTTGTCAGGAAATGAAGTAAAAAACAAAGGAGGATGCCAGGATTTTATTTTAATCATCAGCCATTATTAATGATGTCACTTTGTTTTACAAAAGCCTTTAAAGCTTACAGTCTTAATATGGTCTTTAAAACAACCCTTAGCAGTTTCAGTTGTTCTTGCTATTTTCTGTCCCCACTTTACAGATGAAGAGAATGAGGCCAGAGGCGGATGAGCAATGTGCCTGAGGTCATATGTCTAGTAAATAGAGCTGATCCAATGTTGATTCCAGCACACTGCTCATTACTTTAAGAAGACTTTACTGTAAGATTCCCTAATGGGGATAGGAGGCTCCTAATCTATCCATCTCCTACCTTTTCTTTTTGTAAATGGAAAATATGACAATTTTATTTGCAACCTAATGGGATAATTTTTTTTGAGAAGTGAATTTAAATGATATCATCAATCACTTAGCCAGATGATATATGGCTGTAGGAAACAAAATTAAAATAGTTAAAGCAGTTAAACATATATTTTATTTCTCTTTTGCATTTCCAATAGAACCAGACTATGGAACATTCACCAACACCTGTTTATTGTTTCCAACATACTATATTTAACTTGTTATTTTCTTTAATTAGGCAAGATTTCATGTCAAATTCAGATTCTGAGAATGGATTGTTTAGAAATAAAATGTCAAGTTTCTTATTCACACATCTAATTTCTTTTTGACCTCAGAGAATTCCTCAAATCTAATGAAATTGCTAGGTAGGGGAATGAGAAAGATCAGCTGCTATCAGGCGGTTTTCTTCCTTTTTATGTATTTTTATGGTATCTGTTTTGCAATTACTAAATGGTGGTCTCAGGGACACCCATCTGTCATGCCTAATTAGGGACTATAAATGGATCTTCAGCAAATATTTCATTAAAAATGAGATTTCCAAGTAATAGAAAAATATTACGCCCAAGCTATAATGGCAAGTGCTTTACAAAAATATTACAGAGAAATAGGGAGAAAATGAATTATATACTATATTATCCCAATTTTAATTAGACTCATAGAATGTTAAAATGGGAAGAGAGATCAGAGAGAAAGCTGAAAGTAGAGAACTAAACATCCACTTAAATAAATGTGCTTCATTTAGTACTTACACTATCACTAGGAAGTTGGAATAACTATCAGAACATGAGGAAAAGGAGGCTCAGAGAGGAATTTCAATTTTCCCAACACCATACAATTAAGAAAAGATGAGGTCAGGGGTCAAACCTGGGTTTATCTGGTACTACAGCTCCAACTCCTACCAGTGAGTCAGTACATGAATAAGACCAGAACCCATACTTCATGACTCAGACCAGCACCTTTCACACTCTCTGTAATGTCTCTAAAGAAAGGGTGGACATTGACCCTAGGAATAAAGCCAGAGGCCTTTTCTACCCTTCATCTTAGTAATTCTCTTCATATCTCTATAATGTCCCCCATATGAACATTTATTTATGTTAAATATAACCCATTGGATAAATAGCCAGGAGGAAGAGCTGAAGAGATCTGCATATCTATTCTCTTTTCTTCATTATAATGAACTTAAAATTCTTATAATACTCTCAGTGTAGCAAGGATTGCAGTGGCTTAATAAATATTGCATAAAGCCATGCATCCGAATGGGTATCATGAGCTTTGGGAGCTAGAAGATTCCTTAGAGATAACATAATCTTTACTAATATATTACTATTTGAAAATTAAATCTCAGGGAGATTCCATGACTTATCCAAATCTATCCATTCACGTCAAGTTCTAGTGCCTAAGTCTTCTGACCTCCAGGAGACTGATATGCCCTCACATCAGGCTGTTTCAGAAACACAACCTAAAAAAAATAATAAAAATAAATAAGAAGTATAGAGAAAATCAAGGAATGTCCTACTGAAGCAATGAACTTTAAGAAAAACAAAAAGTGCTATTTTTATATAAAAAAAGAACAGATGATATTCAGGACAAGAAAATCAATGTGGCCTTAAATTTTGGAGATATTAAAGCAATAATTTTAGATACCCAGGAAAATAGAATACAATCTTGATGCAAGATTTTGTGTCAAGCCAAGTTATTCATGAATAAAGATAGAAAAAATTGTACTCTGAAACATTTGAGCTACAATCAATAAAGAAGTCAAGCCAATCATGAAAATCAAAATGAAGAGTTCTTAGGAAATCATAGCAAAAAAGGACTAGTAAACTGTTACTATGATTGCAGGCTAAAATGTAAGTGATCTTATACTTGACAAAGTAAAAGTAGTAATACAACTGCAAACCCACAATGTTGAGTGGTGGGAACTTGGAGAGGAATGAAGAGAAGATTCAGTACAAAATCATTACCTGAGAGACAGAGACATGTGTGCAGTTCACATAGTTACAAAAGTAACTCAGGGAGAATTATCAAAAGATCAGAAATGAAAATCTGCAAAACAAAGTTGAACCCAGATTCAAACCAAAGCAAAAGATTGAAAAGGCATGAAAATTGGGATGATTTCATGATCACATGTACCCTAAAATGAATGCATATAAAATATTTATAGGCCTTCCCATATTACCTATTTATAATGATAAAATATGATGGAATTAGGAAGGGAAGGGTAAAACCATAATCATACTCCAAGCACTTTTTTAATGCAATCTTACAAAAGTAGTACTTTTATAAGATAGTAATCATAATGATATTCTTTTAAAAAAAAGTAAACAAAAATAGACCAGTAATAGAGATGACCAGACCAAAAACTAAATTCAGACCAAAATATCATTGAAAAACCCCGGGATATATGAATTACTACCTTTCATTTAGAATTAACTATTGAAATGTATTTTCCTCAATGTCCCAGATGTTACACAGTTAGATCAGGATGATAGGATATCACCACTTCTGCCACCAGATGTGGGACACTGGAAATAACTATCACTTCCTACACCCAGATTGGGTAATTACAGCTCTATTAAATTATATAAGAACCTCACCTTCAACCAATCCTTTTGGCCCCTCTAGGTAGAAAATGATTTTTATTAAAATTAGACTTCATATTATCCCATATATTGTTGTGCAAGAGAACTTCCAGTTCTTCCTCTTTTCAGACAAGTGGAGTATGAGGGCAAGTTATGGGAAGAGCTTGACCAAAAGCAGATGGCTAATGCCTCCCATTTGAGGAAGGATGCTTTTATGCATGACATTTAAAATACCAAGGACATTTTTCATGCTCCCTTCCAGTTTTGTCTTTAGTGAATGATCTTGCAACTAACACTACACACAAGCAAAATTTATACTTCTGTTATTTTGAAAATTTGAAAATATAATGTTTTTACAAGATGTAAGACATTTCTTACTGTACTAATACATTGCATTTGAGTGTCCAACAGAAAATTTGAAGGCAGGAACATTGAGTGACCACAAAATAATTTCTTTTTATCTTCAAAAATTTAGTTATCTATGAAATGATATTTTTCTATAAGGCAATTTACTGAAACAGAAGTTCCATAGCCATCTTTTATAACAATACTGTTATGTTACTGATGACTTTACAAATTATTATTATTTTTTGGTCCATGGGATTGAACTCAGGGTCTCTTAACCATTTATCTACATCCCCAGTGCTTTTTATTTTTTGAGACAGGGTCTCACTAAGGTGCTTAGGACCTTGCTAAACTTAGCTGAGGCTGGCCTCAAGTTTGCAACTCTTCTGCCTCAGTCTCTTGACACTGGAATCACAGGTGTGCACCACATGTGCCCAGATACAAATTATTAATAAGTGATGTTACTGTGCGGATGTGTGTTTTGGCATGTCAGTTGGTGTGTGTGTGTGTGTGTGTGTGTGTGTGTCAAAATATAGCAAGGATGATTCTCTTACTCTTATTTGATGTTCTCCTCAGGCTACTGAACCTGCATTAGAGCCAAGAATGCAAGAATTTACATTTGGGTACAGAACTCTGAAATTTTTCTGCTGTAGGCCCTGTCAAATCAGCCTCCTTTAAGTTCAATCATTTATTCAACAAGTATTTATTGAGAACCTTATTTATATGTGTCTGGCAGAAGTAGCTACTGGGCATTACAGCAGAGAACAGAAATAGGATTTCAATATTTTAGGTAATTTTTGTGGGATAGTTTCCCTAGAGAGCAGTCTCCATGCTGGAGATTTATTAGGGTGCATTCCCAAATTCAACATACAGGGACATGAAAGGTAGCAAAAAGGATTGTGTCAGGGTGAGTTGCACTATAACCTTGGTGTATTATGATCACTCAGTGCTCACTATTCAAACCCCTGTTCTGTAGAACTTCTTGTTCCTGATATTCTTGTCTTTCTCCTTTCAGATCCTCAACTAACTGGTCAAGTCATTTACAACTTTCCACACATTCACTATGTTCTTATCTTGAGCCACTTCTCTTTTGGCACAAATTGGATGTCCCAGTAATCTTCCCAAAGCTCTACCCACTGATAGGATTTCTACCCATGACCATCTATCAGGAACACCGATAATGAGGTTTATGCTGTCCATGTTTGTTTTCAGATCTCACTCCTATACCCAAGTGACCCACCTGTGAATCAAGGCTGAGAATTTTTCCCTTGTCTATGAGTGGGCTGTGAAGAACCTCCCAAGGGTTCCTCTCAATATATGAGTAATATAAGGTAAGGGAGATAGATGTGCTAGTGCAAAAAATGGTAGATGACATGTGGATCTGTCCTAGCTCTCTTGCAGTTTATGCACTGAAGAATTGCTCATACTCAATCTTGGATGTACTACTTCTAATTTAAGATGGATTGCTGCTGGGCCCATCCAATTTTATGAGCTGGTGAGTCTGAGAGAACTCAGGTCATGATGGACAGTTCTGGCTGCATAGCCATTTGATGTTCTGTGCTCTGTCTCTTCGACAGAGTCATAGGACAAGACTGCAAATACATATCGCTGTCTATTCAGGTGGGCAGTTATTTCTGATTCTCTTTTCTGATAGGGATGGAAAAGAGTTCATTTACCAGATCACTAGCTTTACAACATATATCTGAGGTTGTGTTAATCTGTTCTAGCATAGATAACATACCTAGCATAGCAGCTGAAAATGGGGCTCCTGCTTTGTGAGTTTTTAGTAGCCTACTGTATCCCCTGGGATCCATCTGTTTTACTGTAGAAGCCAAACTGATGACTTAAGTGTTGTTATTATGGGGATCACTATACCTACATCCTTTAGGTCTAGGAGTGGAACTAATTGTTGCAGTTCTCCCTAAGATGTGTTATTCATTTCTAATTTCCTGTTGGGCATGGAGTGTAGAAAGATTTCAGAGGCTTCCTCCTGGTCTTCCTTACTATGATAGCTCTTGCCCTATAGGTTAAGCATTCCCTGTATCAATTGTGCCAACTACTACTTGTGTTCATAACAATTATAGGTTTGGAGACTGAAGAACTGAGTACTAGATGGGTAATGAATTTCATAGACCTACTGTGACCTAAACCTGAACCAGGGCTTCATATATTGCCTGATGTCTCTATATCCTTGTGTTAATGGAGGACCATGGTGACACCTTGGCTCTCCAGGTATGAATGTCAACACAGACCTTGCATCCAAGAGTCCTCTCAATATATGAGTAATATCCTTTCTTCAGTGTACACATTATTAAAGTGCTGTAGGTTACTTTGGAAGTGTTATATTATGATATATTAAGAAATATATATTTGCATTTTATTTCTGGTTCCTGGAACAGGACTCCTAAAAAACTCTCATAATTTCCTGAGCCATTGGGGTGAGAAGAATATCTTTTATTATTGCTAATAAGCTCTTTTCAACCATACTGGAGAAGTTTATGCTAATGAGGTGACTCTTGGTGTGACCCTGGATAGTTCTAAGTCAGGACCCGGTTGCCAGAGAAACCAACATCTTGTTCAGAAGGTGGATTTTTCATCCTTATTCCCTAGTTTCTAGGGAGAGGAAATGGGTTGGAGTTTGAGTTTGATCATGAATGGTCAGTGATTTAAACAATCATGTCCGTGTGATAGAACCCCCACAAAAATCCCAAACAATAGAGTCCAGGGAGATTTTGAGTTGATAAATTCAGAGGGGCTGGGAGGGTTGGCTGCCCAAAGACAGTATGGAAGCTTTCAACACTCCTTCCTTCATATCTGGCCCTGTGACTCTTTCCTATTAAGCTGTTCATGAGTTGTATCCTTTATAATTAACTGGCAGTAGTAAGTAAACTATTTTCCTGAATTCTGTGAACCATTTAGCAAATTTTCAAAACCCCCAGTGGGGGGGGGGGGTCATTGCAACTCTCAATTTATAATTGATTGATCAGAAGTATGGGAGGCCCTGGACTTGCGATTTTCAACTGACATGGGGAAGTGTTGTGGGACTTGGCCCTTAATTGTGGGATTCAATACTAACTCCAGGTAGACGGTGTCAGAATTGAATTGAGTTGTAGATCACCCAGCTGATGTTGAAAAATTGGTTGATTTGTTGCTCTCTGTGTGTGTGTGTTTGTGTGTGTGTGTGTGTGTGTGTGTGTGTGAGAGAGAGAGAGAGAGAGAGAGAGAGAGAGAGAGAGAGAGAAACCCTACAGTTTGGGGCTGGAAATGTTGTGAGTTAAAATAATTCCTGAGGGGAAATCATTATTATGTACATTTGTATGGCCTTATATGGCCACCATTCCTGTGGTTCATCATCTCTTTCAGTCAATAGAATCTGGGTCTGAAACCAGACTCAGGCCTGGAAACTGAGCTGAGAATTGTAAACTTTTACTGAGGTGGCTGCCATCTTCCTTGATTCTCATCTTTGCAAGGTATCATTTTCTCTTTCCTTGATTTATTTTTATTACGTGTATTGACTGCTACCATTTTTTTTTTTGGTTGCCCATATGTTTCCCCCTCAGGAATATAATATACAATTAGCCATCTCCATATTCTCTGTAGGGGAGAATCCCCTGGCAGCCCTTGTGATTTTTTCATCCACCATTATTAAACTCATGTGGACCTTAATGTTTCAGGGTCCTGTCTTTCCCATGCCACTGGTGAGCCCAATGCTATAATGGAATCTTCAGCTGTTAGTTTTGTGTGACAGAAGAGAACCACCACAAACCCCTAAGTGATCCTTGTGTCCATTTCACCAGTGCATTCCTTACTACTTTGGTGACTGTTGTATCATTTGGGCTTTCCCATGGATGACAGTCCATAGATGTTTGGCCTTATATAGTATATCTGCTTTATTATAGCCCACTTTTTTTTGAGTTTCTTTTTTCCTTTATTTTACCATCTGTCATAGTTATTCTGGCTCTCTTTGAGTGGATCATCATTTTTATCCTCTTCTAGGTGTTATCCTAGTACCATACGCACATCATCTTCCAAAATCCTTGCCAGGGTGTTAAATCTTATATCCTTGGAGAGAGCTCTCAAATTCCTAAGCTCTTCCTTATCAAACAGTATGTTTAACTTACTGGATGAAACACCCTCAGAATCCAGTCCTGTGTGCTTTCTCCCAGGCCCGCCACCCTCTGCTAGCTCTGCCTTGTACTCCTTTGGGATATGCTTTCTTTCCTCTACATCAAGTCCAACATGTCTCTAGCTGGATCATGTCACAGTTTTACCCTAGTTATTTGTCTAGTGACCAGAAAGAAGGTGGGGGCATTGCTGAAGAGACACACATTTTGTATTGGAGAGTGGCTTCTGTATCATCCTTAAACAAGAGAAGACTGCTAATTCTTAAAAAGACTCAGCTACTTCTGCAGGTTCAGAGAGTCCTTGTAACCTGGGATTCAACATCTTTACATGTATCAATTCAGATATTCCTATTCTACCTATCAAGGTCATTGTTTATCAACAGGACTCTCAGCTTGGCACAGAAGACCTTTCTTGGTTAGGAATTCAACTTTCTTTGGAGCTCTTCTGTTCTTCCAATGAAGTTCTGAGATTGGTCCTCAGACTTCTCTGCCTCCTCACTGCAGAGGGTACGAGCATGTTTATGTGCTTCCCCACAAATCCTCTGGCTTTCACACTAACCTTTTAATTGATGATTAAGCCCTCCTAACCTTTTGTTATCTTTCTCCTGAGGTCATTTCAGCTTGACAATAGCTACCCAATTCTATTCTACTTAGGTATTATCTCTCTCGTATTGCTCGAGAGCCTGGCATATCAACCAGCTAATGCATTGCCTTCCACTGATGTACCTTCTCAATTTAACACTGGCAAAAGTTTTAAAAAATTCATCATGTACCAGGGACTATCTGTGCTCTACCACCACCAGTGCTGAGGTTCCCATTGCCAGAATGTGGTGGGTGATCAAACGCCAAGATCCTGTTCCTGTACCTCTTCCTCCAATCACCCCCAGCACCAACTGTTTCAGGTTGGTTCCCTGGGAAGCAGATTCTGAAGTGGAGATTAATGTGCATAATCTTTACTGAGGATGCTATCTACTGTGGAAGGAAGCCTGGTGGAGCAGAGGCAGAAACTGAACTGAAATACAATCTCAGTGGAAGTCAAACTGATTCTAAGAAGAGTTCTAAAGTTGGAACCAGCATTCAGAGTTGTCCTGAGTTGTGGTGAAGGGGCTGGACCTTTATATTCCATATGAATTTTTCCTTCAATGCTAGCTTCTCTGAGACAGGAATTGTGACTACAGAAAAGTGATTCTATGTGCATGGCTGTCTCCATAGAGGCTGACAGCTAAGACCCTTCTATCATTAGCGCTCTCTACTGGGGATAAGTCACTTTCTGAAGTGCCCGCATGATGGTACATCAGGGTTCACCACAATCATAATAATGATAATCAGTATTTTCCAGAGCTTTGTCTATACTAAGAACCACGCTGTGTGCATTATTGACATTATTTCATCTAATATTTTCTAGAATCTTATAAAGTATCTACTGTTATTTCTCTAATTTTAAAAATGAGAAAAATGAAGACTGGAGAGGTACAGTGGCTTTCCTGGGTGACAGGTAATGAACACAGGAACTGGGATTTGAGCTTATACCCAGGAACTCACATACAGCTTTTCTCAGCTCAGCTGAAGTAGTCATCCATGCATTGGAATCGAGCCCAGCTTAGTGAAAATTAAACAAAGTCCCTTGATGCCCATTCTACCCTCTTCTTCGGGCATTCTTATGCTATCTATCTATCTATCTATCTATCTATCTATCTATCTATCATCTGCCAGTCTATCTATTTTGTTTTCTTAGTGGTGCTGGCCATTAAACCCAGGGCCTTGTGCATCCTAGACAAGTGCTCCACCACTGAGTTACATTGCCAGCCCATATTCCCTGAGTATTCTGCATTTAGGTTGAGGCATGCTGTTTGCCTACACTGTGCTTTTTGTCCAAATTTAAAAAAAAAAGAAAAGAAAAGAAGAAAACAGTGTTCCCCTTTGCTTTGGTGTCACAGTTTCTTGGACATTTTTCTTGTCCAGCAAACAGTCCTTTTTGGTGAAGAATAAGACAACCTTTTCTATAGGGACCTCATGTCTATTACTGAGCATAAGTTTGACAAGCCACACTCGGGCTAAATTTCAGCTTCCACTTATCCCCTTGGGTCAGTGACTGCACAGCACCTTGTCAGATGAATGGTTCCATTGCTGCTGTTTAAGAAAGTTGCTTTTAAATCCCCATCTTAGCCTACAACTGTGTGCCGAGTTTTGTATATGCTGAAATCAATTGGCCACTATATATTCTCATTTATAATTTCTACAATCACCTAAAATGGTTCACTTCCAAAGAATTCCTCACTTATCTCCTCATATCCATGAAAATCTGTTATTTCCTTTTATTTTAATAACTCAATCATTGGCACTGCCATCTCTCCTTTGCCCAGGATAGGAATATGAATACAAATCCCTGGTACATACCTGGACCTGTAGTGAGGTATAGGATAACCAGTCTTTTTCCTCATTGAATTTGTGACTTATGAGAGAGACAGGCAAGAGCTAATAAACAAACAGGTAAATAATTCCCAGTTAAGTTTGCTATTATGAAAAACATCAACAGGGTGATATGACAAAAATTGAGGAAGGGATTTATTTTTCGTAAGGTGGTTAGGATCTACCTCTCTGAAGAAATGACTTTTTAACTGAGGCATGAAGAAAGAAGAACAAGTGCAGATGTTTCATGTTTGATGAATCATTTGCAATGCCTCATCCTCTTACATCCCACACAAGCCAGGTCTATGGCTTCTATTTCCTCAACAGCTCATGAGTCTGCCTGTCTTCTTCAGTTCTCCTGCATGGACTTGCATTTAAGTCATTATGCTTTCCTTGTCTTAATTACTTCATGCTTCCTAACCACTACTATGGCCAACTGTCATAACATCTTTCTATCCCATTACCATAAGAATACTCAAAATCGGTCATATTGCCTTTATTAAAATTTGAAAGTAGGTCCTCTTCTTTTTCAATATAAAACTCAAACATCATAGACTAGGATACTAGCTATTTTAGCCTGAACCTTGTCAGTCTCCCCAGATCCTCGGCATAAAGCCCTGTGTACATCATGCCTCTTGGAGCTCTACTGAATCCTGGGTATAAGCTCAAATCAGCAGTTCCCTTGCTAAGCCAAGCTCTCAGCTCCCTTCATTCCAGGTGTAGTTTTATATACTGTCTGTCTTTCCTGACACATGTCACCACTTCCCCTGGAGCATATAAACATGCTCAGTACTGTGATTCTGTGGCTGGTCTACTGCCTGTTTTTTCTGGAGAATTGTTAGGTGTACCCTCAATGTGTCACCTTTATTTGTTGTATCTGCTGTCTTCTGTTGAATGTAGCTTGGTGGGTTTATTTATTTTATTTTGTCTTGCCCACATCTCAGTTTAAAACCACTCTTGGACAGGTTACTGGGTCTCCTTCCAAATACACTCTTCTAGCTTTTGTGATACATATTTCATCTCTTGTCAGAAGTCGGCTTCAATAGCTAAATCCTGTCATCTGATTACCCTGCATAGAGGTGTTTGACTCAATGTGTCCTTTTCTCATACACAGACAGAAACATTTGTTGGAAGAATGAATTAAAATGCACACAGGTCCCCAAGTCCTCCTGTTTCCCAGCTAGAATTTCAAATTCACCAGGGATAAGATCCAGGTTTCTCTTGGTTGGTTGCACCACTGGTTTCTGGGGTATTCTAAATTCTATTCAGTATTTATTAATCCATTCAGGTATCATGTATTGAACACCTCAGTGGTTCTGAGCACAGCTATGAAGTCAAATGTATATTGGTTGAATCCCATTCCACAACTTACTCTTGTGTAAGTTATTTAAATTCTCTGAATGTCAGAGTCTTTATCTGACACTGATGAAGTGGGCCCAGAAATCATTTCAAATGCTGATCTGAGGATTGAAATGAGATGATACATATAAAGCACTTAGGCCAATGCCTGGTTCACAGTAAGCACTGACTAAGGAGGAGTGACTTGAAATAATATTTACACAAAGCCATCTTATTCTCTGTGCTAGATGCTTGGTACATGTCTTGAATTTCCCTCCAGAAAGTCAGTGGGTATTTTCCAGATTCATTGTGTCAGTACAAATTGTGCCATATTCATGTCACAATGATAGTACTAAAAATAATGATATTTATTCATTTACTAAGTACCGGCTTTGTACCAGCTTATGCCAAATGTGTTGCAATCCTCATCACTAATTCACAGTCATCCTCCAAGTACATGTTAGCCTGTTTTGCATATGAGGAGGCTGAGGTCCAGAGATTTAGGGGTTTCTCTAAGACTGCTCAGCTAACAAGTGGAGTTCCGGGTCTAGGTTTGTCTTACTCAAATTGCATACTCTTAGCTCTCCCTTCTGGAAATTGTAAGTTTATCTCATCATTTAATGCGTATCTCTTTGGTGTTAGAAGTGATGCTGCTTCCAAATTTCCCTTCATATACAATTACACATATTTGTTATAGCTCTCATGGTTTTATTTTCTCCGTACTTTAATTGTGTTAAATTTGTTCAATTTGACAATAATCCGGGCTTCTTTTTGATAATTTTATTGTTTTATGTGATTCTAAGTAGTACACATTTACTTGGGGGAAAAAAAGCATAAGAATGGAAATAAAACACACACAATTCCCACCTTCCAGGTCAGTTTTAATATTTGATTTTTATTGCTTTCTGCACCATTGGAGTATTATTTATTGTTCGGTGCCTAGATAATTTATTTTGTCTAGGAACCCATCATCCTGGCAATACAAAGCAACATAGAAGACATTCTTTTTTTTTCTCATCTTAATTTGCTTACCTGCTGATCTGTTTGCATTTTTTGACATTCATAATTGGCCACCACCTAAATAGGAAATCAAATGAGATTTTTACTTGAAGGCAGCTATTGTAAATCTTTTCAGACCCTAAGAGTCTTTGGCATTCCTCTCTCCCCCTGGAAAAAGAAGAAGAAAAAGAAAGAGAAGCCTATTTTGTTAGCTCCCTGGTTACGTAAATACCACTGGTTATAGATAAAAATTTTTAGGCTTGCTTAATTAGTCTTCTCAATCTCTTTGATCTTTTTGGCTATCTTCTAAAATGTTAGTGACAATTTACACAAAGTAGAGCCAAATATATCTCCAAACTCTACTGATTTCAGGAAACACAGATCTTAGCTTCATGAAACCATACACTTGCTAAGAATATACGGAAAATGGCTGGGCCTGAGTATTTTGGGTATGATTAGAAATCCACCAAAAGAAAGATGGTATTGAAAGGGGCTCAGAAAGGCATCAAAAGAACTATGCTGCTTTGAAAAAGAGTTTCCTGCTTTGCTCTCAAAATTGTATTCATCTCAATAAATATTAATAAATTAAAAATATGAAGATAAGTATATAAAGGGCTCACATTAATCTTCAAGAAAATGAGCAGTGCCCAATACAAGGATGGCCCAATGGTGTATAAACATATTTGACAAAAGAGAAATATAAACATCAGATATAAATATTCTTACTGAGGCCACTTGTAATCAAAGAAAACTAATTGAAACTGTTACTAAGTGGAATATTAAAAAATTGATATTTAGAACTAATGAACATATGGTAAAAAATAAACTTACACTGTCAATGAAAAGAAATTTGGAAATTTGTATTGAAAACCTTATTCTTCATATACTTTGATGCAAAAATCTCTCTTCCATAATCTGGCTTAAGAAAATAATGACATATACAGGCAAAGACTTAGCAAAAAATGTTTATTATGGCATTATTTAATAAAAGGAAAGCATCTTAAATTAGGATTCTGGTTGAGTAGAATACATATACCTTTATAAAGAAATACTATACTCTTCAAATTATATTTATGAAGACTCTTTAGTGACATGATAAAATGATGAGATTATATCATATAAAAATATGAAATTGTGTATTTAGATTGTGAATAGTTATATGAAGACAGTCACATAAAATAGAGGAAGTAAATATGTTTGATCCATCATAACGCGCTGATTTTTATTGATGTCTTTCTACTTCTTCCGTTATCCTTTCTTTAAAATTCTTAATGGCAAAATAATAAATGTTATTTTGTTTTTTAAAAAGTGCATTCCAGACATTCATCTTACTAATTGTCACCACTTACAAGTTGTTTTGGTCATGTTGTATATCTCAGAAAAACAGTTCTGATTTTGTTTCTTTCCTGTCCTCATTTGAGATGAAGGACTGAAGGAACTGGTCATCAATAAGCCATGACATTTATAGTCCTCAGAGTCCCAGTTCCTCCTGGCCTTGGCAGCAGCCCTCAAATCCCAGTCTGCTTTTGTTACTGCCCTCAGGACTAGAGTCCTCTTGAGACCCAAAGGAACTCCACATTTTCCCTCCTGCTACTCTGCTGAGTGGAAGGAGTAGGTTATATGTTTATTTGGAGGCTGCCAACTCCCAGTTACAAATCAAAGTAATTGGCTGGAGTTCATCAGAAATGTGGGAAGGGCAAAGAGCTCACAAATAAGAAAATGATAAGTTGGTTGCATCTGCACTCATGTTCCCACCCCTTTGTTTGTCGTTGCTAACATAAGTCATCCTTGATGACTTATGGGTTTCTGAGATGGGGAGAGCTGAATCAAGTCTTGGTTTTTATCTGTTTTGGATCAGAACACTATATTTATTATAGAAATACTCAAGAGACATTAATAATCAAGATGAATTGTGTTTTGAATGGCTGCTTTCACAGGACACCTAATAAAATACTCCATTCCAGAGGCTACCAGCAAAATACAAGGATGCTTGACAGTGTGGTGCCGGGCTGACAGGGGAGGCTGGAAGTTTCTCTGCATTATTTGGTACTTCATGTTGATAGTGGGCCCTTTGTTCAGGACTGTCCCTTATTCATTCTCCCAGCCTAGATGAAAATGATGTAAATACCCACCATTGAGTGATATATTTTACAAAGGGTTCCAACATATACCGTCTCATTTAAGAAAGGAAGTCAGCATGGTGAAATGGGAGGAATTCAGGTTTTGGATTCAGCGACACACTTGGACTTAAGTCCCACCTATACCATGCATTTTTAGTGGGACCAATATGTAGGTCATGCTTACTTTGCAAGTTTGATACAAAGATTATCAATCACATATGCGACTAGCTGGTTTGTTCATTCTTTCACTCGCTATTCCAAAGGACTTGCAGGTGTTCAATATCAGTAATCTAAGAAAGTTAATAAAACAATATTTATTAGAGAGAGAAGCAAATCAATCATTCTTCCTTCTTACATAGAACTTTTAGTCTAGTTGGTTTAGCTAGGTATTAACCTAATAATATCAAATAAGTTAAAAATTGTCACTTGTGATAAATGCTATAAAAGATGACTTTCTAGTTAAGTAATTAATCCTAGGTAAATGGGAAGTTGTGCCTAAACTGAGTTCTGAAGGATGTAAACAAGTTCTCCAGGGAGAGAAGGTAAGTAGGTTGCTCCAGAAGAGAAGGTAGCATGTACAAGGCCTGAAAATGTGGCAAGTAAGTGGACACATTAAGAACAAGGAACAGGGAGACAGGTGTTCAGAAGGGAGGGCAAAGGCCACACGGTGTGGGGATTCTTGATTGAGTCAGTGAGCAATACCACCTCTCTGGGTAAGAACAGGTATCAATTATCCCAAGAACAATGTGAAATCATTGAGAATTTTAACCATTTGTGAATAGGATCATATTTCATGTTGAAAATTTGTACAAATTGTAAAAACTAAATTAGAGGAAGTCCAGACAAGATACAACTAGATCAGATAAGAAACTAATATAGAGTTCAGGAGAGAGATCGTGGTAGCTTGGATGAAGATGGTGATGATAAAAATGTATAATATGATATATATAAATAATAAAGTATTACTCAGCCTTAAAGAAGAATGACTTTATGACATTTGCAAGTAAATGGGTGAAACTGGAGACTATCATGCTAAGTGAAATAAGCCAATCCCCAAAAGGTGAAATGTTTTTGTTGATATGTGGAAGCTAACCCATAATAAGAGGGGAAGTATAAATATTCAGTAGATTAGACAAAGGGGGGATGAAGGAAGGGAGCGGGGATAGGAAAATAAAAGACAGTGGAATGAGTCCGAAATAATTTTCATAGGTACATATATGAATACAACATAGTGAATCCCCACCATTATGTATATCCATGAGAATGGGGTCCTAATTAAAATAAGATATAGTTCATGCTTGTAAAATTATATCAAAATGAATTCTACTGTCATGTATAACTAAAAAGAACCAATAAAATTAAAATATATGAGCAAACCAAAAAAATGAGTATATGGAATCCAGAGATATTTAGAAGCAAAATAGAACTTGATTATGGAACAAATGTGTGAGTCCTGTATACCAAAGAACTTAAAATCAGCATACTACAGTGACACAATGTCACTGTAATGTCTACAATACCTACAAAATTTCTGAATTATATAGTCCAAAGACAAAAGCAATGTTGAATGGCAAAGATCAAGAGTTCCTCATGTGGACATGTTGAGTTTGAGATATCTTTGAGACAACAAGAAGAGAGTTAAGGAAACAATCAATAATGTGAACAGAGAGTCTACATAATGGGAGAAAATCTTTACCACATGCACCTCTAATAGAGTACTAATCTACAGGATATAAAAAGAACTCAAAAAACTTAACACCTCAAAACAAATAACCCAATTAATAAATGGGATAAGGAACTGAACAGACACTTCTCAGAAGAAGAAAAAGAATCGATCAACAAATATATGAAAAAATGTTCAATATATCTAGCAATTAGAGAAATGCAAATCAAAACTACATTGAGATTCCATCTCATTCCTGTCAGAATGGCAATTATCAAGAATACAAGCAACAATAAATGTTGACGAGGATGTGGGAAAAAAGGTACACTCATACATTGCTGGAAGGACTGCAAATTGGTGCAACCACTCTGGAAAACAGTATGGAGATTCCTTAGAAAACCTCAAATGGAACCACCATTTGACCCAGTTATCCCACTCCTAGGTTTATACCAAAGGACTTAAAATCAGCATACTACAGTGACAAAGCACTTCAATATTTATAGCAACTCAAATCACAATAGCTAAACTATGGAACCAATCTAGGTGCCCTTTAACAGATGAATGAATTAAGAAAATGTGGTATATAAACACAGTGGACTATTACTCAGTCTTAAAGAAGAATGAAATTATGGTACTTGCAGGTTAATGGATAGAGCTGGAGAATATCATGCTAAGCCAAATAAGCCAGTCCCCCAAATCCAAAGGCTGAATGTTTTCTCTTATATGCAGATGCTAATTCACAATAAGTGGGTGGGGCTAGGGAAGAATATATTGTACTTGGGGTTAGACAGAGGGGAGTGAAAGGAGGGGAGGGAATATGAGTGTAGGAAGGATAGTAGAATTAATCAGACATCACTACCCTATGTGTATATATGATTACATGAAGAGTGTGATTCTATACTGTGTACAATCAGATGAGTGAGAAGTTGTACTCCATTTATGTATGATGTATCAAAATGCATTCTACTGTCATCTATAACTAATTAGAACAAAATTTAAAAAAAGAAAAAAATAAGGGAGTTAAATATGTAGTTGGCATGCAGTCTTTAATAAAATGACATGTATTCATTACATCATATAATTGTTTTATGTTCACAATACAAGAAACTGCTTATATACTTTTCCATATGCTAGTACTTCCTATATTTATCAGGATCCTTAACTGTAAGACAACTGAATCCACTCTATTTGAAACATTGAAGTTTTGGAGAAAACTGATTAATTCAAATAATCTATAATAGAGCTAAAAGACTATCTTTGGAGACTTTATAACCATGAATAGCAGAGCTGGGGCAAAACATAGGAAAAAATGCCAAACCACACCCTGGACTGTTTGGTACCTATGAAGTTTAAGACTGAGGACAGAACTCTGACAGTAGCGGGAAGACCAGATGTCTCTGCCAATTGCTTGCTAGAAAAGCCAATAAGCCCTTATGGATCCCTATAAATATAGATATGCCCTACACATCGCTCACTTCTGCATCCAAAATTTGGGTGACTCTATGATAGGCGTTAACCGAAAAGATAAGCCATTCTCCTAGCTGCAAAGGAATCTAGTTCAGGGAAGAAGGTTAGAAGAAAACTGGGTGGGTTTTGAGAGAGCCAATTTACAATGTTTGCTAGGCTTCCTTTACTATTCAAGTACATTTCACTGCCCATGATTAATCTTAGAAACAACAGTATGCTACTGTTAGCACAGTACAGCTACATCTTTCATATGAGTGAACCATGCTTACCCTCCCTTCCAAAAGATGAAAAGGGCTGGACAGGGACACAGGCAACTTGCTGCCCATCAAATATCCACTTTTTATTCCTTACAAAGCCTGATTTTGAGGGTAGGCTGGTAATAGACTTCGTTTTAAAAGAAAAATCTACTTTTCTCAGGTTCTCTAGCAAATCGAGGAGGCCTTGTCACATAGTTCTGGGCAGTGAAATGTGATTAAAACTTCTTAGACGGGATTCTGGGGCAGTTGTATTAAGGTGATGATATGCTGCTTTATTTTTGTCTTAATGCTTTGCCCTTCTTCCTGACTGAAAGGTGCTTGGATTGTCAGATGTATTATCTTATGGGATAACCATCCCATAGGAGATTGGCTCAGACAAACAAGGAAGCCTCTGAGCCCTTGCATTCCCCCATATAGCCTTTCCTGGCTTCACTTACAGGAGAGTAGAGCAAGCTCCTAACTGTATGTGCTTCTTCCATTCTTCTCTGGGATTTTCTATTATAAGCAACCAAACCCAAATTTCTAACCAATAAATCTAATCGGGCTCTCTTATTCCCTTTTGCTTCTTCACATCCATTTTTCTACACCATATGCAAGTGATCCTTCAAACAGAAAATGGTTATATAATTTTCTTATTCAAAGCCCTTCAATAACTTTTCTCAGTCATTAGCCTGGCCCATAAATCACAACACCCTCTGACAACCTCTTCAATTTCATCCTATGGAACTTTCCCCTCCTTCACCAGGTTCTGAATGCACCAACTTTCCTGTCAAAGGGTCTCCTTCAATGCCTCCCTTAGCAAGAAATGATTTCCTATACTCACTTCACTAGGTCTTAGTTTTAACCATTTCACCATAGAGGCCTACTCTGACCCCATAGTCTTTTTTTTAAAAAAAAATGTATTTTAATTGTCAATGGACCTTTATTTTGTTCATTTATTTATATGTAGTCCTGAGAATTGAACCCAGTGCCTCACACATGCCAGGCAAGTGCTCTACCACTGGACCACAACCCCAGCTCCTGACCCCACAATCTTAATTAGGTCTCTTCTGTTCATCGCTCTTCCTGAATCATGTTATTTTTTTCTTCCCTAGCTCTTATTCCAAATCACATTTACACATAAGTTTATTTCTTCACTGTTTCCTTCCTTAGATCATGAATTCCATGAGGACAAGTCCTTTATCTGCTTGGTTGATAATTACACTAAGCAGAGGTCCTTGTATAAAGTAAATACGTAATAAATATTAGTTGAATGATGAATGAATTCATCAGACTCTGCCACAGAAGATGTGTTTCAGCAGTCAAATATCATATGTGCTCACAGACACAGAATCTAATAGTAACAAGATATTATTGTGGTAAAGGACCTTAGTAATCCATAGTCAAGTACAGAGCTAGAGAAAATCAGAGAGATAAATAAGTTTTCCAAACATCACATCACTCCCTTGCCCCAAATCTAAAAATGTTCCAGAATAGACTTGTCAAGCGACTTGTATTCATTTGGCCATTTACTGAACATTTCCCATATTCCAGGCACCACACCAGAAGGAACTAAAGACATATCCTGCTCTTGAAAAGCACACACATAGATACATGCGGTGACAAGGTCTATGGAGAAGGAACTGCAGCCTCTGCTGAGACCACAAATTTGGGGCATTGAACTTAGCTTAGAAGCCTAGGTGTAAGAGAAGGTTTCAAGGGAAGGTGGTGTGTAATGTCTGGAAGACAAATAAGAGTTCTTCAGACTGATGAGGATAAAGGCAGAGATTTCAACTGGATGAACAACACATACAAAGACATGGAAATCCGAAAATGAAAGACCAGGGCAGAGTGGAGGCATTTTACAAAAGATGCAGGCAACTCCTGACACTCCCTTGGGTCTCAGCTCAGTCAACACCATGCTGAGGAACTCTCTAGACCTGTTTTGCGAGGCTCTTCCCGGTGGTGGGTGACACCATGCTGTGGTACAAATGCTCATTCAGTTCTCAGCATCTCAACCTAGACTGCACAAGGATGAGTGCAATGTACATGTGCTTAGTGGATATTCGAATCTGGGCCAGAACCAGATCATGGAAAACCTGAATAGGGTGGCTGGATTTTTACTTTGAATAGAGTGCCATGGTCTTGGGAAGTTAAGGGGAGGGCTGATTTAGACAGACTGAAATGAAGTCAAGGAGATCAGTAGAAGAGTATTGAAATAGAGAAACTATGTTGAAGATGTATCTTATCATTGAAGTAAACTTTTTTGGTGTGTTAAAAATAATTATCCTTGGAAAAAAATTGAGGCTGGCAAACATGACCTGACTTTCTTCCATATTTCTGATATAATGTGAACCCCAGAGTCTCATAAATATAAGAAACATAAGTAAAATATTTCCCTCCCCTTTGGTTCCTAGCTCATCTTACCTCTTTCTGTCCTCTTCATCTGCAAACTTCCTGAAAAGAAGTCATTTTTATTCTAACTCAGCCATTTCTCAAACAATGGCAAAATATGCTTTCACTGCTTTCCTGAAAATTCTCACATTGTCTAAATGGTTCATTTTGTTGACAGCTCTTTGGCTTCTAAAATAATATTTTATTCCAAAATCTAAAATCTTTATTTTTTAGATTATGTTTTTTTCCCCTCCCTTTCCATGCCTGACCTCCACCCCATTCAACAGCTAATCTACTTCCCTGAAATTGCCTTCTCAATGTGAAAATTCCCTTGGCTTCCCCATCTATGTAGAACAAAGTCATTGTCATTCTCCTTCCAATTGTAACTAATTAGTTCAATTGTAACTAATATTTTTGACTTTTAAATTGGTACCCTCAGCCCTCCATGTCTTTCAAATGAAAAGTCTCATAGAAACCTCAAACTCAGCATATCCAAAAGTGAATATGTCATCTCTCCTCCCATGAAGCCTATTCTCTTGTATCGCTTATTTCAATGAATGAAGCCATCATACACTCAATTAGCCAAAGTATAAACTTCAAAGTCATTCTCCACTCCTCTTCCCCCATCTCACTGACACCCCAAATTAACAGCCAAGTCTAGCTAATTGCTTCTAAGTAATAACTTCTGAATTGTAGTGTAATGAACAGAACAGCCCAACAGTAATGCTGGAAACTCACCCTTATTTGAATAATGAATTAGCTGGAACCAGTGGTTGTTCTCCTACAGGAAGGATCTCTACCCAAGCTTCATTTCCCATGAATCAAGAGGTTTCTTCCCTTCATTTGGGTCAACTGCACCATGTGTTTCCCCAAGCCTTCCAGATTCTTAAGAGTTGGCATTTCCAGTCAATTCCTAAACTGGTGGCACTTCCAATTCAGGCAATGTTGTACCAGGTACCTTGTCTATTCCTCCAATGACAAGTTTGTTTTCTCAAGATTTTCTATTAGGGGAGAGAGTCATGGAAATTGGGGGGGGGGGCGCATATTTCCACTGGGACATAAACCCAAAATGCATATCTGGCAGAGCTTAGTCTGTAACATAATGCTCTGTGGAGCAGTATTAAGATGTAGAGACCTTTTTCTTTCTTGACTTCTTATCCCAGTTTGTAAGTTATCTTGTTCCCCAATAAAGCTTATTCCTTAGCCTTTGACATGTGCCCTTGCAAAAATATGCCTCAACTTGTTGTACATAGCAGGAGGTGAACCACAAGGGACCCAGCTGGCATGCCACATTCCCCGCCTACCCTCTGTATCCCAAAGCAACATCTTCTGTTAACATCTCATTACCTCTCAATAGGAAAACTGCAACAGCTTCCTATCTGAACTGCTGCCTCAGAGTGTGCCTGTCTGTCTCCTAACCTTCACATACTTTCTGAAGGTAAATTTAAAATAAAAATTAGATCACCTATATGTTCCTCATTTTAAATCTTTCAGTATCCTGTGATAGTGTTTCTGTTTAAAAAAATTTCTGGATTCCCAGTGGACTTAAAATTATTTATTATAACATCAACAAAATCTATAAGCACATAAGACTATGTGTGACAATTTTTATTTCTCATAGGTAATATATAAAAATCTAACCCCCAAATAAATATAATCATGTGTTGCTTCATGATGGACAAACATTCTGAGAAGCGTACCATTAGACAATTTCATCATTCTGTGAATATAACAGAATGTAAACTAAGACAGCTGTATCACTAGGTGATATAATTTTAAGGAACCACTGTGTTAAGTGGGTCTAATATTGATTAAAATGGCATGTGGTGGGTCTGGAGCTGTGGCTCAGTGGTAGAGCACTTGCCTGGCATGTGTGAGGCACTGGGTTCAATTCTCAGCACCACATATAAATAAATAAATAAAATAAAGGTCCATCAATGACTGGGAAATACATATAAAAACGGGATGTGGTGTATGACTGCATACAATTAAATATAAGCAAAATGGTAAAACAGATAAAATTCTAGTTAACATTAGTGTGAAAGATTAATAGTAGAAAGAAAATTTTTGTATACTTGTATATTCTTTGTTTCTGTACCTTTAATTTAAAATACTGAAGAGAGCAATGCTGTTTACTTAAGAAGGTTGTTCACAGTGGAGTTAAGCATTGTTACTTATTTGTTTACTATTTTAGCATATTCAGACTCCTACTTATTCTATTTTTGTCTGTAGAATAATCATATTCAATTTTAATGAACTGTCCCTTGATCCCTGGGCGACTATCTTGTTTGCTTGAAGATAAGGTTATCATTATGGCATATTTAAGTCTGTATTAAATGATTACCTAATCCAATTATTACAAGATTTGTGAACAGGAAAATAATATTTCAAGTTAATTTTTGTTTCTTATACTTGTTGAAAAGATATTTATGGCCCCAGCACAGAGCCAGAGGAAAGATATCAGTAAATACTATAATAAGTGATCTGTTCAAAATATGTTGGCATGACTTGACCGCAAATCAGGTTTTCTGTCATTATTTCCATTGTGTCTGAAATTTGGAAGAAAGCATATTCAGACTCGGTAGAAAACTACCTTTATGTAGTGTCCCAGGATGTTATTTGGCCTTTAGTTGGCATAAATAAATATTTAACTTCATAAATTTGTTCCTTTGTTATAAGCTAGAAACATTTAAAAGGAGCTGCTCCTCTGTGCAATGTTCTTATCACAATTTCACATTAAAGTCCCAGTTTATTGTCTACCTTAAGAGACAAAATCACATCCTAGGAAAATGCGTCTTATTTTAATTATCAGTGTCATTATAACTGGTAAAATGATTCCACACAAATACAATGAACTCAGCATAGGACAATAATCATTTTGTCATTTGGACATGTTGATCTCACCCCATACAATCAAATGCATTTACTAACCCATTAAAAGTTAAAAACTGTCACTTTAGGTCAGGGTTGCAAGCTGGTGGTGCAGTATTTTGTTTGGACTGCACAGTTATACCTTTTGAAATCATATTTTAATACTTTTAAGCTGGGGCATATAACCTCTAGAATACATGGGCCCCGCCACTCTTGACTGTCTTGTAGCTGCCATGATCATTTATTTACAAACATCATTTATTTACAAAGGAGTTGTCAACTCCCACACTGCATCCAAGGTGACCATAATGTAACCATGGACTCCAATTACGGTAGTAATTAAATGATCCAAAGCATACATGTATTCATTTTAGAAGTTTTGTGATATTTTGTTTTCTTTTGTTTGGAGTCTCATCAAAATGAGGGGGAAAAAAGGCTTTCTGATAATTTTTTAAAATTTGTTGTTTTTATATATGCATTATAGTAGGATATATTTTGACATATTATACGTACATGGAGTACAATCCATTATAGTTTTGATTCCATTCTTATAGTTAAACATGATGTGGAATTCCTCTGGTCATGTATTCATATATGAGTACAGGAAAGTTATGTCCAATTTATTCTGCTGTCTTTTCTACTCCCATCCCACCTCCCTTCCCTTCATTCCCTTTTGTCTAATCCGAGAAACTTTTATACTTCTCCTCCTGATCCTCCCTTGTTATGGTTGAGATCCACAGAACATTTGGCTTTGCTTTTTTGGGGAGGGGCGGTGGGAGGGTGGTTCATTTAGGTTAGAATGATATTCTCCAGTTCCATCCACTTATTGGCAAATGCTATAATTTCTTTCTTCTTTATGGCTGAGTAATATTCTATTGTGTGTATATGCCACATTTTCTTTATCCATTCATCTGTTGAAGGGCACCGTGGTTGGTTCCATAGCTTGGCTATGAATTGAGCTGCTATAAATATTGATGTGCCAATAAATGGGATGGCATCAAACTAAAAAGCTTCTTCACAACAAAGGAAACAATCAAGAACATGAACAGGGAGCCTACTGAATGGGAGAAAATCTTTACCACCTGCTTCTCAGAGCATTAATCTCCAGGATATAAAAAGAACTCAAAAATTTAACACCAAAAAAAAAAAAAACCCCACAAAACAAATAATCCAATCAATAAATGGGCAAAGGAACTGAACAGGCACTTCACAGAAGAAGAAATATGAATAGTCAAAAAATATGAAAAAATATTTAACATCTCTAGCAATTAGAGAAATGCAAATTAAAACTACACTGAAATTCCATCTCTAGTCAGAATGGCAATTATCAAGAATAAGGTAATAATAAATGTTGGCGAGGATGTGTGGAAAAAGGTTCACTTATACATTGCGGTAGGACTGCAAATTGGTGCAATTACTCTGGGAAGCAGTGTGGAGATTCCTTAGAAAACCTGGAATGGAACAACTATTTGACTTAGTTAACCCATGCCTAGGTTTATACCCAAAGGACTTAAAATCAGCATACTATAGTGATGCAGCCACATCAATGTTTTTTGAGAATTTTCCCAAGAGTGTTCCCTCCCTTAAGGATCTTGTGTTAAGGGTCTGTGGACCCCAGTTTGAGTATTGCCGGAATACTTTAATTCCTTAAAGGGGTGGCCACTACACTAAATGCCATATTGCTTTCTTGGCAGACATACCCCCTCACCTATCATATAATCTATCCTCCAGCCACATGAATTGCTTATCTTTCCTCAAACATTCTGTGAATGATAATGTCTTGATGTCAACATACATCTTCCTTCTGCCTAGGATACCTATTCCACCTTATTAGGCAGACAAACTCCCATTCACTCCTTTGAATCTGCACGACATAGTTGAAGTCTCACCTCCCCAGTGAAGGTTTTCCAAGCTCCTATAGCAGAATTAGTTTGCTTCCTGCTTCATGTCCCCCCACAACACTATTTTAAAAGACACTTTATTGTAGGATCTATCTCTTGGCGTTGATTATAGTGAATCAGTAGTGAGTCTCTTCCTAGGTTCTCTACCTCATTTCTTTCTAAAGGGACTAAGGAGCTGCATCATCTCCATTCCTCTGAGGACCAGGATGTTACACACTCTTAAGAAGGCAAATACAGATGGTACATGAAGGAATAGATAAGGGAGAGTAAAATAAAGAAAGCTGTGCTGAAGAGATCTGTTTCTTTCAAGTAGAAGAAAGGCACATACCATTTGGAGCCACAAGTCTTGAGTTCAATTTTTCCATTTCTGGAAAATCAGCTGCCATTGTCTTCAAATAGTGCTTCCATTCTCCCTCTCTTCTCTTTATGAGAATCTGATTAATGTCTGTCGGATGATCTCATTGTAGCTTCTATGTATTTTCCCTTTTTACTATGTGTACTTGCCTTCTTCGTGCTACATTTTGTACGATATTTCGGATTCCCCTTCTGGTTCACTAATTATCTCTTCAGCTGGATCTAACATAGTGTATATACGACAACTTGGCTCTTAATTTTGGTTATTGTAATTTAAGTTTTAGCAGTTCTATTTGGTTCTTCGCAAATCTTTTTATAGATTCTTGTTTTTTTGTAGTTATTTTCTAGCATGCTTTTAAATTTTTTTAAAAAATCCAGAGCAAAATGTGTTGTTTTATCATTTATGTCTGTTAATTTGGACATATCAATTCTTTGAGAGTGTAGAAGATACTCTTGTTGCCTGCAGACCTTACCATTTCAGTGCGTACCAGTCCAAATTGCTCACTGCCAACACCTGCATCTTTTTGAAAGCTTTTTCTAATAACCCAAACCCACAAATTCTGGACAACTAACATCACCTTCATCCCCTGGGAATAGCTTTGCTTTTGCTGTCTTATCCCTAAAGTAGATAAATCTGTGGCTTGTGTTTTTCCTGACCCTGAAGTGCCCCAGCAGGACTGAGCTCCAGCCTCCTAGAGGTAACTAGCTTGGCAGTACAACTCTTGCTAGCTGTCTTTCCTCATTCCTTCCCTGCCTCACTTCTCAACCTCCCCACAGGCTCCTTCCACTCAAATCCTGACCTGTGAATTCCACATTAAAATTGTGAGTTTTTCTGTTATCTGTTTTTTTTTCTTTTTCTTCTTGTCTTGTGTATAGTACCATGTTTCCTTATTGCCTAGTTATGAACTACATGCTATATTTAAAGAGATATTTATGTAAGTTAATGAAGACCTAGGAAAATGATATTTTCCTCCAAAGAGAATTTTTTTTGGTCTCCTCTTGAGGCCTGGAGAAATACTGATCTTGAATGACATTATTCAGAGTTTAAATTTTGAGGCTCCATAGACCTCCTCGTTGCTATAAACCTGGGCTGCAAGTCCCTCAAGGGTTGGTTTATTTCTGGTTCATTCTTGAGGCACTTTGGAGTCCCCGTGTCAATGTGGAGAGTTGTCAGACTTCCCAGATGGGACAGACATGGAGGTCTTATTTTCCCTCCCATCTTTCAAGGCTATCAGAAACACAATTTGTCTTTGCAGCTTTTTCATCCAAATGTGCTAAAGACAAAAGCAACTTTGAGTACTGGATTTATTCCTCTGGATCTTTACCTCCTTCTATATTCAGACTGAGTCATTCTTGGGCTGTTGTTAGCTCTTAGGCACTTTAGAAAGACGCTTTTTATATTTCATCCTGACTTTTTGTTGTTTTCAGTGAAAAGATTGACTAAAAATCCTAGATCATTATCAATAGGATAAGTTGGGTTTTTTTTTTCTCTTTAATGTAGGCACAAAATAGTAAGCAGTATAGCCCCCTGTGGAACTTGGTCTTTTATTTCTTCTCCTGATCAGCCCAATTTGTTAAAGATTATTTAAAAAACCTTTGTGAAAATATTAATTGTTGGTGGAAGAAGTTTTTAGGTGGTGGCCTTACTACAAAACTCCTCTTGGCTTTAATTTGATCATCCCATCTCCTGCAACAATGCCATGCATGTGGTTAAACTCAAGAAGTGTATGCTTTTGAAGAATCTGTAGAGCAAGGATAGTAATAACTCACCTGAAGAACTGCATTAAGGGAAGAACAGATAATGTGTAAAAACAGAGATTCAAGGTATCACTGGTAGATCCATAGTGGTTTAGTGATTTGTTCAAGGTTCAAAAATCAAGTATGGAAAGGGAGAGAAACCAAGATCCCCAATTTTCCCTCATTTCCTATGAGAAATGATGCTCCAAAGAATAGCCATGTTTTGGTGTCAGAAAGGCCAATCTTCCTGGGAGTGATGGAGCTCATTGCAAATGGGCTCCTGTCAGGACAAAACTACTTTAGTGCAACATGACTGCTTCCCAGGATCCTTCCAGCTTGCACATAAATTGACTGTCTGAACTCACAGTCTGGTGATACAGCATTGCCTGCACAATTCAGCTAAGCAACAAACCAAATAGATGTAACACGCATTATATTGTTACAAAAGGGGTAAAAAAAGGGGGAAGCTATATGGCTGGGAGGACATAGTGGAATATGACAAGACTTGTTGCAGCTTGAAACTTCAATCAATTCATCTTGAATGTCACTCATTAAGATTGGTTTAGTTAACTTCCACTCAGTTTGGTTCACCTCAAAAAGCATTTATTGAGGCCCTGCTGTGTGCACTGGGCTGGGAATTCAGAGATGATGAATGTTAGTTATACACAAACTTCCTGCAAGGAAAATATACCCCAGAGGGTATACAGAGGCATAGCAATACAGTTATTATATACTAAATCTCAATCACTTCACTGTTGGCATCTCCAAAGAATTATTTGTTTGGGGTCAGGTTGGGGGGCACTTTACAAGTAGATTCTGTAATAATTTTGGTCACAGATTACAAATTAGCTCCTCAGTCCTGTGACAGTTGATACCAGATCTCTGTATTGGGTTCAAATGGAGGTGATGACAGACTCCCTTAATATTTCTGCAAGTTCATGTGTCTCCATCAGCTGTGTGTGCATTTTGTAGTGAGTCAATTCTGTTTCCCTGGACCTCAAGTTCTACAATGGCCAGAGGAAAGATTGTTCTAAGTTGAAATATTCAGCCTAAAGAGAAGCTGGGGACTATGAAAATCCTCTGAGAAATATATTTCTCACCAAATTATTCATTCACTTTACAAATTCAAATGCTGGGATAAGTTTCAGGGGGAAAAAATCTGATTAGATAAGCTTCCATTCTTCCTAGATTTTGAGCACTAATTCACCCTGCACTCATCTAGCTTTTACCATATAATATTTCCATGCTTCTCTAAAGGAAGAATAGGCAGTTTCTTGATTTACTGATCAGGTAATATGTGTGTGTGTGTGTGTGTGTGTGTGTTGTGGGGGTTTGTGATGATGGGAAAGAGTGAAATCTATCCTGAAGAAAAGTAATGCACATTCAAAGTGGAGGTGGCATTTGACATTGAGTAGGATGAGTTTTCTGCATAGCATTTGATATAACTGGGAAATGGAGGAGGGTTGGTGCTGTGTCAGCACAGGGACTGCAAAGGCAATAAAAACCACATATACCTGAACTATGGGGTGGGGGGTTGGGAAGCAGTCAAAAACATTCTGAGTGAAAACAGAGACAGCAGTAGTCATTTGAATGGAGGAAAACAAATAATCAGAATGGGAAGGAAAGAGGGAAGGGAGGGAAAGAGAGAGGGAAGAGGGAGAAAAGGGAACAGAGAGGAAAGAGAGGTGGGGGAGGAGAGAGAGACAGAGACAAAGGGAGAAGCACAGAAGCTACATCTGGAAGGAGTTCATTCATTTTTTAAAGTTCAGTGAAAAATCAGAAGTTTGTGTCCTTTAGAAACTGTCCCCTCCTGCTTTCCTTGTGAAATTTCTTCTTTCAAATGCTTTGTTTACTGCAGCATTTCATCCCTCCCAGAACCCTGAGTTTTCCTGTCAACAAGAAAAAAGAAATTTCTGATAAGACTTATTGCAATTGAAGTACTGAAATGCATTTCTATCCTATGGAGAACATGGTGTGGAAATTGCTAACAGAAATGTAGGACTCATGGTTTTGGAAAGGACCACCTTTCTGGAAAACTTCAGGCACATCTTCCAGGTTCTGAGAATAACACAGAAAAACACAGAGCTTCTAAGAGTCACAGAGAAGTATTGAGCGAGAATTCTTGAGACATGGGTAGAAGTGGCAGTATTCATTTATGGAGGTACATTTTCACAAAGTCAAAAGGGAAGCCTCCAGGTATATTGTGACTGAGAGTCAGAAAGAGGGGACACAATTATTCACTATCCACGAGGGGTCAAGTACAATGCCATCAGTTTTTAAATGAGTTGTCTCAAGTTTGACTATAGCAACATGAGACAGTTCCTACTACACCCATTTTACAGATAAGAAAATTAAGTCCTGAGGAGAAATTCACTGAAGATAAAACAGATATCTAGTTGCTACCAGGATTAATAGAAAGAGTTACCAGTTTTTGAGAGCTTACTGTGTACCACTTTGCAAATACCCAATTAAGCACTTTGCAAACACCCAATTTAATTCTCATAATTACCCTTTGAAACAGAATCAATTTCCCCAAACTATTGGAGAAGAATATATGAAACAACCAATAAATGGCAGAGATTTGATTGAACCCAGGTATGTCTGATTCCAGGGGTGAATTTCCTAACAGAGCCTCACCCCGGTCCTCTCTTGGTGATTGTACTGTGGTCACTGTACTCCCAGACTTCCAGACGACTGCTGCTCTTTATAATGCCCTCTTTTGCCTTTTTTTTAACCCTCTCTGCCTGATACCCAACACCCTGATCTTGACCTTTACCCCCACTTTCCCAATAATAAAAGGATGCACTTGCCGTGGGCACTGTCTGTACACACCAAATTGTAAAAACAGCTCTTCAAAGGAGGCATTAGTGTCTCTCTCTATCTTACAGATGAGGAAACTGAGGCTTTGCACATTCAGCGTACTCATCCAAGGTCAAATGCTGAAAAGTGATGGATTTAGAATTTGACATTAAATCCATCTCCCTCTGAGCCCTGTGAACTCCACTTCCCTGCAGGGCCCCTTGAACGTGTTCTGGGGAATAATCCTGTGCTCACAGTGGGGCAGGGGATTAGAATTCTCAACAAAGTGCTTTCTAATCATTTGACTGTCAGAGGGCCTTCACTTTACTGAGTACCAAACTCCAATTTTTCCAGTGTGAAAGGAAGCCTTTGCAAAATAGAAAACGTACTTTCATTCCAGAGAGAGTCCTAGGAATAATAATAATAAAAAAAAGAATGTGCAAAGAAAAGCAGTGGGGGAGATGGCTAATACCACAAGCTTATTCTCATAGGGGAAAAAGAGACGCTTTAGAAAAGATCTATTGTGTGAACTTGAAAACATGAGGCAGGGTCAGAAGTGCTGGGTTGCAGACCCATGAAGGAAGTAGCCACGAGAAGAATAGCCTTGATTACAAGCCAGTGTTAATTAGGCTTTGGGGCTCATAATGAGCAATGGAGATTGAGCTCCAATCATTGCTCCCACACATGAAGGTTTTTATAATATGGAAAAGTTATATAATTCTCCTTTCACATTGTCATTTTAAATCCTCAAATTAATGAAACAGTTTTCCAGGAAAATAATAGCAGCAAGAAAAATATAAAATAGTAACAGAAGAATTTTGAAAATGCTCACCAAGAAGCAGCTAGGAAATCAATACCTGATTTCTAGGCTTGTTTCATAGTTTTGCTATTTACATGGGCCAGAATTAATTTTTCCTATGGAGAATTTATGGACTTCCAGATGTATCATGCTGAAGATAGCATAGATCCAACACAAGGCAAATGCCTGTTCCACGTTTAATCAGTGAGAAAACAAAAACAGATCATGAATGCAAAAGGGACTTTGTACCAAAGAGGAGGAGGAGTAAGATATTCTGGGAAAAGAGAAAGAGAGAGGATTATTTCCCCTTGGTTTATTTTCATCATACATTGAACTTCTAGCCCTTAATATCCATTAACATTATTTGTTTAATGTCTGTCTTCCTTGATAAACTGAAAAGCTCCATGAGGTTGAGACTGTACCAATCAATCTCTGTGTAAGTGTGTTAGTTGAGAACTTGACTCTGAAGCTAGGATTACTGTGTTTAAATTCCAGCTTCTCTACCTGGTAGCTCTGTAACCTTGGGGAAGTTCAGTCTCCTGAGCCATATGGCAAGGATGATAGTAATAGCTACTTTACAGGGATATGGGAGAAATGCATGATTTAGTATTTGTTAGATTAGCACCTGATGCTTATGTAAACTAGGCAAGTGTCTGCTGCTATTATTCTTCTTCACAAATGTAGCCCATGACTTAATATAGTGCTTATGTAGAGTAGTTTGGTAAAAACAGAATGTGTGGATAAATAAGTTAAACAAATATTTTGTTTCCTTTTCCTTTTAGAAGGAAATAGTTTTTTTTTTTTCTTTTTTCCTTAAGTGAGTCCAAATTTTCCAAACCGGCCTCATTTTGTCCCAGATGGTACAATAAAATAAAAATTAGGAGAAATGCCCAACTGGTGCACTGATACTTTTTGTTCATATACTCACACTCCTAATGATTCTAATAACATCGGTAACCTCTGCTTCATGATTGTTTATAAAGCAATCGTGTCTGTAAAAAGGCAGTTCACAGCCATCCTTGAATATATTCTGCCTCTTAGTGAATATGCTTTAGCTCTACCTCCAGATGGAATCAAAGTTGACCCACTGGGAATTCTGTAGAACAAAGAGCTTCTCTGTTTAGAACTTCCTTTGAAGCCAATTCATTATTCTTGTTGTGAATTTTAATGTCTCCATTCTTTCTCTCTTTCTTTAAAGTTACATTCTAAAATGCCTATTATGGAGGATATATCTGATCAAGCAATGAATAATTCTTCTCTGATGGTAGTTGGTACAGATGGCTGGGTTGAGACTATTTTTACTCAGGGAAATGGCACCATGGTGATTTGTTTAATTTGAGATGAGACTTACTACTGTGGTTGGAGTCTATCCCTCAGTGGTTCACATGTTGGAAGGTTGGTCCCCAGTGAGGTGACACTGGAAGGTGACGGAACCTTTGAGAGGCGGGGCTTAGTACAGTTGGATAATTAGGTCATTAGAGATCCTTTGGAAAAGATTAGCATAGTTCTTGTGGAGACCCACTTAGTTTCCTCAAGAGCAAGACTAGCCTGTCCCCAATCTCTGCAACCCTGTTTCACCAGGTGATCCAGCTCCTACAGTGATGCCATCTGTCATAAAACCCTTATCAGAGACTGAACAAATGAGGCTTTCTGATGTTGGACTTTTAGTCTCCAAAACCCTGAGTTAAATAAACTTTTTCTTTATACATTACCCAGCCTCAGGCATTTTGTTACAGCAAAGGAAAATGAACTAATACTCTGACAAATTTAGAACACTCTAATATTATTTTCTCCTCTTTGGGGATGTGCTCTAACAGCCCCAAATGGCCTTAATAAACTTTGTTAGGTAGTTTTGTATTTAACAGATATTCTTTAAAATTTTGTCTTCTCCTGCATTAAGACATCTGAAGAGATGAAATGTTATCTATGTGTGCTGCCTGATGTTTGCAATCTCTCTGGATTTAACACAATATAAACACTCTTGGTTACCAGTGATACTGAGGCCACCTCCACTGTGTATATTCTGGGTTTAGGATTTCTTGCTCTTTTGGAAATGTGTTGGCCAATAGCATACAAAGCGAAATAACTTTGAAGGACAAGGTTTAATAACAATTATATTAAAGTTCAGGAATAGCACACAAAATTATAGTCAAAATACAACCCCAAGTTACTCATGCAAAAGAATAGGGCTAATAAAATATTTCCATTATCATCAATTTAGTATTTGACTTCCATTATTATTTATTTTAAATGAGTGAAGTCAAACTGTAAATGTTCCCTTTATTAATTTTTTCAAATTAAACTTTTAACTTTGAGATAATTATGGACTCAAATATAGTGGTAGGATATAAAGAGACCCTATGTACCCTTTGCCTAGTTTTTTTTCAAACAAATGTCCTTCATAACTGTAGTACTAATCACTAATCTGTTCTATATTTCTATAATTTTATCATTTCAAGAATATTGTATAAATAAAATCATAATTTTTATCCTCTGGAGAAACAATGCCATGGCTAATGATGGGGGTAAAAGTTAAGAATTCAGGTCTTTACCTGGCGCTGCTATTAAATAGCACTTTGATCTATGGAAAATTACCTAACCTCATCTGTAAAATGATAGAGCTGATCCTTCCAAGTTCCCTTTCAATTCAAAATCATGTGATTTTTGTGATTTCAATGCACCTTAAATGCATCTGAATTGCCATAAGAGGACAGAGCTGAGGCTTTGGGAGTGAGGAGTGTTGCTCTCCAGCATTTTTGCAGAGGATGCTTCCTGAAATGACCTTGTCTTCGTTAGTAGCAAGGTACTGCTGAATCCTTTCCTGCCATGTGAAATTGACCTTCATTTGCAGTTACAGAAAGCAGAAGAATGTTCAGGGATTTTTCCCCCCTGTTTCTTCTTCAGAGGGGTTATAGAAACATCTCTGAAACTCACCTAAACAGGGAAAACATAGAACCTTTATTTGAAACTCCATCTCCTTTTACTCTCCCTGAATTCTGCAAAAAGAATACTGGAGTGAACAACCAGAGATAACTCTTTGCAGTGATGTGATTACAGGTCAAACAGACATTAGAACAAGAGCTGATGAGAAGATAGGTGGTTTGACTACTATTGCTTCAAATGAAAGTTTTGATATCAGGTCTGGCTTTTATAGTATCTGGCCTACAGTAGTATAGGGTCTCATGTCTAGAAATGGTTAGAGTCTGCTGTTACTGTCTTGAAATTCTCAATAATTTTATCCTTGGACTTTTTTTTTCAGTAAAAACCATTGGGATACTGGTATAGGTTTCTGAGCAAAGGAAATGAAGGAAGTATATGTTTGCTTCATCCATATGTAGCTTTCCTAATACCCCAGGAGGATAGAATAAGTGTGGATCTATGTTTCCATTATTCTGCTACATGTATGAGCCATGAAATAAGAGTTGTATAATTTTGGTAATTTTGCATGTCAGTTAAATACTCTGATATTTGCATTAAAAAGACATTGTACAATAAATATAAATGGTAAAATTTATAATCTAAGTTCATGATTTTTCTTTACTTAGAGCACTAAATAGCACTCCATGATGAGTGCTCAGAGAGGTTATAGAAGAAAAATAGGTTTATATTTTAATATCTTAATACTTTTCCCCTGATTTTTATAAGTAGCTCCCACTTTCATTTTGCACTGGATCCCTCAAATTACATAGTCAACCCTAAGTTGTGTGGTGGTGTTGAGATGCTGAGCATATACAAATAGGGAAAGGTCTCTTTAGATGCGTTGGTTTAATTTTTTGGAGTAAGGAAAGTGAAATCAACTTGGCTAAGTAGAAAATTATTTTATTTTATTTTGCTTTGTTTTGTTTAGGAAGGATACAGGGTACCCATAGAACTGAAGGGAAGACTGAGAAAACATTTTCAGAAAAGGCAGAAATGAAGAATGTGCCAGGGATCCAGGAATGGCAACCAAAGAATAACCTGAAAGGCTTCATAGCTACAGTGAATCTGTTCCAAATGCATAACCATGTTTGTTCTGCTCCACTTGGCATTCTCAGCCAAAAGCAGAGTTTGACTGGTCATGTTGGTTTGCCATTCACCTAGAAGAGGAAACATTTCCTTGACTATAATCCAAGTTAATCAATGTGGAAGAAGTCAATTCCCAAATAGGTACTTTGGTACCTATCTTAGGAAGGGGGATGCAGACTGAATGCCAAATCAACAAATATCCATTAAGTTAAAGGACATTCTGAACAAAGGGTACTGAGTGCATGGTTTTGCCTATAGTACACACTACAGTCTGACTTTAATAATCAGGTGTATCCCACTATCACATATCTTTGCATAACAAAACTTGGTTAGATTAGTTTTATTTTTCCTTTATTGTTCTTACAAAAATGCTATTAGAGAGGCTACTATATACTCTGTACTTGATTAAATATTGATATAAATATGATGATACAGTCATGTCAAAGACATACATGATCCCCACCTCCGTAAATTTTAAAATTTAGGAAGTCTTGGGTGACAGTTAAAGGATTATTAGAGATTATGGATAATTAATGAGCATTCATTTTATAACATGCTGACATCTGAAAATATGTGCATAAAGGACACACTGCTGGTTGCTGGTACTGATGATGTCTGAACCCTTCCCTCTAAGTAGGCGATGGAAACCTGCAGCCAGTGCTTTTGCCTAGCCTTTGTTTTTCAAATACCACTGTAATAGGCTCTGTCTGACCAGGTATGAGCAACTCCTCTTTCTGGTTCTGGGGATCCTTTTTTATGTCACACACTAGAGCATAGTGGTTAAGAGAATGAGTTCTTGGAACTCAATGGCCTGAATTCAGACTTGGTTCCACTATTCTTAGCTGTGTAAGCTTGGACATGTTATATAACCTTTCTGTCCCTGTCTGTAAAATGGAAACAACCCTGTACCTTCCTAGGTGGGTGCTCAATAAATGCCAGGCTTTGACTACCACCACCACTACTGAGTCATACTTACTAAACTCGACAGAACTCCATTTTTCTCCTCTTCTCTATATTGCTTAGATTATACACTGTTTGTTAGTATTTTCTGTAATGCTGGAAATGTTCTGCATCTATGATTTCCAAAAGGTAGCCATTAATCACATCTAGCTGCTGACTTCTTACAATGTGGATAGTATGACTGAGGAACTGAATTCAATTTTAGTTGAAATTTGAATTTAAATAGCCACAGGTGGCTAATGGCTACCCCAGTGGGCAGTGTAAGGAAAAGGAAATTTAGTTAGATAAAGGACAACACAGAACATTCAAGTCATATACAGTGAGATTACTTTGATAAGGATATAACTGAGTTGGAGGACAGAAGAGACATAAAAGTTATCTTTTCCTTCATTTCTGTCTCCTCTGTTCTTCTCTTTCATTCCCATGCCTTCCATCTCCACTGATATTGGAGGATACCTCATTTATTAGGCTGATCATCATTTAGAAGATCAAGGAGTTAAAGGCTCTAAGGTGAAGGTAAGATCTTAACTTCTATCCTTGATTTTTGCCTGAAAATTTATTCTTGCAGTTTTCATACATACTAACGCAGTTCACCAGATTAAAAATCATGTGGGAAAAAAATTGGAGCAAAATCCAGCAAGTGACTAAGAGCTTATATTTTTTGAGGTCTCTCCTGAGCGTCTCTGTAACTTAGAAGCCTAAATAGGACCTAGGATTCAGGGATTTCAGATTCTGGTTATAAAGTGTTAGCAAAGACTACAGCCTTTTAAAATTCTTGTTTACAACCTGCTCTGAAATCCCTTTAGGTACAATCTTATAGAAATAATATTACTAAGTTTTCTTCCTTCAAAAACATCTTGCAAAATGCTAGTCTCCTGATTCCTGTTAAGATGTTACATAAAGATAATGTCAATAAATGTTTACTTTTGTCATCAGCATTTCCCTGAAAATGAATGAAATGTTCTTTAGGGTGTTGGAGGCATCTATCCTGCCTTGAAAGAAATGAAAATTGTTATAGCAGAAATGAAGAGTAAAAAGGGCCAAGTGAAGTTTTTTAACTTACAAAAAAGGCTAATGGAATCCATGACAGAAACATTTGAAAGGCAAAATTTTTCTTGAGATAGAAGGGATTAATTAAGAGAAGAGGATTGGAGGTGTAGTTCAGTGATAGAGTGTTTACCCAGCATACCTGAGCCATGGATCCATCCCCATTGCTGAGGGACAGAAATACAAAGATGGATAGATGGATGGCTAGGCACTGAGAATTATAAGGAAAGCTCTCAAACATGCAGTAACTAAAGATTATTCCAGAATCCCAATGTCATGTAGAAAGGGAAGCAAAAAGATTCAGATGGTCCTGGCTTGAAGTGAGGGTTACTGAGACCTGGAAAGGAACAGAAAATGGATCTAGGCTTAGAGAAGGAGCTGGGGGAGGGTCCCCACTAAGGAAGCCACAGGTAGGGAAATGGAGACTAATGCCACCCTTATCAATGGAATGGGGCCTCAGGTAAGCAAGACCAGTCATGCAGACCATCCACCAGGATTCTGGGAAGCAATGCCCATCATCTTGGCTACAGTCATGTTAGCCCTTTTGTTGTTCTTGATTTCAGGTGGAGCCTTTTTGGTAATTGTTTCCAGGCCATCTACCATTGGTGGGTTGTCTGTCAGAAGTGCAGCTTTGCTGAGCTCCCTTTGAAGTGTCTCAACTGGGCATTCCCTCATTTCTCAACCCTTCTGGGGAACCCACAAGCCCTTGTTTTTTTTTTTTTTTTTTTTTTTTTTTTTGTAGGTAAGTGGTCTATCACTGAGCTACACTCCCAGACGTCATAAGCTCTCTTAACCAAACAATGAAAACCTTTATGTTGGCACACATGTGGAGAGTGTGAAAGGGACCATGGGTGGATTGCATAGTGGAGAAGCACTGTGTTCCCAATTTTTTTGTAGGGAATGCTTCATTGTCTTACTTTGCTCAGTGCTGAAGCTGTCTCTTTATAATCTGGGTGTTTCAGGACTTCTTTCTATAGTTTTGTCTTCTAGTTATGCTACAGTGTAGGGGACAACATTTTGAACATTGTTGAATGTGTTTTTTTTTCCCTTTGGGGGCGAAACATAGGCTTTGTGTAGTAATATTAAACATTTAAAAGTCCTCTTAGCCACTAAAACATTTAGCTTTAGTGGCTAAGTCAGGAGGACATGTCTAAGCTGGTCATCTTAACAGCACATTCAGTTTGGTTTTAATTACATTCAGCAGAGGGTATTAAGCACCAAATCTAAACCAAATCTACTAGGCATCAGGCTAGTAACTGTAGTACAAAATTCAAGACTATTGGTATTCATCATTCCAACACAGTTTAGTTCTGTGTAATTCCTTAAAGACAATGTTGTTTATCCATAAGCCTGTTGCTAGTGTGGGTGGAGTAGTTGGTAGACAAGGAGACACATCAATAAATGCATTTGGCTTTTTTTCTTTCTCAACTGCAAACTATCACTGACTCATTCAATAGTGACAATATGGCCCTTAATGAGGTTAAAGAAGATATTTGGTGGTTCTGCCCACTCCCGCCCTTTTGCTGGTTCCTACTTTGTCGTTAAAACCTAAAGCCCTTTATACTCCCTTGTCTGCTTCTGTCTCTCACTTCTCTGGATCTTGTGTGCACCCAAAGTAAAATTCTTACTGGCTTATTTGTTCCCATTTAGCTCTGGGGGACAGCTGCTTGAAGGTGGCTGAGTGGGTAGCTGGAGGCTATCCAGCTCCATTTGGCTTAGACTAATAATTTAGAAGGATTTGTTTCTTTCATTTGTTTCTCACTCTGCATTGAAAAAAATGGAAATCTGTCTGCAGAGTGGGATGTAAAGGTAGTGAGTGGGCGAGGCTGAAAGAATAAGATGGGGTGCATCCCTCCTGCCACCTGCTAGCCGCGTAAGTCAGTTCCTTTCTCTTTTGTGCTTTGTTACCACCATCTGCCAAGCTATATTAGTCAGGTCTCTTTAACCAAAGAGCTCAAGTAACAGAAACTAACTTGATCTTGCAACAAACTAACTCAAGTAATAAACTAGCTCAAGTAACAAACTAACTTGAAATTTATAAGGTCATGGTATCTTTCACAAAGCCAAAGAACAGAAATATCTGGAATGGTATAAGGAAGGAACAGAAATGAGCACTTGAAAAGTCTTTGGGTTTTTCCTTTCTCTATATCTTTTCTTATCATGAGTCATTGGAATGCCTGCTCTGCTTCTCTCTCTCTAAATACCTTTTTTTCCTGGACTTCCTATCCCAGAATATGGACACCCCAGAGTATCTATATTCTGAGACTGAAGTTTGATTCAGCTTCAGAGACTGATACTTCTCAGACCCAGATTCTCATCCACATATACTTGTAAGCTTTGGTCTGGTGTCTATGCCTGGTCTAATCAACCCCAACAGAGGAATTAAAGACACAGTATAAACTTGATGAGAAGACCAAGAGATAATTTCCAAATAATAAGAGAGAATTGGGAATTGAACACACTTACTAGCTACCTCAATCCTAGTGATGTGCTGTATGATACCTTTTTCTTCCTTTTAGATCCTTCCAGTTCTTTATTTATATGATTTTGTCATAAGAAAGATGTGATCACTGTAATTCTTTAAGGCTGACTACCTTCACCCAGAACAGATTCATGTGGGGACAAGCACTGTGATTGGGATAGTTACAGATCTCCACATATTAATATCTTGATCTCTAACTTCCTTGAAAAATGGGTTTGTCAGTAAAGATGCCAAGGCCTATGAATGTCTGTGTATCTCTGCCCAAATAACTAAGTATCGAGTGACAAGAATAAAGAAGCAATGTCTCTTCAGATTTATGGAGCCTTAAGTTTTCCTCCTACACACCAAGAAATAGGGATGATGATATTTGGAAGGTTAGAGCACTGGAGTTAAAATGCCAACTCAGCTGATTACCTGTGCAATAATGATGACTTACTCCGATTCCTCATTTGCTCCTCAGTTTCCTCATACATAGGTAATGATAATGATGTCCAACTCATTAATTAATCTGAAGATTTGTTATATGCCACAATTCTTTGGGTGTGAAGTGTCTCATAAAAGCCTCTGTGTTAATTCAGAAGTGTTTAGAGGTGAAATGATTAGATTGTGAGAGCTGTAACCAAAGTAGTGCATTTCATGGATTGATAATTTAAATGGACCAGCCGAGTGGTAACTACAGGAGGATGGGGCATGGCTAGAGAAAATGAGTCACTGGAGGCATGCTCTGGGGATTATATGTATTGTCCCTGAAGCTTCTATTCTCTCTCTGTTTTCTGGCTATCATGAGGTGAGCAGCTTTCCTCTGCCATGTCTTGGGCCCACTGAAGGTATTGGCTGACCATGGACTGAAGTTCTGAAACCATGAGCTCAAAATAAATGTTTCCTCCTCTAAATTGCTCTGGTCAGTTATCTTAGTCACAGATATGAAAAGCTGATTAACACAGGAATTGTTGCTGTAACATACCTGATCATGATGCTCCGAAGCTTTTGTAATTTGTGTGTGGAAGAACTTTGGAAAAGTTTGGAAATGCAGGATAGAGAAGTCTTAGAATGTTGTAAGTGGAGCTTAATGGGTGATTCTGGTGTGAACTAGGAAGACCAGAAGGCTGCGAGGAATGTGGACAGTAAAGACCATGCTCATGAGGTTTCAGAGGAGAAGGAGGACTCAATTGGGAATTGGACTAGAGGTCACAAGTGTCATATTTTGGCAAAGAACTTGTCTGCATTTTGCCCATGTCCTCAGACTTTGTATAAGGCTGAACTTAAAGGTGATAGACTAATTAATCTACTGGAGGTTTTAAGTCAGCCCAGCATTTAGGCAGTATCGTGAGTATTGCTGGCAGTTTTCAATTAGGTTTACTGGGAGAATCAGGAACATAAAACAGAGAAGAAAAATTTTAAAAACTTAAATTTGGCCAGAAAAGTACATGTAAAATTGAGGCCAATGAAGTTCTGATTGTTGAAGAGATTACAATCTTTACAGAGAAACTAACTATTTTGCACAGAGATGACAGGAAAGATGCCTTGGGGGCACCTCAGAAATCAGCAAAAACATGCCCATCACAGGTTCAAGGGTGTAAAATGTAAAACTCCTTTGAAAAGAGACATCCTGTTCACACAGGAGCATCTAGGAAATTTCCTTAGGATTCAATTGACCATGCTTGGCTTCCCAGGCACTTAGAGACCACGGCATCCATGGTCCAAGGGAGCTCAACCACTATTCAAATTGTTGACAGGCCATGGCTTTATCTATGTGACACTAAATTGTCAGGAATGCAGGAACCTGGAGTTAGGGAGTCAAAGAGACTTCCATCAAGTTTTCAAAGGAAGACACTGGAGACCAGGCAAAATGTGGCAGGGCTGGAATCCCTGTAGGCATCCCCTAAGAGAATGACACATAAAATTCTAAGAGGGAAGCTGAAGCTGCAGTGGAGACCTCCCAGATTGAGAGATGCCAGTAATGTGGAACATCTTCTGAGGAAAGCTTCTGGCTGTGAACAGAGGCAGGCTGAGAGAGAGCTCATGTGTGCTGAAAGAAGCGCGGCCACAGGGATGGAACTACAGAAGCCATTTGGAACTCACATTTTGCCGCCATGTGTTCCAGATGCTGGACATAGAACTATAGGACCTAATGTTTGTCTGGCTGGGTTTTAGTCTAATTTTGCTTCCATCCCTTCTTTCTATGCTCCTATTCCTTCCGTTTGAAATAGGGATATATACTTTGTGTGACTGTATATTTTGTGTGTTTGTGTGTGTATCAAAAACAAGCCCCCACCCCACACATGCACAGGGGCTCTAATTTCCAGTTATGGTCAGCTTTTAAAAATAAAATATTTCCATTGTAGTTGAAGACCTTGTTAACTTCTTTCTGAACACTTAATTTTTAATTATCCCCAAAGTAACTAATTCCCTTAATTTATCATTTGTTGCATATATATAATATATATATATATATATATATATATATATATATATATATATATATATATATATATGTATGTATATATATGTAGGTGCTGGGGATGAAACCTAGCCAAAAGCTCACCTTGAGTCTCAGAGGAGCTTTTGCTTTGGATTTGGACTTTTGGATAATTCTGGAACTGCTAAGACTGTGGGGAATGTTAGAGATGGGCTAAATGCATTTTGCACTATGAGATAAACATGTGCTTTTGGGAGCCAGGGACAGGATGTTATGGTTTGGATATGAGGTATCCTCTAAAAGCTCCTGTGTTATTGCAGAAGGTGAAATGGTTTGAATATGAGAGTCAGAACTTAACAGTGCATTAATCCATTTGATGGATTAATAGTTTGAATGGATTACTGAGTGGTAACTGCAGGCAGGTGAGGCATGGCTGGAGGAAGTGGGTCACCAGGGGAAGGACTTGGTATTATATATTTTGTCTCTGGTTTCTCTCTGTTTATTGGCTGCCATGAGTTAAACAGCTTTCCTCTGATGGGCTCTTCTGCCCAATATTCTGCCTCACCTCAGGTCCAGAGCAATAGAGCCAGCTGACCATGGACTGAAACCTCTGAAACCGTGAGACAAAACAAACTTCTCCTTCTCTAAGTTGTTCTTGATGGGTGTTTTGGTCACAGTGGTACAAAGCTAACACATGCCTCCTATGCACCAAGTTTTGCACTAGGCTTCTGATACAGTGATCCTACCCTCACACATTTTATGGTATGAATTGTCATAAAGTACATATTTTATAATTAACAGGAAGTATTTAAGATGTAAAAAGAATAATAATGGTCAATAATATATGGTCAGCTTTTAAAAATAAAATATTTTTATTGCAGTTTAAGACCTTGTTAACTTCTTTCTGAACACTTAATTTTTACTTCTCCCTGAAGTATCTCTCTCTCTCTCTCTCTCTCTCTCTATATATATATATATATATATATATATTGCTGGAGATGGAACCCAAAGCCTTATACATGCCAGACAAGCCCTTTTTCACTGAGCTATACTCCAAGTATCCATGTGTTTCTTCATACATTTATGTTAGGAGTTGAAATGTACCCCCTTTAGTATGTTTAAATCCTAACTCCTCACTGTGATCTTATTAGAAATAAGTTCTTTGCAAATGAACAAATTCAGACTCAATCATTAGTGTGGGCCCAAAGCAATATGCCTGTGATCTTATGAAAAGGGGAAATTTGGACCCATACGCACAGAGGCAGAATAACAATAACTGAAAATGAAGAAAGATGTTGGGCTGATGCACTTACAAGCCAAGAAACAGCAAAGATTATCAGAAAACTACCTGAAGTTAGAAGAGAGGAAAGCGATTTTCCCTTACAACCTCAGAAAAAGCCAATCCAATTGATACCTTGGTCTGAGATTTCTAGTCTCCAGTATTGGGAGACAATAAATTTCTGTTGTTTAAGCCATTTGTTTATAGTACTTTTTGTTATAGCAGCCCTGGCAAAGTAAAACAACTACTATATCTGTATATATTCCTAAACAAGCTGAAAATTTTTTACATATATTAAAATGTTACATAAATTATATTTTGCTGCAAATAATTTTCCATGACTTTATTTTTTCTCTTAGAATTGCTTATGAGATTGATCCTTTAGTACACGTAGCTTTTTTTCAGTGTTACATAGTAGGATATTTTATGAATATACTTTAATTGATATGTTTTAATTATCCATGTCCCTGATGATGTGCATAATAATGATACTGCTATGGACATTCTTATCAATATTTCATTGCACATAGTTGAAATCATTTCTCGGTGGTTTATACCACATAATTGAATTTCTATGTCATTACTATGTCCAACAGTGTTGAGCAGTTTATCTTATTATACAACCTCACTGACAATCAGTATCATCTAACTTTTAAATTGTTTCTATACTTGTCAGTGTACCTAGAACTGATATTTGAAATTATGAAGTGTTCTATGAACCCATATATGCAAAGTGTTACGAGAAGTCCAAACTAGCCTGAAAGTGTGGCAGAGAGGGTTATGGTATAAAAATTAACACTTAAATTGGAACTTGAGATATAAATAGGTGTCAGGGGAATGGAATTGGGAAGTTTGATGGATCAAGGAGCAGAAATTGAAGATAAGTGTGGTGTCATTGAGTAGGGGACAGAGAGTACTCACTAGTGCTAATGTAACCCTTTGATAATTCAGGTGGCCTCTCCTCCTTCTGCAGGAACAAGAAAACACCTTTTTGAGCATAGTAGCAACTTCTATTACCTCCAAGTCTAGGACATGCACCTTGAAGGTCGAATGAGGAAATATTCTTTGTTTCACTACGTATGTAGGTCAGAGTTCAAAAACTGGGTACAGTGAGATGACATCATAAAATGTGCTTTATTTGAACACCACAGTAATTTTCAACATCAACTCATTTTTTATTTCTCTGTCACTCTGAATTCTGTCTGAAGTCACTTATGTTTGAGAGCCCTGTGGTTTGTAGGGAGTAGGGAGAAACAAATTATCTCCTTTGGGATAGATAAATTGCCTAACTGAGAAGTCCTAGTTGACATCACTGTACAACCACTACTGTAGAGATGAATTACAGGAAAGAAAACCCAGCTGGGTCATCCAGGACCTTCCCTGCTTGTAGGACTAGGCCCCATTTCTCCCCTGGAGAGTAAAAGTGGGGAAGGCTAAGAGTCTCACTCCCCACCTGGCATACACATAGGAACACTTTTCAAGCTGCAGAAATGCCATTTGGGTTATAATACATGAGATGGGAGTAAGGAACATCTGGGAGTGGGAGGAGGTTGAGTTTTCCTAGAGAAGATGGAGATTTCTACTGAGAAATGTTAGGTTTTTTTTTTGTGTGTGTGTGTGTGTGTGGTGCTGGGGAATCGAACCCAGGACCTTGTGCATGCAAGGCAAGCGCTCTACCAACTGAGCTCTATCCCCAGCCCTTAGATGGCAGACCTTTTGGAAAGGAGCTTGCTACTGATGGCAGGGAGCCCTGGTAAAGAGCGAGGGAAACACCCACTAGGGGTACCTTCCTTTCAAGGCTCAGGAAAGCCCAATTTAGTGAACCTTCTGTTCTTTTCTAGATTTGTAGCTACTTTCTGAAACTGCCTTAACTCTCTTGTCAAATTCTCATCTATCTGACACACAGACTGGTGTACTGAATTTGGGGAGACTGAGAGATCAGGCAGTAGAAAACAGGAGCTGTTCTAGTTCATGCTGTAAAACGCATGAGGCCATTCACTGTTTTTCAACTCAGAGACTCTTGATATTGGAGGTGGTTCAGGAGAGAGGTCCGTGGGGAATCCTGTGAGCAGGAGTAGGGAGGGGGCTAGAAGGGGATACTAGAAAAATATATCTGAAATAATTATAAACCCAAATTCTAGGGGTTAGACTTGAATTGGTTTTCAGCCTTCTCTGAAAATTAGAATCACATGGGAGCTTAAAAAAATTCCCAGTGCCAGACCAATTATAAACCATAATTTCTGGTTGGGAGGATACAGGCATCACTTTTTTTTTTTTTTAAATAAAACTTCCTAGGTGACTGACACCAATGTTCAGCCAAGACTGAAAATCACTGGATTAGAGAATATTGCCTTCTGAAAGCGATCAGAGGGGCCCATAGCTGCCACACTTACATTTAGTTTCAGTAACAAAATAAAGTACGTTTTAATAGAAATGCACCATCTCAGCTCTTCTGTGCTGTCGTGAGCATATTTTTAGTGTAAACAACAATTTAAAAAATGGGTGACTTTGTGGCAGGGAAGAAAAATGCAGTTAGAATTATTTTTTTTTCTCTTTGCCTATAAAAGCTTTACAAAATACTGCAAACTTTGCCAAAACAAAATTGTATTTCCACCATATTTTATCTCTTGAAGCAATTCTAATGCCTAGAATCAAATGCCCTCCTGCACCACCCTCTGGTTCATAGATCCCAAAGAGGTTTTGTATTCTATCTCAGATATTCATTCTTCCTTGAACTGAAAAGATGTTTCGACTCTGAGGCATTTAGGAGGAATTGCTTAGAAAAAGCCCTGCAGGGAGGCTGTCATAATGATGCTGTTTTAAAGAACACCCTAGACCTCTTGGAGGGAATCACTAACCACCCTCCCGTGTTTTGTTTTCCTTCCTGGTCTCTGAGCTTTCTGCAATACTTTGGTTTGGTTTCTAAGGCAAAATTTATGATATGTTGCTGACTGAAGAACAATTCAATTTTATGCAACCGTCATGCTCACCAGGAGGACCCGAAACATTTTCCCATAGTTTCTCCCAATATGTTCCATGTTAATTTTGGTCCATATCTCCCCTTAAGGTGTAATGAATGGAGAAGATAAGTTCATGAGCAGTCCTTTGTGAAAGCAGCACGTTTTTCCTTCTTTTTCTAAATGGGATAGCAGAAACCCCAACTATATTGCTGTGTGTGTGTGTGTGTGTGTGCGCGCGCGCGCGCGTGCGCGTGCGCATGTGTATGTGTGTGCATGCATGCATATGTTTGTGTGTATGTATGGGTGTCTGCATTTGAGTCTTTTGGGGTGTGGGATAGGGGAAGTAAATGGACCTTCTATGGCTTCAAATAATGGCCAAGTGGGAGCTCCGTCTTATCTTACAGATGCTGCTTGCTTGAGTTTCATGACACATTTTATTGGCATCTCAATCTTTGATCTTTCTGCTCAGCTAATCGTTTAACCCGGTAAGCAGCTGTTTCGTGTGGATATGTTTGGGATTTAGAGGATGGAATTGAATGCCCCAGAAGTTTGCTTGCAAAGCCTAATGTTAACCAGAGGATCCCAATTGCCTTCTATTATAGGATCACATCCCCTTTTATGTGTACCTGGAAGAGCTCAGTTGAGGTTTTTTTTTTTTTTTCTTTTCAACAAAGACTTTGTATATTTTCCCCATCTGTTCTCAAATGATGTATTCAATATTTGTTTGTCATCAAAATTCAGATATCACTTCCCACATCTCCACATACCTAAGGCTAGTGTGCTTTCCAGTTAAATGCCCCTGGTTGTCTTTCTTCTCCTCTGCACTGCAATTGTTCATTTGTCCCCTTTCCACGTCAGGACCAAAGAAGACTCCACAGGTGTTGTCATATTTAGCATTTTTTTTTTCTATCAGGTCAGAGGAAGTCGGTGCCTCTGAAGTGTCTGATATGAGTCCATGGGCTAAATCGATAATGAGCCTGTCGAGACAAATAGGCCAGCAATTGTTCTAGCCAGGCCAAAGGAGGCGAGCAAAATGCCAATTGCAGACGCAGTGGTGAACCGAGCTGCTGAGAGCAGACAGTCCCGGATTAATGAAATCGCACGCGCTCAGCTTGCACCCGGAACTAAAGCAGCTTTGGGAAAGGCATATGGCAAAAAATAAGCCAAAGTTAATCGCAAAGTCAGGCGTCCAATAAAGCAGCAGCTGCTTGAAAAGGAAAGCACAACAGCCGCTGCACAGTGACTTCCCTCCTGCTCCGTCAAGCAGGGGGATGTGCAGAGCAGGATTAGCCGGGCTACAACCCACCGCGCTGCGGTTGCCAGGGCGGCAGCGAGCTCCGGTCCGTGTGTGCCTGGGGCCCCCGAGACCTGCTGCGGCTCTTGCCCGAGGCAGCCAGCTGTGGATCTGATTAGCGGCAGCAGCCAGGGCAGCTCTGGAGCCCGTCCGCCTCTCATTTTCCTTCCACTTACGAAACAGCCAGCACCAGGCTCTATTGTTTCCTACCAGTTTCTCCCCGCACTGCCAGTAATCAGCAATAGTCTGCACTCGAGTGCACGACCTCATTTAAAGAGGTTTGGCGGAATGTCAGCGTCATGTTTTTCCCCTCCTCGGTTAATGATGGCGTCTCTCTTTGCCACTTGATTTTGAATCTGTCGTAATTGCCTCCAAGAGCTTCTATGTCCAGGACTTGGTAACACTTTAGCTGTTCTCCCAAAGAAACCAGACTAAGCGAGAGGGTTATGGATTGTCAGAGGCTTGTTGGCTTCCCTGGAATTTATTTTCACTGTTGTAGAGAGTGGTTTAGGTATTGGGCTGCTCTCACCTTGGGCTTGTGTTCTCTGAGAGGAATTCCATGGAACACTAGTGGGATTCAAATGAGTATCCCTTAGGAAAATAAATTCCCAAGTCAACTAAATTTGAAAATCACTGCTTTTCATAGTTTTTTTTTTTTTTTAAGTGACTTGACATTTTTGGTACATCAACGGGCTTTGTAAGGTGGGTAATAAATTAGAATTTATAAAATTTTACAATGATGTTGTCCTTAGAACCCTGTTTTGGAAGAGCATTTGATGTTGGTTGAATTAAACCTCCCCAAATTCATATATTGAAGCCCTAACTCCCAGTACCTCAGAGTGTAGTCTTCTTTGGAAACAGGGATGTTGCATATATAGTAAGTTGAGACAAGGTCATACCAGGGTAGGCTAAACTCCCAATGCATCCTTATAAAAGGTGAAAATTTGGACACAGAGACAGACACACACAGGGAGAATGCCATAGGAAGATTGGAGTTATTCTGTCATAGACCAGATAAATACTAGAAGTTTGGAGAAAGGTCTGCAGGCCTTTAGAGGGAGCATAGTCAGCTGTCACCTTGAACTCAGGCTTTCATTCTACAGAACTAGGCATGGTCTGTCTGTTTAAGCTACTTTGTTATGGCAGCCCCAGGAAACTAACAATATTCAAGGGAATACTGTATGAGGAACAAATACTATTTAACAGTTTTACCATGATAGTAGTTATAGCAGACCATGAACATACTCACAGAAGTTTAAGATTTTAAGAAGTTTAAGGTTCAATAGAAGATTTTCTATATATTTCTGGGTAGAGTTAATTCAGACAATCATGATGTTCATTTGCATTTAAAAGGAAATTCTTAGGCCAACTATATATTTTATAAAGCAAATGGAAACATTGCTCTCTTGCATTCTTAAATACTAGAATTATTAAACTACTTTTATTACTTAAGCTCACGATCATCTTTCTGCCTTGCCCGAATAACTGCTGCAGCCTTTAATTACATGGGTTGGCAAAATTGTCCCAAGAGTTACCCTAGCCTGTCTGGATTGTATTCCTCTATCCCATTGCTTGAATTAAATTGAATGTCCTGCAACTCATGGCCGCACATGAGCAGGCAGTGCAGCTATTTTATTGAAGGAATTTCCAAGGTTGAATAATGATAACCCAAACTTGGGGATTTTATGGTCTAGTAAATATTAAAAATTAATTTGGAGACTGACAGAGACTTGTAAACTTTCCTTTTGTCAAGTAAGCATGTTAAAACAACAGTGACTGAGAAAATAAATAAGAATCAATAACTACTGTGTGCTAGCGACATCATTTAAACTTTTAAATTTGCCAAGTAGAAATATTAAAACAAATGACTAAAGGTACCAAAAAATATAAACAACTTGAACAACCATGAGTTAATTTGATGGTTTCTAAAAGTACAGGATATTTCCAAAACCAAAAGAATCAAAAGAGAAAACTGTCATGGTGTCCTAGTGGGTTATGTGTTTGGAGTGTTATGTGCCAGGCATGTTGTAAATATTTTATGTGTATAAATTCAATTACTCCCCACAAAAGACTGTAAGATTGAAACAATCTTTAGTTTATAGGCAAGGAAACTAAAGTACTGGGTTTAAAAGTTGACTGGGTTTATCTGCTGCTAGGTGTTGAGGCTGGGTATTGAATCCACAAGACAGGCCCCCAGAGACTATGTTTCTGTGATTCTGAACATCAGATGATCTTAAATCTCTGATGACATAATCCTTTCTCATAAAGAAACCTCAGCTAACTTACTCAGATGTGCCTGGGAGTGAGTGTGTGTGTGTGCATGTTTTTAATCCTGCTTCTCCCCCTTTACTACAGATCTGTGATAACATCCTCAGGGCAGTCTGGCCTGGGTTTAGAAAGCCCAGATTGTAGCTGCAAATCCACGTGCCAGCAAGAGGTCCAGAATGGAAATGTGCTATGTGTATATGGAGGGAATTCCTAAGGTAGCTAGGGGAATTGGCTCATTTTTCTCATCAGTCATCTGTGTTTTGTGGTAGGACTTGAGCAACCTTCTAAAAGGTGAGTACAAATCAATCATTTCAGCTGACATTTTGAAAATACTGCAGGGTGGCAGAAAGTTAATGTATCAAATACCATTAAAGGTTTAAAACAACCAAACCAAAACTAAAATACTTTAAACTTAACCTCAAAACCTGAGCTGTGATTCAGTGTTGAGATCGGTGTTTGTGTGTGTGTGTGTGTGTGTTCATGCAAGTGTGTATGTGTGTATAATGTGATTTGGATTTGATAGCCAGGATGTATATGGAAACACTACATAAACCACTCAAAAAGAAATCACATTAAGCACATAAATGACCTTCTGCACCTGGAATTTACCACATAGGTGTAGCTTCTGCAAGGGAAGAGCTTTGTATTGCAGCATGATTTAATGAAAGGACATGCTTTGGGGTCAGGTAAAACATGGGTTCCTATGCGTTGTTGCTGTGGGGTCTTGGAAAATTCAATGTTTTAGTCCATTCAGGGTGTGGCAAGAAAAAGACCATGAACTGGGGTTGGTTCTTGAGGCTGGGAAGTCCAGGAGGAAAACACTTTCTTATTGGGTGTCTGGTGAGGGCCTATTCCTCATAGATGGCACCTACTCATTGTGTCTCATGTGGTAAAAGGGGCACATAAGGGCACTAATCCCCACCCATGAGGGCTCTGCCTTCCTGACCTAATCACCACCAAAACCTCCTCCAATCCTGATACCCCTGCATTGGGGATTAGTTTCAGCACATGAAATTTGGGAGGACAGTAACATTCAGAATATAGTAGTCACTTACTTATCCACTGCTTTATTTATTTTTATTTGGAAAGAGTAAAACCTTTAGTATAGCTTTTTATGAAAATTAGACTAATTAATGTCCAAAAGAGAATTTAAAAAATTTTTTTTGTGATACTGAGGATCAAACACAAAGCCTCATCACTGTACCACTGAGTCACATTCCCAAGCTGAGAATTTCGTTTTTTAACAAATATTAATACAGAAATTATATTGATAGACCCTTTTCTAAGTGATTTATAAATATTAATAACAATCCTATGAAGGTAGATGTAATACTAGGGTAGTAATAATTACTTCCATTTTATAGTGAGGACAAATGAGGCAGAGAGAGAGAGAGGTTAAATAACTTGTTTAAAGACAAGAGAGCTGGTCAATGTCAGAGGGTTCAAACCCAGGCAGTCTGGTGCTGGAGATTGCATTCTTAATCTTGATTCTGTAGTATCCTGATAACTGAAGCTGAAATACTTTCAATTTTAAGTATCTATCAGTTAACGGTGTTTGAAAGAGCTGCTTTACCTGAACTCCGGACACAAAGGAAATAGTTGGATGTGGACATATTGTACATGGATTTAATTAGTTGTGAATTTATAAGGTTAAATGCATAGAGATTGTGCAGTGTGGGATTCCCTGTCAACCACCAATTTCTTCACACCAGATGTTGGCAATAGTGCTTGGTCATCAGCTTCCCAACTGCCACTTATTTCTCTCTTGTCTCTTCCCATTTGTTGTATGGTTTCCTTTCTGGCCTGACCAGCTTCCAAGTTTCTGCCTCCACCCTTAATAGATGCAGGAACTCTCAGACTCTCTCATAGGCTTTCTGCCTTTTTAAATGTCGTAGCTCTTAGCAAGGACTTTTCCAGCCCTGTGTCCAGGCTGCACTCCCACTAGGCTCTGCCATTTCTTCTTTGGGTGGGTGACATACATCTTGAAGGAGAGTTTGTAGGAGCTATTTCTCCTTTCTCTTGTGCAATCCACTGTTAAATTCCTGCATTGATTTGGCTTCTTTCCACAACACTTGACTGAATGGCTCTCATGGTGGTCATCAATGCTCTGTTAATTGTTGAATACAATTGCATTGTACTTGACCTCTCATGGAAGACCCTGCATGGTCTGGCCCAAGGCCAACTCTCTTGTCTCATTTCCTGTTCCATCTCCCTTACTTATTGTCTGGCTCCACTGACCTACCTACTGTTCTGCAAACAGCAGTGCTACTCCATGATCTTTGCATATGCTGTTACCCTTGCCCCTTGAACATTATTTTCCCAGATATTTGCATGGCTCTTCCTGCATTCAGATCTCTGTGGAACATCACTTCTTAAAGTAACCCTTTCTAAACACTGCTATCTAAAATGGCACTGGTTTTGCCCATCATTTTCAATCTCCTTACCTACTCTAGATGTTTTCAAAGCATGTATCAACTTATCCCTTAACTGCCTCCCCCAGGATATAATTTCATGAAAGCAGGGGCTCATCTTCTTTGTCTGCAGGTGTAGTTTTTGTAGCTGTACTAAGTGCCCTGCTAGTAGTAGAAGTTCTATAAATACTGGATTTAATGAGTGAATTTGAATGTCCCTTATCTCTTAGCTTCTATATAACACTACCCTTTCTGGTTCTCCTACTTTCTTCCTGACCAAACTGTCTCTTGCTTACACTTGATCTAATTCATCTACCTGGAACATAAGAATTTCATCCTTGCTCCTTTTTCTCTCCAACTTCACATCTTGTTCTTGGGCAATCCTTTTGATGACTTTGTCCTTCCCTTATATGGTGATACCTTTACATCTTTCTCCCTTGGATCTTCCAAAGGGAAGATACATATTTCCAATATCTCCATGCAGAGATACCTCAAACTCAACATGAGGATAGGAGGGCTAGTTTTCCATCCTCCAGATGCTTTTAGTTCCTGTCTCAGTTGAAAGCATTATCATCCACTCCACTAAGCTAAGCATTTCCTGCTTTTCTCTTATATATCTGAGTTCTATTATATCCATTTCAGAAGAAATCCATTTCTTTTGCCGTGCTTGAGGCCAAGGTTCATCATCTGTTGCCTGGAATATTTCAGTAGTATACTATACACTGCCTCCCTGCCTCCAACCTCTCTTACCTTCATTTCAATTCATCCATATAAAATGCTTCCAGAATTCCTTTTCTGACATGAAACTTTGATCATCATTTTCTCTTTCAAGAATCTTGGTGGAGCTACTAGTTCTGGATCAAAATCTGAGCTCCCTGGTCTGATCCATAGGCCCTCACGATGATCTTAAGATACTATTAACTGGGGCTGGGGATGTGGCTCAAGCGGTAGCATGCTCGCCTGGCATGCGTGTGGCCCGGGTTCGATCCTCAGCACCACATACAAACAAAGATGTTGTGTCCGCCGAAAACTAAAAAAAAAAATAAATTAAAAAAAAAAAAGATACTATTAACTGGCTGCAAGAGAACAAAGCTTTTAATTGAATCATAGCATCCCAGCTGTTGTCTTTCCTCCTGGGCAACAAGGAGAATATCCAGATGTTGGTCTGCCTCACACCTCAGCCAGACTCTGGCGGGCAGGGATAGCCCAAGGGTTTCTCAGTGTGAGGTGTGGAGGCGGGTACAATAGTGAACCTAGGGGGTTAGTCCAATATTATGCCAACAGCCAAAATGTTCTCTCCTTCAAAAATATGGATTTTTTCTTATAAAAATTAATAATTTTTTTTTCTGTGAAGTGTGCTTACTTCATAGGAAATAATGATAATAGTTACAACCCACCATATGCTGGGTATTATTCCAAGCACTTTATATGTATTAATTTATTCATTCATTAAACAATGTCAGGTAGATAGTATGATTCTCTCCACATTATGTATGAAGGAGCCAGGGCACAAAGAGATTAAATAACTTTCTGAAGGTCTTACAGGTAGACACAAGTCTGAAATTAAAACTTAGCTAATATTACTGTGCTATTATAAAAAATCTGGGGACCTGCTGGTGTTATTGAGAAGGAGAAAAGATTGGAATTGAGAGAGTCATATTCCCTCCTTTTTTCTCTGGGATTTTTGATGTCTGGGGTAAGAGAATTCCATGAGTAACAGAGGCAAGAACATACAAGAGGAAGTTTTATGGGGAGGAGGTTATTTCTTAAATAATCATTTGAGTGACTGGACAGAGAAAGGAGGAATGGTGTAGAGAAGAGAAGGTAGAGGAAGAAGAAAGAAAGGGAGCAGAAAGAGATCTCAGATACAAATCTCAGATACAAGATCTCAGATACAAATGGAGTGAATGACCCTGGGAGTCACTGAGACCATCTGGAAAATCCTCCCATTATTTGGCACAAGGATACAATTTGCTTGAAACGTGACCCTTTACAAGTTCCTCCCTTTGGGGCCTCTGCTATCCCTCCAAAATGCTGCACTGTATTGAGTCTTTTGGGGAGTTTGGTCAGGTGGAAGCCCCAAAGAAGGGCCAATTTCACTCCTTTTGTGCATTTTGGTGATGAGGGGGCTACAAGAACACTGGTGTTTTGAATGACCAAGCTTGGATACTAGAGAGACACATGATCCAGAAGGCACCTCAGATGAACCTGAACTCCAGAGGCAATGGCATTAAACTTGTAATTGCCCCAGATTGGTGTCTCAGTACAACCATGGGCCTGCCACAGCTGGGTGCACCTGTCTGAGCCACATCACCTTCGACCCATTGCTGTCTTGTCCACCAGGAGTTCTCCCATATCTGAGTCTGTCAGTGGGCTGCTGTCTTGGACGTCCTTCCTTCCCTTCCATCTTCCTCATGCTCTTGTCATTCTGTCTGTTCCTTCCCCTCCCTACAGAAGTCTTGTAGGTCTCAGAGGATGTGGGATGTATTTCTGTTGTCATATAAAGCACATTGTATGGTGGTTTTCCCGGACAAGCCGTGAGCTTCTCTAAGTATGCTTTAAATTCCAGTCTTGGTATTCTTATCAAGGAGCATAGAGCACATGGTAGGTGCTTAATAAATGTTTGATGAATACATAAATGAATGAATACCTGTAAAACATTTAATGGTGCTGCAGCTGTTGCTGCTGTCACTCCTCATGCATCTCAGTGGATGTTTTTCATTTCCTTTCTTTTTTTTTTTCCTGCATTGGCACACAGCTCCCTGTAAGGAGTAAACAGCCCCCTTTTCCCTTAGGAGATGCCAAGGGTGTCATTAGTTACAAGATACTCCTATGGCATGCAAATAATACTTTATCCATTGTCCTTTCTGTTTCTTTATTAGAAAAACAGAGAGAACTTTATATTAGAATTCTGCCCTGTTTGGGAAGACACACCAGACTTTAATTCTTGATAATGATTATGGAAAGTTTCACCAAAGGATTTGCTTTATGCTGGCTAATGGGGTAGGTGCTTTTGACACATTTTCTCAGTTAATACTTAGGGAAATCTCCATTTTTAATAGCATCATTTTTTTTTCATCTTAAAATGTAGATGCTGAGGCCTACAGAGGTTGAGTATCTTGCCCAAGACCATCTTAGTAAGTGGAGAAGTCAGAATTCAAAACCAGATGAATCTGGTTTTGAAAACACACAGAAGGAAGAGCCATGATCAGTGATCTGTTTCACACTTCTGACTGCTACATGGGGATGGCTCTCAGACCACCAGGTCCAGAGCTGGAGACACAAGGATGACCACAAGTCCTGATGGCTCTGAGATTGGGACTTGCACCAGGGTATGGTGATGAGGGCAGAGAGAAACAGACAGACCAAAAACATAGTAAGGCATAAAATTTGAGGAGTATTGTGACAGATTAGACAAGGGAGACCTGCCCATAATCTGCTGGTACCTCATTGGTTGCCTGGGAGCATGAGGACGTCCAAGGAAACATTACAAAGAGAGTAGGGATTGGTGAGAAGATAACAGATTCAGTTACAGGGGTGTTGAGTGTTATGTACTAGAGGTATCAAAGAACGATTTCTAGGAGATATTTTTATGTATGAGTCTGAAATTCAGAGGGAATGCCTTGACTCTTTGTATCACCCTTTGTGCTCCGTGATCATTTGATTTAAAATTCTTTTAGTTAGTAAAAGTTTTCCACTTAATGGACATCAAGGGAGTGTTTATTAGTGAATCAGAGCCTCTTAGGGAAACCTGGTCCATACTATCTTATGAAATGGACTTTCCCATTGCCTGAAATAATTCTGCCTTCTTTATTATATTTTATATTGTCCTTTCCCAGAAAACAGATAGCTGTGTCACCTCTGCATCTATAGTCTCAAATGCATTTTGTTTGGGAGATGAAGTGTCTATGTCTATAAATTATTTTCAACTGTTAGTTTTCTTCCACACTGTCTTCTAATTTAAAAGGATTACTATTTTTTTCATTTAATTAAACATTTAGCCCTTCAATATAGTCTTGCTTATCATCCTGAGCACAAACGAAAATAGCATGATTAAATAAATCTGAGAGTCCCAGCTTAGATTATTTCACCAAAGGAAACTGAAAATACTCCAAGATATAGGAAATAAAAGGTGGTAACATGTGATATAAAGTATTGTCTCACCACCAACAACAAAAAAGAGAACAGACAAGCCAAAATGGATTGCCTACGGGTCTCCTCCCCTGAAGTGGGGTGTCCAGCTCAATGTTGTGAACTGTTGCAATGAATTTTGGCCTCTCAGTGTCTGAATACCCTTCATGGTGTGTGTGTGTGTGTGTGTGTGTGTGTGTGTGAAACTGCAATCAAATAGTGAAAAGCTGGTTCTTACTAGAGAGACAGCAAATATGATTGTTTTCCCAGACCCTGGATGCTAAGGTGTGGACACATGACCCCATCGCTGACATGGAGAGATAGCTACTTCAGGCTTACAGCTGGATGCTGCGGAGGGGAGCGACAGGGACTAAACAGAGTCTACTCTGGTGAGAGTGGCAGTGGCAACATCCAGTTTTTAGAGGCAGCAGAGAATGGTTCTGTGGTCAGAATGCTGTGTCTTCCATCCCGGGCTTGGAAAAACACATCATGGAATCTGTTTTGCAGACCAGCTTTGCAGCATGTGATTTTGGACACTGCTTTTGTCTGAAGAGTTGCCATGCCTGACTCTCCTAGATATTTTGTAAGCTGCCCAATACCCTTTTATTAAATTCATTTTCTGCTCACATTTGCCAGGGTTGTCTGTCAACTGTCTGATGCAACTGAGTGATACATCCTAATTCCATGTGACACACAAAATTTAAAGAATCCGTCCTATAGCTTCTCTGTAGGGATGACGTTAGAATGAATTTCATTTTGTCTTGGATTATAATTACATATTTTAATCAGATTTTTTTTGAGAACAGAGACTACATTTTATTTATTTTTGCATCCTACTGCTAATGTCCAATTTCAAATGCCTTGGACATAGTAAAGATTTTAAAATTGACTTGAGCAGGATGTAAATAGGCCTTTCTAACTGCAAGAAAACAACACGGACCAGGCTGAATGTAGACTGTGGAACTGTGAAAAACACTGGGGGAAGTCAATAGGTATCCTTTTATCATGAAGACTTAGGCAGGGAGATATTCCCCATGAGGCTTTGCCTGTTAGGTCCAGGCCACTGGTCAGTAATAGGCAGAGTGATGGCAGTAATCCCTCCTCTAAGCATCTGCCATCAGGGTCTATTCGCTGAGCAATAATAGTCTGGATTTCAGTGCCTACTGGGTCTTCTCTTCTTCTGGTGAGTTATTGTAGTAGACCTAATGCAATTTCCCCCTTTCAGAAGGGTAGATATACACTTCTTTCCCTGTTTTTTTTTTTTTCAAAAGTATCCCTTAGAACCAGCAGCATACATTTTATATCATAATCTTTATTTCTTAGTGCCTCGCTTACCTTTTATGGGTGTAAAAGACAACCCTGTGTGAAATTGCATTTCTTATGCATAATTGTCCTTCAGCAGGATTTTTCATGATGCTCACTGGACACATGTAATAGAGTACCTGCAGTCCCATCTCACTGCTCTTTGGTGTGAGTCTACTGATCACACCTTTATTAAGTTATGCCCATCAAACCAGAAATTGGTCATAGATCTAGCTCATTTTAGCATGGGTGTGAATTGAACTCCTTCCTCTTTTACCTCTCTCTTTGAAGTTAATTATTGGTGTTATGTATTTGCTTTGTCATTTTCAGTTTTTGTTTTGATCCTTTCCCTCATACTAAGGTCTTGAAGAGCTATTTGAATTTCATTTTTTTCTCTTATTTTACCTGTATATTTTTAACTCACCAAAGGGTATTATATGGTGTATTTAGCTCTTACTCTAAAGGAAATACTGCTTATTTTAATGTGGAGATGTATGTATCTTCAAATAAAAACTTTAAAAGAAGTAAGAACTTTTCTAGTTCCTTTCTTTTGCTTAGCTCTATTAAATGTGAATTTGACTTCATCTAGAGAGTGTACTACAGAGTAGTAATAAAAGTATAGGCTCCAACATTGAACTGCTGAGGATCAATCCCAGGTTTTCCATTGAATAGTTCTGGAGTACTAAAATCTCAGACTTTGATTTCTTCACATGTAATAAGGGCATGATTATCTACCTCAGTGTTGTTGATAAATTAATTAATTTTCACATATAGAAACTTTCAACAGAGAATGGTTCTTAATAAGATTTTATTCAGGGTTAGTTATCATTACTTATATTATTATTCCCTTATTTATTTCATTTGCAACTTCCAAGTTAAGGTCATTCTTTAGGTTTTCGAAAATCATAACTATTGAAATTCATAAAGAACCAAAATTCTAAGTCTCTTAGCACAGATAATCTAGAATACGTTAAGCCACAAATTAATTTTTAAAACTTTGTAAGTTCATCAAGTATTGTGTTAATGCACATTAATATGCTATTAATTAAGTTCAATAGCTTCCATGCTCTTAAGATATTATTTCCTTAGCTACTATATATTTTTATATATCCTCTTAGGTTTTGTTTTCTGTAGATGGTAAACATAAAATTAAAATTAAATAATGACATTTTATGCATTTTAGATTGGGAAGGGGTCTTACACATTAGATGTTTTCATTTTCTATTTGAAAAGAAAATCCATTCAGTCCAGGTCTCATAACACTTAGAGGTTTCAAGCCCAGTAAGGCTTATACTTTGAGTAGCAGGATTTACTGGAAGGAGGGGAATTTCTCTTTCAGACTATAAGATTATATTAATTTAAAGGATATGCACAAATACAAAAAATTTTTCTAAAAGAAGCAGTATATATGGGCTGAGGTTGTAGTTCAGTGTTTGAGTGCTTGCCTCGCATGTGTGAGGCACTGAGTTTGATTCTCAGCACCACATAAAAAAATAAATAAATAAAATAAAGATATTGTGTCCATCTACAACTAAAAAAAATATTTTTTAAAAAAAGCAGTATATAAAAATAGACAAGTTAGATTGTTACTCAAAACAATTCTTACAAAGTAAAGTTCATATCTTAAAGTAGCAAGTTTATTCACACTACTGAATTTCACAGGTACTTAACAATTTGATCTAAAGAGTTCATTATCATTCATGTTGCAGGTCAAATGTCACTGCCTCTAAGATTTTATCCTTAGCCATTCAAACTACAGAGGGCCCACCCCATTCACTCCCTTTCCTTGTAACTTCTTTATTTTTTTCATACTTCATATCAGAAATTATATTACTCATATATTTTTATTGCTTCTCTGTCTATCTTCTATTGCAGCATAAATTCCATGAAGAAATGAGACGTTTTGCTTAATATTATATCTCTGTGTGCTAGAATCATGTCTGGCACATAACATTCTCTCAGTAAAAATGCATTTGTTTGATTGAATGGATACATGCAGCCCATGCTAAGGAAGTTGATTTTATTTGGAGTGCATAATAAGAGCAATTGAAGAATTCTGTGCAGCAGTGTGATATGATCAGATTTACATACTAGAAAGGCACTGGCCAACATTTTATGCATACCATCTCCATAAGCAGCCAAAAAATTAAATTTGCTTTTGGACTTAAATTGGAAGCATTCACAAATGTCATTTGGGACAAAGAAAGTCATAGGACTTGAAGAAATTGGGGATAGAAAGATGAAAGAAGAAAAAGAGAAAGAAAACCAAGGGGAGAAGGAGGAGAAAAAGGAAGAAGAAAAGATAAAGATAAATGAAAAATGCCTAGGAAAATTAACCCAGACAAGCAAACAGATATCTGAATGAGAGGGAGAGACTTGGAGAGTCAGTGAATCCTAATTGCTTTAGAAGAATTCCATGGTACAAACTTTGGGTTATGAGATGCTCTCTCTGGAGATCAGTTTGGGTCCTTATATGTTGTTTTCAGAATGACTCCATCATCTTTTCATCTAGTTGTGGTGAAATTTTGTACTGACGCGTGAACTTGGTGATCTGAAGAGGTGCCTGTATCTTGTGAATTCAGCTTAGATCTTTTTTTTTTAATTTTAATATTTTATTTTTAGTTATCGGCAGACACAACATCTTTGTCTTGTTTTGTTTGTATGTGGTGCTGAGGATCGAACCCGGGCCGCACGCATACCATGCGAGCGCGCTACCACTTGAGCCACATCCCCAGCCCCTCAGATTAGATCTTGAAGGTCATATACAAGCACCAGGCAAATTGCTTGTGGAATTGGGGGTGAGTGTCCAACAATTTGACTTTTTGTGTATATTATTGGTACAATGATGGTGACTGTTGAGAGTAGCAAAGAAAAGCAGGGTCCCTGAGCAGGCTGGATTCAATTCTAGAATCTTAGGTGCAGAAAAGAAGACATCATATAATTAACTCTGAATTAATGGAAGGAGAACAGAGCCATGAGTCATACCAAATAGTACATCGTTTTAAAATTGCACATGGAACTGGGCTTTGGAATGCACTGTATGACTTCTTTAGCAGAGGATTTGCATCTTATTTGCTTTGCTTAAGCTAATAGTAAAATTAGTGTGTATTCCTTCTGCATTTAAAAGATATTTGGCAGCAGGTGGATTAGATGGAAAGAGTGTAGGAGAAAGGGAAATAAAAAATATAGGGGAAGAGAGCAGCCAGGCAGCATGTTGCCTGGCTGGAGATTCAGGCCAGGGTAAAAACTTGCCTCTCACAACCTCTACGATGCAAAACTCTCATGTGCACAGTTAAGAATGAACCATATAATCAGATAATAAAATTGAAAGCACCAGACTCAATAGAATCAGCATTCAAAATATTCATTAAATAAAATGAATTTTTCCTCTCTATTTAAGTAAGGATTCCTTATTTCACTGAAAATCTGCAAAAGGTCTATTCAATATTGTTTGATTTTTATTGGGTGTTATCTTGGTAAGATGGCACAGAAATCCTCTTTCTTTTTTTTTCTTCCTTTCCTCAGATTGAATCCTGAAATGGTATAAAAATATTACAATTTTCGTCTTGGGTATAAAACCAGCTGTTGCTATCAGAATGTATTACATCAGTTTGAACTTTAGTCACAATGCTATTTTTGAAAAGCAATGTATGGTTGACTTTTAGGGACATGTTTTTAAAAGCTTGGAGAATGAGTTACCTTAGTTGAGGCTTTTTGTCCTTGAATGGCTGGCCACTTTCGAGATGTATCAGTACAACACATCAGTACTTAGGTTCTGCTGATGAAACTAGACGCTCATTCTCTGATCACATTGACACTTCTGATCAGGGCCAGGACTACCATCAGTGAGCTTCGTTAGAAGAGGGTGCTATGGCCAACTCTCCAGGAGAGCCCGAGGCAGCAGACACTCAGCCAGCCAATGCTCTGCTCTCATACCAGTTGGGACCCACTGAAAAAGTGTTCCAAAGATCTCAGAGGACTGTGGTTATCGGAAGAACACCCACCAGCACGATGCTTCATACCCTGCCTGGAGTGGTGAGAAACTTGAAACCTTAATCTCTTGCTTGGCAGGGATCCTTCATTCTTACTTCTACTGGATCTCAGCAGGACCAAGACATTAAAGCATGCTTGTATTTGAATCCAGATGGTGTGAATCTATAACTCCATATAAACAGACTAATCTTCGAGAAAACCTGTCTTGCATCCCTATCATCAGACTACATAGGCATCTGTTCTGCGATACTGGGTCTCTAATATCTCATATACACCCTGAAGTAAATAAAGACACTCTGTGTGTCACGTCAGTGGAGGAGCATCACATAAATAGGATGAAGGCACACAGGGAATAATTCTTCACAGACACCAGCCAATCACCCTTACACCATTGCTGAAATTGTGATCTAGCAGCCCTATCAATTGAAATTATGAAGTTCTCAATGAAGAACATTAATTATTATAGATTATTTTCATTGATTGCTCCTAAATTGCCAACATAGTACAGAAAGAAAATCAAAGTTTAAGAGGTTCTGTGACATTTATCAATGTTCTTTTATGTCAGAGAATGCTGGTCAGTCCCCTCATTGCTAATAAAACAAGGGTTGCTTTTATACTGGCAATTGTGTCTGGCTGCATGTAACAGAAGGCTGACCTCACTGGTTTAATAAACAGGGATTTATTTTCATTATGCACTGAAGTTATTTTGTTTATTTGTTTTCATAATATATTTTGTTTTGATTTTTTTTTTGTTTGGCAAGTGAAAAAAAATGGCTCCATGATGAAGTCTAGAACTCAGGCTCTGCCCACCTTTCTGCTTTGACATCCCTACTGCGTGGCTTTCTTCCTTATGCTCAAAAGATGACTTTTTTCTTTTTGGGCATCATATTCAATTATGAGAAGAAATCATGCTGCAGTGGGGCAATTGAGGGGAGAGAAAGAAAAGAAAAGAGATATGCTGGCAAAGTCTATCCTTTTCTATCAGGAAAACAATAATTTCCCTAAAATCTTAACTGAATAGATTTCTATTTCCTTATCTTTGGGCAGAAAAGGAGCCAATGGCCATCTTATTGTTTCTATTGGTGAGAAACCCTGAGAATACCATTTTGGTGAGGGTATTGGTCAAGCAACTTGTACTTTTATCAAGTTATAAAATGTGGGCTACAATTTTCTTCCAGATTCATTAGAATTTTTTGATGCTCCAGATGATTCATCACAGAAGTTATTTAAAGCTTCTGATATATAAAGCATACAGATAACCCGAGTCTGACAAACTTGCTGGTGTGGAAATTATTCCTAAATCTCAAGGGCCTTATTTATTTCTTTTTCCTAATAGTCAGTGAGACCTGGCGAGGGGTGGGAAAGACATCAGGGAGGGCAGGAACTTTATTTTTCCCAAGCATCTAATGTATCACATATAGCAAGAGCTCAAAAGAGCACATTTAATGAGTGAATGCATGAATAAGAGTGAGAAGATTTGGGATTTGGCACCATCGCTGATTCGCTATAAGATCTCGAGCATATGATTTGACCTTTTCCTGTCTGTTTTTTCCTATCTCTGAAATGGTGACATTATAGGTGCAAATGTGCCTCCCGAGGCTGTAGAGAAGGTCAGGTAAGAGAATGCATGATAAACATTTCTTGCACAGTGTAGGTATTTACAATTTGCCTAGTGCCTTCATTTCCTTTGTTCCTCTCTTTAGTTCTTCTTATCACCCTGGCCCCACCATTGACCTGTGATAGAGTTACAGCAGATATCACTGAGTTCACGTCTAGTGGATTAAGAAGACAAATGTTGATGGCCTGCAAGTGATCTAAGTTCACATAAATTATAAGTGGCAAAGTTTGATATTTAGGTTTGAAAAAATACAGTATACAGTAAGTTATTTTAATTCAGAACCTTTTTTTTTTTTCATAAAGGGCTTAAAGTGGTGAGGAATTCTTAGTACTTAGTACTCTGAGAAACACATGCATGCAATAGCTTGTAGACTGCTTAAAAGATAGTCTCATTTGGTCCCTGAAGAAAAGGTTGAAAGCCCTCATGGAGTATTTTCAAGAATATGAAGGACCCAAGAATTTGAAATAAAAGGAGTTGGAACACCGTGAAATTAAGCAACATATTGTAAAATAGAATTTTGAAATTCTAAAATGTGTTAATAAGGTTACTTTCTCTAGAGAGTTAAAAAAATAGATTCCCATCAGTGGGAGGCAGTTTAAGTACAGCACAGTAAGAGAAGAGCATGCGGTCTGCCTCCCTAAGTGTGCCTCTGAGCCTTATTATCTCCAAACTCTTAGAATTCATTATCACTTCTGTTTATTTACTTCAAAATAACAACTGACACTTCACAATTTACAAGTGCTTTTGCACATAGCCTCTCATTTAATTCTCACAACAACCTTCTAAGATATTATGCACATTTTTCTAGGAGTAAGTTTCAAAACTAAAATTCGAACCAAATTCTTCTGAATCTATATCTGATGCTCTTTTCTAGACAACTCATCTGTGTCCTCTTTCTATGTGATCATGTTGTACCTGGACAGCTGGTGAGTTCATTGTCTTCCAGTTTAAACTTGCTGCTTCTATAGTCCCCAGACTACAATCCTGGTCTTGGTTGGTGGAACCACTTTCTGCTCAGTAGTCTGAGGCAGAGACTTAGGACTCAAATTATACCACTTTTTTTTTCTCTCTCACCTCTGCTCAAGCATCATGTTCTGTTGATTTTAACTTTCAAATATATCTAAAAGATTTCTCTTCTTTCCAGCTCACCACTACTTTTTTGGCTTAAAAGCTTTACCACATTTTTACCTGAATTATTAAAATAATTTATTTCCCAGATTTTCTCCCCTCAGTATTTCTTCCTTCGTGACAACCCAGGACCAGAGTGAAGAGCTTTATGAGAGGAGAAAAGTAGTGAGATATCTATGGAAATCCCTGCTAGAACCTTCCCACGGCTTCCTGTTTCCCACTAAGTGCTTCCTAGTGTTCAGCTATTTTCATAGTCTTTGCATTTTGGCGCCATAGTCTCTTTATTCTAATTTTTAAAATTTGTTCTTTTTAGATACACAGGACAGTAGAGTGTAGTAATTATACATACATAGAACATGATTTATTCTCATTAGGATCCCATTCTTGTGGTTGTACATGATACAGAGTTTCACCGGTTGTGTATTCATATATGAACACAGGAAAGCTCTGTCCAATTCATTCTACTGTCTCTTCTAATCCCATCCTCTCTTCCCTTCATTCCCCTTTGCCTAATCCAATAAACTTCTATTCTTCCCCTACCCTTATTGTGTGTTAGCATCCACATGTCCGAGAGAACATTTGGCCTTTGGTTTGGGAGGATGGGCATCACTTAGCAGATAGTCTCCAGTTCCATCCATTTGCCAGTAAATACCATAATTCATTCTTCTTTGTGTCATAGTCTTATACCACTTAAAGTTATCTGCAGTGTCTTCTTGAAAATAGTGCATTGATACACACAGACATTCAACATAGGAGACTCTATACAACCAATTCAGAGCACGTGTTCTTCTCAGTCTTTCAAAGACTTGTGAGAGAAGGATTAGTTGGTTCCAAGATTTCCTCTCAGAGCCCTAAGCCTGAATTCACGGGTTTGGGTAGGATGCATTATCAGTATTTTAGTCTATCCAGGGCAATTAAATTGGTGAAATCGTGAATTGGGGGCTAGCTATGTTTCTCCTTAATACCCATTAAAATTTATACATAACTATTAATATTTAAAAGGTTATTTATATTACCTAAAATCATATCTCCTATATCAGTGGTAAATCTTGCACACTTCTAGAAACTTCTTAGTATGACATAAGTGTCTCTGTGATCTGGCTTTTTTTTTTTACTAGGTGGTCTCATCTACAGGGTGATCATAAGTTGACCATAAATTTATAACCCAAACCAAGATATGTTTTAGTATGAAGTGGAGGGAGGTGCTAATTGATAACTGAGTTGGAACAACAGATATAAAACTAGACCATCTCAGGAGAATGTAGGCATATGCTCTTCCTAGTGATCTACTCACTCTAATTTCTAATTTAAAGACTTGAGGAATACTCAAGTATTTTTAGTTTTTTGTACCAACAACATAACTTCAAGTCTTTGAGTTTTTGCACATCCTGTTCCTTAAGCTTTGAAATCCCTTATCAATTTAATTCTGATACCTAACTCCTACACATTAGCTTCTTTAGGAAGCTTTTTCTAGACTCCAGACTGTATCAAATGACTGTTCCCAGTATTTCTTGAGAATTCTAAATATATGCTTACTTTCAATTAAGTGACTCTACATTGATCTTGTTCATGCAGCATATAACACTCTTTAGGGCATACATGCATGGAATATATGTGACATACTCAGTATAAGGATATGTCTTATCTACAGAATCCATGTTAGGACTTCATGTTATCTCTAGGGAATATCTCCTATCTATAACCCCAAATTTAACCCTTACTTGATTGGTAATATTGCTACTACCCCAAAGCATCAGAAAAGTGCTCTGAAGAAGTGATGACTTATCTCTCTTCTCTTTTCCTTACCTTCTGTGCAGAAGCAGAATATCATGGTGCTTTAAACATGGTTTAGTAGTTAGACAGATCTGGATTAGAATTCCTGCTTTCACTTGCTAATTTTGTGATCTTGAACAAATTATTCAACTTTCCTAAACCTAAATTTCCTTGTCTGCAAAATCTGGATGATAATAAAAGCCCACCTGTGAGAACATTGTGATGATCAAAAGCAATGATGCATCTAAAATTATGACCATCATGCTGGGCTTGCAGTATGTGCTTGGTATAAATGTCCTGGGAGTGATTTCAGTAACAAGATGAAATAGGAAGACCTGGACCCTCTTCGCTGCCATAGAACACGAATTCAGCTACAATTCATAGGCAAATTACCTTTGTGAGAAATCCGAAACTAATTGAAAGGCTGTGCATTCTGGGTTAAAATAAAACCAGACTCACCAAAGCCCAGTAAGGAAATTTGAGGTACTCTCTGACGTCTGGATGCCGTGTAGCACCATGTGATGAGGAAAGGCTATGTAGCCTGGAGTTTCACCCAGGGGAGGTAGGAACTTGGTTTACATGTTCAGCACTTCAACTTTGGCAAGACTCTTTAGAGGCCTGGCTCTCTTTTTGCCAGTCTTGGAGACCTGATGGTGATTGTGCTGTCTCGGCATCTGGAGAAGAACAAAGTGTTTATTTTCAGCCAGTAGGTGCTACTAATCTCTCCCCTGCTTAGTAAAGAGTGAGTGGATGGAAAATTCCAGGTCTCCCATATGCCCTGGGAAGAGAAGGCATTGATCCACACATGTAGTAATCCAACGTGTCTGGTACTATCTAAAGAACTAGACCAACCAAGGGTCTTCAATGGTGTTAAAGTGGAGATGACAGCTTGGACAGGTAGATTATATAGCTCCCCCATTGTTTTGTTGTGGAGCAAGCCAACAATATCACAGCTGCCTCCTTCTTCCTGAGGAGGATAAGAGTTAACAGAAGGTCTCATAACCTCAATGGGTTTATTGGTGGGTTTTCTTCTCTATAAGGCCAGTCTTTGAAGACTAGAAGAGGAGCTCACTTTATCTAACATGCAGACATTAACATGGAAAATAAAGAGTCAATCACCAATATTCCAAACAAAGGGAAAATGTACGTTCCCAAAGTTCATCCATGTTGGTACATACAGAAATACCTTCTTTTTTGAGGCTGTAGACTATTCCATTTGTATGTATGTGTACACATGTGTGTGCATGCACATTACATTTTCTTTATTCATGCATCTTTGTGTGACTTAGTTTGTTTGCATTTCCTAGCAATTGTGATAGTGCAGCAATGAACATGGTCCTAATATCCTGCAATGTTTTGATTTTATGTTTTAAATAAATAACTATAACTGGAATTGTTAGGTCATATGGTAGCTCTAGTTTTAATTTTTTGATGAATTGCCATACTATTTCCATAGTAGTTTGTACCAATTTGTACTCCCACCAATAGAGTGAATGGGGTCCAATATCCACTGCATCCCCAACAACACTTAAGAGTTTTTTTTTGTTGTTGTTGTTCTTGTTTCTATATAATCAACCATCCTGATGGGTGTGAGGCAATATCTCATTGTGGTTTGATTTGCATTTCCCTGCTGATGAAGGATACTTTTTCCCCATATACCTATTGGCAATTTGTATGTTTTCTTTGAAAAACATGTGTACCTGATTGTTAGCCTATTTTAAATGGGGTTTTAAATGACCCTAAGTTTTCATTTTATTACTTTTTTTTGAAACTACTATTACAGGATTTCCTTACATATTTTAGAGTTTAACCTTTTATTAGGTATATGGTTTGCAAATATTTTCTCAAACTGTGTGGGTCACCTTTTTACTTTGTTGGTTATTTCCTGTGGTGTGCAGAAGATATTCAGTTTGATATCACCTCTCTTGTTCTATGTTTGCTTTTGTTGCCTGTATTTTTGACGTTGTGTCCATGAACTTACTGCCAATAACAATGGCATGAGGTTTTCCCCTTGTGTTTTCTTCAAGGAATTTTATATTTCAAGTCTTCAGTTTAAATCTTTAGTCTTTGTTATTTGACTTTTGTTTTCATGGTGTAAGATAAAGTCTAACTTCCTTCTCTTGAATGTAGGTATTCAGTTTCTCAAACACAATTTGTCGATAAGCCTATCCTTTCTCCCTTGTGTATTCTTAACACTTTTGTCAAAGATCAATTGATCATATGTATATGGATTTATTTCTGAACTCCCCGTACTGTTCCATGGGTCTATATGGATGTCCTTATTCCAGTACCATACTGACTGATGTAGCTTTATAAAACATTTTTAAATAAGAATATATGATGCCTCCAGTGATGTTCTTCCTCAAGACTGACTTTTGTATTTATGGTCTTTTGTGGTTCTATGTGATTTTTTTGAGTTGTTATCAAAGATTTCTGTAAAATATTTAAATTTGTTAAGAGTGGCATTGAATTTATAAATTTCTTTGGGCATTACCTTAGTCGATTCTGAATGCTGTAACAAAATACCATAGACTGGTTTATAAGCAACAGAAATTTATTTCTTACAGTTCTGGAGTTCAGAACCATCAAGATCAAGGCACCAGCATCTTGCATGTCTGCTAAAAGCTAATTTCTCATAGAAAGCCAACTTCTTACTATAACCTCACTGGCAGAAGGGGTGAGGGATCTCTCTAGGGCCTCTTTTCTGAGGGTACTGATCCCATTAATTAGCGTCCCCTCTTTAAGGTCCAGTTTCCTCCTAACACCATCATATTGAGGTTAGGATTTTAATGTATGAATTTGGGGGTAGGATATATAAACATTCAGACTGTCTTAGGCAATGTGTAAATTCCAAAACTTCTATATCTTTTAATCCGTGAACATGAGTGGTTTTTGCCATTTATTTGTGACTCATTTAATTTCTTCCATCTATATTTTGTAGTATTTAATGTACAAGTTTTTAACTCCTTATGTAAGTTTATTTCCAGGTATTTTATTCTTTTTGGTAATATTCTGAATGAGAATGTTTTTCTAATTTCCTTTACAGGTAGTTAATTGCTAGTGTATACATTGATTTGGTAAAAAAAAATGTTTTGTTGAATTTTTAAGGTTTTCTACATATAAGATCATATCATCTGCAAACAGGATTTTTTTTCCTTTTCTTCTGATTTTGCTTTCTTTTTTCCTTTCTTTATCTCACCTAATTTCTTTGACTAGGAATTCCAGTATTATGTTAAATAGAAGTGACAGGGGTAGGCACCCTTTCCACTTTCTTGCTTTTTGGAGGAAAAGCTTTTAGTTTTTAACCACTCAGCATGATATTAATTGTGGACTTTTCATATGTGACTTTTATTATGTGGAGGTAATTTCCTTCTATTCCTAGTTCACTGAGTTTTTAATCACAAAAGGATGTTGAATTTGGTCAAATGCTTTCTTCTGCATCCATTGAGAAGATAGTGTGATTTCATCTTCTTATTCTGTTAATGTAGTGTATCCTATATATTGATTTTCATATGTTGAACCGTCTTCGCCTCCTAAAGATAAATTCCATTTGCTTATGATGTATGATCCTTCTAATGGGCTATTGAATTTGGTTTGCTAGTATTTTACTGAGACTATTCACATCTATCTTCATCAAGATGTTGACCTATTTTGTTTATTCTTTCTTTCTTTGCTTTGATATTGTTGCTGTTGCTGTGTTGCAGTGATGCTGGGAACCAAGTCCAAGGTCTCACACATGTTAGGCAAGTGCTGTACCACTGAGCTACAGTACCAGACTCTTAGATTTCTTTTCTTATGATCTATTTTTGGCTTTGGTACTAGGGTAATGTTGGCCTGTAAACTGAGTTTGGAAGAGTTCCTTTCTGAATTTTTTTGGAAGAGTTTGAAAAGAATTGGTGTTAGTTCTTTAAACGATTGGTAGAATTCTCCAGTGAAGCCATCTGTTCCTGAATTTTTCTTTGTTGGGAAGTTTTTTTTATTACTAAGTCAATCTCCATATTATTTATAGGCTTTTCAAATTTTCAAGTCCTGATTTACGACTGATATGTTGTTTGTTCTAGAAATTTTTCTATAGTTTCTAGTGTATTCAATTTGTTGGCATTTAATTGTTTATAGTAGTCTCTAGTCTCTTATGTCCATTTTATTTCTGTAAAATTTCTGTAGTACGTGTTGCAGTCTCCGATATGGTTTCTGATTTTATTTATTTTGATCTTTTCTTTCTTCCTTCTTTCCCCCCTTCTTTCCTTCCTTCCTTTTTCTTAGTGTAGCTAAGAGTTTGTGCTATGATTTAAATGTATACCCCTAAAGTTTATGTTTAATGCCCCAAACAACAGTTTGGAGAGGTGGGCCCTTTAAGAGGTGTTAGATCATTAGGGATCAACCCTCATGAGTAAATGATGCCATTATCAAAGGAGAGGTAAGTTATCATGGGAGTGGCTTCCTCACAAAAGGATGATTGGTCTTCTTCCTTTCTCTCTCTCTTGCATGTGCTACCCTGCCTTTGCCTCTTTCACAGGGGATGATGCCGCAAGATGTTCCTTGACAGGTGTGGGCCCCTTGACTGTGGACTGCCCCACTTCTAGAACTCTAAGAAATAAATCTGTTCTTTATAAATTATGCAGCCTCAGGAATTCTGTTGTAATAGCCCAAAATGGATTTAAACATTTTACCAATTTTTTTTCTCTTAAAAAATACTTCTAGTTTCATTGGTTATTTTCTGTTTTCTATTTAATTTATTTTGTTTTAGTCTTTATTTCCTTCATTTTCTAACTTTGAGCTGATCTTATTCCTGGAAGTATAAAATTAGGTGGTTATGTGTTTTTCTTCTTCTTCTTCTTTTTTTTTTTTTTTTAAACTTAGCTATTGGTCTTTAGGACCCTCCCCCTTGACACTGTTTTACTGTGTCCATTTTTTTATGATTTTGGTTTGTTGTAGTTTTGTTTCAGTTGTCTCCAAGCATTTTCTAATTTACTTTTTGATTTCTTCTTTAACACAATGTATATTCAAGAATATGGTGTTTAATTGTCACATATTTGTGAATTTTCTCATTTTCTTTCTGCTATTCATTCCATTGTGGATTAGATACTTGATTTCATTCTTCTTAAATGTGTGGTCTTGTTTTGTGACCTAACATGTGATCTCTCCTAGAGAAAGATCCATGTGTACTTGAGAAGGATGTGTATTCTGCTGCTATTGGGTAGAAAGCTTAATATTTATATCAGATCCATTTGCACTACAGTATTCTTTAAATACTATGTTTACTTATTGATCTTCTGCCTGGGTATTCTGTCCATTATTGAAACTAGAGTATTAAAGCCTTCTACAATTATTGTGTTGCTCTCTATCCTTTCAGTTGTTTCAATGTTTGCTTTATGCTTTATATATTTAGATGCTCTTATCTTAAATGCATAGGTTATATCTTCCCAGTGGATTGACACTTTTATTATTATAAAACATGTAAAAGTCACCTCTTCTATCTTTTGTTTTTTATCATTTGCATGAAATACCTTTGTTCATCCCTTCACTTTCAGAATGTGTGTCCTTAAAATTAAAGTGAGTTTCTTGTATATAGTATATCGTTGGATCTTATATTTTTTATCATTCATTCTATGTCTTTTGATTAAGAATGTTAATCCCATTATATTTAAAGTGGTTACTTTTATTAGGAAAGATTTTAAAATGCCATTTTTGGGGTGTTTTATATTTTTGTGTTTTTACTATCTTTTCTTCCTTTGCTGTCTTCTTTTGAGTTTTATTGATTTTTTTAATATGGACATTCCTTTCTCTTTTTCTTGTGTAACTTCTTTGGGTGTGTGCGCATTTATATATTGTAAACTGAAATAAGCCATACACAGAAAGACAAATACTCAAAAAACTGACAATTTTTGTGAGATTTCTAACATAGTCAAATTCATAGATTCCGGGTGGAATGGTGGTTGCCATGTACCAGTGACATGAGGATGGAAATTGGCAGCCATAAAGTTTTTATCAAGTAATATAAACAAACTTTAGAGATATGCTGCACAACATTATGCTTATGGTCATTGGCAAGGTATCAAGCACTTAAAAATGTGTTAAGGTATATCTCATATTACACATTCTTACCACAATGAGATGAAATAAATTGCTAGAGAAAATTCTGAATTGATACTGAGATCTTACTATCTGATGAAAAGAATACTCGAAATAGCAATGCCATTCATTAAAAAAGCAATAGAGATGGATGAATAAATTGATGAATAAGACATGAGTTAGGGAAAAAAGCAATGGGTGGAAGCGGTGAGATTTTTTGAATCATTAGAAAACCTTGGGTATATAAAGGCACTTGGCTGGAATCAACTATTCACTGAGCTCTGAAGAAGCATAGAATAAATGCAGTCAACTAAGGATGCAGAGAAGTAGAAGAGGGAGAGGGAAGAGGGAAAGAAGAGAGAGGGGATGATAAAGGAAATGGATTTCACAAAATTACTTTAAGTTCATTTTGAAAGATACCAAAGGAAATTTCACTTTTATGAATATGCAGAAGAAAGGAAGTTTAAAAGGGTAGAGGAAAAGGGAGGATGGGGCTTGAAGTCAAATTCCTTGTGTGTATGATTTTGTCAAAATTAACCCAATTATTATGTATAATTATGATGCTCTAATAAAAAATATATTTTTAAAAAGGAGTGCAGCAAACATATGCTTTAGGCAGTCTATATGTGCTAACATATAAAAATGAAGTTCTTTAAACCATTGTTTTTATTTCATAAGAAATTCCAAGAGATTTTTCACTATTTGTGTTCTTCTTGGAACTCTTGACATCACATCTTCTGTGTGTTTGAAAAAGCAAGTTTTAAATCCCTAATGCCATCTTCTATCTTAGAGACAATTTGATTAATAACCCATGCAATCACTGATTGATTAAGTCATCATTGCATGCCTGTTACATATCAAGTACTTACCTATGTTCCTCTCATGCATTAGGCAGGCATTATATATGCACTGGGGATAAAATGATGATTAAAGAATTTGGTCTTTGGGGCTTATCTAACTTAAGGGGTAGCAAGTCATAGAAGGAGGAGGACAGGCTACTATGGGAGATTTATCCTATTTTTTATAGGATATAATTTTAAGGACTAATATTTGTTTCTGACTATAAACAGAAATTCCCTTCTGCTCAATGTTTTCATATTTTCCTCAGGTTCTAAACAAAAATGGATACTGTCAAACACGTCCTTGTACTACCTAAACACTCATGGTACAGGGTAAATTTAAACATTGATTAGAAAGACAGTACAATTCCACTGTATGTACAGCTCCAGGCAAGCTCTGTCAATTGTTAGCTAATGATTTCCAACAATTCATTTCAATTCATCAGTCATTTTTTTATGTCTCTATAAACATGTGCTGAAAAAAATGACAGATTAAAATTGCAGAGGCTGCCAACCAATATTTGGCATGCTATCTTTGACCACCTTGGTGGCACGTGCACCCTTGAAATACTCATTTAACTGTCCCAGTGTTAGCCTTGTCATATTGACATATAGTGCAAGGATCATGTCTAGTAAAACTGTTCCAGTTGGGAATGATTAGTAAAATGTCTGAACTCTGGGTCTCTTAAAACAATTACAAACGTCACTGTGCTAGCTCTGGGTTATGTCAGAACATGATGTTGGATAGCTGTCCTGCCATAACATAGAAATAAAGAAGTTATTTATAGCTATTAAGCTGAAATATCAGCATACCCATTTAGACGATCACAAAGTTTGTATGAAAATGGCTGCTTCAAATGTATTCAAAAGCTTTACTCTACAATGCACCCAAACATCTTCTTTGAATAGTGTATGTATTTTATTGTTCTGGAAGTATACCACTTTATCTGTCAGTACAGTGTTAAATTGCAGGCCATTTTCTCAATTTAAGTTTATTGATTTCATTTTCAACAAATACTTATTGAGAATCTGCTTTGCATTCAGTACTGTTCTAGGTTTGAGATAAAGGAGGAACTACTCATTCTAAGTTCCTGACCTCATAGGGTTTTCATTATTTTGATATGTGGGGAATGATGAGATAGGAGATTTATTGTACCAACACATTTTTATATTACTAAATGCTAAAAACATACCGAATGGGAATTACTTAGAGGAATGAAGATTCTTTAGAGCATTAGCAAAGGACTCTCTGAGATGATGTGATTTGATCTAAGATCTAAACCGTGACAAGAAGATCGCCAAACTAATATTTGGCATGTGGAGGACTCTGGGCAGAGGAGACAACATGTGCAATGACCTTGCAGCATGGTAAAGATAATGATGTGTTCAAGGGACAGAAAGGAAGTCTGTGTGGCTAGAATATATTAAGTGAGAGAGAGAGAGCAAGGAGAAGATGAGGTTGGCAGAAAATTAAGCCTTCCCTGATACTCTTGCAATGGAAAGACAGTGGTGGGTGACGTGATTTAAGCATTAAGGACATCTCTGGCTTCAGTCTGGAGGATGGAACTGGGGTGGCTAAAAGTGAAGCAGGGAAACAATTCAGAACTAATGCATTTGTCTCAGTAAGAGCTAACTGAAGATTAGAAGCTGGAGATGGTGAGCACTGTCTGGAGTGGAATGTGCATTGATAGTCAGGTCTGCAGTACTTGCTAAAGGATTGAATAAATGATATGTTTAAAAGAGAAAAATGGAAGATGGTGACATTGGGGTTTGGGTTTGAACTTCCTAGATAGTGGTGCCACTTGCTAAGATTAGGGAACACTGAGGGAAAAAAAGAGGTTAGTTTAAAATATACTAAGTTTGAGGTAGCTTTTTAGACATCTAAATGGAATTATCTCACAGGTAGTCTTGATTGTATGTAGCTCATGGCAGGATTGAGGTTGAAGAGAGAGGTATGGAAATCGTGAGGTAAGTGAAAAAGTGTAGGTGTGGAGCCATTCCTATAGGGTCAAAGGAGAGTTGAACTGGAAAAACCAGCATAAGAGAGCTGGAGAGTAGAAGGAGTATTTGAAGAGTAGGATGTTTGAGAGGTTGTGTTTGTTATTTGTGAAATAACAAATTCACATAGGAAGGAGGTGCTGAAGTGGAAGGCATTCATTTAGGAAATCACTACTGATCCTCCCTGGGTATAATAGTCAATTAGAATCACTTCAAGACCAGAGGTGGAGATGAAAACAGAGGTTAAGATGTTATAGCCTCCATGACTAAGGAGCCAGGGACCTGGATATTGGTAGGAAAAATAGAAGGTGCCAGATTTTGATGACTTATGCTTTAATGGGTCTGAGGAAAAGGGGAACAAGTGGTTTGGGAATAGCAAAACAGAGCAAACAAGACACCTACTCCTATGCCTGAGATTTAGGGCAAGGTAGATATGGGGGAAACTCCAATCTTGGGAGAGCTGCTAGGAAAGCAGAATTTCTAGTGGAAATCCTGGTTCCTTTAGAGCATCAGAATCCTCTGCAGAACTTGTTAAAACACAGATTACTGGGCCCTATCCCAGAGTTTTTGATTTAGCAGGTTGGGGTAGGGGCAGACCATGTGCATTTCTAAAATGTTCCCAGATGTTGCTCATGCTGCTGATTCATGGAACATGCTCTGATGACCGGTGACTTATAGTCAGAAGTTTCAGAGAAGAGGTTAAGATGAGGGGAGATTACTGATAGCAGTCTAGATGTTAGAGGGCAGTGTGGATGTTTGGGGAGAAAAAGGAGGAAAGTGGTGATGAACGAAAATGGTCAATTTGGTTATCAGATGGTGTGTGAGGAAACCAGAGGTGTGAAGTACCCTTGGAGCAGTGCTCATTGTCTCTGGAAGGAAAGTAGTCAGTGGAAGCCTGATGGTTCATTATGAGGCATCTCCTCACTTCCATCCCATGGAATGGTGTGTGGGGCTAGAGGATGGTTAAGGGGCTCTACTGTTGCACCTCTCCCTCCATGGTAGTTCCATGAGTATATGGGTGGTAGAGGGGATTTTTACTAGGAATGGGAAAAGATGTGACCTTCAGGACACTGTTTACCTTACAAAGAAGAGCTGCCTCATCAGAGTGCAAACCTGGTTGCAAAGCACCAGTACAGCTGAGGACATGCTCCTCCATGTATTGGGGGCATTTGGGTTTGGGGTGACTTAAAAATAAGTTAAGACACTGAGCAGTTCTTTTGCATAATTAATAGTGGTGGATACTATCATGGCTTTGACCATTTGTGTCCTGGAGATGCAAGGATCAGAGCAGCTTGATCAATCAGAATTATTTCTATTGCCAATCACTTGTAGTGATTATTTGCAGGCACAAATGGATAAAGGTGTCAAACCCTGTAATCTAGACTCTACTGCATGTTCTCTCTTTCCCAATGATTTTAGTTGTGCTGTCTTCATTTCCAGAAAAAGCCTTTTCTTGTAGCAATCAACAGCCTCAAGTTTACATCTTACCACTCAGAAAATCCAGTGGAAAGAACCTTCCTTTTCCCAAAAGCCCTGCATAAATTGCAATGATGCAACAATCCTTCAATCAATCACTACAACCAAAGAGACAGAGGGACAGATTTGACCTGGCTTGTCATGTGCCAGAGAGAAGGAATGGAGGCATGAGATTCTCTGTCAACACTACCTGACCCAATGAACTGAAAAGCAGAGGAAATTGGTTTCCTAAAAGGAAATTGTATGCTATGATTAAAAAAGAAAGAGAGCAATAATAATGTTTATTGAAAACTAATGTTCATAAGTCATGGTGCTAAGTGTTTTACATTATCTAATTTAATTTTCATAATGCCTGGTGAGAGCATTACTGTAATTATTCTTATATTACTCAAACACTAAGAGGTTAAGCCATTTTGTATGCTTACATGGCTTGTGAGTGGCAGGGTACACTCTGCAGAGTTATGGGTGAGGAGTAATACAGGGGACAGGGAAATTCTGGGTTGGGGCCCAGCAACCCGTGCTTTAATAAGTTTGGCAGAGAATTCTGATAGAGGCCAGCAAAAGCCATCTCAAGGTGCATGAAAGTCATGAGGCCAACAGTGAGGTGGGACAGCAGCAGGTGGACTAGGGGCAAGGCGTGTTGTCAGGGTGGTGCCAGGGCTAGCCCAGCAGTGTCAGGAAGCAAGGTGTCCCAGGATGGGAAGAGAATGTCAAAAACAGAGAACTTCTGAACTCAGTCAACTTGAAATAAGTGATGAGGGACTTAATGAGGCCTCACCATGAAGCTGTTGTCTTCAGGATCGTTTATGTCCTCCGCAGACAAGTGAAAGCTGAGGTGGCACAAATGTTGACGAGAGAGCTCAGTCCCGTGTCCTATTGGTACCTCATTGTCGTGTTTGTAAAAGCAATCATACATTTCCCATCTGTTTTCAATTTCTCTCCAAGAATCTGTATCGTTTTGTTTACAGACTCACCCCCACCCTATGGGGCAGAGTTGTGTATAATTTTGCTGAACTTGAGTGGAAAACATGTGATTATGATTCCAGCTTCAGCCATAACAATGTTCGTTTTGTTATCTCACACAATACTTTTAAGTAAGACTGCGGAGGGAGAAATTCACGGGAAACTTTCTGCAGTTTTGAAGCTCACGCTGTTCCCTTTGCTCCTGTCCAGATGGAAACCCACTGGTGCAAGAATCCCCAGGATCATAGTGTATTGGGAGCGATTAGACTGACGTGATGGATTCCTAGCTGCCCTTGAGAGGAGCCCCTCCTTTTCTCTGTGGAGGTTCCCTCTCCTTATTTGCCATCAATTGATCATAACAGCTGCAATAAAATCCACTTCACCTTAATAAAAATGAACCAGAGAGACTCATTCTATATATTCCAACATCACTTGCACAAGTGCTGATTATTGATCTGAAAACAGGCTGTGCCTTAGCTTGGTAATGTTTAGCTTCATTTCCCACCTCCCCTCAGGTTTCAGTAACAGCCACCATTGCCTACTCTGGAATTGCCCTAGCAGAACGATATGATAGCGGACAGGCCAGAAAATCTCTCCCGGGTCAACAATTCATCATAATGAAAATTTCAGAGGCCCGAGTATGTTCACTGAACAGTTAACAACTCATGCTTTTCTCCCCAATATATCATATGCATTGGGCTTGCTGACTCTCATCGTTAAATTCAATTTCTCCAGTATGGCTGATAATTATGGTATTGAACAATTGATTTTGCATAACTGCATAACCAGAGCTGATTTGGCTGTCATTACTGGGAAAGAGAAAATGACAGTGGTTGCAGCTGAATGCCATGGGCCCCTGAAGAACTGTTAAGAAAGGCAAAACTCAAAAGCATCTAATTTTTCTTTCCAGTTGAGCTGTCCTGCCAGCTCCTCATTGTGAAGTGAGAAGTAGATATCTTGGAAGTGACAGCAAAATGACACCAGGGCCATGGCTACCTTTACTTTCATTGCACAATTTCCATCCTCTTCAAATCACAAAGTTTACCAGTTGATGGGGTCATTTTGCCAAGGGCACAGACCTTGGAGCTGTTCCAAGATAGGGACATCAAGCCGTGTGTTCTGTCTCTTATTTTATTGTGGACAATAAACCCTGTAATATTCCATTCTGTTCAACAGAGGTTTATTGAGTGTATGCATGCTTCAAGCTCTCTGCTAGGGGCTCGGGTTCATGTGATTTGTATACACCTTGTTTCTGTTTGTGCTTGAAAGCCCACTGGGATATGCATTTAATTGTCAGCTAGATTTCTGCTTGAATCTGTGGTTGTCTTAGTGTGTTAGTGTGTCATCTGTGCTCTCATACATGCCAGAATGAGGGGAGCTACTTAATTGCTGGTCTCCCAGGTGCCATAACCTTCACATTGAGGGGGACAATACTAGGCTCTAGAGCCAGACTAGTCCTTGTTTTGCACCACTATGTGGAGTCAACAAAAATATTGGGGATGGTACTGGGCTATAGCTCAGTAGCAGCATGTATGAGGCCCTGGCTTCCATACCCAGCTCTGACAAAAAAGAAAGAAATATTAGGGAGTAAGACCTGGCTTGGTAATTGGAATTGAAGAACATTTAGAAATAAGATATTGCATAAAAGAATAAAAGGAGAAGTGTTTGTAATTATCTAGAAATACTAACCACTGTTACCATTTTTGCTATCTTAATGTTTTCTCTGTACATATACATGATACACACAGGCATAAACATGGTTACATGGTTACAGTTAGGAAACTGTGCCCCATCAAGCAATATCATGAATGTGTATTCATCTGCTGCACATTAAGCACCTATGGTGTGCCAAGCACTATTCTAGGCATGGCAAATTGTGGACAAAAGAGGCAAATACAGACTTTATTGAGGCACTCTTTCCAGTGGGGGATGGGTAAAGAGAAGAGAAAATAAAGAAACAAGAAAATATGAAGAAAGCACCACAGGTGGATGGGCAGAGGGGCTTCTTTCACAAAATACTGCTAAACAGTGGATCAAATGGCAAAACAAACTAGCCATGGGAAGATTAAGGAAGAGCGTTCCTGGCAGAGGTACCAGCCAATGCAAATGCTCAGTGAGGGAACCAGTGTGGTTTTGGGCTACAGGAACAGAAATGGCCTTACCTGCAGTAGATGGGACAGGGAGAGAAGTATGGGATGAGGTTAGAGAAGGAGGAAAGGGGCCAGTTGTTCTCTGCTAGTTCTTTCTATGTGTGGTCAAAGCGACTGAAGTGTTTTAAATAGGGAATAGCAAGAATGGATTTGCGTATTTAAAAATCCCCAAACTCTAGCTGCCGAGTGAGAATTGATTGCAGGGGAGAGCAGAGTAACTAGTGATGCCACTACAGAGTTTATTAAAGTGGTCCTTAAGAGAGATGGTAATGACTTGAGCCAGGAGTTCAAACCATTACCCTAGAAAAAGTTTATTCAGATCAGCTAGAGGTATTAACTTATTCCAAGGTAAGTAACGTATACGCAGAATCTAGCAATGGGCTCTTGGGAAGAAGAAAACCCACATGCACTTTTGGATTTTTTTTTTTAATTAGGAACAAGAAAACTCTATTAGCCACTAGCAGTGTTGATGTTGGAAAGAGATGTTGATGTTGATGTTGGAAAGAGGGAGAGAGAAAAAAGACAGTGTGAGCAGAAAATAAGGAAAGTAGATAGATAAATGGTAGACAGATAGATGATCGATAGCACAAGAAAGAATGAGAAAGAAAAAGGAAAGGAAAAGGAAAAAAGAAAAAGAAAAAGGAAAGTCCAAGAGAGAAACTAGAAAAACAGCTACCTTGTGGTTTGTGGTGTGTGGCAATGCTATTTAACATTTCTACTTGCTAGCATTTGTGACAAAAATTACTTACTTTCCCCAGAATTTTGTCAGTTAGTAGGAATTAGCTAATTATTGGAAATGTGCAGTAGAGTCTGGAATGCCGTGGTTTATTCATAGATGTAAGGGTTATGTTGTCAGACTGTGGTAGAATCTTATTAAAATAAGAAAATAAGTAGCACAGGGTCTCAGGCAGGAGCAGTGACACAGAATAACCAGGTGTCCTCTCCAAGAAATTATTTTCCTGATAATTGTACATAAATGTCTTGCTCCACACTTTCTCACATGCACTTAGCTCTCGATGGAGGCCAATTATAAGTAGAAAATCTGACTTTCATGCCTTCTCAGAGTTTATTTTCACCTTTTCTTCTGTCCTCATATATTATTGACTAGTGATGAATGAGAGAAAGAGGGAGAAAGAGAGAAAGAGACAGAGTTTCAGAATCTAAGTCACCACCTTTCACTCAGACAAATATCTTCAAGATGGGAAATATGTGGGAATCTTCTTTTGCCCGAAATATCTAGTTGGTAACTGGGAAAAACTTGTATATACTTGTATAAACTGAGTAGGTGCTGAATGTTAAGAGAGATTAGGAGTTGTAGAAAGGAAGAAATTATTTGAATCCTGCATCTGAAAGAAATGATTTTGAGTCCTGTTACCTTGTCTCTCTCAGGGTCTCGGTTTTGTCCTCTGTAAAATGGAGGCAGGTTTACCTACCTTGTAGAGCTGTTGTAAAGAACAGATGTGATTATTATGAAAAGTAGCTTGCACTCAGTGAACATTCGTTTTCTTACCTTTGCTTTTATTGATCGGTGTATACAACCAGTCTAACACTCTTTCCCTGAAGCCTGTTTCTACACGACAATACATGGGTAGAGGCCAAAATATTTCAAGTTTTCTTTCTCTATTGTCACCTGTCCTTCTGCCCTCTATATGCTGCTGCCAGTCTTTGGTGGATGAAACTTTGAAATTTCAAGCTGTGATTTCTCTGGGGTACTGTTGGATCTGTCACCCTGGTCGAGGGCCATGTGGTATGTAAATAATGACATCTCTTAAAATACTTTTAATCCCTCATCTTGATGGATGCTTCTGTGTTTCACATTTGTCCTTTGAGGAAGAAAAGGGAAACTAATAGTTCCTGCAGGTGACAGGTAATTACAGACCAAGAGCTAGGCTAGTACCAAGCAGTATGCCGGGATGTCTTGCTTAAGAAAAAAGGTTCACAATTCCTCCTTCTTCCTGATGGTGCCGAGAAAAGGCACTACACTTTTAATTACAATTAAACCCTGCATCATCAGGGAAGCAGAAAGCTAGTGTTGACTCAGTCAGTTTCAGAATTGCCCAAAAGTGAAGTTGGGAGGAGATGTCCTGGCTTAATCCCAGGTTGATTTAAGTCTTTGGTTAATTTCCAGAGTTCTGGAAAAGTTGATTCTGAAAGTTTTTATTTTTTATTTATTTTTTGTTATTATTGCTTTTATGGAGGGGTGGAATTTGGATTTCTTTACCCTGTTGTTTTTGATGTCATCCCCCTAATTGATTTTTCTCTTGCTAAATGTTGTATTTTCCTGATTCTTTGAATGATTCATGATTTTTTATTAGAACCAGATATTTTGAATTTTCTAATGTCAGGTGCTGGATTCTTCTGTATTCAAGTACATAATGTTGGGCTTTATTCTGGGGTGAAGTTAATTTACTTGAAATAAGTCTTCTGTGAGGGCTTACCCTTAAATTCTGTGAATATAGATCCAGAATGGTCTTTAATCATGGATCACTCCATAACTCGGGTGGTCCTGAGGATTCTACCCAATGTGCCATGTATTAGAGGGTTTCCCCCTCTAGCTGGTTAGAACTAAACTATTCCCAGTCCTGTGAGACTCCAGGGATTGCTCCATCTACTCCTTTCCATTTTTGCTTCTTGGGGTTTAGGAATTTGCTTTTTCCATGAATTTGTGTCTTGGTACTCAGGCAAAGATTTGGAATCACTCTGCAGATCTCTTGATTCTGTGCCTTGGGTGAGTCTCTCCTCTCTGCTATTTGGCTCCACAAATTCTTGCCATTTGGCACATATGAATTATGGAATGTCTCCTCAACTCAGCAGAACTGCTGGGATATTTTGCTTCTTCCTTCCTGGACTGAGCCTGGAAACTCACCCCAAGCAGAAACCGGGAAATTGTAAGACTTGTCCCCCGACGCCCACACCTTTTACTCTCAACCAGCACTAACCTGTATTGCCTATTGTCTAGTGGCTGAAAACTGATGTTTTTACCTGGTTTTCCAGTTATTTAAGATGAAATTGTTAGATGGTCATCATGGCCAGAAAGCTTCCTAACACTTTCATTAACACATATATAGACAATTTATTGGCCCTTTGGTCAACATTTGTTTTCCATTATCCCATGCCTTCCTTCTGCTTGGATGTATATTTTATTTTGCTGAATTTTGTCAGGTATGGTTCTGGGGGAGGTATGCTTTCCAAATCTTTGCACATCTGAAACTATGCCATCTTTCCTTCATTTGTTGGTTTGGCAAACAAATTCATGTTCAAAAGAGATATTCGTTGAAGACAGCACTCTATTGTTTTTCAGAATTTAGTGTTTTGTATGAGATTTCTAGTAGCAATTTGTTGACAGTCTGTTTTTACCTCTTTAGAAGCATTTAGCATTTTCTGTTTCTCTTGGAGCTCAGAAATGCACATATTCCATGAACCAAAATGTAATTGTTTTGATGGCTGAGGAAGGAGAAATACAGTTTTGAAATTCTAGTGTTATGGAAAAAAACCAACAACAAACAAATCCAAAAATATGTGGAAAACAGATTTCCCTCAGAGCTGTCTGAGTGTGGCCTGGTCTGGCCACACATAGCCTTTCTGATGCCCCAGGCCTGCCTCTGTCCTTCCTATTTCTACTTGCATCTTCCTTGTTATGGCATCTTGAATTTCCTCATTCAGTCTGACAAAGGCTCTTACCTACTTTTGCAGAATGTGGGGCCCTGCAACAAATAACAAGATTATGTTACTTGTTTAACAACACTAGGTTTAACAATGTGTTAACTTATTAACAATAATTTCTACTCTACATAGAAATAATAGGCTAAAAGTTTTCCTTATAAAGAATTAGAGTTGTCAGAGAGCTATCCAGTATAATTTATTGGTTTTCACAGTTCAGTATACAAATGTTCAGAAATCACATATCAATTTTATAGCTAGTTCTAAAAGAAAAATGTTTCAGGTAGGAACCACAGTTCCAAAATAGAAATGACATATACTTACTGGTTAATATTTTAGCCTATAAAAATTAATCTGAGGTTTAAACAGACACAAAGGAATGATATTAGAGGGTGATAATGGTGTCAAAAGGAGCATTATTATGCCCATTTTGTGAGTTGTTCTCAAATTATGTGATATCATTAAAACTGCAGCCATCCTATGAAAGGCCACGGTTGTTGATTAAAAGCAGTTAAAGTGACTTTGTGTGTGTGTGTGTGTGTGTGTGTGTGTGTTAATCTAGTATGCTGAGCATAAGGAGTGGCTATTCCCTTCCCAAATATTCAGCAGGAACAAGGAAAAAAAAGATAAGAACTAATCTGGGGTAGATGTGTTTTGTAAGAATCTGGTTTGTGAATGCAAGTTTCTACATCCTTCTTCTATAGCATATTCTGACAGATGTTTGATCTGACACATGGAATGTGAAAAAAAGGACAAGTCATCTTCTCTTGGAATTTTAACATCATGTACAATGAAACACATGCTTTTAAATTCTTTGATCAACAATATTTGTTGGTATCCCTTTCTTAGGCTGCCACACAAACTATTTTCAGTACCATGAGTCATTAGGGTTGAAAAGAGTTTTTCAGGGATTCTGTTTACTTATGGGACTCTGAAAAAGTACCAGAATTCAACTGTATACTTGAGAAGTAGATAAAATACAAAAAAAAAAAAGGGTTGGACGAGTACAATGAAAAAAATATGAAAGAATTTAGGAATTAATGTAGTTAGAAATTTTTCTTAGAAAATGATAAAATTGCTTCCAAATTTCTCAGGTCATTTTTGTTGCCTTCTCTAAACTTCCACTAGCTATGTGTATTTTTGCATTTGAATTTCACTAGCAGGTGCATGTTTGGGGTATTTTGGGTGGGCTCAGTAAACAGGGAGTCAATGCCACCAAAATGCTTGTGTGGGGGGCTGTCATTAGAACAAAGAAGCTCAGGCATGGGTATAGTCAGTGCATCATTGTTCTGACCTCTAATGCTGTGGTGCTTCAAAATAAGGAATATCAGAAAGTGAAATAGTCAGGTGCTAGCTTGAAATAACTGCTGAGCATGCACATGGAAAGGCTGGTAGAAAGGAAAGCACCTTTGAAAAGAAATGTTTTTCAATAGTATATGCTAAATGTAGTGTAGAAAGAGGGTGAAGGTCCTATTTAAAATAGAAAACCAAGCTCATTAGTCAATGAAGAAAGTCCACTTAGGAATGAAGATGTTTGAAAAAATCTTGCTAAGAAACTGTTCAGATACACTTAGGCAAGGGAGGAATCCTGTGCAATGTGAATTTCTTACAACAAATGCCTTTTGGCATCCAGTATGAGCTCTGACCACAGAAGAGCAGCATATAGTGGAGATGGGGAAGTGGGGAGGTAGGAAGCGACATGGTTTTGGTTGGGCCACATCAAAACTGTTGCATGAGTTTGTAGGGATGAACACAACTACAACTACTATGTATAGCTAAAAAGCTCTAATAAAAAAGTCATTGTCATAAATAAATATGATATCATATCAATGTATAATAAACCTCCTTGTCAATCAAAAAAGAAAAGAAAAGAAAAACAACTATTGTGCTGTCAGTCAATATAATTGGTGAAAAAACTTTGGACAAACCCAATTCAGGGAAGTTTTAACTTTAAAAAAGAGGAGAAAAGCAGAGTCAAAAACTATCTTGGGAGAAAAAAAAATGTAGGACAGCAGAGATGAATAATCTCACAAATGGCAGCTGGTTATATTTAAATTGGCACTTTTCTACCTTTATGGAAACAATTGTAAACTACTACAATCCTCTTGAAAGTAATATATTAACACAAAGCAAGAACTGTAGAGATGGTCATACCCTTACCCCAGCAATGTTACCCTGGGGAATGTATCCTAAGGAATAATTCCACAGAAGCAGAAAATCTTTATGCAGGAAAGTATTCATTACAACAGCTTTTTAACAACAAATACAAAAGTCTCTAAGAAATAATATATGTAAAAAACAGTTGTGAAATTGTTTAGTAAATTATGAAACATAGTCTATAGGATATTATTCAGCCATTAAAATTATAAAGACCAAGAAAGATAAGGAAAAATGCTTATATTATGATGTTAAAAGGAAACAGTGGGATTACGATATTATGTAAATTATGATTGCATCTGTTTAAAATGTGCATGAGATTGGAGAGAAAACATGCAAAACCATATATAGTTATGTTAGTTTGTAAGGCTTGTGGATAATTTTTTTTAGTTTTAAAAAATTGAGTTTAATAAATAATAAATATATTTTGAATAAAATGTAATGGGAATATAACTTGTCAAGGGATATAAAACTAGTAAATAATGGGGTAAAGAGAATATATGTTGGAATGCTATTTAGTACTTTTAAAAATTTTATTGCTTTAGCTCGGGAATCATCATAAGTATGTGTAATATAGATTATCTTTTATAATAAGAATGGTCACATTGGTTGTATGAATCCAATAGAACTGTTCTAAGCCTGAGCATTAAGTGTATAATAGTCTTCATATCATCATCAGTTACAGAGATGGAACATAAATGGAAATTGGCAAAGCTACTAGCTTATTGCATAATGCAAAATTGCTGACTCCTAACTCCTACCATGTACACTTCCAACAAAACTTACTACAATGTATTTAATATATACAGCTGAATATGCACTATCCATGTGTCCTTGCATTTGCATTTATTCCTCTGTGTGTGTTTTTACCTTTCAAAATTATGAAACTTTATACACAAGAAAATGTACAAAACATACAGGCACAATTTAACCAATAATTACTATGTGACATCTTGCATAACCGCCATCTAGACTAAGAACTAGAATATTGCCAATCCCTTAAACACTATCAGTCATGGCCCCTTCTCTCATTCATTAGTAGTAGCCATAATTAGGAAGCCCTAGTATCATAGTTTGAATCTAAAAATGTCCCTCAAATAGCTCATATATTAGACAATGTAGCAATGCTCAGAGGTGAAGGGATAGGATTATGAGAGCTGTATCCTCATTAGTGGATGTATCTGTTTGATGGATTAATAATTTGAATGGGCAATGGGTTGGCAATGGAGGTGTGCTTGTAGGAAGTAGGTCACTGAGAGTGTGTCCTTGGGCTATGCCTTACACATAGCTTCTCTTTCTCTCTCTCTCTCTGCTTCCTGGCTGCCATTAACTGAGCATATTTCTCTGTCATTCCCTTCCACCATGATGTTTTGCTCACCTGGGGCCCAGTGTAATGGAGCCTACCAACTATGGACTGAACCTCTGAAACCGTGAGCCCCAAATACACAGTGATGAGAAGCTGACATCAATTCTGATCTTTTTGAGTCATCACTCCCCAGTTGTGTTTGCTTTTTCTCATGGGTCTCAGGTACACAGAATTGCTTTAATCATAATATTTGGCTTATGGAACTCTGCCATAGTTGGTGTACATATAGCCCTCCATTTTCATTTTATTTCATACTGATTTGGTGAAACTCATGAATTTATTGCCTAACTCAAGAACCACTAACCTCAGCTTTCTATATGCTCCTCAACTGCTCCAGTGGGCTGCCTCCTTGACAGAGGTATCCTGAGTTGCATATTATTCAGAATCCTGAATTGTATTATTCTTTCTGTCCTCTTTTTAAAAATAGCCTTACCAACTACATATGTATGTTCAGACAATGTACATCTAATTTTGTTTGGTTTTGAATTTATATGGATGGATTATACAACATGTATTACTTGGCAACTTATTCCCACCCCCACAACTAAATGGTTTTTAAGCTTCATTCCTATTATTGTCTACATCTATAGTTTGTTTACATTCACCTCTAAGAAGCATTTGATTATATGAATATATAGCTTATTTATTTAATTTCATATTGATTGGCACTTGTGTTTCTGTTTTTTAGAATTATGAGCAGTGCTGTTATGAGCAATCTGGAACATGTTTTTGGATGCACACAAACAGAAATTTTCTCTAGTTTACATTCTAGAGACACACTAAATGTACATTTTGGCAGGGTTTTGAAATCGATATTCAACCAAAGTTGAGACCAAACATAAATGCCATCAGAATACCATCAATTCTATTATATGGGAATAAAATCTGAAATTGTATATCAAAATGTAATTATCATAATTTAACTATTAAAATTTTAAGTGACCAGTTTTTAAACATTTGGAATGGCACACATTTCTTGGTGCCACTGATTACTGTCAGTTCTGTTGGTGGCACTATAGTCACCATTTTACATCTTTAAATAGACACTTTGAATGAGGGTCAGATGAGACACAGGTATTATTTTGCCAATCTGTCAATACCATAGCGAACATATTATATTCTCTGATTGAAATGCTGGAGCCAATTTTGTCATGTCTTCCTTTCTCTTTAATGGCAATGCACTGCTATAAGGACAAAGCTTCACTTCAACTCACGGACTTGAAAATGTGTTCCAGTGATGATGCAATTTAAACAAGGCAAACTAAAGCTTTGGGTATTGCTTAAAAAAGATTATGTCTGACTGTTTCCAGAAGTAGACTTAAAGCTAATATCCTTACTTATATATTTTAACCTTCTAGCATTTTTGCCCTTAATTTTTCCTACATCCATAAAATTGAGAAAAAAAATTGTCTTTAAACTTTGGATTTAGAAATGAGGCAATGCAACAATGTGATTAGCTTTCAAGATAAAAAGAGTAGTCATACAAAAATTTCATCTGCATCTCAGCTTTCATTTCTCTCATGCACAATAATTTCAGATTCTTCCTCAGATTGCAATGATGGGAGAATGTTTTTTCAGCAGATGTCAGGTGGGAGATGCTCACATTCTCAAAGCACTTTAGTCTGGTTGCTTCTGAAGCAGCTTCTAGCAAATATGTCGTTTCATTTGTGTCATATCAGACAATATTATTCATATTGTTCACAGCAATGTATGGTGTTAAATTTCTTTTAATTAACATGTACTAGCTGCTTTGCTCATGTTTAGAAAAATTCTTGTGTCAGGACAACATAATGCTGTTCTAAAATCTCTTGTCATGAGATTGACCTTGGTAGGAGAAGGATAATAGAAGTAGGTTAATATTGTTTATGACCAATAATTCTGTAACAGTACTGGTGAGGACTGAACATGCCACTGGAGGGTGTGAACAGACAGCCGTCTGTGAGTAATTTCTCACCCAGTTCTGTTCTTTACGATACAGTTTCATCAATAAGGACAACAAGTGTCACACCGAGGCTGGCTGATTTTTCCTGGAGTTAAGCAAAAGGATTAACAAAATTCATACAGCAGACATAGATATACCACTATGTCTAACAATTACATGAAATATATTCTTTCAAACACAAGCAAAATTTCAAAATTTTCTTGTTCACAAATCACAAAACGTATTTAAGGATCTGAATCATACAGAGACATCCTAAAATTAAAATCATACACAGCACAATAAAATTAACCTAGGAATTAATAACTTAAAAATTATGTATAGCATTTGAAAATTTAAAACTAAACACTTCTAAAGTAAACCCATGTTTCAAAAAGAAATTATATTAGCACTCAATAAAAATTATTTTGAGTGAAATGTTTATTTGTATAATTAAAAAAGGCAAGAGTTTCTTTGAAAAGACTAAAACAATTGACAAACTTGTAAGAATGAAGAAACAAGAAGAAATGACATAAATTCACTGAAGAATATAAAAGGGAATGAACATAGGAATTATACACATGAAAGAGATTAAAATAATTTATAGACAGTTTCACTTATTTTATTTAGAATTCTATTCTTGTGGTTGTACATGATGTGGAGTTACCCTGGCTGTGTATACAAATACAAGGCTAGGAAAGTTATGACCAATTAATTCTACCATCTTTCCCATTCCCCTCCCCTTCCCTTCCTTTAATTTCCCTTTGTTTAATCCAATAGATAGATTTCTATTATTCCTAAGTTTCTTAATACATGGAAGCATTTATGAATTTTTTTACCAAATCTCACATTTAAAGTGAAATGTTGAAAGCTTTGCCTTTGAAATCAACAAAAGGGGATAAGTTTTCATTCTCTCTTCTTTTAGTATTTGTTGGAGATCCCAGCCAGCACAATAAAGTAGGAAAAAGAAATAAAAGAAACACAGCTGTCATTTTTCAACTATGATAATAAGCACTATTACAATTCATCATTTCTGGGTCTATAATTTTTTAAATCAATAGTTAAAACTCATCATTATTTTCTACAACTAAAAAAGAAAAAAAATGCCAATTAAATTCTGAAACTGCATTGACAATTTTCCTACATTCTGTGTGATTTAGTTTTTGCTTCTGTAGAGAGATTTGTCAGTTTTTCTGGACATTGTGGTGTTGAGAGAAGTTCTCCTGACCTCAGTTTCATTACATGAAATGTGATAGATAATTATTCTGCACTTGTGGCAGTAATAACATCACACAATTTGTACCACTTATGGGTATTTTTTTCTTTTTGGATATTTGATTATTATTTTACAAGTAAATATATTTCGATTTTTACTTCCACAATGAATATTAATATGCTCTCTTGCTCTATTTCTATGCTTTTTCATGTACTCAGTAACTTTTCTTTCCAAAACCTAATAATAGTGTAATTGTTGTAAAGACATTTTAATCGACAGTTACAGTTAGCACATGTAACAATGACCGTGTTCACTCATTCACAGGTGATGAGGACTGTTACCTTGAAAGTAATAATTATAAATTAGATTCTAAGATTCATTTCAACTTCATAAATATTAAAATGTATAAAAAGACACACCATGGCCTTGTTTAAAAATAAGATAAGTTAGCAAGTTTGCAGGATATACGATCAATATAGAAAAAAGATTGGATTTTTTCACCAGCAATGGAATGCTCAGTTGCTTTAGAGCTGCTGATTTTCTACCCTATTTAGGGTACTGTCAGGTGGGGGTAAAATGAACTCCACAAAACCTTCTCCCACTTCTTCACTTGTCTTCCATTCTAGATGCTTTCCCATCCCTTCCTACCCCAACACATAATGGGGACCAGCTATTTTCCATCTCTCCAAGAGATTCTCACATTGCTTTTGTAATATTTGAGGAATATGAACCTTCTGTGGCTTCTGGATTACTCCAGAGTTGGACTTGAAGAAGAATGGAATCAAGTATGGGTAAAAATCAGTTTAGAATTTTCTAAGTCGCTTTAATGTCTCCTATTTAACATGTTTGTCTTTGTTTTTCTTTTTAAGAAACAAGGATCTGAGAAGGAGTTAAATCACTCAATGTTGCTATAGAATGGGTGGGAGATCACCAAAGGATTCCTTTCTCAGTTTCATCATTTGTAATCTTCATAGGTAGTTATCTGAAATAAGGACTTTTACATGTTCCTGCCATTGGAATAGTTAGTTTAAATAAATGATCACAATGTTTCTTACTAGAGCTTTCTCAGAGATGTAATGAAAGCTTTTGAATATACCAAGTACATTATATTGATGGCTCTTGTGTATATATTCTTTTCATTGTGTCAGTTTCCTCTGACACCTCAAATGGTAAAGAGAATCTGAACAGAGAAAACCCCTTTGTATAACTACTTTATATCAAATCCTTTCAGAAAACTTGAAAGAGTTGATTAGCTAATTTTATCTTTCACTGTACAAACCTTAATGATCGCTACTCTGTGATTGACAAATCTTTTGCTACTTTTCATTTTGGTGGCTGACCATTTTCTAAAATATGTTATCACCAAAAGATCACCTGTGTAGTGAGACAGGTAGGAAACCTGCTTTCAGACATGTGGATGTTCATCTTTTCACTCTTTCTCCAATTATTTCTGCAGCCATTTCAGTCTCATTCTCTCTGAGTGGTTCCTTTGACTTCATCAGGTAATGCCCCTCTTTTTGTTAATCACACATTATGGCTTTCTTATGGACCCTACCCCTCTGCTGTGCCCTCTTTTTTCCCATCTTTGTTATCGTGTTGTTAGTAGACCAGTAAAATAAGATGCATTTACTGTGTTGCTTTGGAAGAATGTGATTGTTAAAGTGACACTATCCTACTCCATGTATCTCTTTCCAAAGTGACACAGCTGCCTAATTTGTTGGCAACAGCAAATATTCATTCTTGGTAATGTTGCAAAACTAATATAGCCAAGGAAGAGAAAAAGAAGCATCATTCAGTGTTCATCATCAGCTATCAAATTATAACTGTAAGATTTATATTACCAAAATATTAACAATAGGAATACCCTGATTGACAGAGTTTTTGATATGGTAGAGATTTAGGGATGAGACACTTTTGTCGCGACCCCTTGCCCGCAAGGAAGACGCAACTCGGGAATCTTCTTTCAACAGTTTATTCAGGCCCTGGATATTTCTTCTTCTTCCTCTCGGATGCCCCTCCCAGCCTTAATAAAGCATCCCAAGCCCCAATGCAAAGCTGCCGCGTGGAGCTTTCTCACAGGGTGGTGAAAAATCATGTGCCAACTTTCCCAGATAAGGAGTTGTTTGTCACAGACCACAGCGGAGCCAGCGTCATCTTGTAATGGCGACCATAATCTGCAGAAACGGCAGAAGCGGCTCACCACACACTTTGACAGTTTTGATATGACATATATGTGTTAAATGTTTGTCAATTTGTTTTTCTTTACAGGAAAGTTATTGGGGTCAATAAACTCACAAAAGCCTATTTTGTGATTAGGGTTATTGTGGAAGAAAATTGACAGTGGAAGAATTCTTTCCTGGGTGTGAGCTTTGCCTAGTGAGCTGTGGCAAGTTGTTTTCCCTGTCTGTCTGCCCAGGCGAGTGATGGAATTCCTCAGAGTTATTTAACATTTTCTGTTTTATGAATACATTTAAGCTCCTTTCACTACTCATAGCAGTACCCCGGTTACAATGTGTCAAAAAGAAGTCAGTGTGGTTCTGTACTGAAGAGTTATTAGCTATGACTTTTTGCAAGTTAGTTAGTCTCAGTTTCCTTATCTATACAGTGGGAATAATAAATGTACCTACCTCATAGGGATTAAATGAGGAAATGCATATAATCATATAGTCCAGAGACAAGAAAAGAGTAAATACTCAAGGAATGTTTGTTATTATTGTTAATAACATCAGGGCAAATGAGCAGAGGGTTGGATATGTGTAACAGTAGTTATGGTGTAAAGGGTAAAACTTGAGGTTTGCCACATCTGATACCATAAACCTTGTTATTAAAAAGGCTTCTATTGTGCATACCAAAAAATTAAATCTAAAGTATAGTAGATTCCCAAAGGAACATAGGGCTGGAATTAGTTGAACAAAATTACAATGCTAATCCATTAACTGTAAAAATTATTTTTGTCTCCAGAAGGAAATAAAAACTGATGCAATGAATGGAAGTGAAATAAAATAATCTTGGAAGTGATGATTAACTGATGATTAGAAAACTCTTTAAAAATGAAATGGGACCTATATCAAAGCTTTTGGTTAAAAATGTTTGAGTACTTAAGCAATACTGAATGTCTTATAAAAAACATCATTTCACACTTACATTGAGACCCACAAGCAAACAAAACAAAACCAAGCAAACAAAAGATGTTCAATTATATACAATAAGTTCAAGTCTCTTATTATTTCACTATCCATCTTCACTGATATAACCTCTCTATGTAGTACAATCTGCTGCATCAGACAGAACAGGTGAGACTAGACCTTAGGAAGTGACATATGCCAAAATCTCAAGCAATAAAGGGAAGGACTTCACTTGATCATCATGGATATCACTGATGTTGGGGTAGCAATCCTGTAATCCCTGCCTGATTATGTCTTCCATTCAAAGAAAAAGACTCACAAGTTCAACATGACAAAAGATAAATCAGAGCTCTTGAAAAAATCTTTAACTCTTCAGTGTTAATTTCCTTAGTGAAATCTTCCACATCACATTGTTGTATATGAATCATGGCATTAAAGTGAGAAAGAAATGCTTAGAGACATCTAGACCTCAGCTTCATGACTCCTAGACTAGGTCATGTCCTCAGATAGCTAGTAAAATCTACCAATTTGTGAGCATCTGTTTCTAGAAGTTTTCAAAAGGGAAGGGCAGTTTGAGGGAACAGGTGGATATCTGAACAAATACAAAACAAAGACATATTTCATGGGGATCTCATTGACTTTTAGAAATGCTTTGAACAATAGCCATGGCCACTGGGGTTCTGTAATGACATGCCCCATTATAAAATGTAACACTAAGTAAACGTAGGAGTGGAAATTTAACAATTGAACATTTAATGGCTGCAATTATGGCAAAAGAATAATGAACCTATTAGACAGGAGAACTGGCAATTACTCTACAGCTTATTGGAATACAGCTGTGAAAAAGTAATACAGCAGCATACTTAAGAATGGTTATTAAAAGGGGATAATGCATTCTGTTTACACTGACAGAAGCAATTTTTCTTCTGAAATGAAATGGCACTTTTTGGCTATCAGACATATGAACTCAGATATGATGAATCCTACTATTTAAAGGTAATGCATTTTCAGATATGCCTCTCTAGCTGTAAATGATGTCTCCACTAAGACCATAAGGGTGAGATCTTTTTGGTGAAAGAAATGGAAGAGGATGTCAAAATGGCCTTATAAACACTAAATAAATCACCTGCAGAAAAGTGGGCTAAATTTTAACTGATTCAAATAGCTTCAATAAATAAAATATATACAAGTTCAGATGTGGAATGTCAAGAGAAGGTGTTCAAAACAATTACATGATCTGTGAAATCATCATTTCAGTGTCTGGGAGTGATGGATGTGTCCCATTGCATTTTCAAATGTATACACTTCTAAGTGCAATTTATATGGCCCTCTCCACTTTCAGCTATATCCTTCTACATGTAGTCATCAGAACCCTGGGAGACAGCCAAATACTGGGCTGCTTGAAAACAATAATCCAGATAAAGGGTTGGGCACTAAGGTGCAAATGAAATGTAAGAAAACTGTGCTAAGTACATCAGTCCCTCAAGACCTCGAAAACTGTCCAGAGATTGATTTTGAAAGGGAAGCCATGTTCTCATAACATAACATAAGGGGTTGTCACTAGCCATTTCCAAGGTAGATGGGAGTGATGTACAGTAAATGCTTGAACTGCACAGAATTCTGGGAATTCAGAGATCCTTGGGGAGGTCCTCTGATCCAGCCCAGACCTCTGCTCCCTGGCAGGACCATATTCAAGCTATCTAAAATAGGGGAGAGAGTCCTTCATTTTAATCATTTTAGCATGGAAGACTCAATGTTTATTGGATCCACTCCCCCCCACCCCGCCCGCTGGAGGAAAAGTGTACCTGAAACTTGAGTTCAGGTCCCTTTTCTTATTACTGTCCTATAAATTTATGGAACAAGATTAAAGCATGGTGCCAGACTGAAACTCCACTTGCCTGGAACACTCTTGTGTATGGAAGTCCCACCTACTGCAGTGTGCATTGTGCCCATTATGCCGCAGTCCAGTTCCCTGCCTGGAGCTTGAAGCTGGTTGTGCTCTGCATGCTCTACCTAACAAGCTAATGTGGGAAGAGGCTGTTTAAAATGGAGTGTTCTGACTGGTCTAGGACATTTTGATGTTTGACATATGTAAAAAGAACAAATTAAATTATCTTTTAACCTGGAAAGAAGTTGCTCTGGGGAGACAAGGAATATGAGGTTCTAAAATAAGACATTTTTATAGTTTTACGGTCACAGACCTGTTTGGGGGGTTCAATGGACTCTGTAGATAATCCCCCCACACACACACAGGTTGCACATATATAGTGATTTTACATGAAATTCCAGGGCTAGAAACCTAGTAGGAAGTCTGAAGTCCTAGAGTGAAACTTATATAAGAAGTAGGAGTATCAACTTCTATAGCCTTTTATCCAAATAAAGCTTATGCAACTGCCAGTTCTCAAACATTTGATTTAAGAAGGCCAGTGAGAGTGGGGAAATTACATTCATACAGTTAAAAAATACGGTTAGAGTTAAATAGTTTTCCTTAGACTTCCTACCACATCAGATTCTGGCTGGTTTGAAGTTCATTCTTTCTTTCTTCCCATGTTTATATAGGTAGAGAGAGCACTAGAGATCAGAATGTCCAATCAGTGGACAAAGAAAGAGGTCTCTAGATGACCAGCCCTAGTAATGAAAGTTGACTCTTAGTCTTGAGAGAATGAAAAGATGAAAGATGAGAGAATGGTTTTGTCCATTTTTTCTACAACTGTTGTCTGACCTCTGAACCAAACTTCTCTCCATCCAAGTTCAAGATGATAGGGAAAAAAATGAGATGTCCTTACTTTAGGGAGGCCAATAAAAGTGGGTGGAAAAGGTCAGTCCCTTTGGGGGTCTCCATGGTGTACTGCATTGCTGCATCTGCTCTGCTCTGATTTCCATGTCTGCCCTCCTGATGCCCACCCTCCTCCACCCTTCTTTGTTCAGGTTTCTCCTTGGACTTTAGATCTGCTCTTGAAATCAAAATATTGATCATCTCTTTTGCTTTCTGACCCAGTTTTCTCTTAGATTTTGTTCCCCTGAATAGCCATTTAGTCTCCCTTGAGTGAGTCCTTCTTTTCTGTTTACAACTACCCGAACAATATCTAGACTCATTCCCCTACCAGATGCTAAAACTCAGAAAAGGGACTGATAATGGCCGTGATTTCAAAACTGCGTTCTAATATCCTGGGTGTAGGCAATGGAAGGAAAGGAAAGTAAATAATGCCTAAGGTGGGGCAGGACGGAGAAGGGACAAGAGGGTACTTGGTCAGCATGTGCACAAAAGTATACTAAAATTAAATCTTCTGGCTTCTTTTATCTGATCACAGAGAGAGTACAGAAAGAGGTTAGAAATGCAGGTTAGAAAGATGGCATCCATCCTACAATTTGAGACTCATAGTTTCAGATCACAGTGCCTATTGTGCAATGAAATACAGTCATTCTTTTCAAATAACATAATTATCTTATGAATGGTATAATTATATTGCATTGTGTGTGTATTAAAATTATCAAATTGTTAAATGCCAACATTATATATACACATCTGTGTATGTATATGTATACATATACATATATTCCTGATTTGTCACTTCTGTATTTGCATATACCTTGAGCCTTGAAAAAGAAAAGAAGAAAAGGAAATACTCTAGACTTCCACTTATTACTGGGAAGCCCTGGGGAAAGAAAAAGAGAGAGGAAGGAGAATGAAGAAAAAAGGGTGGGGGGAATAAAAAGGATAAAGGAACAGGCCTTTCTATCTAGGTATCCATGAAGAGGCTGGTCTTTTTTCACAATCCCTTTGCTATCCTTTTCTTTTCTCCTCTTGAAAATTAAAAGGTTTTTTTCCTTTTGCTTTCTATTGTTCAATTGTATTTGGAGGAATATAGATGCAACTTACAATAGGCAAAAGACATGGTGTGGCTTTCAGGACAATGTTCTAAAGTGTTTTATTCAATAATAAAATAGAAAATGCCAAAATTCCCTGATTCTTTGATTTTACCTAGTATAATCTCCCTCCCCCATCAGTACTGGGATTGCCAGGGGTGCTCTGCCTCTGAGCTATTTCTGCCCTCTTTTTATTTTATTTTGGGACAAGGTCTCACTAACTTGCCACTATAGTCAAATTTTTTTTTTTTTGTTGCTCTGAACGAAAGACTTGACAAGAAGAACATAGAGGAAGAAAAGTTTATTTGGGGGCTCGTGATTTCAGAGGTCTCAGTCCACAGATGGCTGATACCATTTCTCTGGTCCTGGATGAGGCAGAGCACTATGGTAAAAGGGTGTGGTAGAAGAAAGCAGCTCAGGATGTGGCCACCAGGAAGCAGAGCTCCACTCACCAGGGACAAGATATAAACTCCAAAGGTACACCTACCTTCTCCACCCACATCCTTCCTATCTGTAGTTACTGCCCAGTTAATTCTTATTAGGAGATTAAAGGACTGATTATGTAAAGACTGTCATAACCCAATCATTTTATTGTCTAAACTTACTTGCATTGTCTCACACATGAGCTTTTAGGGGACACATCAAATATCTAAACCAGAACAGTTATCGAAGCTGGCCTCAAACATGTAATCTTCCTTCCTCAGCCCCCATGAATTGCTATGTGCCACTGTGCCTGGCTATGTAGTCTTAGTAAACGTGTTTTTGTTTTTTCTACTTTACCTCTTAATTTTTTTTATTTTTTTTACTTTGTTCTAATTAGTTACACATGACAGTAGAATACATTTTGACACATTCTATAAAAATGGAGCACAACTTCTCCTTCCTCTGGCTATACATGGTGCAGAGTGACACAGATAGTGTTGGTTCCATAGTTTAGCTATTGTGAATTGAGCTGCTGTAAACATTGATATGGCTGCATCATTGTAATATGCTGATTTTAAGTCCTTTGGGTATAAACCAAGGAATAGGATAACTGGGACAAATGTTGGTTCCACTCCAAGTTTTCTTAGGAATCTCCATAGTGCTTTCCAGAGTGTTTGCACCAATTTGCAGTCCCACCAGCAATGTATGAGTGTACCTTTCCCCCACATCGTCACCAACACTTATTATTGCTTGTATTCTTGATAATTGCCATTCTGACTGGAGTGAGATGAAATCTTAGAGTAGTTTTGATTTGCATTTCTGTAATTGCTAGAGATGATGAACATTTTTTCATGTTTGTTGATCAATTGTATTTCTTCTGTGAAGTGTCTGCTCATTTCCTTAGCCCACTTATTGGAGGGTTATTTGTTTGTTTGTTTGTTTGTTTTGGTGTCATGTTTTTTGAGTTCTTTATATATCCTGGAGATTAGTGCTCTATCTGCAGTGTGTGTGGTAAAGATTTTTTTTCCCATTCTGTAGGCTCTCTCTTCATGTTATTGATTGTTTCCTTTGCTAAGAAGAAGCTTTATAATTTGAATCCATCCCATTTATTGATTCTTGATTTTACTTCTTGTACTTCAAGAGTCTTGTTAAGGAAATCAGGTCCTAAGCTGGCATGATGAAGATTTGGGCCTGCTTTTTCTTCTACTAGGCGCAGGGTCTCTTTTCTAGTGCCTAAGTCTGTGATCAACTTTGAATTGATTTTTGTGCAGGGTAAGAGATAGAGGTTTAATTTAATTTTGCTACATAAGCATTTCCAGTTTTCCCAGCACCATTTGTTAAAGAGGCTATCTTTTTTCCAATGTATGTTTTTGGTGCCTTTGTCTAGTATGAGATACCTGTATTTATGTGGGTTTGTCTCTGCATCTTCTGTTCTGTACCATTGGTCTATCTGTCTATTTTGGTGCTAATACCATGCTATTTTTCTTACTATTGCTCTTTAGTATAGTTTAAGGTCTGGTATTCTGATCCTCCTACTTCACTTTTCTCACTAAGTATTGCTTTGGCTATTTATTTTTCCAAATGAATTTCATGATTGCTTCTTCAAGTTCTATAAAGAATGTCATTGGTATTTTAATAAGAATTGCATTAAATCTGTATAACACTTTTGGTAGTATGGCCATTTTGATAATATTAATCCTGTCTATTCAAGAACAAGGGAGATCTTCCCATCTTCTAAAGTCTTCTTCAATTTCTTTCTTTAGCATTCTGTAGTTTTCATTATAGAGATCATTCACCTCTTCTGTTAGATTGATTCTCAAGTATTTTATTTTATTTTTTTGAGGCTATTGTGAATGGGTAGTTTTCCTAATTTCTTTTGCAGTGGATTCATCACTGATGTATAGAAATGCATTTGATTTATGGGAATTGATTTTATATCCTGCTACTTTGCTGAATTCATTTGTAAGTTCTATAAGTTTTCTGGTGGAATATTTTGGATCTTCTAAATATAGAATCATGTTGTAGCAAATAGTGATAGTTTGAGTTCTTCATTTGCTATTACTATCCCTTTAGTTTCTTTCCTCTATCTGATTGCACTGGCTAGAGCTTCAAGGACTATGTTGAATAGGAGTGGTGAAAGAGGGCATCCCTGTCTTGTTCCAGTTCTTAGAGGGAATGCTTCCAATTTTTCTCCATTTAGAATGATATTGGCCTTGGTCTTAGCATAGTTTTTATAATGTTGAGTTATGTGCCTATCATCCTTAGTTTTTCTAGTGTTTTGAACATGAATCTGTCTGGTCCTGGGCTTTTCTTGGTTGATAGGTGCTGTATTTTGTCAAATGCTTTTTCTGTGTCTCTTGAGATGATATGATTCTTGTGTTTAGTCTATTGATGTGATGAATTACATTTATTGATTTCCATATGTTGAACAAATCTTGCATCCCTGAGATGAACTCCACTTAATCACGGTACACTTTTTTTTTTTTTTAAAAATATGTTTTTGTATGGAATTTGCCAGAATTTTATTGAGAATTTTTGCATCTATGTTCATCAGGAATATTGGCGTGCAGTTTTCTTTCCTTGATGTGTCTTTCTTTGGTTTTGGTATCAGGGTGATACTAGCTTCATAGAATGAGTTTGAAAGAGTTTTCTCCTTTTATATTTCTATGGAATATCTTGAGGAGTATTGATATTAGTTCTCCTTTGAAGGTCTTGTAGAACTCGGCTGAGAATCTGTCTGGTCCTGGGCTTTTCTTGGTTGATAGGTTTTGATGGCATCGTCTATTTCATTGCTTGAAATTGATCTGTTTAAATTGTGTATGTTCTCCTGATTCTATTTGTGTAGATCATATGTCTCTAAAAATTTGTTGATGTCTTCAAGATTTTCTATTTTATTTGAGTATAAATTTTCAAAATAGTTTCTAATTATCTTCTGTATTTCTGTAGTGACCATCGTGACATTTCCTTTTTCATAATAAATTTTAGTAATTTGAGTTTTCTCTCTTTCTCTTTGTTAGTGTAGATAAGGGTTTATCAATTTTATTTATTATTTCAAAGAACCAACATTTTGTTTTGTCAATTTTTAAAAATTATTTCTTATGATTCAATTTCATTGATTTCAGCTGATATTAATTATTTCCTGCCTTCTACTGCTTTTGGTATTGATTTGTTCTTCTTTTTTCTAGGGCTTTGAGATGTAATATTAGGTAATTTATTTGTTGACTTTTTGTTGTTTTAATGAATGAGTTCAGTGCAATGAACTTTCCTCTTAGCACTGCCTTCATAGTGTCCCAGAGATTTTGATATGTTGTATCAGTGTTCTCATTTACCCCTAAGTATTTTTTCTATTTCCTCCCTGATTTTTTCTGCTATCCATATGTTATTCAATAGTATGTTATTTAGTCTCCAGGTATTGGAGTAGCATCTATTTTTTATTTTATCATTGATTTCTAGTTTCATTGCATTACGATCTAATAGAATGCAGGAGAGTATTTCTATATTTTTGTATTTGCTAAGTATTGCTTTTTGGCACAATATATGATCTATTTTAGAGAAGAATCCACGTGCTGCTGAGAAGAAAGTATATTCGGTCAATGATGGATGACATACTCTCTATATGTCTTTAAGTTTAAATAATTGATTGTATTACTGAGTTCTACAGTTTCTTTGTTTAGTTTTTGTTTGGAAGATCTATCCAGTGGTGAGAGAGGTGTGTTAAAGTCACCCAGTATTATTGTGTTGTGGTCTATTTGATTCTTGAAACGGAGAAGGGTTTGTTTGATGTACATAGATGCTCCATTGTTTTGGGCATAAATATTTACAGTTGTTATGTTGTGGTGATGTATGATTCCCTTAAGCAGTATGAAATGTCCCTCTTTAACCTTTCTAACTTTGGTTTGAAGTACATTTTATATAATATGAGGATGGAAAACCCTCTTGTTTACACAGTCCATGTGAGTGATATGATTTTTCCCAACCTTTCACCTTCAGTCTGTGGATATCTTCCTGGGAAATGAGTATCTCAAAAGAAGCATATTGTTGGGTCTTTTAAAAAATACAATCTGCCAGTCTATGTCTTTTGATTAATAAGTTTAGGCCATTAACATTCAGGTTTATTATTGCGATATTATTTGTATTCCCAGTCATTTTAGTTTTTAACTGGACTTAACTAAATATCCTTTGATTTACTTTGTCTTTAGTTGTAGTTCCTCTCCTTGCTGGTTTTCTTTTTTTTTTAATTTTTTATTTCATTTGTTCCTCATGGAATATTTTGGTGAGAATGTTCTGTAGTATAGGCTTTCTATTTGTGAATTCTTCTAACTTTTGTTTATCATGGGAGGTTTTTATTTCATCTTCAAATCTGAAGCTTAGTTTTACTGGGTATAAAATTCTTGGTTGCTTGATAGGACTCAGCGGTAGAGCACTTGCCTTACATGTGCAAGACCCTGGGTTCGATCCTCAGCACCACATAAAATATACATATCATATACATACACACACATAAACACACACACACACACACACATATATATATATATATATATATGTATGTATATAAAATAAAGGTATTGTGTCCAACTACAACAACAAAAAAATTTAAAAATAAAATTCTTGGTTGGCATCCATTTTCTTTCAGAGCTTAATATATGTTATTCTAGGACCTCCTGGCATTGAGGGTCTGAGCTGAGAAATCAGCTGAAATTTGAATTGGTTTCCCCCTATATGTAATTTGAAATTTTTTCTCACAGCCTTTAAAATTCCATCCTTATTCTGTATGTTAGTCATTATCATTATAATGTACCTTGGTGTAGGTGTGCTGCAATTTTGTATATTTGGGTCCTATAAGCTTCCTATAATCGATTTTCCATTTCATTCTTTAGATTTGGAAACTGTTCTGATATTATGTCATTGAAAAGATTGTAAATTCCTTTGGTTTGTATCTCCATGTGTTCATCTATTCCAATAAATAGACAAATTTGGTCTTCTTATGTTATCCCATAATTCTTGGAAGATCTGTTCATGGTTTCTTATCATCTTCTCTATATGGTCAACTTTATTTTCAAGAGTATATGTTTTGTCATCATTGCCTTAGGTTCTGTCTTCCAAGTGGTCTAGTCTGTTGGGTATATTTTCCATTGAATTTTTAAATTTGGTTTATTTTTTTTTCATTTCGAGGATTTCTGCTTCATTCTTTTTATAGTCTCTGCCTCTTTATTGAAGTGATCTTTCACTTCCTATATTTTCTCTTTATTTCAAAGGTCAGTCTAATTATGTACCTTATAAACTCCTTCTCTGATATTTCTTCTACTGTGTTGTCTATGTATTCTTTTGTTGGAATATCTAGCTTTGTTCCCTTATGTTTTCATTTTGTTTGTGTGTCCTCCCATCTAGCTGTATGGATCTGAGGCAGTACAGTTTGTATCCTATAGACTTATAGTGTCCCTGAAGGCTTCCAGTACCTTCACCTTTAAGGGGGGAGACCAATATTAACAGCACCCAATGCAAACAATGTACAGCTTTATACCAAAAAGCCCCATTAAGGCATCTACAGTTTTGTCCAATAAACATAAATGATGTGTTCAATTATTGTCTACAATATAATCAGTAAGTTTGCTAAAAGGGCTTATCATTTCAAATGATGGACAAAGAGGGAACAGAAGTAGTATAGGATGTAATGTTTATGAGGGAAAAGGATATAATTTAAAGGTAAAATTTGTAGTAAGAGCAAAGGAGGAATTAATAGAGGTTCACTGTTAGCATGAGAGAAATCAGAAAGAGAATCCAGGGAGACAGATAAGTGAGAGAAAAAAATATGTACAGATTTAAAACAAAAAGCAAAAATATAAGAATACACAACAAAAGTGAAATATACTATTCAGACATCCCATTCCTCAATAAATTGATGCATGAAAAATATTAGGATTCAAAGATGGTAGAGATATGAGAGAGAGGGGGAATAAAAATGGAAGTCTCAATGGGAAATTGAATCATTGCTTTTGTTGGCTTTCAAAAAATTTCTCAGCTTCCTTTCTTCACTCATAGGTGGGTTTGTCTGAAGTTTCATTTGTTTGAGTTGCTTAGATGCCCCTATACTCTCTTCCAGTCTTCCCACTGAAGCTGGCCCCTGCAGTCCCTGCATACTTTAGGACTCACTGATTTGGACACAGCCTGGTTTTCTCCAACCTGTGCTCCCTCCAGGGAACTGTCCCCAGTCTCCAGGTTTCCAGAGGCTTGCTAGGCCCAGACATACCCATGCACACCCATTCTGCAATCTGACAGATTTGGGCTTCAGATTCCCCAGACTTTGCCTTGCTACAGTCCCAAGATCTCAGGGCCATTTCAACTTGCAGAGAGACCACCAGGGATGTGCTCACATAAAATGCCACTCCACAAAGAGGTAACACTAGCACATCCAGCAGGAAGACATCAGGTACAACCAGATCTGCAGGTATCCCAACAATATATCTCCAGGACCTGGCAGGTGTCCCCAGACCAAGGTGGCTGCTCCCCAAGTTGGCAGCAGTGGCAGCAGCAAACCTGCAGGTCAATTGCCCCTGGACTTGGGTGTCCCAACATGGTGGCTGCTAAATGTAACCAAACCTGCGGGGACCCTGACAGTGGACCTCCAGACAGTAGCAGGCAGCAGGCAGCAGGCAATCCATGGGCAATTCACCACAAATGGTGGGTGATTGGTGGGTGGACAGTAGGCTGTGGGTGATGCACAGGCAAAAGGAAGGCAAATGGGCAGGTGGTTGGTGGCAGTCAGCCAGTGATCTGCTGTAAAAGTCGGGGAGTCTGCTTGGTGGGCGGAAGGGCAAACAGCAGGGGATCAGTGGGCAGTGAGGACTGCCTCCCAGTAAAACAGTATTTCCTCTGCTTGAATCTCAAGTCACAGAGTGACAAGGAGTGCAAGTCTCCCTCTAGTTCACCATCTTGAACTCCTAATAAACATGCTTTATTGAATACACAGTCAGTGAGTTTTGAAAGACAAGTGCATCTTTAAGTTCCTCTCCAAACACCTGTAGCAAACCAACCAATAGTGCTGCCAGTTGGTATCCCCAGGGATCATTGTGGAAGTGAATTGGCTTCTCCTCACTCAGGACTCAACTGGTCAACTTCTTGCAATGATCATACCATAGAAATGTCAAACAATCTGCATTTCTGCTCCCAGCTCTATTTGAATTAGTTAAGTAGTCTTGAGGAAGTCACTGCTCCCTCCTGGGATGTTTTTATTTCCCCTTAGAAAATATAGGAATTTGAGGCTGGAGTTATAGCTTAGCTGTAGAGCACTTGCCTCACACATGTGAGGTGCTGGGTTCTATCCTCTGCACCACATTAAAATAAATAAAGATATTGTGTCCATCTTTAAAACAAAATCTTTAAAAAATATATAGGAATTCAATTATAATAATATTAAGATGTTTATAGATCTAAATGTTTTATGATCCCGTGGTTTTAATTATTGAACAACATGATACTGTTTATGCCATATAATGCAAAAATAAAAAAAAACAAATAAACAACAACAAAAAAGACCTCAATCTGACATGTTTTGTTGTTTGAGTACACTGTATCTACATGCTTAACCAAATTAATATCCAAATACAACAATGGAGTCCTTGATTTTCTGAATATACCAAAAGCTTATTTTCACTTGGCATGTCACTACACAGTAGTAGGAACTTAGTCTGAGGAACATTTAAAGAAGTAAGGTTTGTGATTATTGAGGAACTTATGCAAATTTTTTTCAACAGAACTCAGCTCCATCCTAGGTTGTTATGATGAGATTTTTGAGAGTGTGAAGCTGGCCCTAGCCTACCTCTGCAGATCATGATTCCGTGTTTAGACACATTTTATCTTATCACAGTGGGAGTTGGTTGAAAGTACCCAGCAACTGTGCTTGCTTGCACTGAAACTTGTCGTCATGAACAAACGGCACAAGCTGTTCCCTTTAGGAAGTGTATTTTGTGGATGAGAAAGTACAGAAATAAAGCAAAGGCTGGCAAACGAGGAGCTCAGGAAGGTGATTAATAAGAAATAGGAAATTATATTGCAAGAAAATACCTCTGTGAATGCATACTCCCTGTGGCCAAGGTAAATATTTTGGACTTTGAATTGGCTCATAAATGCAGCTATCAATGGAGTGATGTCAGCATAATTCTTAGAGAACGCATATATTTTAAAAATAACAAATGTAGCTCTTTATGAATAAATAGTGAAGATTTATTGATTATTGACAGAAAAATTTAAAAACAGTAAGGGAAAACCATTCAAGCCCTTGACACTGATTTAGGTAAACTGTTTATAGAAAAAGGAAGCGGAGAAACTTGCTTTATTAACATGCAGATCATTTTTTCAATATTTTCTGCGCTAGCATTCAGTGTTCATGTTGAGGAAAGTAGCTGTTTGCATCCTATGTACTCTTTCTTGGCTTCCTTTATCTCGAGCAGACTTTGGGAAGAGAACATATTTCTTTGATAAATATAATACAAAAAAAACTCCTGCACTGAGGAATAGCTATGCCCTTTCAAACTAACAAATTAGGCAAGGCCTTTATTTTTTTTTCCCATTTACTCTCCCTATAGAATATCACTGCATATATCACTACTACTGTATTAATAATATTTAATGATAATTATATTAGCAACATTAATAAAGGATTTTAATTCTCTTTTGCAGTTAAATCAATTCCCTTGTGCTAAAAAGAAATCATTAATAATTCCACATCGACTCAAGAAATTTTCCAATTATTTCAATGCTGAATTTTCACACTTCCACAGAGACATGGTAAATAAATAAGGCCTTTGAATGTGGTGATGCAAACCTTTCCATTTCAGCTTCTATGTGCTGCGTTTTTATGATCAGTTTAAGGAAGGAAGAAGCTCCTTAAGTTCTTTAGGTGTTAGAAGGGGCTAACTTTGCATCTTTGCTTGCCAATTTCAACAATATCCAAGTGAGGCTGAGATTCTATCTTTTTTCCTTAATTTCTTTTCTAATCCTTTTATAAATCCTGTTCATGGTTACTGCTTTTCTTTGTCTTAGTCCATAGCACAGTCATATGTATTTGTCAGTATCCTGCTATATTAAATAAAGTCCCAAATCTCTTTAGATTACTACAGTCCATGTTTATTGCTCACTAATGGCACAGTTCAGTGGGAGTCAAGTGAGAATCCTGAATGACTCTCATCCAATCTGTGACTTGGGGACCAATTGATTTCCATCTTGCAACTCAGGAATCTCAGAAACCTTTGCTTTCAGCGTTTTGTCTAGAAAACAGAAAGTGCAAGTGAGAAATGCCCATCTACTCTTGTTGGCCTCGGATTCAGGATGCAGACTTCCTTCACTAGCAGGGATTAGTCACATACCCCACCTAAAGCATCCGGGTAGAAAAATGCAGTGAAGTTCATGGATATTTTGTTAGTAGTAACATTCTCAGCCATATCTTAAGAAAGATCAGAATTATATATTTCTAATGCACATGTGGAAGAGCAAAGTCCAAATTTAGGTAAGAAAACAAAGAAATCATCCAAGAGTACATAGGGCTTTGGGGATTAATGAATTCTAAATTAGGTAATTTCAATATTTCTGATATTACTCATGCTGGATGCTATATATATATATATATATATATATATATATATATATATATATACTGGGTATTTCCACTCTGGAAAGCATTTTTACTGTAGTGTATTCTCAGAAACTTCCACAATTTCTGACAGGTAAATGTTGCTCCTCAATAAATATTTGCTGAATTAAAGAATACATGTCAATTCAGTTCAAGCATCTAATAGTCCTGTGTCCCATCACTGATTGGCTGATGGGCCCAATGTAACAATATAATTTTGTCAAATATGACTTTTCTATAGCTGATAAAGATCACTGAGCAGCAAATGAGCAGAGTTGCCCTCTTCCTTCTCTGGCTCTGCCCAGCCAGCTGTGGATATGGAACTTCCCCAGACCTGGTCTCTATGGAGAAGAGAAAGACATCCAATTGTAGTCTCCTTCTTGCTATTTAAAAAAAAAATAGCATTTCTGCACACCTGTAATCCCAGCGGTTCGGGAAGCTTGAGACAAGGAGGATCCAGAATTCAAAGCCAGCCTCAGCAAAAGGGAAGCACTAAGCAACTCAGTGAGGCCCTGTCTCTAAATAAAATACAAAGTAGGGCTGGGGATGTGGCTCAGTGGTCTAGTGACCCTGAGTTCAATTCCTGTACACCCCCTGCAAAAAAAAATAGCATTTCTCATTTTGACTAGGGTGAATGGTAGTGACTGTTACAGACAAACCTGAACACCTCTGATGCACCTTATTGTGGAGTATATTCCTTCCTGGTAGCATTGTTCGGTGTAGATGTGCCTGGTCAGGCTGGCTCTTATGCAAGTTATGTCTGTGACTAAGGATCCTCCATTGCCTTTACTTGGGGCTCCCAGGTAACTCGTTAGGGTCATCTCCATCCAAGTCAGACAGAGGGGAGGGTAACACAGAAGATCCTATTTATGAGTTTTTCATGGTGGGTGTTTTATAGGACTAGAAGTTGTGTGCATCATTTCCATCTCTATTGCACTGACCAAAACTTAGTCATGTGGCTATATCCAACTGCAAGGGAATTAGGAAATGTTTTCTAGAGGTTATTTTGGAAGGAGAAAAGCAGGCAGTCTCTGTCATAATAGTCAACAATGATTAAACAGACAGGGTATTCAAAAGTTAGATATGTAGTCCCAGAAAACAGAAGGTACTTACAAATAGAATTTAACATTTCAACCACACTGTTTACAGATATATGTTTTAACTATAACCAATTCATTCGTTTTCTCCAGTTGCCATCCACTAGGTAATAGGAAAGAAAATGAACTGATATTTCAGTTGAAACTAATGATACAATTCCACAGAACCTTCTGCCATGGTTTGGATATAGTTTGTGCCCTCAAAAGTTCTTGTGTTGGGACCTTGGTCCCCAGGACAGCTGTGTTGGGAGGTGATAAATTCTTTAAGGGGTGGGGCGTAGTCAGAGCTCCTAGTTCAATTGGGAGCAGGCCCTCAAAAGGGAATAAGATATTTCTTGTGGGATGCTGGCTAATTCTCATGAAGATTGTTACAAAATCCTGAACTGGCTCCTTCCAGTCCCTTACTGCTTCCTCTATGGCCATGTGATTCTTCCTCCCACAGGTGGTCCCTGTGGCCTCTGCCATTCACTATGATGTGATACAATCAGGAAGGTCCACACTATAGCTGAGTCAGTGCCAGAACCATGACCTGAAACCTTAACTGTGAACAAAGTCAACCTCTTTTCTTTATAAAGTTAGTCTGTCTCAAGTATTTCATCAAAGCAATGAAAAGCTGATTAGCTGTGGATTTTTAAAAGGTAGTCTTTACTAGATTGAGACAGTGATGTTCTGGTTTTCATTTGTTGGCTATTTTTTACATTAATTTTTTACATTAAAGGTTTGGGAAAAGAGTAAAAGACCTCTACTCTTACTTGTTATGTAAATGCTTTATTATAGTGATGCAAATTTTATCTATTTGTTGTTTAAACTTTATAAATGATAGATAATTTTTTTGCTTCTGTCTCAGATCTGAGAGTATTAATCTGGGATCCAAGTGGAGAGTTGGACAAAGGACAAGTTAAAGGCACTTGTGATTGGTGGCCTAGGGAGTATGGGGCTTGCTTTTCCAACACTTTCTGTTGTAATTTTTAGACAGCATCTCCTTTTGACAAAGGATTATTTTTAAATACGAAGATGATAAATAAAGTAGGAGTAAACATGAAAAAGTTGATTAATCTTTTTTAAACGATGGGCTCATTATTAACATTTGATGGTTATCTGAAAAAGTTTAGCAAGGCAGGAAATCATAAAAATATACACAGTAAGGATTTTAACTTTAAAACATATGCATATCCATTGTTTTGCCTAGCTTTTAATGTAAATCCAAAGATTATACTTTCCTTTGTATATTGATGTATTGATTAAAGTAATCTTCTCTTTCTTGCATAAACTATATCCACTATGTGTTTTCTACAATCATTTCAGTCTCTCTTTTCTTAAAATAGAGAAGCAAATTTCCAACTATCTTTTAAAATTGTCTCTTCCCCATCCAATTTGACAATCGTTTTTTAAAAGTATACAATTTGATGGTTTTAATATATTCACACAATTGTGCAACCATCGATATAATCTAATTTTAGAACACTTCTCACTCCCAAAGAAACCTTGCATGTATTAGCAGCCACTCCCCATTCCTCTCCCCCCCAGCTCCTGGAAACCACTAGTCTACTTTCTGTTTCTATGGATTTGCTTATTCTGTAATCTTTTAAACCAAACCTCTAATTTGAATGTTTATGTTGTTTACACATGCTCAGTATTGGCAAAAGGTAATTAGATGGACATCTAATATTTTTTTCACAGTTTGCTTGATTACATCCTTTTTTGTTGCTTTTATTCTTTTCATTTTAAAATTTACTTATTCATTTTTAAGTTGATGAAGCATATATATTTATCATGATTACAACATGATGTTGTGAAATATGTATTCATTGAAGAAGGAATAAATTGAATAAATTAATATATGCATTCCCTCACATATTTATTTTTTTGGTCAGAACACTTAAAATATATTCTTTTAGAGGTTTCTGAGAATAGAATACAGCAAGGCTGTTGATGCCTTATTGTGCAGTAGTTCCCGTGAACTTACTCCCCTTGTCTAACTGGAATTTTGTATTATTCACCAATATCTCTCCAACCCCCTCACCCTCAAACTTCTGCCATCTACCATTCTACTTTGCTTTTATGACTTCAACTTTTTTGAAATACACATTGAAGTCATATCTTGTGATATTTATCTTTCTATGTCTGATTTATTTCACTTAACATGACATTTAGGTTCACTAATGTCACATACTGCAGAACTTCCTGTTTTAAGGCTGAATAGTGTTTTATTATGTATGTACATCATGTTTTCTTTATTCATGCAACTGTTAATAAACACTTAGGTTGATTCCATATCTTGCCTATTAAGGCTATTATGAATGATGCTGCACTGAACAAGGGAGTGTGGATATGAAGTGACCTATTTTGACCCAATTTTATAAGACATTGGTATTCATTTTTAATGATGAAATATGCCAAACCAATCAAGATACTTATCTACATGAAGAATTATGGGCCTATTCCTCAGCTTTAAAGGCATACTATTTGTATATTAGAAGCCCCAGTGTGTTCCCCTTCTCATCACACCACCTACTTCCCCATCAGGTAACTTCTTTCTTGAACATTATGTTAGTCATTTCCTTTGCTTCCAAATAGTTCTACCAGATGAGTATATATCTCTCAAGACATATATATTTTTTTATTTTGCTATTTTTAATAATTTGTATATATGTAGTCTTATAGTATATCAATGACACTTTTTGGCTCAGAATTTTTTTGAAAGTCACCCATATGAAGTACAATTCTGTTGTTCATTCATTTTCACTGCTTTAAATTATTCCAAATTTTGAAATGTTGTAATTTATTCATTCTACTATTGATGGAGAGTGGATTGTTTCTAGATTTTGCTACCATAAGTATCCTTGAATATTCCTCCTAAAATGCAGATGCAAATTTATTTTGGCTATAAACAGGAGTGGAAATATTGGGTCAGAGGTAATGGGCATGTTCAAGTTTACTATGTAACTCCAGTTTTCCAAAAAGCTCACACCATTTTACATTTCTACCAGCTATGTTTGAGAGTTCTCATTGTTTCCATAATTACCAATGGGATATTTTTCCTATTGTTTATTGGGGGTACTAATTCATTGTGAGATACATGTAGCAAATGTCTTTTTGCCAGCTTCTAAATTCTCATTTCATTCTCTTCATTGTGTCTTTTGATGAAAAGAAATTAGAGTTTTTTTCATGTAATCAAGTTGATTGTTCTTTGTTTTGCGAATTGAATTTCTATGTCTTATTTAAGAAATCCTTACTAGCAAAAGTCATAAAGAGATTCTCCTATCTTATGTTTTATCAGTTTTAAAATTCTCATTTCTCATGTAAATATTTAAATTATCTGTAATTTATTTTTGTGTCTGTTATGTGTTAAGTGTCCAGCTTAATTTATTATTTCTTGAATAGGCAGTTTTCCCAATGCCTTTTATTAATAATCCATCATTGCTCCACTAGCTTTCAATGTCAGTTTTCTCATATATCAGGTTTCTGCATGAAGTAGATTTATTTATAGACATACTTGCTGTTCTATGGGGGTTATCTGCTTCTGAGTCAATATAAAGCTAGTAATGCCTGTAGCTTTATGATACCTTAAATACCCTGTAGGGAAACTTTTGAATTTCCTATTTTGGACAAAAGGCAATTTTATAATATTGAGGTCTCCTTTCCATGGACATTGTAAGTTCTCCATTTACTTTGTATAAATTAAGGGCTTTCAGTAACGGTTTATAATTTTATCCTTGAAAGTAGTTTACTAAATATATAATATAAATATACATGTAAAATCATACTTTTAAGCCAGTTTTTACTGATGTATAGAAATGTTGAAAATACTTTAATAACTGAGAGTCTTTTGTCTATATGTAATTACAAATAATAACAATCTTGTTTCTTGCTCTGTTGAAAATCATCAAATACATTTTTCTGTAGTCATTGAGATGATCATAGCAGTTTTTCTCTTTTATCTGTTAGTCAATGAATTTTATTTATAAATCTTTCCAAAGTTAAGCCAATCTTTAATATTTTAGATAAATTAAACTTTGTTGTGAATATTATATATAATTATGGTCTGAAATTTGTTGCTTATAACTTTGTATTTTTGCATTTATGTTCATAAGATATATTGAGCTGTAACTGGTTTTTTTGTATTATCATTGTCATATTTTGCTATCCAAATTATATCAGATTCAGTAAATAACATAGTGTCCTATTTTTTTCTCTAACAACCTTTTTTTATAAGATGAGAATAATTTATCTTTTGAGTATTTAATGGCAATCAATGCCAGTAAAACCAGAAAAAATTTCTGGGTTAGTTTGATGGTTATGTTATTACTCAATTTTCTCATTTATATATAAGTCAATTTTGGTAACTTATATTTGCCTAACAATTTAACCCATCTCAGTTTTCAGATTTTGGCACATAAATGTGTAACCTCTCTTCCCAGGTATACATATATCACACTTTTGCCTCCTTAAATTACTCAATTGTGACTTGTCTTTTGTAATTATTTTTCCAAAGCTTTGCCTAATTTGAAGAAACTTACCTTTCCTAGAAAGTGGAATGAATCTGAAATAATTTTCCTATGTACTTACATAGAATACACCATAGTTAATCCCACCATCATGTATCCATAAGAATTGGGTCCTAATTATAATAACATATATTCCATGACTGTATATTTATATCACAATGAATTTACAGTCATGTGTAAATAAAAAGAACTAATAAAGAAGATTAAAAGTCAAACTAAAAAAAGAATCAATATTTGATTTGTTCATAAAAACTTCCTTCTGCTTTTTGGATTATCTTGGTGTTCTGTTTCTAACTAAATTGGCTAAATATAAATCTATTAATTTTTAGCTGTCCTTATTCCTAAACATAAGCATTTAGAAAGTTATACATTCTCTTCTAACTAATGTATTGTTTATATACCAGGAGATCTGATAAATGCTACTTCAATTATTGTTTAGTTGTAAATATTTTCTAATTTCCATTCTAATTTTTTTTGAAGTATAAGTTTTTTGAAGTATAATTTTAAATTCCAAACACTTAGGGTTTTCTAGTTTTTTTAAAAATTGATTTCTAGCTAATATATGCATTGTAATTAGAAAATAAGTTATGGTTGGTATTAATCCTTTGAAATTTATTGAGACTCGCTTTATGTCCAAAACATCATTCATGTTCATGAATATTCCATATGCACCAGAAAAAGATGTGTGTTCTGGAGTTTGGGGGTATATTTTCTTGCTATTTCTAAATCGTTCATTGTGCTGTTTCATTTATCCCCAGTTTTGACTAATTATGCTCTCACTTATCAACAACTTTATGTTTAAGTACCTCATTATGAAAGTAGATTGTCATTATCAGTTTTAGTTTAATAATAGACCTTCAAACCAACCCTTAAGTAACCAAATGCACATATGTGAATGAACATATGAAGACAGGACACTCCTGGAGACAGGAGTGACCCAATGTGGAAAAGCAAATGTTGGAATCATTGACCGGATGTGATAACACAAAGAATGAAAATAATAAAAAAAAATCTGTGGATTGAACCATACAACACTCCAGAATTTATAGGTTGGAAAGACAGGAAAAGACACAAAAGACTTCCATTGATAGAAACTTAAGTCTATGAATCAGCAGTGCCAGACAGTAGCTATTGCTAATTGCTAGAATTCAGGGTGCTGAGTTCTGTATTTGCCATCAAAAAAGCTGTAGAGAAGGGGAAACCTGATACATGTGCTCAGGCTCTCCTTCTCTGCTAACCTTGCTGCACATTCCCCTTTCCTCTGATGTGGTGTCCATACTAGTTTGCAAAAGCCTTTGAGGTTATCTTCTTCCAGAAGCCTGTAAAGAGAATGGAGCAAAAGTTCTTGTGCCCTCACAGTTCTGGTCCATAATCTAAAGACCTTCCTCCTCTCAGGATACAGCTCAAGGCAAAATACTCTCACCACCACCCCTCCCTTCTTTGGGTGCATTCTTGCTCACATTTTCTAGAAGACAGAAAGGACAGAGTTTTCTTTTATTTGTTTGGTCTTTGCCTAAACTGTATTATTTTACTCCTTTTCCCGTCTCAATGGCAAAAAGACTTATTCTGAGGGTTGGGGCTACAACTCCTTGGTAGGGCATTTGCCTAGTATATGCAAGGCCTGGGGTTTGATTGTTATCACTGGCTGGTGTGTGTGGGGGAGATATTCTTCTCCAACCTGGTGGAGAATCATGTGATGAACTACAAACTAAAGAAGTTTGAAAGGAGTTTAATTGTTGATAATTAATAATCCACAATGTATAGCCTATTTTAAAAAAAGGTGAATTCCCTCCTGACTCTTCCCCCCTACATGCATAAATGGGTTCCTAGGAGTGCTTTGGAAGAAGTTGGATGCAAGAGACAGGTCTGCAGGAGAAGATTAAAATGCACAGCTAAGTGAAAGCGTCTTCTTTTTGGACATTTTGGAAACTTTCAGTATGAAGAGTCCTTAGTTCTCTCAGGGCTTTTCTGAAACTAGTACAACTTGATGGGGAGGTATTACCCCCAGATATAGGTGAGACATGCCCTTGTTCTGTATCCTGAATTTTAGAGGACCTAACTGGCCCCTAAAGTCTATACCTTTCTTTGTTTATACCCTTTTTTACTAGTTTGGGGGTCCCAGGGGAAAATGTTCAGATCCCCAAGAACCTACATCTCCCCCACACTCTCCACCATGTTCAAGGCCAATTCTGGATACCTGGGACCCTTGCAAAACTTTTTTGACTTAATCTTCCCGAGAGTAGACTTTACTTCAAATGAATATCCCTCTAGACCCTAGGGATAACTAAGTGTGTAGGTGATGGCTGGAACTTGGCAAGTGGTTAAGAGTGTCCAGATGCATTTGGACATCCCACTGTGTAGGAAAGAATCAGGAGTGGGAAGAGCAGGCAGTGGGCTCTTGGTGGGATTTCTCTAAACTACCATATTCCAGCATGGAACTCAGAGGATTCTAAGAACTCTTAAACCCAAAACAGGTATTCCAAGATGTTATGAAGGTATATTTTTCAAGATAGGGAGTTAGAACAGTTTTAATTTAACATTTTGTTAGATGATTTATAAACTGTATATATTTAAATGTTTTACTCTGGGTTCTAGATATTAGGATGGGATATGGGAGGTGGGTGGACTCTATTAAGACTCAAATATGTATAAAGGAATGTCATAAAAATGCATGTATATGTAAAATCCAAGGCATAAAAATAAATAAATGCTCTAGATATCACTTGTAGTAAGGCCCAGTGTTTTGCTGCACCTCTTCCAAAACACAGGACCCTAGTGACCACACTGCCTCAGACAAAGGGTTCTGCCAACCAGGCTGGTTTCTTCAGTCCATAGCAATCCCTCTGTAATAAAACAAAAACAAAAACAAAAACAAAACAAAACAAAAAACAGGAGATGTGCTTTACCACCCTCCTGTACTTCTCTTGTGCTCCTTCTGAGTGGAAATGTGACCTCTTACCAGCTCTCTTCTGCTCTCCATACAGGAAAATCCTACTGTCTTTCCAGGCCCAGTGTAAAGCCCAACTTGTGGTCATTTCTGATCGTTTATGTTGTATCTGTCCCAATAGCATGTAAATCCCTGAGTTCTTTGCTTTTGAAAGCCTCTGCCAGTGTCCTGTAATGGAGGAATTCATTAAATGTCTTTAGGAAAAATGAATTCTCATTGCATATGTATCTGGCGTGATGGGTTCAGCCTGGGATGATATACCAAATATAAGTAGGTAGGTGGGCTGTTTCCTTTCTTATGTTCTGTCTTAGCAGATGATTTAAAATTCTGAAAAAGGTATTATAGTTATCTTTCTATAAATCATTTAGTGTCACTAGCATAGTTGTAAGATTAGTACAGATCAAACCTTGATAAGATGGTTAGAGAAAAAAGGATGTGAAGAAAATGATTTAAGATGAAAATGGAAACCAGCAGCTCTAAAACAATGGTAAAGAATGTCCTAGATCCACAGATGCATGTTAGTGGTGGGGAAGGGAGGGGAAAATTGGAGAAGATAAGAAATTACCTCAGGATCCTGCAGTGAGAATTCTATTTTATTTCTCTTCCCTTTCTCTATCCTTATTTTTAGGATTCAGAGTGATCTTGGAGGTGATCTCCACTGTCACTGCACCCTTTCCTCTAAGCACAAGCTGTCATGCTGCTTGACAGTTGCATTTTTCTATCTAGTTTATACAACTTGCAAATACCTTCCTAAGCATTGCTCTGCCTTGAAAAAATAATGCTGGCAGTTTGACTGTATTATCCCCTACGCCAATAATAGAGCTTTAAAAACCCTCTTACTAATTCACATTGGTCTTTGGAATAACTTTTTCTGAATACCAGCATAGCAGTGAATTAATTTCATTTTGAATTTAATTAAGTTTTTTTTAAAAAAAAACATAATTACAGATAATACAGTTGAGATGGCTAAAAGAGTCAGTATCAAGCCAAAAAACGACACTGTGATGAGGCAATATATCAGGACAACACCTCTTCTCACTCTCCATTCCTCATTTTTATTTGACTTGAATTGTGAGGAATCTGCCAGTCAGCCCCTTTCTACTAGCAGGAAGGGACAGGGCTGGGGAACAGGGCAAGTCAGAAACAGATGTCATGAAAAACAGAACTAGGGATTCACTTGCATTTTAAAATCAGATAACTGGGTGCAAATTCTTCTAAGACCTTGACAACTTAACCTCTCCAAACCTTGATTCCTTCATGTTTCATTATATTTTGGGATAACATGAAACCAGAACAAATGGGCAATATTTGAGGTAGAAGTATATATATATATATATATATATATATATATATATATATATGTATATGTGTGTGTATAATATACATATTATATATGTGTGTATATATATATATATATATATATATAGAGAGAGAGAGAGAGAGAGAGAGAGAGAGATCTCAATAGGTTGCAGCAAATAGGCTCCATCTTGATAAAAATTTAATAAGGAAATATTTAAAGTTCTATTCTTATGACTGAAAAAAAAAAAGAAACCACATCACTCATGCAAATGCAGTAGCAATTACATACACACCTGGAGTGGGACCAACAGAACTTCTTATAAAAGAGAAAATAATGCACCTGTTTTTAACTGTTACCACACAAGTTTTACAGAGGAAATGACATATGAATTAGGTCTTGGGGCACAAGTTTGATTTCCCAGAAAAAAAACATATTTTGGCAACAGATTATGCTTATTACTCCAGAGGGCTATTTGGGTAGAGATATTCAAGAATAAGAATTTAGGTCATCAGAAGATGTGTCTAGCCAGCAGAACTGACAAGAATGCGATTTCAGAAGCCAGGTAACAGCAGTCAACTGGAAGTACTCCATGCTGGCATGGAGTGTACTCAAGCAACACCTGCATTGCTGCATGGAAGGCGGGAGGGCATAATCATTAAGAGCTCACATTCTGGAGACAAACTGCCTGCACTGAAATCGTAACTTTGCCCCTTAGAAGCTACGCCTTTAGTGCCTCAGTTTCTCTACCTTTAAAACAGAAGCAAGATTAATGTGTATTGCCGCAGTCCGGCTGCAGCAAAATAACCAGGGGGTGAAGAACAACTTGTGTACATTGATACAGCAGGAGTGGGAGCCGTTTATTGTAGGACAGGAGGGGTATATATACATTACACACAGCTTATATTAATTAACATAAACTAGATACAGCAGTCAACCAATAAGGAATCTCCACACTTAATGGCTCGCTGGCGTTACTTCACAAACCACTCCCTCTGGCAAAATGCCAGGCACCATCTTGACTTGTTTACAGACCCTAACAGTGTATTTCATATTGTTGTTGTGAGGATTAAATAATTAACAAATGTGAAGTCTGTTAGTGTTTTAAAATACATATATTTGGTACCAGGGATTGAACCCAAGGGCTTAACTACTGAGCCACATCCCAGCCCTTTCTTATATTTTATTTAGAGACAGGGTCTTGCTGAGTTGCTTAGGGCCTCACTAAATTGCTGAAGCTGGCTTTGAACTCAAGATACTCCTGCCTCAGCCTCTTGATTACAGGTGTGCACCACCATGCCTGGCTGCTTTGTAGACATTGGTGGTAGTATTTTTTGGATGGGTTGTTATAGAAGAAGTTCTTGCTTTCCATGAGTTTGTTTGGGTGATCAATATTAGATCTTCTTCTGAGATCCTATGATTATACATTTCTCTATACCCTTCCTCTAAATGGATGAAAATTTCCAGTTGATCACTGAATAAGATATTCTTAAAAACAAACAAACAAACCATGTTTCTCTAAGAAAATCTTCTAACACCTTTTTTAGTAGTAATGAAAAGCATATTTTAACAATTATTTGAAAAATTATTCTGACTCCCCAAAGAAATTAACTACCTCCAAACTCAGTATTTGGCATCTAGGAACAGCAGGAATAGAGGTAGATAGGAGAGAGGGATGCCAATCAAAATTAATTTTTTTATTAAATTTTTAATTAAATTCATTTTAGGGGGACAAGTTTATAAAATGACTTCAAGTGTTCTCCATGGCCACGACCTTGACAACTTAATCTCTCTGAGCCTTGATTTCTTCATGTTTCATTGTATTTTTGCATAACATGAAACCAGAACTAATGGGCAATATTTGAGGTAGCAGTGAACCACCTTCCTTTGCTGTGAACACTGAGCCTTCTCGGGGTCGGGCAGGATCCCCAATGGGTCTCCACCATGTGATAAGCTTTCATTGCAACTTCTTCACTGCTCTCACTGACTTAGACTTCTCACTCTCCAACCCATTTGTGTACTGTTGCCTAAATGCTTCTTCTAGAATGCCAATTCTCCCTGGCCTGACACCCCTCAAGAGCCCCCACAAGTCAACAGTACGACATGCAAACTCTATCAGTCACCAGTAAACATGCTCAAGTCCCAATGCCTTAAACCTGCTGCTAAGTGAGGCAGCTGACTACCTATGATGTTAAAACACAGCTCAGTCAGGTGTGGTGGCACATGCCTGTAATCCTAGAGACTCGGTGAGGCTGAAGCAGGAGGATCACAAGTTCAAAGCCAGCCTCAGCAAATTAGTGAGGCCTTAAGCAACTTGGCAATACCCTGTCTCAAAATAAAAACAACAACAACAACAAATAAAAGCCAGCTCCACTTATGTGCATTTAGTCAGTCTCTGAAGATGGAATTCAGAAGTTAAGAAACTAAATCTCATATTTCATCCACATTGGTCTGGCTGTCACTATAGGCAGGGGAAGAGAGTGGAGTCATCTTTTTCTCATTGCATTTTAAATGGAATAAAGTTTAGCTCCAGCCCTCACACCTATTTCCCCTTAACAGCAGCAAACAGCAGCACTTAGCAGAGTTCCGACTAAGGCAGGTAGCCAATGATAGCTTAGCCCTTTTCTCTGTGTCTTCCAGCCAAACGGGAGATGTAATTCATGGCAGCAATCCTGAAGCTACAACTCTTGACAAATTAATTTCATAACAAAAATCAATCACGGCACTTGTTGCTGGCATACATAATATTTTGAGTTTCCTGTCTTGTGCCACAGAGACGAAGACCTCCTTGACCTTGACTACATTAAATGAATGTGCTTCTACATTAGTGTGATCTGCTGATCAATGCATGCACCATCATCCCAGGTCTGCTTCATGGAGATCAGTGTTGTGCTCCTGTTTCCTGTGGAGCTACCGAACCCAACCAAATTACCATTATTTGATAGCAGAAGGAATGTTTCCTCTAGTCTAAAACAGTAGCTATAGCAACACCTTGAGAAGGCCTCCTGTTTAGACTGGTCACCTCAGGCGAGATGTCAGCTGATTTGCCCACTAGCTTTTCCCTGAACAAATATCTGGTAGCTGAGAGGCGGGGGAAGAAAAAACTCACACCAGAAATCCCAGTGTGACCACAGAGAAAATAATTACCTGTTCAGAGCATACCCTTGTTCACTCCCAGGGCCAAAAAGGCTAAGTGGGAAAGGAGGCACGGACCGATGGCTGGCTAAGCACATTGTCTGCATAATAGCAAAGTGCAAAGGTGGGTACCATAAGTGACAGATAGGTGGGGTGAGAGAAGAAAAATATCTTTTCCTTTTTAAGGTTAGAGGAATTGAGGGACTAGATTATACCTGTGAATTTCAATCGAGCCACAAGAACCCACTGGGAAAGGGCTACTGACCCTCCCATTGGATTGTTCAATACAGTTTCACAGATGGGTGAGAACTTTCACTGTCAAGCCAAACCTTCTAGAGTGAGCTTCACTGGAAGTCTTTGTTCAACTAGCAGAATCAATCACTCTTGCTGATTTCCCCCAGTTGGTTGTTTATAAAAAGAAAAGAAAAAAAATATTTGGGCTGCTCAGGAAGGAGTGTTAGTATGGCCATCATCCCCAGCAACTGATGCCTACCTATATAGAAGCCTGTGTCTGATGCCTAACCAGAAGAGACCCCACATGAGAACTTTAATTAGACAAAAAAAAAAAAAAAAAAAATGGCTAGGGGACACACCTGGACTTAGTTAGATACCTGAGTGCTAAATGAGATGTCTCATTTTCAAAGCTCTTAATTTACTATTTTATAAAATGATCTTGTGGCAAAAAGAAAAGAGCTAATTAAGCATTTCATTATCTGACTGATATAACAAAGCACAAAGTGACAGTGGGAAAAAAAAAAGTCAGCTTTGAGAAACATCTGTCCCACTCTAATGCTGAGGAATTCACAGCCTAGGACAGCATCTGCAGATGGAGGCTTTAAAAATTGAAAGAGAGGAATCTTCAAATAGCATGTTATAGAAATACACCAGGGAATAAACTCCAGACAAAGTTTGCTCTTCGAACCTCTACATAGAATTTACTCTTGGAAATGATAGAGCACCCCTGTGCAGAGGAAATCATGTTGAAATTGGTAGTGATTTAATGAATACAAGGAAATTATACTGAATTTACTGGGTATTGTCTTTCTCATGTTCAAGGCTTTCCTAAGTGTCTTACTAACAAGCAATTAAATTGCAGAGAGACCAGGAATGGGTGGGCAATGGCAAAATGTCGGCTCCGATCCTCGTGGTTTATGTATTGCCTGGGACATCTCCCAGATTGCTGGAGGAGTGTTGGTTGCTGATGTCACAGCTGTTTCTGCATTTGCCTGAATGAGCAATGAGATTTGGGATTCTCTCTAATTAGTGGAATTTAGTAGGGAGCTTCACTAATACTACAGTAAACCACTATCAGGTAGGACCATTCATTCATAAGAACATGTGCTGCCCAAAGACAGACCACTCAAAAGGAAATAAAAGCATGCAGTATGATGATTTTTATTATAAAATTAATAGAAGAGGGAGAAATTATAACAATTTGTAACCTTGTGCCAGAGAGAGAGAGAGAGAGAGAGAGAGAGAACTGGCAATGGTGTATGATGCATAGTATGCAATTAAAAATATTTGTCACATAAATGTTTTCTTCCATTCTTTTTAATCCAAGTGTGTGTGTTGTTAAATACAATGGGATCATATTGTACCTAATTTCCTGAAATTTTATTGTAAAAACTTTAGCAATAGATTGTTAATAGAATTCCAAACCATTAAATGTTCTCATGCAACAATTTACATAGATGCCTGGCATTGTATTTTTGGAGACATTAGAGCAAAAATTATATGGCATTTTGTAACAAATTCTCATCTTTCACTCATTCAATAATTATTCTTGAACAATTACTATGTGCCGGACTCTATTCTAGATACTTCTACTCCATCATGGAACAGACAAAATTCTTGCCTGCAAGGAATTTGAATCGCATTGAGGGAGACAGACCACAATATTAAGCATAATAAATAAATAAATAGGGGACAGGCCAGTGGTTTTAAAAGGTTGAAGAAAATCTTGAAGGAGAAGAGAATGTCACTACCTAGATATTTTGGAGTTTCTGGCAGAGGAATTACCCAGGGCAATGATGCCAAATTCAGAGTATAATTGACATGTTGGAGGAATGGCCAGGGGGCCATTGCATGCATAGTAGAATGAGAACTATAGGAGAAGGTCAGAGAAGCAAAGACGGAAGATGAGGGCGAAACTAAGAGGACCTCATGAGGAGATCTGGGAGCCCAAGAGTGTTCTGAGCCAGAGTGACACAATCCTGTTTCCATAGGATCTACCTGAGTGCTACTTCGAGAATAGAGCACAAGGAGAAACCAGATGGGAGACCAGTGAGGAGGCTAAATGAGATGTGATCAAGTAGCAAGAGTGATGATGGCTCAAACCAGAATGAGATGGTGAAGGTGGGCAGAAGTTTGATTCTAGGCCGATTTCGAAGGTAGTCCCAAAGGTACGAGCTGTTGGGTAGGTCGTGGTGTGCAAGAGAAATAAGAGAGTGAAAGGGAACTCAGAGGGTTTGGACTGAGCCTCTGGAAGGTAACAGTTGCTTTGTTGTGATGGGAAGACTTTGATTAGAGTAGATTTCGGGACGCAGAGATCAGGATTCAGTTAAGTGTCGAGTTCAAGATCTCTATTAAACATCCAACTGGAGATCTCAAAAGTAGTCCCTATGGCATATGCTGTTGAGAATTCAGCTGGATTTAAGAGCCTATTCACAGAGAGGCCCAGAAATATGGGCCTGGGGGCTGGAGATAGAATTTTGGGAGTCAGGGGGTAAAAATATCATAAAAGTGAAGGAATGGGGGAGACCACATAGGTATAAATGTGGACAGGTGAGAAAGGAGATTTGAAAGTGCTAACACACTTCCTACTTGAATGTGTCCACCACCAGTGGAAAATACTGAGAAGAGAAGCCAGTTAAATTGGGAGGAAAACCAAGGGTGCTCAGTCCTGAAAGCCAGGGAAAGAAAGTGTGTTAAGGAGGAAGGAAAAGGTAACTCTGCCAACAGTTGCTAATATATCACTGCTTTTAGTCCAGGTAGTGCCTCATGTAAAGTAAAGAAAAAGATACCCTCTTCTGGTGGATGGGCTGCTTCAAATCTGCTACTCAGCAAATGCATTGTGGAATAAATTCCCCTTTTCAGGAGCCTCTGGGCAGGCACAGCCAGCACAATTATACATGGCAATCCTCAGAGGTGATGATAAGATAAAGATCAAGAATTGGTCCTTGAATTTAGCAATGTGGATGCCATTAATGACCTGCACAGGAGGTGTTTTGGAGGAAGGGTGATCACCAACACGTGAATGTTCAGAGTCTAAGGGATTGAGCACACAGGAATTGTAGACAGTGAATCTAGACAGCTCTTTGGGGGAGATGTGTCTCAAAGAGGGGCTAAGAAATAAGGTAGTCCATGTCCATGGTGGGGGACATGGACTAAGAGAGACGAGGATAGCTGTGTGCTTGTATGCTAACGGGAATGATGACACCATTGTCCTCTCTTGCCTGCCAAGCCTTTTTCAATTGTTTCCCTACATTCACTTGCATCCTTCAGTCTTTTCTCTGAGTATTCCTTGAGTGTGACTTTTATAAATCATAAATCAAATCATGTCATGCTCTCCCCCCATAACACTGAAAACAATATCCAAAGTCCTTTCCATGACCTGTAAGATCCTCCCTGGCTAACTCTCTTTCCAGATTTCCTGGCACTTGTCCTCTGCAGTGTGCAGCCCCAGCCTTGCTGGCCTCCTGTGCTTTCTCCAACACACCAAGCAATCTCCTAGCCCAGGGCTTCTGTGCTTGCTCTTCTTTCTGCTTCCTCATTTCTCTCAGGTTTCTACCCAAACATCACCTCCTCCGTCTTTGCCTGACCACCTTATGATTCTCCTGGCACTCTCTATTTCATTGACTGCTTTTTCATCACTGTAATATCAAATACAATGATAATTTTCACTGTCTCTCTCCCCCTCAAAGGTAGTTTTGTAAAGATAGTGACAGTGTCTCAATTCACATGTTTACCCATAGCCCATACAGTAATGCCTGGTATGTAGAAAGCACCCTATCAGAATTCTTTAAATGAATTAATACACGAACAACTGAAAGAATACTACAATTGACACTATGCATACTAATGATTTTTCATTAATTGTCAACTTAGGATCATGGGTTTGAATTCTGTTGGGCCTCTAGAGATGAGTAGAGAGGAGCTCCTGTGCTTTAAAGATATTCTTCATCCAAAGGTAAAAGGCCTTCGGGTCAGCCTAACCATACTTTAGGGTCTTTAGTTTATTAAAGAACATCTGGTAGAAAATTAACCCAGTAACATCTGCCATTCTGGTGCTAAGAACACTGGATATGCATTAGAAGGAGTGGGTTCGAGTCTGTTCTGCTACTTGTTAGTACTATGTGACTTTCTGTAAGTCCCTGTATTTCTTTACCCTAGGTATCTCGTTTTCAATTTGCGAGAAAGAATATCTCATCAGCTTCCACCACCTCCTTGCTTGAGGGCCAAGTGAGATATTTGGGATAGTGCTAAACAAATGCATATGAATATTTCTCCGGATGAAAGAAATTGAGACTCACCCATGGGGATGAGAGAGAGCACAAAGTGTTCTGCTGCAGCATATGCAGCATCTGGCTTTTAAAAATGTGTCCCTTAGGAAGAAAAATGTGACTGTTGTCGAGACTGCAGCAAAGAATCATTTCAAAAGTGATATTTTCCAACTCTAATAAGTCTGTGATCAAACAATCAGTTTCTGGGGTAAAGGCCACCACTTTCCACCAACTGACCTGGAAGCCTGCACCATATATTTAATGTCAAGAGTGTGCAAGCATAAGCACTTTCTGCCTGTGAAGAACAGAAAATAAAACCATGTCATGTAAGAGACCAGACATGCCCATCTAGCTGGGAGCTGACAGGCGTGCCTCCAAGGGGCCGCCCTGAGGCATCGCCTGCCGCGTGCCAGCCGGTCCCTGGAGTGGCCAGAGGTGGTGCTTTCCATACAGCATGTGTGTGCTAGTTGCAAGCAGAGAGGAAGTGCCTGGAAGGTGAAAGCTAGGGACAACATGGTCATAGGGATAGCTCAGGCATCTCTTCTCCTCTCCCTTGTGGCATGGTTTCTTTCTGCCTCTCCCTACTCCAAGCCCCTCTTTCCATCATCACCTCCCTCTGTTTACTCAGGGCCCTGCACCCACTCCCATTACCTCAGTCTACACCTGAATCCCTGGGGTCACCCTGGGCTTGTTAATTACCAGTAACCTGTTAATTACTATCCCCTGTTAATTACCAGTAACCTCCAGTTGCCCGGTTTCATTATTTGCAAAGAAATCTTTTTTCTTTTGATGCTTCTGGGGATTGAACCCAGGGCTTTGTGCCTTCTAGGCAAACACTCTACCAACTTACCTATATCCCCAGCCCCTACAAAGGAATCTTATTGGCCCAGCTCACCTCATTTGGATCCTAGCCCCAGAAATCTTGGGTCACTGGTCTTTTTAGTTTGGACCACCTTTGAGAGAGCTGCTCACCTCGGGACAATCCACTATGACAGAGTGAGGTCATGTGGTACTTAGCATGGCTGTATCATTGACAGAAACCATGGGCCTGGGCAGATTCCTCGAGAAGGCGATTAGGGAGCATTGTCACGTATGTGGAAAGCCTCTATAGTGTCTTGCAGAATCACTGGTTACTCACAAAGAAGCTGTTATTCAAAGAGAACAAATCTCCTTCTTGCAGTCTCTCGTGGCCTTTCATCCTGTCTATCAAGCTAAGCTACTTGCATCAGTGTTATTAATTTTCAAGGATAACAAACTGGTTTCTAACATGCTAAAAAGAGGCCTAGACACCAAGACCCACTAAGCAGCAAGAGTTGTTTCACTATATAAACGTTTGTTATAGTAGGCTTAGGCCAACCAATACGAGAACCTTCACAGTGTTGCACAATCTGTGATCCTACCCTGTATCCATTCCTTGGATGCTCACCCGCCCAACTTGGACTCAGTACCTCCAGCGGTGGGACTTGGACATCATGTTCCCAGGATTGTCCTTTTGGTTATAAAAACTCAAACAAGCATTCACTGAAGTGGGAGAGGGGATACAATAGCACCTTTACACATGAGATTAAAAATAAAATGTTCATCATCCGGCATGAGGAGGTCAGAGGTTCCTGCTCCTATTGCCAATGCCCCTGACACGACCTTCCTAAAGAAATTAATTTGGGGGGCTATCAGTATAGGGATAGGAACTGAAAATGCTCTTTTCCTTGGCACTTGTTTATCAGCACTGCTGGAGGGTATATCTGGTGTAGGGATTGGACCATCATGTGGTCTTAAAAGATCTTGTCAGAGCAGGGGTGGGGCTGGGAACCTTCCTCTCGGCCTCACTCCAGATGTGAGGTACAGCAAAGCCCTCATGTGTTAGAGTCAGAGGACTGATCCTTGAGGACTGTCTTGAAGCGGGGGCTCCTCTGGCTTTCTTAGTATTTGTCATAGCCAGTGACCAGGCCAGTTGCTATCTGTTAAAAAGAAGAATGAGGAGCTCTGGGTTTTCTTCCTTAGTGGGACTCATCGCTGTGATCCCCATTTAGTCCTAAATTTCTGCATCTGTTCAAAGGAGGCATCCACACAAATAGATTTCTGATGGGCAGACAACCTTTCCACGCTTGAGGTATCCAAGAGGAGGATGGAATCCCCCACTTACCTCAGCAGTCTGACCACCCAGAAAGGTATCTTGGAGAACCCAGAGGTACAGTCTCCAAATTATATTTTCTTTTTACCATAAAGTTTAATGAGGATGATAAAAAATGATGACAATGGCAACATCAATGAGCCCCACAGATGCCTGTGGATATTAAGTAACTTGGGTTGGGCCATATATATAGTAAGTGGCCCCAATACTGGAGAGAAAGATTTCTTTAGCAAGGCTAAATATACAGATCTTTGAGTTTTATATATACATAGATGGGTTCATTCCCAATTTCTCCGGTCCAGTTACCTTTCTGACTAACTTGTAAAAGTGGAACCATTGACCTGGAATTTACATATGTAGGGTCTCCACCCTCATTTCTCTCTTATTCTGCTGTAGGCAGAGTCAATAGCAGGAATTGCCCTAGGGAGCTGCCTGTGCCTTTGTTTACTTTTCACACAGGGACAATGGCCAAGGAACACAGGTCTTTGGGCTGCCATGTACAGCCTGCCACTGAAGGGATTGGCCTAAATGAAGTGGGAAAGTATTGAATAACATAACATGTCCAGGTCACAGAGCTGGGAAGTGATAGAACTCCCAGACCAGGGCCTGAAAAATCGTGGGCTGCCAGGACTAGTTATTGAATGAATGAAAGCTGGGCTCCAAACCCAGCTTTTCATTCTAAGGAAATGCAGTTTCTATTTGGACAGTCTGCTCCCATTTTAAACATCTCTCACTAATTAGCATTGAAAGAAAAAGCTTTTTTAACTTCATCCTTTCTTTTCAGATACAGAAATGTCACATACGATATTGAGTGATCACATTGGGAGCAATGCTAGTAGGAAGATGGGAGCAGGAATTTAGTCCTTCTGACCATCCTCCTGGTCATGGGTAAACAGCGTGCCACTGTCTGCCTGGCATTTCCTTTGTGTTTGGAAATGGAATACTAAGTGAGTCTAAAATTAGTTTCAATGAATACTGGAAGAAAAGATTCCCACTTGAGATGATTGTGTTGCTGTGAGTATGATGTACAGACCAAGGTGTCAGTCTCCTCTGCTGACAAGAGAAGAGTGATCAGATGTAGATAGCATCACTCAGACCTGTGGGCCCTTCCCCAAGATTCATCAGCGCAGCTAATGCAGGACTGATTCAGATGACAATGATCACTGTACAATGTCACGGTAATGCGACCTGGCACGGCTTGGTAAAGCTAAATAACCTCTCCAAGGGAGTTATCTCACACACGCACACACACACACACACACACACATCCTGAGAGATTTGATAGGGCAAGTTCACAGCATGGGTGGGGACAGCACTGGTTGAGCACTCTACTTAGTATTTAGCGGAGTGAAATTATTTAATAAGGCTTCTCTTGAATTAAAAATCTTAGCAATTCTCTGTCACACACACACACACACGCCAACACACACGCACACTTTGTCTTTTACCACCCCTCCCTCTTCTCCTTTCTCTTCTTTCTTGAGCTCAATAAATTTTGCAAACTCAAGAAATGGAGCCATTGTACACATTGTACACAGTATGAAATAACCTTCCCCCTCCACTGCATTGGTCCAGAAGAAACCTGTTTTTCCTTCGTCCTATTCAATGACAGAGTAAATTTTAATTATTTTCCTCCTAAATGAAATGCTTCGCTACTCACCTGGTGAAGGTTAGTCAGGTATCTATTCTCTTCCTTGCCTGCTATGGATGTTAGGCATCAAAGTTGGGAGAACTCTGGCACAGGGATCATGGAGGGATGGGCAAAGAGTATTAGTCAAGGCTGGAATCTACACGTTCTGCCCACCAGGTCAGAATCCATAAACTGTGCAGGTATGCAAGAGGCCATAACACCTCTACAGTGGTGTGTTTACCCGTGAGTGCCTGTTCTGCCTCCATCTCCTTCTGTCATCCTTTCCTGAAGGTGCCGCATAATCAACAGTAGGCAGCACAGGGATGGCATCCAGGATCAAGTGACCCACCATCTACAGCATCTCAACTCCATGAAGGGACTCCTCACAGAGAGTCCATGCTATGGCCTGGACTGGAGCTTTTCAACTTCTTTAGGCCTCCCTATTTTAGCCAAATTTCCAAGCATGTAACCAACACTTGAGATGATCAACTTAAAAAGAGAAAAGTTCACCATGGCTTACAGTTTCAGAGATTTCAGTCCATGGCCAGTTGGCTCTGTTGCTTCTGAGCCTGTAGCAAGTGAGCATCTCCTGGCAGGAGCACATGGTGGAGGAAGCTACTCACCTCATGGTGGCCTGGAAGCAAATAAGAGAAAGAGACGGGTGTCCCATGATTCTATAGAGTATCATCCCAACAACATAAAACCTCCCACCAAGCCCCACGTTTTAAAGATCCCACCACCTTCAATAGCACCAAGCTGAGGACCAAGCCTATAAAACATGGACCTTTGAGGGATATTCCACATCCCCAGTCCACCCTACGCCTCTTCTTGAACCCGAGGCACACTGCTCTCCAAGCTCTTTCTGCCTCTGCACTAACTGACTGAGCCTGAAGTATCGAGTCTGAAGCATATTATTCTGTTCACCTGGTGCTTGTCACCAGCACATCATCTCTGATTTTCCCTTGGATCTTTTTGTTATCCTAAAGCCTCCCCCCCTAAATTTTAGCAACTTAAAATGGAGTAGGGTTGTCATGAATCACTTTGAACAGTTTCTCTGTCATACAAAAGCACTCAGTTCTCTCAAAGGATCAGGTTGTAAAATAATTCCTTAACTAGTTCAGGGTGTTACTCTGCATGTGTATGTGTGTGTGGGGTGGGTATGTGGTGTGTTGGGGGTTGTGAAGAAGGTGGAGAAGATGAGAAATGTTTTTTAAATTTCTTAAATAGAGGGCTGGGGCTGTAGCTCAGTGGCAGAGCACTTGCCTAGCACATGTGAGGCCCTGGGTTTGATCCTCAGCACCACATAAAAATAAAAACAAAATAAAGGCATGCTGTCCATCTAAAAGTACAAATAAAAAAAATTTAAATTCTTAAATATAAAAAAAATGCTTTGGGGAAGGAATTTATTTTATAAGATTTTCCCCTTGTTAGGGGTTTAGTAAATTTTATAAATTGTCGATTTCATAGTAATGATCCAATAGCCACAATAAGGTAGGCTTCTTTTGTAAATAAACTTGGGGGCTGGGTGCAAACCAAATCCCCTTGGTACCAGGCAGAAGCACCCCTATTAATCCTGCCGATTGTGGATGATGTATTTTCAGTCATATCCCACATTAATAGGTCACATGGAAAAAATATCATCTTGGTTGGAGCCAGTTGCATAGTTTAAACAACAAATCCTCCAGCCCAGAGATCACCTGTGGGGCTTAAGGTCAGTGATTAGAATACCAATTTAAAGAACCTTACAAATCTGGAGAAAATTACCTTCAGCTGCATGAAAAGCATGATGAATTTCAAGAAATATCATTTTTTATTTTTAGAATGCAATGACTAACAACCTACTTAACCTTGAGATTCTGACTTTACTGGAGCTATGGTGTGGTCCAGCACTGGCATATATAATGACAAAGCTTCTTTGTCAGGGAGAGATTTGTCTGAGGGCTATTATGCTATCCTGATATTAAGATTTAAAAAAAGGAAAAATATGTAGGCGGGTAAGCAAATCAAGCTTTGTATTTTGATCTGAGAGAGATTGAAAGACATTTTCCAAGACAGAGAATTTTTCTAAGTTCCTTTTGTTTAAGTAAATTGTCCTCCTCCCACACTTCTCAAGACTATTTTGGTTGCTGATTTTAAGTTTCTAATGGCATGGGTTTTACCAGGTAAAACTGACTTCTGCAGACACCTTTTATAGAGATGTTCTCCAGATGTGAAGCCCATGTGTTGGTGAAAAATGCATTTTATCATCATCATGCTCTAGAGCTGTTACAAGAAATCTCCAGGGAATTAAATGCTACTTTTACCCATAATTACCATTTACTTAATCTTTTGTTGTTGTGATGGTGGTAAGACTATATGTATATGTATATATACACACAAAACTTGTTATTTTTCTTGATGTACTATTAAATTCAGCAGCATTAGTTATTTTCACAATATTGCATAATCTTCACCACTATTTCCAAAAATTTTCATCACCCAACAGACTATGAAACAAAAACTCTCTATCTTTCCTCCCTCTCAGTCTCTGTTAATTTATAATCTACTTGTAATCTACTTTCTGTTCCTATTAATTTGCCTATTAGATATATTTCATATAAGCAGAATTCTATGCTATCTGTCCATTAATGTCTGGCTTATTCCAACTTACCACAGTTTTCTCAAAGATCATCCATGTTTAGGATATATGGAAACTTCATTCATTTTCATAGCTGAATAATATTCCATTGTGTCTAGAGATCACATTTTGTTCATCCTTTATTCTGGACACCTGGGTTGTTTTCATTATTTTTACTTTTATAAATATGACTCAACTACTTAGTTTTTTTTAATGTGCAATAGAGATTTGCTGAAAAGTCATTCTTTACTGGAAGTTAAATTCTTTAAGGATCAGTTTTTAAATACTTTTGCCAAGTGAAGAGTTTCTAGACCCACTCTGGCTGCTTCGGATGGTGGAAACCACACTTCTGCTTTGAGTAGTACAGCTGGCAAAGTTGCTTTACATTTTGTCCTTTTTCACCAAGATGAACTAGGTGGTATCAAAGAAATGTCATTGTCCCATAGCCTTGAAAAAAACCTGGATGATAAAGAATGCTCAGCATCAGTTCCAAAAATAGATGAGAAGTGAAGTTCTAAGAGAAGAATAGGTGGCTGAATTAGTATTAAGGGAGTTAGCAGAGGATGGGCTATGTGGTTTTAGAGCTAAGGATAATGAGTTGGTCAAAGATTCATCTGGAAAACAGAACCAATCTGAATACTTAAAATGAAAAGGGAGTCTACAGTGGGGGACTGGGTTACTGGGTTTCAGAAGGATTACTGGAATAGGTACTAGGAGAACATTAGAATAACTCTTAAAAGCATTCTTCAAGAGTTCTAGGGGAGCTACTGCCCCCCTGACGCCCTTACTGCAGCTAAGAGTGCATGCTCCTGTCCCTGGGACCCAGGGTCCTGGAATCTGGAATCATGGTTGTGGGTTAATCAACACCCCCTCTTTTTTCCTTTGGCTGAGATAGTCTGTTCAAGGAGAAATAAAAATGTTTATAGGTCATATTATAAGCTATTTTAAAATCAAAATATATTCTTTGTGCCTACACAGGTTTTGGTATTTCCCTTCATTAATGAAAAAAATTTGGATCAGGAAAAACCTTGGAAAATATATATCTAGTGTAATTCATAGCATCTGATTATAACCAGCAACTTTGGTTAATTTTCTTAGAAGTTGAGATCTGGTAGTGGGCTGATCAGACTGAGAGATTAGGGGAGGGTGATAGTTAGGATCCAAATTCAGAAACGGAGCAGGGAGGACAAGAGCAGTCCCAGTAGGGGATTCCTAGGTTTAAGGAAAGCAGGAAGAGGGAAGCTGAATAGAATATGGGATGATCTAAGGAGACTGTAAAGCTGCCAAGTCTCAGCAAGAAATAGAACAGATGCAAAATTCTATGCAAATAATTATTTTTTTCTTTATTACCTATTTATAAGTCATAGCAGACTTATAATAATAATTTTGGAAAAGGTGGTTGGGATACCCTATGTGCATGGTTTGTGTGTGCTTGGTGGAGGGGCTATTCCTTGGAGATCCCCACTAGAGTTTCACAGGTTGATGAACTGGGGAGAAGGATCAGAAAAGATATGACTTGGTTCTGTCTCGTCTGAGGAGCTGGCTGCCCTCTGTTCCTTCACATTGATGGTTTTGCAGGGGCCCAATGGAGGGACAAGAGCTCTTAGTGTTCAGCACAGCATTGATTCTTTGGAAGTTTAATATTTGAACTTTAATTTCTTCTTGGGAATTTCATAAAGGAAGAGGTTTGAACTCAAATAGGTTGCAGTCAAATAGGTTGCAGTTACTGGAACATCTTTAGGTCATGCAACTTCATTGCAGAATTGCTAAATCAGACGCTGTGACCAGACACTATTTAGTGGGGGAATCAAGTAGGAGAGTGGATTTTCAGTTGTGAGAGTAGAAAGACCTTGTACTTTCCTGTCCTTTACTGTTGTGACCCTCTTTAGAGTCTTCTGGGGACAAAGTCTAAATTATCCACTAGTGGTTAATAAGGGGACATTTCTTTTCCCAAGGAATAGTCACTCTTTTGGTTGACCTTAGCTTAGGGAATATCTGGACAAAACCTCATTTCTTCAACTTTGTGTTTCCTTCTGAAGGAATATCAAATAATTGATACATTTGGTGGCATTGCGTTTACATGATTCAGCACCTTTCTCTCTCTGAAAGACAGACGGTTGTTGACAAAAAGCATAAATTGTGTTCTGCTTTGCTTCTCCTTTCCAGGGGAAGCCTATGATAATTCAGCACTTCCAGTGAGTGAATAGCCACACCTATTTAAATCTGTGCAAGGATTCCTATGCTCACTGGGCAAGTAGTCCTAAATCACTAGTCTCATCCATAATCTGACCCCTGGGTCTTCCTCTTCCTCAATTCTGAACTTGGGTGGGGAAATGTTGAGGATTAGCTCTTTTGACCCTCAAAGGTAAGAGGACAGTGGCTTTTTCTCACTCTGTATCACATGGTATCCAAATGAGGGTCCAGTTGCCACACCCTGAATGGTGGATGCTGCCAGTGATGCAGCCCTCAGAAAGCCAAAGTCGCCATCTTGGGAAGGGTTTCTGCAGTGCATTTGCTTTTCAAATGAATAATCAATCAGTCAAACTTAATTTTTAAAATGATATCAGATAGATTCTAGGGTTTCACAGAACTCAGTTTCGCCACGTTTCATATAAACACAACCCAGCAACCAAAATGACTAAAAAGTCCTTTCAGTGTTCTGATTTTTTACTTGCATTGTCTAAAGGACAGTAAAAGGGATCCTATTCAAAACACAGAAACACTTGTCAAAAATCCCTTCTTGTTTTCCACTTTTTTTTCCACACCTTTGGTTGCTTGCTAAGCCTTCTGCTCAAAACTTTGTCTTCAGAATAAGTGAAATCTCTGTGTCAACAGGAACTTTTTCGTATACAAGGGTATCGTTTTAGCAGAGAAAGAACTCAAATTATTTATGATAGCCTGGGTTTTAAATTAATATTATTTGAATTAAATTAGTATAATTAAAAATTACTTGAGCCAATACTTATTTAAAAACCAAATATGCTTTAAACCTTTAAATGGAACTTCAAGTTTTGTTATTCTGTTTATGAATTTAGTGATTTTTGGCATAAAATTAAAAAAATTTATTAATGTTGATGAATTCAAGTTAACAAATTTGACATGACTATTATCAATTGGACCATTCTACCCTCCACCCTTCATTTCTTGTTTTTCAGAAATCCATCCTAAATGAGCTCTGTGAGTACCTTGTCCTCTGCCAGCTGGAATGACACTGAACTTTGTCAGTAGTGTGCCCTGAAGTGGCTGCAGCAGGAGAGGGCTTTTCTCTCTGGTTCCAGTGTGCTCCTCTTGGAAGGCTCTCGCAGCAGGTGTGGCTTCTCTAAGTGCCCAGCTACCATGGGATGGTTGCCTACTCGAATCTAGAGCTCTTGGTGCAGGTGACTTTGCCACCTCCAGACTCCTGCAATGCACAGCAGCCAGCAGCACCTGGCAGCCAGCGGCTTCCCCAGCACCCTCTCAGGAGGTTCTATAGCTGCATGCTTCTGGCAAGATGCTTTATAAACAGCTGACATCTTAGAGAATGGATTTCTGGAAAGTTCCAGAGGTTGGATTTCCAGAAAGTTGCATCAGTAGAACACTAAACTGAATTTTCTGCTGCCCAGTAAGCCACGGTCACATCCTTACAATCAATATCTGGGCCTCAGGATGGATTTTCCTTTTCCTGCATGCTGGATCTCACCTAAGGTAAGATTGCTTCTTTTATTTGCAATCCCTGTGTCTTTATAGGATTTTTGAATCTATCTAGACTTCTCTTATGACTCCAATCCCCTATTAAAGGTAATAACTCATTTACTCAATCTTTGAATTGCATCCTGAATGCCCTGCAGGATGTGGCACTTGGACCCTCATTTGTATACCTTATGATGCAGCATAGGTTTAATAAGCAGTCTCTTTTTCAGACCTAATCCCTTATATATGCTCAGATTTTTGAACTCTACCTATGACTTAATACCATTAAGTTTCCTTTTAAGCCCTTAAAATGATCCAAAGAGCAAACTTTAAACTCATAATAAGTAAAAATCTCTTAATACTTAAGCAATCCTTATAAATCTAATAAATTAAATTTATACAAATAGGAAATTTCAAATTCACATGACCATTCCAATTTGTTTACAAACTTAGTCAAACTCTTGTAGAGCTTTCAACTTAAATCAGAAACCGAAAATCAATTACTGATTCAAATTTGGCACCAGAAGTCTAATTTTTCAGGTTTTTAAATATGCCAAGATAATCTCAAGCAATTTACATAAAGAAATGTGGATTAGATTGATTCTAATACAACAGCATTTACACGATAGGCTCGGGTTATTCAATGTTGTATTTATTTCCAGTTTTTTTCCCAAGGTAAGGCAATTATCCAGCTGTGTCTGGTTAGCAATTATGTTAGTCAGCTTTTCATTACTGTGACAAAAATGCCTGATCAGAACAACTTAGAGGAATAAAGGTTTATTCTGAGTTTATGGTTTCAGAGGTCTTGGTCCATGGTTGGCCAACTCCATTGCTCTGGGCCGTAGGTAAAACAGAGTTTCAGGGCAGAAGGGCAGCAGTGATAGAAAGCTGCTCAACTCACAGCAGCTGGGAAAGGGGAAAGGGATACAGGGAAGATGATCCATTTGGGGACATATTCCCATGGATCTACCTCCTTTGGTCACACCCCTTCTGCCTCCAGTAACTACCCAGTTGGTCCATTCCAACCATGATGGATCCATTCTAATCACTTTACCTCTGACTCTTCCTGCATTAACACAGGAGCTTTGGGGGGACACCTCATCTCCACACCAACACAGATTCTAAGTTGACTTACTATGAAAGATGTGGAGACTGTACAGGAGATAGATGGACTGCATTCATGGATGCCAAGTGTTTTTTTTTTTTTTTAAGTATATATGTATATGTTCAGTTCTTAATAAAAACTGGTCCTGGGTCAATTTTTTTTTCATGTTACTTGGGGCACAGAAATCTTGTTGTTTTCAGATACAGCTAACTTCTCTTGGGAAAGGCAGTCTCCTGTATGCAGTTTTTGATCCTACAAGGCTGTATAATAATGGGCTTCAGGCCTGTAACACTTCCTTACAAAGAACTGAAGAGTCCTCACATTCTGTGCTGAGCTATCCCTCTGGGTGGTTATTTCTTTCCCTGGTTATTTCAGTCTCAATGTGTACCGCTTCATCCTACGTAAGCGGTAGATGGCTGGTTTATTCCACATGTAATGTTTTCAGAGTTCTGCCATGTTGAGTATGCAACAACATTTCCTTCCTTTTTAAGGCTGAATAATGTTTCTTTATATGTCTATGCCACATTTTGCTTGTCAATTTCTTGTTCCTTTTTCACGTGTGTGTCATATAGCACCTGGTCAACACTAGTACTATAGCTGACTATTTATTTTCCTCTTAGGTGAGAGGTGGGTCCTTCTGCTGCTACAGCACAAGAGGGGTACATGCAGGCCATCTGCTTGTGACTGATGGCCATGGGGGACCCACATCCACTACCGAAGCTGCTCTTGTTCTGTTTCTCCTCTGTATGAGCAAAGCATTGTTCCACTCAGGGTTTGATTGCTTTGTGGGTTTATTCACTGAATCTTCTCTGAAGTAGTGACATTTTTGCTACAGACCGAATGCTAGTGTCTTCTTCAAATTCATGTTGAAATTCCAAGTCCTAGTGGGATGGTATTTGGAGGTGGGGTCATTGGGGAGTGGTTAGGTTCTAAGAGTGGAGCCCTCATGAATGAATTAGTGTCCTTGTAAAAGAGGCCCCAGATGGCCCATTCACCTCTACCAACTTGATCTTGGACTTCACAAACTCTAAAATGGTGAGAAACAGATTTATGTTATTTGTACGCCACTTGGTCTCTTGGTCTTCTGTTCTAACAGTCTGAATAAACCAAGGTGACTGATTAGGTTTGGAAGCAAAATCCTTTGAAGACTCCATTGGTAGAAAAAATGTTGAAAACATTTGAATTTTAGATTTCAACAGACCTGGATTCAAATCCTAGGTTTAATTTTTATTATCCCTATTATCCTGCCTGAGCCTCGGTTTCCTCATGGCAATAATGATATGATGATGACAACAACAAAAATGACAAGAACAGAGAACTCCCAGATAAGAATTAAATTTGATTTGTGTAAGCATTTGACACAATGTCTGGCATCTAGACTTTACTTTCTTTTGTCTTCCTCTTGCTTTTGTCCTATTTTGTCCTTTTTGTTTGTTTGGAAATGTCTTCATCAGCTTTTCATTGCTGTGACAAAATACCTGAGAAAATCAAATTAGAGGAAGTAAGATTTATTTTGGCTCACAGTTTCAGAAGTTTCAGTTCATGGTTGGCTGGCCCCATTAATATGGGCTTGTAGTGAGGCAGAACATCATGGTGGAGAGAGTGTGGTGGAGCAGAGCTACTCACGTCAATAGCAGATGGAAAGCAGATAGGGAGGAGGGGGCCCAGGACAAAAGAGTTCCCAAGAACATACCTCCAAGGACCCACTCCCTTAAGCGAGATTCACTTCTTACAGTTTTTACCACTTGCCAATAATTCATTTAGCTATGAACCCATTAATGGATTAACTCATTTATGAGATCTGAGCCCTAGTAATCCAATCACTTCCTGAAGTCCGACCTCTGAACCTTGCTACACTGGGGTCCAAACCTTCCACACATGAAACTTTCAAGGGGACATTCCAGATCCAAATCTTAACAGGAAGTCTTAATTCTGATTCTTAAAAGCATGGCCATCTAGTTCAAAAAGCATGGGACCTTCATGCAACCAGCATTCCTAGAGACAAGTTATCATGCCCAACATCCTAAGTGAATATGCCCCCACTTCACAAACATGGACCATTGCTTATGAGAATAAGCCCTCACAATAAGTCAATGATCAAAAGACAATCACCAAAGCTTATCTTTGACAACATCCTTACCAGTTTTTTTTTTCAGTCTGGAGCTCCTCAGGGTTCTGTCTTTGGTAGGGGAAGTCAGAGACCTTTGTTCATTGCCGCTGATTATGCAGCGCCCCCTGCTTGCTGTGCAGGTTGTGGCAGCCTTGCTGAGACTGCCAGCCCAGGATACAATTACTGCCAATTGCATTGGGATATTTGTGTGAGAGAATGCCCTGTTACAGAACGCACAGAGGGAAGCAAAACACTGATTATTTAATTTGCATTGTTTTTCCATGAATATAAAGAAACTCCCTTCTGCAAGGAGCACAGAGGCAAAATGATTAAGGCAGAATGGCCAGAATAGAATGAAATAAACCCAGTTGCTTAAAAGAAAGGGGAGGAAAAAAAAAACTCACGGAAGCAGAAGCAGTCATAAAAAACAATGTTATTTAAATAATACTATATCTCTCCTGCCTTATCATTCTGATTACATTCAACTAATCTGCAAAATTGAAAGGTAATGAGCAGTATTTCCTTAAAGCACATTAAATAATAGTGTCAAAATGCAAATTTATTCATTAAGTATAGATGAGTATGTTAAATATTCATGAATTGTTGCTCACAGTATGTAATTAATGCCATGGTCTTTGTGTCCAGGGTGTTGAGAAGATAAAGGGTTGTACCATCACTGTTATGAACTGATACCCTTCTCAAAAATTCCCCTCGGGACAAAGGTTAGGCCCCCAGCAGACCCCAAACTGAGCTTAATTTTATCAATACTTTATATTGTATTTTAATAGGAACAGAGCTATCTAATGACTTAAGATTTCTATTTCCTACTCCTGCTGTCTGATAATCTAGATGGGAAATAAATATTTTAGGCTTGAAGAAACTCTTGCTTGGCCTGAATATACTAGATCTGAAATTCTTTTGTTGGTTTCTGACCTTGGGCAAATGGAAGCATTTTATAAAAGTCTTGCTCTTAAGAAGAAAATGTCATGTTTTTACCTCCTGTTCTCCATCCCTTCTTTTTTTTTTTGTATCTTAAGTTCAGTCCTTCCATTTGAGGTAGAGCCCCTTAGGTGTAGAATATCTTGAAAATACCGTTTGTTTTCTCTCCATAAACCCATCTGATCTAGGGCCACGTACAGTCTGAAAATCATATCGCTTCCTAAAGGGCTAGTGTGTTTTTATAGATTCTGGGAAGTTAAAGCCTCCCATGCATAATGTTTCCTATTTACTATCTAGGTTACTTGTCCCACTGTTTATTTTGATTCCTATTTGTTATTGTTGATCTCTAAGGAAACCCACAAGTGCAAGATAGCAAATAAAAAATTTATATTTTTATCAAAAATCAAAGACGCTGTGATATTTTTTATTTGTTTTAATTAGTTACACATGACAGTAAAATGATCTTGACATATCATACGTTTGAATCAGATGGAATATAATTTCTCATTTTTCTGCGTGTACAGGTTGCAGAATCACATTCATCATGCAGTCACGTATATACATACAGCCATAATAAAGTCTATTTTATTCTTCTGCCCTTCCTATCCCTCCTTCCCCCCCACCCTCCCATCACTTCTCTCTACCCAATCTAATGTGACACACTTCTTATTTTTTTTCCCTCACATCGTCATACATGTAATCTGTATAACGATGAGGAACTCCTTCCATCTTCTATGCAATTCCCCTTTCTCTTCCACCTCTCTTCCCTATTTAGTGGTTATCTTCTTCTCATTCTCTTCCTCCCTATCCCATTTTGAGTCACCCCCCCTTATATCAGAGAAGACATTCGGCCTTTGTTTTTTAGGGATTGGCTAACTTCACTTAGCATAATCTGTTCTAATGCCATCCATTTCCCTGCAAATGCCACGATCTTGTTATTTTTTAGTGCTGAGTAATATTCCATTGTGTATAAATGCCACATTTTTTTTTTAAATCCATTCATCCATTGAAGGGCATCTAGGTTGGTTCCATAGTCTAGCTATTGTGAATTGTGCTGCTATAAACATTTATGTGGCTGTGTCCCTGTAGTATGCTGTTTTTAGGTCTTTTGGGTATAGTCTGAGAAGGGGAATAGCTGCTTGCCAAATTGGCTGCCCCAATTTGCAGTCCCACCAGCAATGTATGAGTGTACCTTTTTCCCTGCATCCTCATCAGCACTTGTTGTTTGACTTCATAATGGCTGCCATTCTTACTGGAGTGAGATGGTATCTTACAGTAGTTTTAATTTGCATTTCTCTGATTGCTAGAGATGGTGAGCATTTTTTCGTATATTTGTTGATTGATTGTATATCCTCTTCTGAGAAGTGTCTGTTCAGGTCCTTGGCCCATTTGTTGATTGGGTTATTTATTTTTTTGTTGTTTAACTTTTTGAGTTCTTTGTATACTCTAGAGATTAGAGCTCTATCTGATGTATGAGAGGTAAAAATTTGTTCCCAGGATGTAGGCTCCCTATTTACCTCACATATCATTTCTCTTGTGAGAAAAAAACTTTTTAGTTTGAATTCATCCCATTTGTTGATTCTTGGTTTTAACTCTTGTGCTATAGGTTTCTTATTAAGGAATTTGGGTCCTAACCCCACATGATGGAGATTAGGGCCAACTTTTTAAAGAAGCTGTGATTTTAATCCTTCTCATATCTTTCCAAGTTTATTAGCAAACTTTATAGTGTTTGGGAGCTTTAAAGATAATTTTTCCAATTGTGTAGTAGCTTATTAAAAATGAATTAGATACGCATGATGTCTTGCATGTAACACTATATAAATATATCTTTCTGCTGGTAGATTGAATTATTGTCCTCAGTTCTTTACCTCTCGATGATAACATCTTACAACCATACCTCATGCCATGCAGGTTTTACAACATATCTCCTAAGAGTGGTCAGAATGTTTCTCTGCTCCACTGATGTGGGACTTGGCTGTCTAACTTGTTTTGGCCGATGAAATGCTGGCTGAAATGAACAGGAGCCAACTCAAAGACAAAGCTTTAAAAAGCATCATGTGCTTGCACTCATTTTCTTATGCTTCTGTCACTCACCATAAGAACAGCATGCCCCAGCGAGCTGCCTATCCAATGGTATGAAAGAAACACAGAGCAGACCTGATTCCAGCCCTGAGACTGGAGCCAAGCCCAGGGTACTGCAGCTGTACTCTACACCCCAGTCTACCCACAGACCTATGAGGGCGAACACAAATGTTATGATAGGTCACTGGGTTTTGGAGTTTGCATATGTATATGTGTATTTGTGTTCATTGTGCTAAACAAACACAATAGAAAATTTACCCTTTTAGCTAATTACAAGTATATAGTATTCTCCATTATGTACATTCAAATTTGTTGTGTGGCCATCAGCACTATCCATTTCAAGAGTTTTTCATCTTCCACAACTGAAACTGCACCCATGAAACTCTTAACTCCCCATTTATCTCTCTCCCTCCAGCTCCTGTCAACCACCATCCACTTTCTCTATGAATTTAATTACTGTAGGAACCCCACAAAAGGCGAATCATGTAAGGGGAGTCCTTTGTGTGGCTGTCTTATTTTATGTATAATGTATTCAAAGTTCGGTCATGTTGTAACCTGCACCAGAATTCCCCACCCCCCGCCACACACACCTTTTGTTGTTGTTGTTTTAATTAGTTATACCTGACAGTAGAATGCATTCATGTACTTTGATAGATCATACATAGATGGGGTATAATTTCTCATTTTTCTGAGTGTACATGTTGCAGAATCATATTGGTCATGCAGTCACATCTATACATACAGTAATAATGTCTATTTCATTCCACTATCTTTCCTATCCCACATCCCCTCCTCTCCCCTCCCATCACTTCCCTCTACCTAATCTAAGGTAACGCTATTCTTCCCTAGTGCCCCCCGCCTTATTGTGAATTAGCATCCACATATTAGAGAAAACATTTGGCCTTTGGTTTTGTGGGATTGGCTTATTTTGCTTAGCATGATATTCCATCCATTTACTGGCAAATGTCATAATTTCACTCTTCTTTAAAGCTGAATAATATTCCATTGAGCATATATACCCCTTTTCTACCATTTTTTAAGGGCTGAATAATAATGTTCCATTGTATGTGTGTACAACATTTTTTCATCTATTCATCTGTCAATGCACACTTGGATTGCTTATACTATTTGGCCATTATGAATAATGATGCTATGAACATGAGTGTATAATTCTCTGTTTGAGTCCCTGCTTTCACTTTCTTTTGAATATATACTCAGATATGGAATTCTTGGAACATATGGTGATTTTTTGGTTGACTATTTTGAGATGTTATCATACTATTTTCCACAGTGGCTGGACCATTTTACATTCTCACCAGCGATGCAAAAGGCTTTCAATACCTTCACACTTGTTTCCTTCCTTCTTTCTTTTTAATAATCATCACCTTATTGGGTATGAAGTGATATCTCAATGTGGTTTTGATTCACATTTCCCTTTGACTAGTGATACTGAACATCTTTTCATGTCCTATTGGCCATTTGGATGCCTTCTTTCTTTCAAGAAGTGTCTGTTCAAGTTCTTTTATTGTTAAGATCTAAATAACTGGTTAATATAATATAATATATACTGTTCCTGAAAAAATATACTTAAAAAGAAAAGGGCATAGTGGTTATTACATGTAGAAATTCCAGTAAGTTTTTCTGTAACTTTTATACTTTATGTGTTATTTGAATATTTTTATGATTATCATTTTAATAAAATTATAATAGTAAGTTTATATTTATGTAAATTAGTGAATAACGTAGGCCAGAAGTGGTAAATAGTGCTTCCAAATCCAAATTTAGGATCCATCATAAGTTATCTTTCAAATGGCTAACAACAGAAAAATTACACCAATGAAGAAATTTCATAAACAATTTTAAAATAAAGAAATTTCATAGATTTCTTATTGGTCTTGGGAAATAGGATGAAGCCCAAGCAACCCTGGGCCTATCTCTAATCATGTCAAGTTCAACTAAGAGTTGAATAATAAATAGCTTCTGACCCCTGTTCTTTGTTGCCCACAACTTTTGTCATGGTAGCTACACTTGAATTTGTGACTTCTGAGCAAAACAGGGCTATGTGGGAGCTTGAAACATTTATTTAACTTTTTTCAAGTTTCCAGATTCTATATGAGGATTGTAGACTAATGGAAAGTGTCTAAGATTTGAACTCAGAGAAGACTGAGTCTCATCTTGTTCTCTGGGTGATATTCTGTCAATATCTCAATCCCTCAAATTCCTGCTCTATTCTTTACAAGTTGGGATTATTCTTTTTACAGGACTTTTGTGAGAATTACAAGTGATTATATCTATGAAAATTGTTGTCCTTAAATTGAGCATTAAAGGCTAATCACAATAATTATCTCTGGTTTCTCTGTTTCCAGTAGTGTCTGAGACACTCTTTCAGAAGTCCACATGCCAAATGTCCCTGTCTCCTTCAAATCTTTGCTTTAAAAATTGTCTTCTCCATGAAATCTATTCTGACCACCATCTATTTACTTTTATTTATTTTTCTTTCTATGTTTGGTTTTGAATAGCTTCTATGGGTTTATCTTCAGGATCACTGTTTGTTTTCTTTTTTCCTGTGTTAGTCTAATCTACTATTAATTTTAATTCTATCCAGGGCATTTTTAATCTCATACATAGTGATTTTTATTCCTGCAAATTTATATAGGGCTTTTGAAATATCTTTCATGTCTTTACTTAGCTTTTTGAACATATGGAAAATACTTAGAACAATTGTTTTAATATCCTTGTCTGCTAATTCTCACATCTGTGTCAATTCTGGGTCTTTTAAAATTGATTTTTCCTTGTATTTTCTTGCTGTTTTTGAATTAGTAGAAATTTTTAAATATTCCAGACATTGTTAAGTTTACTTTTTTGGGTACTGGACATCATTGTAATCATCTTCATATATTCTCAATCCTTATTTTTGGATGTATTTAAATTACTAGGAAGCAGTTTAATATTTTGGATTTTGCTCTTGAGGTTTGTTAGGTGGAACCAGAGCACTGTTAAGCCTAGGGCTAATTGTTCCCCATTACTCAGTCAAGAAATTTCCGAGCTATTTACTTAATGCCCTATAAATTATGAGACTTTCTAGTTGCTGGTGATAATGGGCATTATTCCCAGCCCTGCATGAGTATTGGCAATGGTTTCCTCTGATCCTTTTGACTGGTTAATTCCCTAAGCTCTAATGTATGTGCTGATGAGCACACAACTGAAGGCTAGGGACCCTCTGCAAGTCTCCCCAGTTCTTCCTCTTCATCTTTCTCCCGTCTGCCGTCTTGCTCCTTTCACTGTCTTTCCGTCTTTATTCTGTCACCATCCCTGGTGGCCTTGTTTCTCTGAACTCTCAACTTCCTCTCCTCTACTCAAGGTGTCCACCAGACTCTGCCTGGGTTTCCCTCCCTGAGACATGGTCTGGAAACTCTTTCAAGGTAACAAGGCTCACCTTGTTTGTTTCCATTTCTGAGAGACCAATGTCCTTTGTTGCCTGTCATCCAGTATCTGAAAACCAATATTTTATGTTAAAACTTTATTTATTTATTTTTTTGGCTGCTTCAGGTGGAAGACCAAACCTAGACTCTGATTATCTTGATCAGAAAAGAAGTCTTTAATGATTCTTTTTTTTATAATTTACTTTCTGGAAAATATAACCTTATGCATATATAAAGGTAAGAGGGCTTAAATTTATTTCTGTTATTTATTGATAGAGAAAAGGGATTTGGGGCATGTGTGCTGGCCAATATTATTGGATCTTTTAAAAGCTAAATTAAAACATTTAGAACCAGAAACATGAAACACAACCACATAAAAACATGGAACTAATCATGTTTCCCATAAATAGCACACTATCAGTAACAAGAAGTGAAATCAAGAATGCTTCTTTTCCTTTGTGAACATCTGGGGTTGGAGAGGTGATGAAAACTTCTGCTCATAATTGGAATCACCAGAAATCAAGACCACAGACAGGCAAGTTGAATTTCAGGACATACTTTATCATCATTAGTAAAATTATTAACGAGACAAAAGAACACATTGGGTGAGGCATTAAAATAGGATGGTGTCATCTCTTTGAGGTGTCATGATAGAAGAAAATGAGTAGTGACTGTATTGATTTCTTTTCTCTGAAGTTCTGAGACCAAAGATAGCCAGAGTGATAAACAAAAGGACTAGGAAAGGGTGTCTGCATTTGTGTGGTCTTCAGTGAGAAAGCTGAAGAGTTCCTTGATAGAGTATATACAGTACAGGATATGAAGTGGGCTGGGTTTTTTGGACCTGGAATTTCCTCAGATAGGATGGAAGTGGGAGTGGGGAAGCAAGCAGGAAGGTGCATCTCTGTCTAATTATTGTAGGTGAACCAGGGACATTTCTAATGTTTCATAAGAGATCCTAGAATATTTGCTCATCTTTAGCTTGACAGCTATATTTGTACCTTAGATCCTGCTTTTATATTAGAAAATTGAAATGGATAACATCTATATCAAAATGAATATTTTGATCTAAGTAGTTCAATTTGGTTGTACTTCTTGGATCCATCTAAGTGATCATTTTTTCTTTGCATCATATGTAAGTAATTCACATATGGAAAAATGAAGGGTGATAATAATAGTAGTGGCAGATAAATTTGGGGGGTTCAGTAAGAGCCAAATTATTATATTCATCTATTCTTTAATCATGTCAATAGCTACAGAAATTAGTTACTGTAGCATTTGTAGAGGAGGCTTAGAGAGATAAGATTCACTAAGCAAAATTGTGTATTTTACAAGTAGAAATCATGAAAAGCCTCAGCTTTCTCATCTGAAAATGTATGTGGGTGCTTATCGGATTACCTTTGATTGTTTGCACTAAATGAAATAACAAGGGAAATGTGACCACAGAGGTCATAGACCCTGTCATGCCTGGGGCAGAGGTGGGAGTTGGGGGTGGAGTTCTTAAAGTTTCCTGATGACTTCATGGATCATAGGACACACACACACACACACACACACACACACACACAAAGGAGAATAAAGGAAACACACCGCTGAATATGATAAAGCAATAAGCCAGAGTGAGAAGGGAGAGACAGACAGACAGATAATAGCAGGAACCAAAGCAACAATGGATAGAGCCCTTGTGCTTGAATCCTTGTCCTTTATAGACCAGCTCCTCCAGGGTGCCACCAAAAGCTGATGCTGCTGCCACTTAAGGACTTACCTGAGTTTTCCCTCCCACTTAACTGGTGAAATCTTTACACTCTCCTCCTGGATCTTCTCCTTTCCCCCCTCTTCTTCTACATACTTAATTTTTGAGAGAAGTTTTAGATTCACAGCCGAAGTGAGCTGAAGGTAAATATTTCCCATTAAATTCTGATCCCCCCCATGCATATCCTTCCTCATTATAAACACCCCCCCACACACCATAGTGAGACATTTGTTAAAACATTATTACCCAGAGACCATAGTTTACAGTAATTTTCAGTGTTGTTTTATATATATATATATATATATATATATATCTGTACAAGTTGATAATGACATGTATCTACTATTTTAGTATTTTATGGAGTAAGTGTGTTATAGTTAAAGCAACGTCCCGGGGTTTCATAAATTGACTTCCAGACCCCTCACGAATCAAGCCTTTAGTGAAGCACACTGGTGATGACTGACAGGGAACATAAAGTCTGTTCCCTGATCAGCCCCGAACAATTGCAAGGGCGCCCCTTTTAAGCCCGAAAACCACAAAAGGGATATTTGGGGGCCCAGCCAATGCAAGCAAGCCAAGTTACAGAAGCAGGAGATTGCAGTCAGGCAGCAGGAAGCTTAACCAATCACAATTAGCCCAGTTACCCCAGTTACAGAAACAGAGCCCCATTACCCTACTTACAGAAACAATGCCCCGTTAGGTAGTTCCGTGTTCTTAAGGGTTTCTATAACAAAAGGAAAAAAATAACTTGCCCCAGTCATCATCTTTCTATTTGGCATGGCTGTTTTACCAAATGGAGTTACTAAACCAAATGGAGTCACTTTGGCTTGACTATCACAATTGGCCCTGAAATCTTCTGTATTCCTTGTATTCATCTATGACTGTTCCCTAATCCCTTTTGATTACTGATCTTTCTGCTCTCTTCATCTTGTTGCTCTTACATAATGTCATATGGTTGGAATCATACAGTATGTACCCTTTCCAGGTTGGTGTCTTTTGCTCATTAATATGCCTTAAGCTCACTTCGTGTCTTTTCTTGGCTTCATATTTCATTGTCTGGATGTACCATAATTTATTTATCCACTTACCTATTGAAGGACATCTTGGGTGCTTCCAAGTTTGACCAATTATCCAGCTGCAATAAACATCCACATGCATGTTTTTTACATGGACATAATTTCAATTTATGAACTGTAATTACTAGATAATATGAGAAAGATACGTGTTTTAGTCAACTTTCTTGCCTTTTTGAACAAAAGGATGACAAGTAAAATTAAAGGAGGGAAAGTTTATTTGGGGGTTCATGGATTCAGAGGTCTCAGTCCATAGATGGCTGACTCCATTGCTTTGTGCTAGAACATCATGGTGGAAGAGTGTGGTAGAGAAAAGTTGCTGAGGACATGGAATTGAATCCAGAATTAGACAGACAGTCAGTGTAGATAGGTAAATTGAGTCAGGTTGGATCAAGGAGGCCAATTTTGAGTGAGTCTGGGAAGTTGGAGACTGTCCCCTGAGGGATTAATACGTTAATTCCTTTAAATCCCTTCTTCCACACTTATCAAGAACCTGCCCCTGCTCCAACCTGCTTCCAAGGTAACCTGTCCCGGGAATTTCCCCTTCCTACAGGGAGCTATAAGGTTGTTAAGGTGTCCTTGGCTACTCCCTCCTGCTCTCCCCCTTCAGTCCACCTGTTTCCCACCTTTGGGCCCTCCCATTGAGCATTCCTAGGCCTAGTCATGTATGCAGGAAGGAGAAGGATAACTTGAAAAGGCAGGAGAACAAAAGAAACTTAGGACATATAAAAAGGGCAGAATGCCTCGCCTCTTGGGATATCAGGATACTAGCTATGGTATTTTTAATAAATTTTTAATAAAATCCAGTTTATCAAGTCTCTCTTTCACAGATTATACTTTTGGCGTTGTATCTAAAAAGTCATTGCCAAACCCAAAGTCGTCTAGATTTTCTTTTCTATTATGTTCCAGGAATTTGTAGTTTGCATCATACATTCACTTCTGTGATTCATTTGTATTAATTTTGTGAATAGTGAAAGCCCCTTTTCTTATTTCTTTTTTTTTTTCTATTCTTTCTTCTCCCTTCCTTTCTTCTTCCCCTCATATGGATGTCTATTTTTTTCCAGTATCATTTGTTGAAAATTTTGTCTTTGTCCCATTGTGTGACCTTTGATACTTTATCACAAATATGTTTACTATATTTATGTGGGTCCATTTTTAGACTCTCTATTTTGTTCTTTTTCCATTTGTCTATTCTTTCATCAGTATCACACTATTTTAAATATTGTAGCTTTATAGTGAATCTTAAAGATAGGTAGTGTCAGTCCTCCAACTTTGTTCTTTTTGTTCAAGACTGTTGGCTCTTCTAAGTTTTTTGTCTCTCATTAACTTTATAATTACCTTGACAATATTCACAAAATAACTTGTTGATATTTTGATTAGGATTGCATTAAATCTATAAGCCAAATTGGAAAGAACTTATATTTTGACCAATTGTGTCTTTCTATCTATGAACATGGGATATCTCTCCATTTATTTAGAACTTCTTTGATTACAGTTGTATAGTTTTACTCTTATAGATTTTATACATATTTTGTTAGACTTACACTTAAATATTACTCCCTATATTCTAGTTTTCTTTGACTTCCATGATCTCCTTTAGTGTCTTTTTTAGTTTGCTTACCTATTGTACATTATTCTTAGATGGACTGCAATTCCCCATCCCCCTTCCTGCTGCACTCATGTCTTACCTATGACAAATGTTCTTGCGATCATACAGTGGATGAGCTCTCAGATTATGTCAAGGCTGAGCATTTGGAGCAACAGCACCAGTAGCTGAGATAATGAGAAGCCCCATGATGTCCTGAAACCAGATAGGACCAGAATATGGTTATGGGGATTTTCAAACAATTTTGCACCAATTTACTAACTCAATTCTCTTATAGAACTTTAGGTGCTTTCTCATGTCTCCTTCTAGATTTATGCTCCCTGATAATTCATCTGTGGCACTGGGGGCTGAACTCAAGGCCTTATACATACTAGTTATATGCTGTACCACTGAGCAGCATCCTCTGCTTAACTCCTTAACTTAATTACAATTTTCTTTTCTGATTTCATTTTTGAAGTTATCAGTTTACCATTTCTGTTAGCTTGTTAATTTTATATTCTTTTATTTTTATTTTTTAGTAGTTACCTCAAGATTTCAATTCAATCTTGACTTCTTAAAATCTAGTATAAATTTGTATTTTTTATTTTTTCTGCATAAGGAACTTAGAAATTTTATTTCCTTTATTCAAGCTTATTGTGTCTATATTTTTCTTTAACATATATTTAAAATTCTACAAGCTTATCATTATTATTGTTTTATGCCACTTTTTAAACATTTGTATTCTTTCCATTATTCTTCACTATTTTTTACATTCCTATTTCCAGTCAGGTAGTTATCTTCTGTCCTTTTTTTTTTTTTAAATCTTTGGGCAGTGTTGGGATTGAACCCCAAACCTTATGCATGCTGGACAAGTGATCTGCCACTGAGCTACACCCCCCAACCCTTTATCTTCTGTCTTAAGAAAAGTTCTCTATTTATTTCAGCCAAGGTTTATTAGTGAGAGATTTATTTGTGTAAAAATGTCTTTGTTTTGACTCCAAATATGTAGACTATTAGTACTGGCTGTAAAAGTTTAAGGATGGCATGTTCAGAGAAAGGTATTATAGTACATTTTGTCCTGATTTCATTATTTCTATGGAGAAGTCAACTGTCGGTATGATTATTGCTGCTTGGAAATTAATGTGCCTTTTCCCCCTCTGACTTCTTTTAAGATTTTCTCTTTGCCTTCAATATACATTCCCTTTCCCCAGTGATAGTATGAGGTACCTGAGTGGTTTTCTAATTTGAAATCACCTTTCTTGGAATTTAGTTTACTTCTTAAATCTGTGGTTTGATGTCTCTCTTATTTTAGAAAAATTTTTTGGTCACTTACCATCCAATATTCTGTCTTTCCCATCTAGGGGTTCATTTATGTATATTAATTTTTTAACTTTGCTTCAACCTAAATGTTTGGTACTAGTACTCTACTCCTCTTTTCAGAAATGTCTAGTCTTCTGTGAAGCCCATCTAGTGAGTTCTTATTTTTAATTTTGAAGTTTCTCTTAACTTCTATATTCTTCTAGAAGTGAACCATTTCATTTCTTTAGTTGTCCAGTGAATTGTTCATCTTCTCATACATTTTAAAAAATATATTAGACACAGTTATTTGTTGTATAATGTCTAATATTTATATTTATCATAAGTTCATTTCCATTGCTATTTCTCTTGTTCTCTTCTACTGGCTTGCCTGATCAATTTTAATTTAACTTTTTAAAATGTTGCATATGAAAATATATAGAAATAATTTGATTCTGGATCATATTATTTTCTTTCAGAGAGGATTCATTTTTTTTCTTGGCAGGCAGTTAACCTGGCGGCAGATCACTTTAATTAAATTTGAGAATAATATGATTAGAATTTTGTTTCCAGTGGGCTGTTCTGTTTCTTGTTAGCCTTTCTTCTAGTGAGTAGTCTAGTCGTTCCAGGGCCTCAGATGTTTGCTAGAACCCCTTCTCTTTGTCAGGACCTGAATTTGATTTTTTTTTTTTGCTCCCCAGTTCTATGAGACTGCTGAAAATTTGACTTAGCTTCCCAGCCTAGTAATGAGCAAATGCTTTCAAGGGAAAAGCTGAACTGAATGTCAGGCTTACCTCTTTGCACTTTCTGTCTCTTAGAAACTTAGCTGCTAATATCTTTGTTCCTTGATAGCTCCCTGGTGTTTCCCAACAGATTTTTTTGTTCATATTTTATCCAACCCTCCCAGTTGTTCTTGGCAGTAAAGGTTATCCTTGTGCAAGTTAATAAGCCATCACTGGAAATGGAAACTCTTCTCATGCTTCTGAAATTTGTAATTTTTTTTTATGAAGCTAGTTTATATTTGCTACTAGGTGGTAAATTCCTAGAAGGTAGGGATTCTTTTTACTTGTAATACCTTGACCTACACACAGTGCATATTCATTCTATTGATACTGACTGACTGAGTAAATGAATTTTTAATTGGGAGTCCCCCAATAAAAGAAGTAATGCTGAACTCATTTTATTCAGGAGTTAAAATTTCATATAAAAATGAGTTAAGAGAGTCATTGTGATAAATGAATATAGACTCAGAAAAGTGAACCAGCTAAACTACATCAAAGTTTTAAAATAATGTCAGCGAGTCAGACACGGAAATTCTGAAAACCTTTAACTCCCCAGGATTTATTCATTCTACATGAAATAGGAGTTCTCCTAGTGACACTTTGATCCAACATCCTCATGTTGTTGGAGTGCAGAAACCTTAAGGCCTCAAAGTTCTGCTCTGATTTTGATCCAAAACCATAATCAGGTTTTGATCCATTTCAGAAAAGAGGCCTCATCTCCAGAGTCCAGCAGCAGCCATGGAACCTGGGGAATCATTATGCACAGACCAAAGGCCCTGCGAGGGGCAGACAACTGATAGATGTGTTGTTGAAAATGCTTGTCCACTTCCTTCTTCCATTTCTTTGGTTACTTGGCCTAACTTAGTTATTCTTTATTGTTCAGAAACAATATTTATTTAAGTCTTTTGAATTCCAGTTTGTGTTATTGTTATTCATTTAAGAAATATTCTTAATGTTTATCATGGTTTAATTACCATAAAAATGCATAGAGAGGGGAACATGAGAAGTAGGAATAGAACCCTTGTTCCCCAAATGGGGGAGGGTGTGTGTGTTGTGTGTGTGTGTGTGTGTGTGTGTGTGTGTATGATGATACACAGCATGAAGAGTAGACAGCTTCCAGATAGAAGCCTTGTAGAAAAGTATGTTTATTAGATGAACAAATAGATTTCTAGAAAAATTGTTGGAGTGCAGTTTTAATTGCTGCAGATATTGCTTAGATCCTAGTTGCTTTCATCTGAAGTCACATCAAGATGGTCAGTTAGGTTTATAGGATTTGTAAAAATAAACGCATCTTTGAATTTTTGCCTATTTACATCAAAATAAAAAATATTCAAGATTTCAATAAATCTTTTGGTAAAGATAGTTCAGTACATCAACCTATCAGCTTACAAGTCAGTCCCAGAAACCTGAACCAGTAGAGCATCTGACTGCCTTTGATAGAATGGTTTTAAACAAGTTGAGTGAATTATTTTGGTGTTTTGGGTCCACAGAAACAAGATGAGCTCAACCAAGTCCTTCATTTTACCAAAAAAAAAAAAAAAAAAAAAAAAAGATGGTGGTAAACACTTTCTCTTTCAATTCATTGAATTGGTATTTTATAACTGGCCAAACTGACGAATGTGCTGTTTTGATAATTCAGAGGTAAATTTTCACTATATTAATCTTTCTTTGCCCTGTGATTTATTTGGTAATACAATGTGCCTACTACTATTACAAGATTCTTGGGGAATTATAAGTGAAAGATAGTCACTGTTACTTAGAATAGTTTTCACTGATAGTAATAGAAAATCTCCAAGAAATAGGCAGTCCAGGGGAAATATGTCGCTTAATTCCAGAGATTTTTTAATGTTTTTGTTGTTCAACAGATATTCACATACTTATTACAAAGTAGAAATGCAAAGGGTGGGTGTCAGCTGTCCAGTTTTAACTTTTTTGTGTGTGTGTGGTGCTGGGAATTGAACCCAGGACCTTATACATGTGAGTCCAGCACTCTACCAACTGAGCTATATCCCCAGCCCTGATTTTAACTTTTTAAATATTATTATTGTAGTTTGTATAATACAATTCAGTTTTTGCACACAGTTTTGAGTTTTAATACACATATAGATTTGTATAACCTCCACCATAAAGAGAATTTAAAACAATATCATAATCCCCCAAACTCTTTCATGCTACCCCAGAAGTCACCACAAACCTAATTCAACCCCTGGCAACCACTAACCTGTCCTTTATCATGTAAGTGGAATCATATCTATGTAAGCTTTTACTATTATCTTCTTTAGTATGTAAGTGGAATCATTTCTATGTAACCCTTTACTATTATCTTCTTTCCCACAGCATGATGCAATCAAGAGTTCTCCATGCTGTGTGAAGCATAGTTTATTTTTTTATTGAAGAGCAATATTTTATTGGGTGAAAACTGCATAATTAATCCATTCACCCACTGACAGACATTTGGGTTACTTCCAGTTTGGGATAATTATGAATACTATTGATATACAGGTTAATGTACAGGTTTTTGTTCTATAGATAAATTATTTCCTTAATGCATTGGGTCAGAGAGTAAAGTGTATATACTTAATGTTAAATGAAATGGCTAAACTATTTCCAGATGGCTGTACAATTTTGCATTCTGTTTTTCAGTGTGTGAAGGTTCAGGTTGCTACATGTTCTCATCATCACATAATATGTGATATTTTGTTGCTTTGCTTTTGTTGTTGTATTTTTTTCTTAACCATTCTAATAGATGTATATATGGTGGTAGTTCATTGTAGTTTTAATTTGCAGTTTTCTGATGTCTAATGATTTTGAGCATCCTTACAAGTGTTTATTTCAATCTATATATCTTCATTGAAGAAATATCTGCCTATGGTGGTTAATTTTATGTTTCAATTTGGCTAGGCTGTGGTACCCAATTACTTGGTACATCAAACACATCTGGATGTTGCTGTGAAGATTTTTTTTAATGAGAGTAACATTTAAATCAGTAGACTTTGAGTAAAGCAGTTTATCCTCTATAATGTGAAAGTGCATCATACAATCAGTTGAATGCCTTAAGAAAAAAATTGACCTGCTCAAAGGAAGAGGGAATCCTGCCAGATTCTGAAGCAGGCTGCCTTCAGACTTGAGCTGCAGCATCAACTCTTCCCTGGGTCTCTAGCCTGACAACCTACCTCACAAATTTTGCACTTATCATCCTTGACAATCAGATGAGTCAAGTCTTTGAGAGATTCTATTAGTTCTGTTCCTCTGGAAAACCTTGAATAATTCCTTTGCCCAATTTTGCATTGTATTTTTTTGTGCCTTATTGAACTTTGAGAAGTCTTTATATATACTGGATAAAAATCTTTTTGTTAGATGTATGATATGCAAATATTTTCCCTAAACTCTGGATCATTTTTAAGAGTGTCTTTCTCAGAGCAAAATTTTCCCATGTAAAGAATTGTCTCCCAGAAAATTATGCCTTAAGTATATTTAAATATTTTTATGGATTTTCAAATGATAATTTTTCTCCTTAGTTTTAAAATGTTTATTGTCAGTATTTAAAAACATGACTTTTTAAATGTTAAGCTTCTTTCTTACAATATTGCTAAAGTTATTTAGCAATATTGTAGGAAATATTGAATTTCTAGAGTGTTTTTTAAAATAATATTTTTTGGAATTTTCTACATTAAAAAAAAACTATTGTCTGAGAATATGGAGTGTTTTATTCTCCTATTCCTTTCTTATGTATTTTTTTTCTTGCCTTATCACACTGGTGAGGACCTCTAGTACAAACACAAATAGGAAAAGGTGAAAGCTGACATCTTTGCCTTGTTACCAAATACAGGAGAAAAGCATTCAGTCTTTTACCATTCAACATGATATTAGGTTGTATGTTTTGGGTAGATGCCCTTTTCTTACAACATTTAAAGGTTTCCCTTTTCTGCCTCCTTCCTCTCTGTGATTTCTCCCACACACTCTGATTCTCATTCTGGTGCTATGCCTAGAAATCCAGACCTTCGGCCTCCCTGTGTCATTGTTTACTTACTCTAGTTGAGTTCACCTCAAAGTGAAAAATTCAAAGACTTTTTCCTATAAGAGCCTGCCTTTCTGGTCCTCTGATTGGAGAGAGACTATTTTTCTTGGAGATAGTTCCAGCCATGCATGGTATATTATTATGGACTTTTGCTACCCTAAAGTGAAATCAAGGAGATAGGAGAAGAAAAAATTCACAGAAAAACAAAAAGGAGAAATTCATTGCTATAGGGGATATTCTTCAAATTATTGTTCCATCTTCAATCTAATTGTCATGGATTATTTTTTGAAGTTCTAGGTAGTTCGTTTATATGTTTGTGTCTTGAAATTTTAGCTGTAATCCATGGGAAACAGAGTGGATTGTATTTACTTCTTCTTCTTCTTCTTCTTCTTCTTCTTCTTCTTCTTCTTCTTCTTCTTTGTGTGTGTGTGTTTATTTTTTTTACTTGTTCTAATTAGTTATACATGCTAGCACATGCATTTTGATTCATTGTACACAAATGAAGCACAACTTGTCATTTCTCTGGTTGTACATGATATAGAGTAGTACCACATATGCAGTCATCTATACCTTGGTTAATGATGTTCACCTCGTTTCACCATCTTTCCTACCCCCATTCTCCTTCCCTTCCTCCCCTCCCTTTACCCAATCAGAGTTCCTCCATTCTCCCCAGCCCCCACCCCATTATAGTTCAGCATCCACTTATCAGAGAGAACATTTGGCATTTGTTTTTTTGGGATCGGCTTACTTCGCTTAGCATGATATTCTCCAACTCCATCCTTTGACCTGCAAATGCCATAATTTTACTCTCTTTTAATGCTGAGTACTCACTTCTTAAATGGAAGCCCAAACTGTCAGCTATCTCTTAAGAAAATTTCCATCTCATGCTTACTTCTCATTGACCAGAAATTGATAATATGAACATACAAACTGATAGGGTAAATGACATTATAGCTAGCCAAAAAAAGGCTTTGTAATCAAGAAAAAAATATATAGCTATCGCATGCCAGTTAGCTTTAAAAAAACCTCTAGATCTAATAGAAGAGACAGGCATGTAATCCATCTGTTACTATTTTGAAAGTGATATATGAGATATTTGTCCTTATGAGCATGGATTCCATACTGCGGTCTCTGAAATCCTAAGTGCTCTACAGAAAGTCATGTAAGTCTCAAAACTATTGTAATATTTCAAGAAACTTCACAGAAGTCGTATGTTTACCTTTGATTAAGTTTTAAAAGTTAATGAAGCATGGAACTTCTTTCCTTTTAGCTGGAATTCTATGAAGTCAATTAGTAATTCTAGTGTTCTCATCCTGACTCCAAGTTTATAATAGACATAAAATTTCTCAGTTACTAAGAATGTAAAACAAATTACTTTTAACTTAATATATGCAATACAGTAGACATTGTCTTTCAAAACAGAGTCTTGATGATATTTGTAGATTTTTCTTACTTTAGGTTATTTTGAACAGCAAATAACAAAATTTGAAAATCCAGTTCATGTTTTAGGCAGTTTTTCAAGTGGGGGGAGGGCATTTATTTGCTCATGCAATTGAGAAAAATATACCGAAATAGTCATCAGTGACACTTTGGTGGTGATGTTGGTGGGGTGAGGGGTGGGAGGGTTCAGAATATCCCAACTAGCTTTTTGTCTCTTCATTTAACATGCAGCATGGACATTTTTCCCATTAAGGGGAAGATAACTGTTGGCCAGATAGGCTGTCAATATTCCTTTATAATAACATCACTGGAAAGAGGCAGTTCCTTTCTTTTAGAATCTATACATGTAGGGAAGGGTTTGAATTGTCCACGCTTGGGATAGATGCCTATTCTGAAGCAATTACCATGGTAACTATGACATGATGCAAAGATTGACCCATCCTGGATTATGGGCCCACCCTGTGGTTTGTTAGTAGATGAACAGAAAGAAAAAAATGTGTGCTGGGAAAGGAGAAATAACAGCTACCCCAAATTAATATTGTGTGCTAATGAAAGTATCATACCTGAGTTTATTTTCCTATATTTTCTTGTGATTGGGTATCTGATATTTTAAAAATTCAGGCACTAAGTTTTTCCTTTGAGAGAGATCACAATCAGAGAAGTTTCTTAAATTATTACTTACAGTATATTCTAAACTTTCTTCTTTTTGTCAAGAGTTCTGAATTGTCACTGTGTGTCCCCAAGTCAGGAATATTTTCTATCATTAGAGCCAGAAAGGAAATCTCAACTTCATTTTAGCCATAGGTGGTGCAGATCTGAAAGCTCTTTATTTCATTTTTTCTCCATCCTTTTGCCACATTCCAGCTGTGATATAGATAACCTAGCACCAGGCCTGAGTGTTAATTTGAAATGTTATAGTGTCTTTCTTCAAAAAACGTCTCAAACTATTTTTACTTAAACTTTTAACTAACAGTAAATATTTGTTAGGTGAATAAAGGAATGATTGGTACTCGATAAATACTAGTCATTCAGAATATCAAAGTTTTTTTCATCTTCTTTGGAGATCTTGCAATTTCCCCTCTATATACAACATTATATGCATGTTTAACTCTAATTTTAAAATGTCACTTCAGCAATTTCTTCTTTCTTTTTTTCTGGCCTGCTCATGAATTTCTGGAAACAGCATTTCTTGACATCACATCAATTTTAAAAACTTGAATGCATTTTTCATTCTTTCTGTCTTTCCATCATCTCAAAACCTACCCAGTGCCAGTGTGCCAGGGATTTTCAATTCACAATGTGATTGCTCTTGTTTGGGAAGCCACATCACAAAAAATCCATATTTGGAACCAGATTTTATTCCCTTAACTCTTGATACAAACTAACTACTACTCCTTCATTCTTACATGCACTCTCTGCTAAGACCCCTGTGGAGAGCACAAATCTCCATTTAAAATATGTAGCATTCTTTTCACCTGTTATTTGTATATTTGTAAACAGGGTAGCTTCTTTTAAGAGTCCTTTTTACCCTCTGATATTTGTTTTCCTTGTAAAGCCAACTCCATAGGTTATTTCTCACTGGATTCATTCTCTGAAGATATATACTAGGTTGGGTGTGATGACACACACCTGTAATCCCAGCAACTTGGGAGGCTGAGGCAGGAGAATTGTGAGTTCAAAACGAGCCTCAGCAATTTATCAAGGTCCTAATGAGATCACATCTCAAAATAAAAAATAAAAGAGCTCATCTAGTCAGCCATTTCACTGCTATGACTAAATGATCCAACCAGAACAATTGTAGAGGAGGAATAGTTTATTTGAGAGGCTCAGGGTTTCAGAGGTCCATAGAAGGCTTGCTACATCTCTGAGGGCTCGAGGTGAGGCAGAACATCACAGCAGAAGAAAATGGAAGAGGGAGACAGCTCACATGAAGATCAGGAAGCAGAGAGAAACTCTACTGGCCAGATACAAATATATACCCAAAGCCATGCCCCAATTCCCATCTCCTCCAGCCACACCCTACAACTTCAGTTACCATTTAGTTAATACCTATCAGGGGATTAAATCACAGAATGAGTTAAGACTCTTACAACCCAATCATTTCTCCTCTGAACCTTCTTGTATTGTCTCACACATGTATTTTTGGGGGATACCTCACATCCAAACCATAACAGGACTGGAGATGTTGCTCAGTGGTTAAGTGGCCCTGGGTTCGATCCCTGGTACAAAAAATAAAATAAAAATAAAAACAAAAACAAAAGTAAAAATGATATACTAGATATACTAGATTTACTCCAACTTTGTATGTTTTGGTAAATTTGGTTTATCATCATTGTGGATATGGAAATATGAAAATTTTGCTAATCTATATCAAATGGGTGATGAAGTCTTCATTTTACTTATTTTTCATCTTTTACTATTTAGTTCATACATATGCTTTCAGATTCAAGTGTCATTCTTATTGTGAAGGTTTTTTTTTTTTTTTTAACCTTGTATAGGTATAGATGGAGTGTTAGGTACTTTATAAGGGAACTTCTAATGATTCTGCTTTCTGGTCTTGTATAATTTCCTTCCCTTAAAGAACTTGCCTCTATCCTGTAGAATACCTCAACAATGAGAGGGTGTCATGTCTAATATTAGATTAGAAGGGATCGTGACCGTTATCGGCAGACATTCTTCTTAGATGATTTTCATGTGTTGATGATGGTGTGATGGTGTGAGCTGTTCTAGCAAAGATACACATGGCAAGGATGTAGACCAGCACCCATCAAGAGCCCTCTAGGCCTGATTGTGGTCAAAACTCACATGAGCTTGGAAATGAATCCCTCTACAGTTGAGCTTTCAAACTAAATATCTGCCCTGGTTGGTTTGAATGGAGCTTTGTGAGAGCTGCTAAGGAAGAAGATTCATATATGCCATGCTTGTTTTTCTGGCCCAGAGAGACTGTGCTATAGTAAATATATGTTGTTTTAAACAATCAAGTTTGTGGTAATTAGTTGCTCAGCAATTAATAATTAATTGAAATGGTCACTGTATCCTTTGTGCTTTTATGACATTTTGCACATATTTCTATCACAGCATTTTCAGAACCTATTCTATACTGTGCAAAGGAATATCTATCTATCTATCTATCTATCTGTCATCAGTCCTGTCTCCTGAACTTTGTATGTAACACTTTACTTCAGTGTTCTTTATGCTCTTCAAATTGACCATATCTAAAACAATTAAAATCTTCTCCTCTGCTTACTATTTTAGGTTGTAGGATCAGCAACCTCCCAAACTTGTAAACCACCCTCGATTTCTCTCCCCACTCTGTGTGATTCTTTAAAGAAAAAGTCAGATATAATACTCCTTTTTTAATGGAAACTTTCCACACTTTGCATGCAGTGCTCTTGAACATTCATACCACAGCCTGTAGGACTTGGGTGATCTGGACTCTGATCACATTGCTCATTTATCTCTAATACCATCCACTTCTCACCTCTGAGGTTTTCCTCCAACCAGCCATCCTAAATTTCTTTCAGATTCTGGAACGTGTTGTGCTTTTTCTCTTCATCAGGACTCCCTGCATTCTGCTGTTTCTTGCCCACACTTGCCGCTTCACATCCCCCTTTGCTGGATTCACTTCTTCTCATCATCCCCATCTCAGTTTGAAACCACTTTCCTCAGGAAGCCTGTCTTGATTATCTTGGGTTGTCTGCCTACCCACACTACTGTCTGCGTGAAGACATCCTACATTATGCAACACTCCCAAAGCACCTGCATCTCTCCCAGTCAAATACTTAAGCCATTGTTTAGAGCTGCCTACCTGTGGAATTTCTCATTGCACTGTAAACTCCATAAAAGCAGAAACTTCACTGAAAGTGTTCACCAGTGGATCCTTTATGCCTACCAGAGTGCTCAGTTTCCATTTGTATTTCCTATTCTCTCTCGTATTGAATATCTTTTCATGTGTTTATTGGCCATTTATAGTTCTTCTCTTGAACAGTTTCCATTCAAACTGTTTGCCTACTTTTAGCTGAGATATTATCATTTTATTATTGAGTTTTAAAGAGTCCTTAGATTCACAGAGAGGCAGATGGATATAGATATGTGCGTGCTACAAGTATTTTCTTCAGCCTATGGCTTGTCTTTTTGTTTTCTTAGAGTATCTTTCAAAAATGAGTTTTTAAATTTGGTCTTGTCCCATTTATCAATGTTTTTCTTTCATGATTTCTGTTTTCTCTCTCTCTCTCTCTCTCTCTCTCTCTCTCTCTCTCTCTCTCTGTGTGTGTGTGTGTGTGTGTGTTTGCAGATCTTTGCCTATCCCCAAACCATGAAGATTTTTATCCTTTGTTTTCTTCTAGAAATTTTAGACTTTGTCTTTTATGTTCAGGTTAATCATCCACTTCAGGTTAACTTTTTCCATATGGCATAAGGTAAGAATTTGATATTCATTCATTTCCATATGGATATCTGTTTGTTTCTGCACCAGATGTTGAAAAAACATTCTCTCCCACTGAATTACCTTCGCATATTTATAGGAAATCATTTGACCAAATATATGTGGATCTGTTTCTGGACTCTTAGAGTACAGAAATGGACAGAGTTCATGAAATCACCTGGGTGGCCCTTTAGCTGATATGGAGGAGAGAAGAATCTTTAGGGAGAAAATGAGAGTTCAGCAGAAATTGAGAAAAGACATAGAAAGGTATTGATTTATGATCTCTCAACTAGCTATCTCCTCCCCTGGTTACCCTTCTTCTCTACTCACAGTAAATCATTAATTTTTCCTGGGACCTAATGGGTCACTTGCAAGAAGATAAAAGTAGGTTATTTAGAACGTGTAAGTCATTTAATCAAATAAAAGAGAGTAATTTCTCCATTAGATTTTCTTTAGCAACAGGTAAAAGTTGAGTTAGGGCATATTATGAAATTTGCTTTCCCAATTTGTTTCTGAGCTCTGCTGAAGTCTCCAATTAGATGCATACAGCTATCATTACATTAGGAAATTTTCATTCAAGCTCTGTAGATAAGTATAGATGAAACCATCATAAGAAAAGCATAATCAGGATAATTCACATTCATGGTAACTCCTAAAGCTGAGAGTGAATGCATATCAAGAATAATAACACAAGACTAATTGATCTACATGGATAAAAGGGATAAAATGGGTCCATATTTACACCTAAATTGGTTCCACATCCTCTGCTATTTGAATTCACAGCTTACTTTGAAATGCCTTTGAAAGGTGCTATTTGTTCAATGAATACATGTAAAAATAGTACCAGAGCCTCAAATGAACCCTGGCCCCCTAGCAAATTCCAGAGAAGATGGGAAAGAATTCTTAGCATTTTACTATACTATGGATGTTTTCATTTCATTTTTCAAAAATAACCTCTACATTTTCGAATAAACATTGCTCTTCTACAAGACACTGCTGTCAGAAAGTCTCATCTTATGTTAGATGAAAGTGTTTTTATGTCTTGGTGGCTGTCTCCTATATTAGCCATTTCAATAAGGCATTGCTAATAGAAGTTCAAGATGTACTTCCTGAGACCCAGAATATACTGCATCATCCTGAGAGTCTAAATCACCATGTAGGTATACTGGAATATTACCTGCACATATACGTGATGCAATGACAATTTTTAGATCAGAATCATCATTTCCTTGTGCCTCTTATGCTTCTGTATTACACATGATGCATTTTGTTTGCATCACTGTTATGTGCATTACCTTATTCTGAGTCACCCTGTAGTGATTTAGAATTTAGATTTTTTTTAACTCTTTGGAAAAAACATAAAGATAAATACTGCAGCCTACCCATCCTACCCATCTCCATATCCTCCAAAGCTCTAATGCAGTACCATGAATTTGGTTAATATCCACTGGATATTTCTTGATATGATAAAGACTGGAACTAACTCCCCAGTTATACATTAAGCATATTATCAAACTTTCACTATGGGTGCTAGGAATACAATTAAACTCATAGCCTCTCCAATCCTCCCTACTGAGAAGACAGGTTGACACGGTGTGATGATTAGAATGCTTTATGTTCAATTAGTTCTCTTGGATTAAGTCTAGCAAAGGAAAAGGCAGGTAATTTAAAGTTGTATTATGGAAAATATTATTTTACAAAAACCTTAAGAGGGCAGTTTGAAAAGGGCATTGATTGCTTAAAACTTAAAATATCCAAGGTATCATTTTGAAACTACAAAGACCAGATAAAAGGATTATAAATGTACTGAAAGTGAGTGGTACAGACCAGAAAAGTGAAAAATGCAGCAAAACTCAATATGAAGAATTTATTTATTCTAACAGAAATAGGCAAAGGTGGAAAATATAAATGGTTCCTAAATCTACAGTGACATCCATTATCATAAATTACCAACATGAGGAATGCTATGATACTAAATGCAATTTTCTTGAGTCATTATATTTCAAAGACATATCACAATAGTAATTTTATAAAAATACGGATGTATGAAATGTGAACAAATTTCCTCCACAGGAAGCAAAAAAATTTATACCTTCTTGAGAATAGGCAGTCATGGAGCCGAAATGATGATGGTAGTGTGAGGGTTCTGGGGAGTGTGCGCGCGCGTGTGTGTGTGTGTGTGTGTGTGTGTGTGTGTTTACCTACCATTATCAAAGGTACTCCCAAATTTTGGGAACCATCTCTGAACATGAACTGAATAAAATCTGTCATCAGCAGATGACTGTTTTAAGAGATAGCTTATGAATATGCTGCTGCTAAGATAAGAGTCTCCCAAAGCTTACACATATTGGGCACACTTTTTCAGAGCTTTGGTAGCCTTTATGCCTGGGAGTTTCATCCTATTTCATAGAATTTTGGTGGCTTCTTCAAAGATCTTTAGTGGCTATTGAGTTCAACTCTCTAATCAATGGAATCACTAAAAAATGGTGTAGTCTGATTTATCTGCAAACCCTTTATAACAATTTCACCCGCTCTAAAAATCCACAGTCTAATTTTGGACTCCTCCTCTAAATGTTCTCCATGGATAAAAATCTGATATTTTATTCATTGGCTCTAATTCTGTCCAGTAAAGCCACAGAACTTAATTTTGCACCTGAATTAATATCTTTTAAATATTTGAATTTAGTTTTTTCTAAAACATTCTATGAAGGTGATCACATGTTTCTAACTCCCTGTGCAATAAAATTTCTAGTTCCCTCATGATCCTCATTGTTCTCAACCTTATTCCAACTCTTTTGACTAGATTCTCATTTGTCGGCATCTTTAGAGTGTGGTGACTCCCACTGCAATTGATAAATGGACCAAACATAGAGGAAGAGCTAATTCATGAAAAAAAAAAAGTAAATTGCCAATAAATATGCAAAAACTTAATTTCCATAGTAATCAGTTAAATGCTAATTAAAAGACTATAAACTCCCCCCCTCACCCTTGGTATATATAAAGTTAGCAAAAATGAAAAACCTACCATTTTTGGCAAGAGTTCAGTGCAGCAGGCACCACTATATGCTAGTAAACTAAAATGAAAAAAATCAGAGAAGTGTTCAAAAATTCATGAACCATAGCTATTTAACACATAGGGAAAGGTGAGAAGGGAGGAATGGTTAAGTAGATTATGGTCACAATATAGCTATTGAAAATGTTTTGGGATAATCTGATGACATCAGGGAAAATGTTTGAATTTTTTTTCATTGAGGAGACAAATAAAGCTATAAACTACCTACACACATAAATTTTATTAATATTTATAGAAAAAACTCTAGATGAATACTGGACAGCGAACATGGGCATTCTAACCTTTTTGCCTTTACATATTCTAATATCTTCCATTTCCAACCAGAAATTGAATAAAAATAAGTTTTAAAAATATACTGAGAAATGGGTTGATCATTTCTGATCCTTGCTGATGCTAATATCCTGATCTTAATATCTAAAGGGACTAGTGACCTTTTAAATTGGTTTTTCTTCTAGAGGAGTATTCTAAAATCTCCAAATGTATTTTCAGAACTACTGTTATTAAGTCATGTTTCTGTTTTTTCTTTTTCTTTTTTTTTTTTGAACCAAAGTGTCCTGGCTTTATATTTGTTCCTATGACATATTACTGAGTTTCACTGAATTCATATATTGTGTTTCAGAATATTGTTCAGTTTATTTCTGTTGCTCTGTAGGCAGCAGACCCTTATAGTTCAATATGATTCACAGCTTCATCTGCATGACATTAATGTCCTTATCTAGCACTAATGCCCTTTTCTCCATCAAAGAGGTGAAGTATATTCTTTTTTCACTAGGGAGGAAACCTATCATAATCAGTGTCAGCAAATGATGTGTTGGCCAAACTGTTTTAATTTGAAGTAATCCTGACACTGAAGATGAAAGACCATTATATGTACATTTTATTGTATGTGTTCTATTGCTAGAGAAATTTAGGCATGTGGTAGAAAGTTTTGGATGATGATACAGATTTTTAAGTGATTTCATAAGCACTGAAAATTATATATTTAAAAAGTTTTATCAGTTGTAGGTTCAAGAACTCTCAATGCATAATGTAAATTTCTACATTATGGTATAAATTGTATTACTCCAGAATTTTAGCTATGGACATAAGGATAGTGACAATACAACTCTGATAAAACTGAATAATTTATCCCTGTGAAGAACCATAATAAAATCTTATCACCAACTAGAACCTCTAGAAACAGAGTCAAATCTGTCACTTACCATACCAACTCCAGGCACTGCACTTTCTTGTCCTTACATGAAATTTCACATTGATCTGTTAGAAGGTAAACACTGGCAGATTCCTTTCTCTAATTATTTTGCTTTTAGACTTCCAGCTAATCTCTCTCATGGGCAAACTAAGAAAATTTATATGCTAACATGCAAAGCACTTTTTCCCAAGACAGCCAATAGTTTCCTATTAGGCAAAAAAGAATTTTAGGATGCCAAGTTCTGTTTGTGTTAAGGGAAAAGGATTTCTAGATACATTGAAGAAAATAATGTCAACTGGTAGAAAGAAAGTGTAGGGGAGAGAGAAAGCATGGCACCTCTCTTCTTTGGCATGTACCTTATATTTTGATGATGGCCAGTCCATTTATGGCATACTGGTACTTTTTCTTTGTTGAGCAAGTTCATATGCCCCTAAGAACACAGAAAAAGAGGGGCAAGAGAGGGATATTTGCAATGTTAAAATTTGAGCACCAGAAATTGCCTTTTTAACTTAAAAAACCATCACAGCATTGCATGGACCTGAAGTAAAGGTGAGGTGAAAAGAGAGGCTATTGTTGGTGTCATCTGGCAAAGGAAGAGACAGACAGAAGAGGTTCATCAGAGGTGAGGTTGGATCTACCTTACCTTAACCACAGATCATTAAGACATTAAAAGTCATGTTTTCTATTGTTGGTTCACTAAAATCACTTAAAAGTGTTTCCTGCTTATCAGTTTCTTTCTTTGCTTTCTCAGGGAGAAGAAATCATATCCTCTCTTCTTGGCATAATGGAACCTAGATCAATATTTTGTTCCTGGGTTTATTCTGTCTCAGGTGTGGGCGCTGACATCCATGCAGAGAAATACTAATGCGAACCACTCTCCGCATGGGTGCACAAAACTGAGTGAATTTTCTTTTTCTTTTTATGGCTATATGTCATCATTAACAAGAATACTGTGGCAGATATTGTTAGATCTTCATCAAACCCTTGTTCTGTTCCTACTGGGCCCACAGTTAGACAACATAGCCCACCTAAGTGGTAGGTCATGTTCCTGAATCCAGAACGTGGAATGCAGAGGGTGTGATGTTCAGCACTTACAGGCTTGCCTGTAAGACCCTCCAACTTTGGTCCTCTTTGCTTTTTTGCATTAGCAGGTCAAATACAGAGGACTTGAAAGGCCAAAGGGAGGGCAAAGCCACATGATGCAATGTGCCTTCATCTCTGAGTTGCCCTTGGAGGGCAACTGGTTGGTTGGAGAGGAGCCCCCCCTTCCCTGTGGAACCCAAGGCCCCTTCTGTTGAGCCACTAAATTTGGGGGGTTTTGGTTATAGATATTAGCATATTCCAACATGATATAGGCTTTAGGCCAAACTGCTTTTGTTCAAACCTTATTCCATTACTATCTGTGTGATGTTGGGTAAACTACTTCACCTTTCTGTGCTTTGATTTGTTTGTGTGTGAAATGGTGACAATAACAACATATACTTCACAGAGTATTCAGGGAATTGGATGAGGTATACAGTCCTTTAGTAAACCTGGAACATAAGTTACTATTAGTGATTCCCAAAGAAGACTCTTTGGGGCTGAAGGTATAGATCAGGATTCTATCCCTAGTAACCCTCCTCCTCTACAAAAAACGAAAACACAAAATACTTATTTGAAACCTCATCCAAATATGTGGTAAGTAGGATCAAGTAATATAAGCTGATTTGTAAAATGAGGAACTATACAAACAAAGAAAATGATGGTTAAAAGGAAAGTTAGAAGGGGGGATTTATTTTAAGCTGCATCTTTACTAACTTGACTTTGGAAGGAAGTTTCTCTCAGCCTAAGACAGTTAAGGTGGACTAAACAAATTCTGAGATTTGACCAACATCTTCTCTTGTTATTGTCCAGAATAGAATTTTGGATATCTTTCTGCCTTAAATATTGAATATATTGAATACTCCCACCATTTTTTCTTTCAATAATAAATAGTCTCTGGCTTTGTTAACATATCCTTATTTGTCTAGTTGTAAAAGAAAAAAAAAACCCTGAAAAATGCTAATAGCCCTTTGACACTGGGAAAGCTGTATTTGAAGACATAGTGCCTATAAATAAAGCAATATGATATCATAAAAAAATCCCTCACCTAATGTAGAGCTGTGCATTTACAGTCTCCTCTGTAAATAGATGAAGATTACAGGTTTTAAAAGTGAATGAGAGACTACAGCAAAATTGAGTGAACTCAGAAAAACGAGTGAAGCATAAAACATACTATATGTAATAGAAATGGGTATTTACTCAGTAGCAGTGACAACAAAGTTAAACCCAAGGAAATTAGTGCTTTCAGGTTGGGTAACAAGGAATCATGAAATGCCTTGGTTCTAGTCCCTTGGAGTTTCTTAGAAGAAGCTGCTCTCTGTAGGCAAATGCTTGAATTTGGAAGTTGGCTATTTATTCATCAAGATCTTCTTTACCTTTATGAAACTGAGCTTCTATTTTTTGAAGTCTCCAAGGCATGAACAAAAGGAGACATATATATGGAGAAAGAAGAGCTTTTCTACCTCAAAAACAAATCATGTATATTCTGAAAAAGACCAAAAAAAAAAAAAAAGGTGGTGATAGAACTTAAAAAGAGCTAAATGAGATTTTCTGCAGCATTACAATGCCCAAGGACAGTTTCAATTCGATGCCTTAGCAATTTACATGCAATTTTATTCTGGTGGTATCTCTAAGGTTCAGCAAAAAACAAGCACCAGAACAATACACCATCTCTGAGCCACAGGAAACATTTTCAGGCCCCAGTGCATACAGCTTCAAAACTCTCCACTTCTAATAGAATCGTATAATCGTATATATAATTGCATTATATATATATATATATATATATATATATATATATATATATGATATCCAATTTATATATATATAAATTGCATTATATATAAATGTAGAGATATTATTTACATATATATGTAATATATATATAATTATTATACTTTTATATAAATATGTGTTATATATAAATATATATAAATACACTTTTATATAAGTATAAAGAAAAAGCCCTTTTCAGTTTTGCATGCTGATTAAGTCTTATGGGACATTGTGGGACATTTGGGGCTTGTATTTACCTTTCTGAAGGGTATGTGGGCTCAGAGAGTATGTGCATTGCAAAAGATGAGCAATGAAACCAAAGGGTAGTATTTCACTGGCCACTGCTGATGCACAATTTTACTAACACAGGCAGCTGAGATGGTTTGAGAGTGACACTTCTGCTCTGGGGAGTAGTCAAGAGTAGCACTTGACAGTTTCATCAGGTAACCCCTTCATCATCTAACAGCTCTTGGTATATGTTAGTCAGCTCTTCATCTCTGGGACCAAAATACCTGTCCAGAACAACTTAGAGAAAGATAAAGTTTATTTTGAGCTCACAGTTTCTGAGATTTCGTCCATGGTCTGCCAACATTTTTGCTCTGGGTCCAAGGTGAGCGAGAACATCATGAAGGAGGAGCATGGCCAGGGGAAACTGCTCTGCTCAGGAAGGAGAGAGAGCAGGGTAGGGAGAGAGATAGTGAGAGAGAGAGAGAGGCAAGAGGATCTCGAGTTCAAACCTCACAATTCAGCAAGACCCTAAGCAACTTAGTGAGACCCTGTTTCTAAATAAAATATAAAAAAGAGCTGGGGAATGTGGCTCGGTGTTTAAGTGACCCTGGTTCAATCCCTAATACCAAAAAAAAAAAAAAGAAAGAAAGGAAGGAAGGAAGGAAGGAAGGAAGGAAGGAAGGAAGGAAGGAAGGAAGGAAGGAAAGAAATTCGAAAACTAATGTTAAAAATACAAAGATGATTTGATAAGTTGTTTCTTATTTCCTTTTCATGTTGAGCACTGCTAGGATTACAGGCATATGCCAACCTGGCAGGCTAGAATTTCTTTATATGAGAACATGGCCTAGTCTTAGAAAAAAACCATAGAGAATGGAGAATATAGACAATTACTGGGTTATGTTCCTTCAATTATGCAAATATTCTTATACTTCTTTGTGGGGATTCTTTGATCCTGAGTAGAACCAACACAAATTGGAGTCTGTTTTTCCGTGAATGTAAATTCTTTTAGTGTACACATATGCGTTTTTTTTCCCAGCTGCTATTCTGTGCTTTGAAAAAATGTAGTGGAGCTGGATGTGGTGGTGCACACCATAAAAATCCCAGCAACTTGGGATGCTCAGGCAGGAGGCTCATAAGTTTGTGGCCAGGCTGAGTTACTTAGCAAGACCCTGTTTAAAAAAAAAATGATGATGGTGGAGTAGGTATGGGAGTGGCTGGGGATATAGCTCAGTGATACAATGCCTCAGGATCCATCCCCAGTACTGAAAGGGAAAAAAAAATGTATAGTAGAAAAATTATTAGAGAAGGAGACAGGAGATGAGAGTTTGGGTCTTAGTACTGCCATCAGTCTATTCTCTAGTGACAGGTAACCACTTCATTCTGTATGGGTCTGGTCTTCAACTCTCAGGTGGAGGAAGTGGACTGGCTGGTCTTTAAGGACCTTTCAGCTCTAAAAGTTCAGACTACTTAGAAAGCCTAGCACCGGTTCCTTCAGTCATTGGTTTTTTCAGTACACTATTAAAATAATGAGATCTTGCCATTTACAAATGGAGTTAAATTCAAAGTATTTTTTCCCTTGTGTTTCAGGGGCATTAACTAATTTGCTATGCTAAGACATGCAAATTGAAACTGGACAACAAAGTTGATTCTTGACATTTGACATGTCATCTTAAAGCTTAGATGGGTTTGTTTTTTAAAAAAGTAAGCCATCTGTTTATATCTTCTTGCTTATCAAAATTAAACTCATCTCATAATTAGCATCCAATTAACACCGCCAGGTGAAGTACTCCAGTGTTGTCTTTATTCTAAAAAAGCCATGAGTGATTCTCTTCTGATGGCTTTATACTTCTTGGAAGGTCAGCAGGTCTCCAATTCAGACTGTTGTTCCCAGACCAGCTGATTCATACCAAATCCTCAAAGAGCAATCTCCTTATATAATTTTTCTTTTTTCACAATGGTCACAGTCCTCTAGCTATATAATAAAAATCATGCAAATCTGAGTCCTGCTTATGCTAAAGACTGGCTTATTTGAATAGGGGGACCAGTGTTCATTTACTTCTGCATGAATGAAGCCTGATGCAATGTTTTTCATGTGATTTTAGCTAAGCTGTAATCGGCAGAGCCTTACGATACAGATTGCTATACTTACAAGTCTGATTTGTGACAACTGTGGCATCTAATTGTGTTCCCAGTTCTAGATTTAGTGCCTTATCTTGCTTTATCCTTCTGGCCAGCTACTGAATATGTTTTTATGTACTCTCAGCAATCAGTACTTTTACTTTGAATTTCTGCTTTTTTCATAGGATTCAAAATGAAACCCAACAAATTTCAGATGGAGGCTAAAATAGGGTTTTTTGTGATTCACATATCATTGAAGAATATAGGATTACATGTATGCTTTCATATATAGTTATGAGTATATATGTATATTTATGCATATAATTATATTCCACACAAATGAACTTTATGAGCATATATTCAAATATCAGCCCAAATCCTTCCAAATTTTGTTTTCTTTGATAGGTTTGGTAACAATGTAAAATTGTTAACATCATAACAATACAAATCATTAAAACTTGTCACTAGGTTAACTTAGATAGGATTCAAACATTTATTGTAAAATTATTTTAAAATTTACTTTTGCTAGGTTTCTGCAGAATTAGAAATAGAATTTATTATTTTAACTTGCATTCTTTTATACTGATTTCAGAAAATAACAGCATTTTCCATAGTTTTGCCTAGAGTCTCAGGTGATATTGAACCACTTTTCTTTTCCACAGATATTAATTAACATTCAGGATAGGTGCACCTCAGTGATGAACGAGTTCATCTATATATTCCAGTATTTAGATTCTGGATGAAATCTTTTTCATTTGACCACAACCTGTAGAATTGTCTAGAAATTGCCTTACACTTCTCTATCAGCAAATCTGCAAAGGAAAATTTCTCCCAACATGGGAGAAAGTCAACTGCATTTCCACTAAAATTAGGAAGCTGGAATAAGAAAATTGGAGCCAGGCATGATGGCATATGCTTGTAATCCCAGCACCTTGGGAACCTGAGGCAGGAGCATCACCAGTTCAAAGCCAGCCTCAGCAAAATGAGGTGCTAAGCAACCAATAGGACTGGGGATGTGGCTCCACAGCCAAGTGTCCCTGGGTTCTATACCCGATACCTAAAGAAGAAGAAGAAGAAATAGTAAATGAAAGCAGAGAAAATTAAGATGACAGAGGAAAGTAAGTCGTGAGTTTCTATCAAAACCCCAATTACACTGGAGATAATCCAAGTGGGTCTCCAATTTGAGAATAAAATACTTCTGTTTCTTGATTTTAGAAAAAAAAAGTATGAAAGAAAACAATAATAAAAAAAATGCAGAGTAGGAATTTAGTTTAGAAAAGAAAGAGACAAAAAGAAAGAAACAAGAGAAGAGGGAGAGAGGAAAGGAAGAGGGGAAGAGAGAAGAGAGGAGAGGACTTGCCCTGAGCAACCTCCGCAGCGCATGCCCAGTGCCGGCCTTTCCCACACATGCAGTGAGGAGACAGAGCACTGCAGTCTCCTTCATCAGGGAACCATAGACAGAGGCCAGAGAGCAGCATATCTTAACAATTTATCATCAGTAAAGGCAAAAACAAACGAGTCAGCCCTCCATTTACTGGGAAATTAAACAAATCAGGTCATGGCATTCCCCAAAGCATTCTGATTAATCAAGGATTCCTTTTTATTTAAAAGTGGAATTTCTGTATCACAACAAGGAGAAAAACAGTGTATTACAATTTTTAACATTATATCTATTTATTTTTGAGTGGACATTTCTATTCATCAAAAAAATCTTAATATTCAGAGACCTGAAAATCATATGAGGAAACAACCAAAGAACAACAATTCACTTCCATGATGAAATTGGAGCTTGGGTATTTTTATGGATGTGGGTATCAAGTGGCAGAAGAGGAGCAGGAGAGAGGCTTTTACCCAGATCAGTATATTTTAATGATAACTCATCTTGATATTTAGCACTGGTAAATACATGCCAACTCTTCCTGAGGTGAAATGCATCATTTCTTCCAGCCTCTTAAAGGTTCTTTAAGTTAAGCCTGGCTTTTGTCTTTTAAATCATTCTGCAAGGAAGTATCTAGACTCCTAGCTACTCTTTCAGTGAATAAACCCTCTAATATTTAATGAGCAATGAGAATACAGAGAACAATTTTCTTAAACCTAGAATAGGAAACTATTTCTCTACTTTCATTCATTTCTATTGTCCCTAATTCCCCATCTTTCCCCATCTAAATACATCAATTAAAAAACCAGACAAACAAAAGAAAATAATCAAAAGTACTTAAGTTTATAGGGGTCTTAGTCTATGGCCAAGACCATCCTTATGGTACTTTCTGCATAACCTTGATATAATATATTGTATTTGGCACTGAAATCAATTGATTACTAATCTATATAAATGCTAGTCTATGCAAATATTAGCAAGTAGAGAAATTCGGTGTGTATCAGAACAATCAACAAATTACAGATCAACTACTAAAACAGATGGCAGAATTTGCAGGTGATAATTCAGTGAGGTGGTCACGGGCATCACATGGTATAGGATATGAAAAGGACTCTAAACAACAAAGCACTTTGGACATTAAGGTCATCATTATTGTTATTATGGTATAACAACTGATAAACTATGGGGAAAATTAACCCCAAGAAGGCAAAAGTTCTGTTCAGATGTAATATAAGGAAGGAATCACCCATGTTTAACAGTTGGCACTTGGCAAATGATACTGTAATGTATGGAAAGACACATCTTGGGCCTATAAAATAGAAATTTGAGTATACAAATATATACTATGAAGTATGATAGGATACAAATTGATGTAAAAATATGCTTTGCTTTCCCTGTTTCATGATTTTAAAAAGCGTATAATTTTGTGTTGCTGGATGTTGAAGCAGAGTTAGGAAACCCTTTGGTTACGTTTTAGGAAAGTTTCACAGTATATGTTATTACAGTGTTGAAGTTGGTATCTTACATGTTAAATAGCCTTCACAAATATTTTAGACTCAGCCAAAATAACTAAACACTAATTCTGATACTATGTTTAGTTATATTGATATTGTTTTGAGTAGTAAGCATGAAGTGGTCAGAGTGGAGATTCCTCAAGATTTGCTACTTGGTACATTTCAGATTAAGTGTTGAGACAGTCAAGGTACCCTGATCTGTAAGACTTCCTTGATGTCTTCATTGCTAATTAGGTAATGGCCTGAGGCTTCAGCTCTGGGAAGATGACATATCAAAAAGATATCTTCCCTTCCTCAGGCTAATTAGTAAACTGCAGTAAGATACTTGTACCCTGATAGCATATCTTGGGACAGTGTTTGACAGTTAACCATTCTTCAAGATGGTGGAGCTGCCCAGGCTCCAGAGGCCACAGATTCGGTAATCTGTCTTCAGGAGGTCAAATTCCATGACTTTTAAAAGTTACTGTTGAAGAATTCTGGGCAGCTATCTTGAAGGGTAATCTTCCATTTCTTAAGTCACAGTTGTCATATCACTGGCCTTCATTTCAATTCCAGTTAAATTATAAAGTGCAGTATGTAGTGTTGAACCTTCAGAAAGAACATAATGTGTACAACCACCCTCCACGGAATCCCACCAGGTTCAAATTTCTAGCAGAGTCACCATCCATATCGGAGAATGTACAGGGACTTGAGCATCATTGCTGTCTTCTTTATCATCACCATCATGGTCATCGGCATCACCAGCATCACAATTGTTATATCACGATCAGGACAAGTGATGTGGCAGGGTCAGAAAATCCAACATCAAGACACTGTCCAGTTTGGGTGTGTAAATATTATTCTGTGTTTCTTGGCCCATTTAGCAAACACTTTCTTTTCAGTAATAAACCTGTGTCCCCCATATGGGGCATGTTCATGAAGAAAATATTCATCACACTCATCTCTTCCTTGTTCATAGTAATGATAGGGGACTTTTCTATAACCTTCTGTCCTAGAAAAGAAAAAAAATAGGAAAGGGAGAGAAAGATTGAGATGAAGAATGAAGCATTCACTTACAAGAATCCATTAGGTGCCCAGTAAATGCATTTACTTGAAAACCCATAGATGATTCTTGTTGATGAACTCAGTTAAAAGCTATTATGTATGAAAGCTTTTAGGAAGATGTACCAGGTTTTTAGTGCTTTCATAGATCAAGGAAAATTTATACATCACACCAATTACATTCAAACATATGGCTATCCTTTGAAAGAGGAAATGGTGTATAATGGAAGCAAACTTGGGCAGACTGATGCTCTTGCAGAATTTAAAGAAATTTTGTGATTTTTCAACAGTTAAGACTTTGGGTTCATCTGTGCTCTACTATATGTATAGTTAGGGTAGAAATATTTGTTCATGAAGATTGTGGCTGAGAGTTACCATTTTGACAATATGATTAAAACAGTCTCTGAGTTATAATGTGCCAATTGTTGGTAGAGAATATATTTCATTACCCTGATGAAGCACGGAGGGTTTGTTTTATTATCTAATTAGAAACTCTCCCCCCAGCTAGGATATACTATGGATAAACACACTCATTTTAAATAAGGATCTGGCAGATTACTCACTTATTAGTGAAATATAATTTCCAGGAATTCTTATTAAGCTGTCAGTTTCTCTGAGGCTTCAGGACATTTTTTCCTTCATGATCAAATATAACCATTGAGTGGATAGCCATCCATCAAGCATTAGAGCACAGAGATGACAAACTCACTTTTGCAAATTAAATTGCCTCTAAACTTGTTCCAAATTTCCAAGCTACCAGTCCCTGACATGCCACTGATTAAGGAAAAAGTGTTCCTTCTGACATTTGACATTAGACTGTGGTAAATATTTTTCTTTTTATCACCCCTGAAAGTCACAACTTGATGCACTGACAATAACATGTCATGTCAGCAAAGAACACCAGGAAATAATTGTTGCTTTATCTGTTTCTCAGATTTATGACATTAAAATGAATTGTGATATTTTGACAAGATATCAGAATTGGAGCTGCATAAAAATAATTTCCTGTGATCTTACTTGCAGTAGGTGTCATTTATCATCCCGTAGACGTGGATGCCATAACAGGCGTCCATGGCCAGAAGGAAGGTAAACCACCCCGTGCTGAGGTAAGAGCCAGACTGCACTCTGTGGGGGGAACAAAAACAACAAACAAAACAACACAGAAAACATACACAGAGCAGAAATGAAGTGTGGTGAGAAATAAGCAACACTTCATCAGAAACATAGCACTTGTTACCAAGAAGCATTAAGAAACTTGACAATCTGTCAAGGATGCACACTTATTTTGAATTATCTCTGAATAATTTATAGACATGCTCCTGCTCTTACTACCTTAAGCCTCAAAGCTACATTGTGTGATAGAAAAACCATATGGCAAATATCTGAAGTCAAATAATCCTGCTCCCTTCAGGTGAAAAATAATTTATTTGATTTTCCATAAGACACAAATTAGTGCTCTCTATCAGAGAGCAGGTTTTCTAAAGGTTGTTTGGAGCCCTGTTGGGAACTGAACGGGAATGGTGTTGTCGTGCTTACCTGGACAGATTACTTTCTCAAAGGCTTCTTGGATTTTTATGTGTAAATGGGGTGCAGTGTCAGTGAGTGGCTTAGTCTATGAAAGCACCCAAAGTTTTCCTAAACTGTCTTCCAGGTATTGTGAGACAGGACTTTTCCCTTGTAAGAACAATGTTACCAACTTCATCAACACATTTTTATTGGACACCTACTATGTGCTAATCACTATTCTAGATGCTAGGAATATAGCAGTTATCCAAACATCCATTCAGGTCTTTATGGAGCCCAGAGGATTAAGTTTAAAGGTAACTGTGCTATAAACATTAGACAGAGAAGGCTTTTTTGATAATAGGGGCAAAAATCTAAAAAATAGTATTAAGGTTTGGGAATGGGGGTGGGGATGGGAGTGTTTGGCAGATGAGAAGAAGCCATGTAGACCATACCAGAGAAAAATGTTTCAGGAAGAGGAACCAACAAGGGCAAAATCGCAAAAATGGAAATGTGCTTGGATGTCCAATAAGGAGTTGGGAAGCACAACTGAGGTGGGAGGGCAGCTGATGCCTTTAGATGTAGCACTGACTGGGGCCACTCATTTTCAGAAACGGAACCACACTGAGTTATACGCACTTCCCTTTGTGATAGGAAGAGTAGCAGCAACGCAAATCTGGAGTATGTGCTGTGTGGGTGGGAAGGGGTTCCAGAAGAACACAAGATAGACTATGGAGCACTTTGCTTACTATAAAACTTAGCCTGCTGTCATTTTGCAGTATAGGGTCTGAGAAGGAGCATCAATAATGGGATCTGCTAGTTTGAAAACTGGGAGATATCAGAAGAGGCAAATGCTGGACAAAAAGCTCCGTAAGAGAATGCAGGCATTATGTTCTGAATTTGTCTGGCTATTATTTTCACGGAATTGTATACCTTCTCCTCTCCTTGCTTTCTCATGCTACTTTTCCCACATTTTTACTCTCTTATATCCTCCCTCTCCTTCTTCATTACTAGCCTAGATAAGCTCTAGTAGAGATCACTGAAAATTACAGCATTTGCTTGGACATAATGAGAAAAATATGTCTCATTTCTTCACCCACTTATTTATTTTTCCAACAAATATTTATTGGTATCCTATTATGTGTCACTGACTGTGCGAGAGGCTGTTGATAAATATTTTCCTAAGGAGCACATGATCTACCGGAGGAGGAACACACATTAATACAATTGATCATAATACAATACAACAAAGCATGGGCCAATTTATTTCAGAGTCAGTACCGAGTGGAGTACAGAACTGAAGTGGAGATGCCTGGTCTCACATTCTAGCTCTGCCACTGCTTGAATGAGAGGCTGTGGACAGCCAGACTCTTTGGGTCTTAGTGTCCTTGTTTCTAAAATGAGATTGTTGAACTAAGTCATGGGTAAATCTTCCTCCAGATTTAAAATAGATGATTCTGTGATCATCACCCTCCATCATCAATCTGAGATTAAGCATTAACCATTACGTAGTAACATGCTCTGTGCATGTTGGATTGTTGCAAATAGCAATCACATTAGTTAGATTATATTTAGTGCTAACTTGTGTGCTGGGTGTGATACAAAATGCATGAGATATTAAGTTTTAAAAAAAAGTGTACAGAAAGTGTTTTCCTTGCAATGGTATAATCACTTAAAGTTTTAGTGGAGGAGCTCTGTGTTTGCCTTTTCTCACTGCCATTCAGGAAAATACAAGATGACTGTCCAAGGCAGACGACGCAACTGGACTATGGTACTAGGGGTAAAGCTTAATTTGAATGAGGATAAATATAAGTTGGGGTAAACGGTCATTCCTTTGACACAGTCCCTCCACACAATTGCCAACAGTCAAGAATCCAGATGACATTCCAGGTCAAGATAAAGGGGGATCCTTTGTGTGACATATGGACCACTATTCTGCAAAAGAAGCTCTCCTGACTTATTCAGGTCCAGCCCAGATAGTCAATTCTGAGAGTTCAACAGTAAGCATTTGAGATAGAGCCCTCAAAGGGTATTAGGACATAACTGTTTCTGTGATTCCTCTATCTTTCTTCACTTGACCACAGGAAAGGGGTCAGGAATTATAGGCTTTGACATCTGTTCAAAGATCTTTCCACCTTACCACTTAATAAGAACTTATGATACTAGATTCCTTTTAGGCCTAACCTGATTTATTTTGTTTCTGGGTAGATAGTCTATGCTAATTAGCCCAAAAATTCTTCCAACAATGTGTGTTGCATTTGATTCAGACGCAGGAGGCTCATACTGCCCAAGTGTCCTGTCCTAAAAAACAGCACTTAATTAGACAGTTGCATTTTCCCCCCTAATGCCTGTCATATATTTGGGTTATGAAATGGCATGAGGTTTCCTATCTGTAGTACATGCTGAGACCTTCAGAGTGCTTTGTTCTCAAAATGCTGAAAGTAAATGTCCTTACAAAGATGCTTGAATGGCATACTAGCAAATGCTAGCTCCATCCAGGAATTCTTCCAAACAAATAGCTGGTGTTTTGAGTCCCTGGAGGAATGCACTGGCCTGGATGGCCCTGCCTCCGGTAATTCTTGTAGTTGTACTATATGCAACTACACGTGTACCACGTCTTGTTGCATGGGTGTGTTAGAAAGGAGTATAAACCATACCCAAGGAAGACTTTCAGGATTCAGTAAAACAACACAAAGACTTGAGCTGATGTACTTGAAATTGTTTATACTTTTCAGTTTGAAGAGACCTAGTAATCACTATCAAATAGCTTAAAATTCTTCAAGAGTGTATTCTGGGGCCAAATATTGTATTTTGTCATGCATACGCCACTATGTATCAGCTGGCCATCAACCATAGTACTTTTTATACCTTCCATATTTAAGGATCAATAAAAGCAATTATTGTCATCCACAAATAAACAATCAAGATTCCCATAGGAATGATAAGAGAATTTAAGCTCCTAATTCAGTACAATAGAAAAAGCTTAAATTAATGCAGTGGAATAATGCGCCAGTGAGCCAGGCAGGGGAAAATAAAGGCTGAAGAATTACCAGGAAGCTATCAATCATTTGCTTTCACTGGCCAGGTTCTGCCTCCCACTGCTCCTTGGTAATCAAGATACTTATAACTTGGAAACTACTTAAATATACCTGTGCATCCCTTGGAAAAAATGATGCTGTCAACACCTTGATGTAGCACATGCTCGGAGGCGTATCATTTAAAATATGATCTTTCATCTAGTTTATTACTGATAAAATGTAAGCAACTTTACCCCCTTGATGTTTACCCCTATTCCTTGATATCTTAAGGCCATCACCTGAATACAAGGACTCGTTGTCTGTCAAACTATCCTCATTTTTACCACTCTCAATATTTCTGGCTGTCAACATCTCTCCTTTGCCTGCTTTTCAGCATATACCTTATTTTTGGAAACATTGTGAGGCACTTTTCTCCTATTACCTGGCAAGCTGGAAACTGCTACAGAGTAACATTTTTGTTCTGGGTAATTTCAGAGGATGAACTGAGTACTCTGCAAAGGTTACTCTTCAAAAGAAAACTGGATTATGCTGAATTTATTATTTGTTCACAGGATGCTTTGCTAATTATTCAAAACTGTCACTTCATGACTTGGGTTTTGAACTCAATAAGCTTATACTTTGATGGGTAAAATAATAGCACTTTCCTCCAGTTCAGGGTTTCTCAGTTTCAGCACTTTTGGAATTTTGGATGAGACAATTTTTGTTGTGTGGATTTTCCAGTGCAGTTCTCTCATTTTTTCAGATTCCTTTCTTTTGCAAGCTCACCTGGGTCCTAATAGGACAGTAGAATTCTTGGCTCCCATGCCTAATCCTAGCATAGAGTGGTTTCCTCTGAAGGTGCCCCTGATCCTGAAATGCCAAGTTTTCCTTAACTATGGTTCCTATTTTGTCTTCTCACTGTTCCTCAGACTTTCCTTATCCAGACTGGCATCTTTCTTTGTTCTTTCCTTTATAAGTCTATCTGAAACCATTCAGGTTTGACCCAACCTTACACATTATCTTACCTTTTCACACAACCCTAGGAATGAGCAACCCCTGTCTCTTGGACTTGACCAAAGGGCAAGTCCTTATCTGTAATGGAGGATGCATACTAGGGAAAGGAAAGGAGCATCAGGTGGGAACAAAGACAAGGAGTTTGGGAGCCTCCGTCTCTGCCTCCCTTTATGGAATGGTTCCTTTGGGGTCCTATGACTCAAGCTTTGCAATGTCATTTCTACCATTTCTTATTTCTTCCAGGAACCAATGAAAGCCAATCCTGGGGCACTCAAAGATAACATTTCAGAAGCATAATAAGCATTTATCAAGGCCTGAAGGGGATCAAGACCCTCCCAATAATGGAGGTTTATTGGAGAGCACAGTATTGGCAGCAGCTTCTGAAATCTGCTATACTCTGGACTAAAAAGGGATTTTAAAAAAAGAATTAATCAATATTTCATGTCTTGTTTTAACATTATTGGACCTCAGTTCTCTCATCAATATACTACACTGGCAGGGTAAATAAAAATAGCAGAGTAAGTTTCCAAATGCCTTCCTAGGAAGAAGGAATACCTGGCAGAATACAGATTATTCAATTAAAATCATTCTTTCCTCCACTTTTTTTTTCAAAAGCACATGGATAATGAAAGAACACATTTAAACAAAGAGACTAGGCAAGAAAAACAGCTGATGGTTATCAGTAGTACCTTGGGATTCAATCTAATATTGTGAACCAGTCTAATGGAAGCAGAGCTCAAAGTGTGGAAATAATTTCAGCTGTCCCCAAGTCATATATTTTTGTATATTATTCAATAGTCCAGAGCTATGGAAATGCTCCAGACTTTGCCCATTATATTAACACTGTATATTTGTACTATCTATCAGTGGGACATGACCAGCAAATTCTTTAGGCAGCAACAACTTTCTGCAATTCAGGCAGCAGAATTCTCAGTCTCAGTTTGAATCATTTGCAAATGGACATTAAATTTTCAAATGGATAAAAACATCATCCTATGGGTGATGATTCTTAAGAGAATATACCAAGTTCAGGGAATTCAGGCCTGGAAAATAATAAGAATTACCATGGATAAAAGAAGAAAAACAGTATAGATCTTCGAGGAAGACTATACTGCTGTCCCCCTCAGCTGATGCAGAAGGCCTGTGTTAATCAGTAGGCATTTGTACTGGGAATATAACAAATAGTTTTCCTGCCACAGAATCAACAGGACCTTCTGACTAGTGATGAATGCAATGAAATTGTACAAAAGAAGAGTAATAAGAAACGACTGTGTTCTTTTCAAAATGTACATTTAAAAGTAAAATGGTACAGCTCCCAAAGGTATGATTTATGGCTGCTGTAGAAATAGAAGATACCACTCACAAAAATTACTTTGTTCATTCATCTCAAAAATTAAAAGGTTATTTCATTCTTGCCCTTGGGCTTTAATGCCCTTTCAATTGGAGATGCTGATTTCTGGGATTTCATTCATTTTCTTAAATGAACAATGGAACCCCAGGAAAGGCAGGGATGGGTGATGGAGATCTCCTTGACCCCTTCATTTACCAGCAACCAGTTTCTCAGCCACTCAAAATGGATGAGTGCTAAGGGCTGAAATGCATTCCCTCAGATCCTTACTTTGAAATCCTAATCCCAGTGTGGTATATTTGATATCTGGTGATAGGGCCTTTGAGAGATAATTAACTTTAGGTGAAATTATGAGGGTGGGTCCCTCATGATGATATTAGTTTCCTTGTAAGGAGAAGAGGAAACACCAGAGCTCTGCCTCTTTCTACCACATGAAGAACAACAAAAAAGCAGCCATCTATATCTAGGAAGAAAGCCATCAGAAATCAATACTGCTGGTACACTGAGCTTGGACTTCCAGGCTTCAAAACTATTAAAAAAATTATTTTGTTTAAGTCATGAAGTCTATGGTAATTTGACATATGACAGCCAGAGAAAACTAAGACAGTGGGTATCCTATAAGTCCCCCTCCCAACAAACCTAAACTCACCTTGTTTTTTTCCAGGACTCTTTTTCCTGAACTCTCTGCTCTAGTCATTTGGGCCCACATATTTCTCCTTAAGCACACCTAGAGCATGTTAACCTCTGGCTTTTCATGGTTGTGAATGGTTTTCCTCTTCCTGAAAGGACCTTTCCAGTTTCTAATTGATTGAGCTTCAAATCTGCCTCCTCTCACACATCCAAAAGATGACCTAGTCCATAGAAATAACAAGTTGCCCCCTACCCACCTCAGCTAAGGCTCGACTCAGGGAGACCAGACTTGAAAACTTCTCAAAACTAGGGCTATCAAGTGTGCAATTCTGCAAGTGTTATGGGAGTATCAGGGGAAGAGCAAGAAACACAATTTGGAAATTGTGGAATTCCTTCTGTAATAGGAGGTAGGAGCTAAGCTAGAGTCGAAGATCAAGTAGAAACTAGGAATAAAAGATAAGAAAGACAGTCTTCCACGCTAAGGGAACAGTTCATGCAGAATAATGGGAATAGAATTAGTGAGGCTCTGTCCCCTAATCTGAAAAGGACCTTAAACACCATCAGCGGTTATTTCCATACTACACTGTTGGCTAGAGACAGGATGCATAAGAAGCACTGATTTATTTTCCAGTGTTACATTGTGTTTTGAAATATTGTAGATATCTTGATGTTTTTTATAGTTATTTTTTTTAGATGTAGGAAATTTATGGGTCTGGAGAAAAGTATCCAGAAGAAAATTGGCAGAATTATGTTTTTTCTTCCTCATTAAATTCCTCATTAATTCAGAGTTGAGAACAAATGTAAACAACATATGACGAAGAATAAAAACAATTCGAAATGTGTGATGATGAATGCACCTAGTAGTGCTCATCTGTGTTATAAACCAAGTTACAAATCATTAGCAAACTCATCTAATCTCCACTTACCACCAGGCAGGCTTCCTCAGTACACACCTGGAGGTTCATGACTATTCCATTGACAAAGGAAACAGTTCTTAATTTACTTACATGGAAATGAAGACATACTCTTCCTCTAAGCATGTGAATACCTTGTAATACCTTTCAGACCTGGAAATGTTGAACTTAATGACTTGTAAATATCCCCTCCACCTAGTAAGGTTTCTAGGAGAACGAATGATTCTATGCACCTTCATAACCCCAATTTCTACCCTAGATAACTTCATTATCTTCTCTGGATCTCTGATTTTCCTAAATGACCCCAGACTTGAAGATCCACGGCATGCAGAAAGTCTGTGTGGGTACATGACTACTCATGACACTCTACAGGTCCTTATCACAATGACCAAAGGTTTTTGTGCTTTTTCCCTCTACTTGGTGGTATGTATAGTCCCCTCTCTGAGCATGGCTTGCTATGGGTGTAGTAGCTTCCCTGACTCATTGCCTCTGGGCTTAATCAAATGACTTGCTGAGACTGAAAGATGAGTAGAAATAAATACTGTGATAGTTCCCTGTAAGGATTTTAAGATGCATTACATGGTTCCCATTTCTTACACTCTTTCCTCCATCATAAGAATAACACATTTAGGGGAGGTGTTTCTTTGGCCTCAGTCATGGAAGGAGGAACCTTATGGAACAGACGTGAGCCAAAATTAAAACCAAATCCAGCTAAGCTTAATGGACATATAGCTGATCAGGGATGTATGAGTAGGAAATAGAACTGTTTTTGCCAATCATTGAGTTTTAGAGTTATCTGTCATACATCAAAAGCTGATTGAGATATCTCAATTGATAATTTCTATTATTTACAGAGAATTTATATGTGCCAGATCTATAGCTGTCATAACTGTACATTATCTTCCTGAAGTAATGCTCATAAAACCCCTCCCTCTAGGGAATGTTAGTATTCCCATTATACAAATAAACATTCAAGGTTGTACAAAGTACTATATTTGCCCAAGAAGAGTCTGAACTCAGGTTCTTAAATGAATTCTTTCTTGGTCACTGTTCTCAGTGGTGTACGAGGCATTGCATGTCTGATAGATCAGCCAGCAAAGGATCTCAATTCTTCTTCTGGCTCCACTATTAACCCTCTGGGAAATCTTAGACATGTCACTTCTTCCTGGACTATGGCTTCTCTGAAAGCAGAATTAGGAGATCTGCTTCGGGTCTTTCATCATTAGCTGCAATTCTATAAAAGTCCACGTTAGAGAAATTATAAATGTACAGCTGTATTTTTAGTACAGAGATATATCTATCACCACTTTATAGGTTTGTCCTTGTAGCTTCAGTTCAAAGCACTTTCAGAATTTCAGCTGTGGACCTGTTCAAACAATAGCTTTATGCCACTGATGTGGATATATGCATTAACTTAAAGAGATAAAGAGGTAACTCTTGAAATAAAGATGAAGTTCCTGCATCCACTCCACTCCCTAGGCCCGGCTTCCTTCCAATTCTTTGTTTCTATCAACTTTTAATAAATCCCCCTCTTTGGCTGGTGTCAGCTGAAGGAGGAGTCTCATCTCTGCAACCAAAGATTGAAGTTGGATCGGTTGACCTCTAAGATCTTTTCCAGCACAACTGAGTCCATCAAATATTCTAGGTATAATTAGGGACTTTACTTTCAACTAATCCTTGACTCTTATTAGCAACCCTTCTTTGATCTGATCCTACTTTTATACTTGGACTTAAAATAGTTGCTTCTTCTCAGCTTACCCTTCAACTTATCTTGAAATCATGCCCTTCCTAAATTGATGTGGGCTTCAGTATTCTGAATGCTAATCAGCTTCTCTACCTAAGGCACAGGTGCCTGTTCTCAGCTAACCTGATAAATGTAATTAAAGGAAGGGTTTGTCTTTCTCTTCCAGCTCTTCTATCAGCTGTAACTTATGCATATATTTTCCTTATGACTTAAGGGGGGGGGGAGGAGAGATTATAATCAGGTAGGTGTATGTCTAAACAGATAAAAGAACTTTTCCTCCATTTTCCTTTTTTGGAAGAGAAATGAAATGACTTACTTTCCCCTAACTTTGTGACATAACCAGAGTTTGAGTTAATCGAAGATTTCCCATCAGAAATTGTTCTAGCACAGCAACAGACTAAAACTTGCTCCTGACAAAAATGCTTTCTGAATTTGTGTTCTCTTTTGAGATGAAAATTTAGATTTAAAAATAACTTTTTAAGTCGCTAAAATTTTAAACAAGGATTTGTAACAGTGGTTTGAGGTTGTTTTACCCCGGAGAGGAGACTGGGGATCCAAGTCTTGCTAGCTACTCCAGCACCTCTAAGATCACCATTAAACCACCCTCAGCTAGAGCCCAAGTGATTAGCCTCACGCAACAATGAGATTAAAAAACACAAAGCAGCTCTGACCTTCCTCTGGTTAAAAAAAAAGACTAATTTTGCAGCCACATCCTGCTTATTCAAAGCTATTGTCATCTTTCTGACTGAGTTGTATGGCTCAATAAGTCCTGGAATAAATTATTTTGAGGGAATATTTATTTTCAATAGGAAACTCTAAGCTAAACCATTTTCACCGTCTATTAAAATTGTTTTTATCTGGCTCACTAAAGGAAAATAATTCAATCCAAAAAGGTCAAAAGCAACAACTGACAGATGAGTCTTAAGGCATTTAGAATTCTAGAGCCTCTAACCTAAAGGAGAGGCTTTAAAGCCTGCCATTTTCCCAGTATGCTGACATTAATTGACTATCTTATGTGTAAGATCTTTGCCAAACAGAAGGGTATCATAAGCCTCTCAAAACAGGCTGGTCTAGTGCTCCTACTCCAGCCTGCCTGCTCTATCTGAATACCTGAAGTTAAACAAGTTAGTGATGGAATCTTCCTTGAAACTCAAGGATAATTGATTCTCATCTATTAAAACAAGCTATTTGTCCACCATACCAGAATGCTATTTCAATTAAAAATTGCCAGAAATTTCAATTCTAAAAAAAAAGTTCCTTTTCTCTATTTTTTAGATGCCTGTTGAGATGGGATTTAGGAGCATAAAATGTTTTGTTTGTGTTCATCCAGATTTTCCTGTTGATTTAGATTTGTTGTTGTGTGGTGGAGGTAGTGCCCTTCCCACCGAGCTGCTGCAGAGCTTGGCTGAATACCGGTGGGGAAAGCCTGGCACTCGTTGCTTACTGCTAGGGTTTGGATGTTAGGTGTCCCCCAAAAGCTCATATGTGAGACAATGCAAGAAGGTTCAGAGGAGGAATGATTGGGTTGTAAGAGTCTAAACCCAATTCGTGATTTCATCCCCTGATAGGTATTAACTGAGTGGTAACTGAAGTGGTAGTGTGTGGCTGGAGGAGGTGGGAATTAGAGCGTGGCTTTGGGGTATATATTTGTATCTGGAGAGTGGAGTCTCTCTCTCTGCTTCTTGATCACCATGATGTGAGCTGCTTCCTTCTGCCACACACTCCGCCATGATGTTCAACCTCATCTTGAGTTTGGGAAATGGAGCCAGCCTTCTATGGACTAAGACCTCGGAAACTGTGAGCCCTCAAATAATAGTTGTTCTGACCAGATTCTTTGACTACCAGAACCTCCAGAAATTTAGGGGACCTTTCTCTTTTCACAGTAATTTATTCTGCCCAAATCAAGGGAAAAATCAGAAATATACAGAAATTTCAAGAAGGCATAGTCCTTCACTTCTCTGATCAGAGGAAGATGAGAGCACTAATTCTCCTCCTTTAAACAAAAGATATAATTTTCATGTGTCTCTGAAATTCTTCAAGTGCTATATTTTTGTTGATCCAGAGTAGCCAAAATGCTATAAAGAGGAAACTAGAACACAGAGCCAAAGCAGTATATCATAGGAAATGCCAAGACAAAAAAATATATATACAAAGTAGAACCTAGAAAATGTTCTTTATGTGAAAGCAACTGATTAAAATGCAAGAATGTTGTATTGCCACAGATTTTCCTATATTGCAACAGTCACAGAATGTCAGAAAAAGAAATCTCCATGCCCAACTATAAAAAAGAGGAGGACTCCACAAAACAGGGAAGGAGATCCTCCGTCTGGCACATTTGCTGTATGCTCATGTTTCTGCACTCTAAAATTCTGACTAAAGAGGTTGCAGGGAAGTGACCAGGGGAACTACTGAATTCTGAAAGCTGTTGGATAACTGTATTTGAAGCCCTCTTATTGTATTCCTTCCATTCCCCTCTCCTTCTCCTTACTTCTGAAGCTGAATCCTTCAGTGCTTATAATCAAAGCAAAAGAATGAAAAGAACTACATGGAAGTGAAACACAAGACAACATTTTATGAAAGACTTACCCCCAAAATAAGAACATGGATTAAAGGTAGCTTCTTTTTTTCCTCATGAGCCCGACAAAGGAAGTGGAAAGGGGTTCTGACTGTGGAGGTTTAACTAGCTCCCTCCTCAGGGATCCCTGAGGGATCTCCTGCCCCTGGGTCCCTGGCCTCTACCTCCTGGTCACAGCCCCCATCTCCCTAGAAGTACTGTTTCTGAGTCCTCTCCCCTCTTCCCCAGCTCTACTCTCCACCACTGCTATTGATACTGGATTTTATTGTCCTGTCAGCATAGACTGGGTACTGGTACTTATTAAAAAATATATATATATATTTTTAAACTTCCTAGGTGATTATAGAATGGTGCATAGCAACCAGGGCTGAAAATCACTGATGTAAATGGTAGTTAGGTTTGAAGATTCTATTAGAAGTTGAGTTCCACTTTCTTATGAGTTCAGTTAGCTTCTGAGAATTGGCCTGAGAATCTAGCCACTACTTTAAAAGTTGTTTCTTTAGGAAAATGTGTCCCAGTTTATAAATGGCCAACTTGCAGCCTGACTGGAATCTTGCCAGTGGAGGGAATGTTGGTGGGCAAAGGTGCCCCATCTATCTGAGTCAGCCATGTCTAGCTTATAGCGGGCACTCAATTTGTCCAGCTTAGTTGAATAATTTTTGGAAAGTAGCCTGTTCCAAGTAAGAAACTGCCAACATATTTTTCCCTGAGGATTTTAAAACATTTTGCTGTTATCGTCTCAATGATGGTGTAACAGATACTTCCTGATAGAAGTGTGATGTGTCTGAGGATATACCAGGGACATGCCAGAGACACAGGCCAAGTCAGCACTCAAAGTCTCATGAGTTTCACACGCAGCTCTTCTCATCATTTACCTCCAGAATCAAGTTCTAAACTCTCCTTAAAAAAAAATAGTTGTAGATGGACATAATACCTTTATTTTGTTTATTCATTTTTATGTGGTGCTGAGGATCCAACCCAGTGCCTCACACATGCGAGGCAATCTCTCTACTGCTGGCCCCCAGCACTCTCCTTTTTCCTCGTCAGTTAACCCATAGCTCAGATGCAATTCTGATTTTATTAGGATTGAAATCTGCTCTCCACTTTTTTATAAATAAGAAATTGTTGTGAAGGATTGATCACGAACTGTATGTAATAGAAAGAAGAAACAAAGTTGGGGCTCCAAATGCTGGAAAGATGTGTTTCCATAGTTAGTTTCACGCACAGAAGATGTGTCAACATCACGAAGCTTAATCACTGCTAAATCCCCGAAATGATGAGGTGAAATATCAATTTAACTAAATTAATTAAATCCTCACCACAAAGCAAACTCTCAGAAAATTAGTAATGCCTTTTGCCCCCTCCTGGAGAAGGAAAGCACACACCCCGGTGGGTTCTCATGGCAGCTGATCTTAGGTCATCCCACAGACAAAGGAGAGACTTACTCCTCTCTACCTTTGCTGCCACTGTGCTTGCCTCTTGCTGCTGAGGTCCTCAGTTTCACACAGGCCGGAAATGACATTTGCACACTAGCTTCCCATAGGAAAGCTTCCTTAGCTTTTCTGTTAGCACAAAGCTCTTTCAATTATGTCCAGCTCAGAAATGTCATTTTATTCATCAGAAGGTCATTTTACAGTTTTTAAATGGCTTTGGACCTGCCACTTTCTTTGAGTAACCCTGACCACAAGAGCAGTTGCTATTCTCCTCAGGCTGAGCTTACAGCAATTCTTTCATATAAACCTTCTGTTAATAGGACTAATGCGTTGGAGATCGTTACTGGATTTGTTGAAGAGACTTTTTAAGAGTTCAACCGCTGACTTGCACCATGTGAGAGAAGAAAAACTTGAAGTGCTCACAACCATAGGTGTGAGTGAGTGCTGTTTCCTTTTTCTGGCACTTCAGGAATGAAACATGATGTCCCTGCAGCCAAAGAACATCTTAGGTGGTAAGTGGCTCAGTCCCTGAGTTACTCTGGGTGATTTTATCAATTTGTAAGTAAGTCCACTTCGCAGTGGCAACATCATTCTCAAGGTTACGGATGGGACGCCTGACTTTCCCTTCTTTCTGCTTGGTGCTCCAAATTCTTTCTTCATGTCGTCATTGGCATCCATCTCTCCTTTTACTTTACACTGCTACTTGAAAACCCCGGTAACAGGGAGGCTGGGATAGGCCTCAGATCAGTGCCTCTGCCCACTGTGGCAATTATGGAATCTATATGGGGAACAAGGTGGGGCTGGACTGGTGACAAAAGTGAATCAGGTCCCAGGGAGCCATCTTTTTGTTTTTTTTTTTGCAGTTGTGGCACAGTCTTTACAAATCCCAAAAAATTAAAGGTGGGGAAAGAGGTAAATTTAAAAAAAAACACTCAAGTATGACTATGGAGAAAGATATGTTTTCCTATCTTCCTACCCAGTAATTTTTTTTTTTTGTAGTCACAGGTGAATTTATGGTAGAAACCACCTCTATGTGTTTACAGATGAGGTGTTAGAACTGAGAAACTACACGCTGAGTTAGACACAAAATCAATATTGTTTGATTCAGCCTTGACAATTCATCATGGTACTTTCCCACATCATCTCTTTCAAGAAGGTAATGCAAGAGGAAAATCAGATTTTTCTCTAATCAAGGGTGAGGAATGATTTTTAGCTTTGTGATAATCAAGGAACTTCAAAGAACTCAGTGTTGGTTAAAATATGAAAGCCATTTAAATCCCAATTTTATATTGCAACATGCCACAAAAATCTTCTTTTGATTATTATTAATCTTTTTAGACTTTATACACTACTATAAAAGCAGTACCATTTAATAAGTATGTTAAACATAGGCCCCAAACTACTAATAAAAAGGATCTTTGGGTGGATGGGTGGACCATTAGTTGTTCCCAACAATTCACTTGCTTCCTTAAAGAGGGGAGAGGCTGGAGAGGGAACCACTTTCCTATTGATCACTGTTATTTTTATCTCTAACATACATGTTTATTATTTCAGAGTAACTCAAGGATATGTAATCTCAATAGTTTCTTCTCTTTTTGTTTGTGTGTGTGTGTGTATATGTCTCAAAAGTAATACATCATTTTGATTGAAGAATTGTTTCATGAGCAACTTATGTTTTAAGAGAGAGGTATGTTATTTTGTTTTGTTTGTAGCCTACCTGGCATATGAAGAAATAAGTAGAGAAAATAAATAACTTAATAGCTAATTTAGAAAAAAATAATTTTGAATATGAATATATTCAAAATTTAAAATTACTGAGTATATTGAATATCTAAGACCGTTATTATACATTGAGAGTTCTGTGACCAAAAGAGGTAAAAAAGCTTCAGTGCTTCAAAAAACATAAAATAGGATTGAAAACACATATTTATTGGCTAGGGCATTTTATATAGAGATATATGTGTATTTACATATCTATATAGTATAATATATACTATAAGTAATACATATATTATATGTGCAATTATAGTATTTATAACCACCTGAAGAAAAGGATTTACTCCTCTCAGTTTAATTTGTACTCTACATATCAGGAGCACAAATATTTCACAAAATTGAGGGATGAAATTACGTGCATTTATTTCGCAAACACGATGCCCTTATTCAACAGACAGCAAGCACATAGCAAGCAGCCTGCTATGAGTCAGGCACCACATAGCTAAGGTAGTTTGCTTTTCAGTATGGAGTAATTCCTGCATCAGGAAAGAAAACGCATGAACATCTTTTTGCTGGGCCCTTAGCTGATCCATGAAGCACTGTCTGTAATAATATGGCATCTCTCTGAATAAAGGGTTCTATGACTTAGGGAGGAATTGGTCTCAAAAGTGGCATTAACACCTTCTCTTTCCGCTTACAGGCCACGAATGTCCAACATCCTCTCAACGCCACTTCAAAGAAAGTGTTTTAAAAACAGGATCAATATTCTTCGACCTTCTTCTTGGGATTCTAGGCCCCACAATTCACCTGGCTCTGCTGCCTCCCTCCCTCCAGGCCCACATACGTGTCACCTCACTTTGTTCTCAGCGTCGGGGACAGCATACCCATAGAGAAGCTTGATTCTCCTGCCTGGGATTCTATCATTTTCTGCTTCCCTGACCTGACTTTGATGCTTCCCTGTTCTGCACTGAACTGGGGTGACAAGAGCAAGGAGTTATTGCCTCTAAGCAGAGTAGGCTGTCCGCACCGTTAGCCCTTGGAGCAAAGAGCAAGTGTGTTTACTAAAGTGAGGAAAAATGGAGACACTTGAAGCCTCATCAGTAAAGAGAATAAAACTAACAGGGGAATTTAATTACAAGCTCACTGACAACCAGTTAGCATTGTGTTTGGGTTCATTTCTCTCTTGGCTATTTTATAGAAAATATTTCAAATTAAGAAAATAAAATCCTGTGATAATTCCCATGCTGCATAAGTTGTTACAGAGCCCAGAAAAATATGGAGCATTTCCCAATGCATATTACCAATCCAGTGTCACACTGATACTAAAATTCAAGAGAGAGCCAAAAGGGGGTACAGGGAAAAAATGACAGTACAATCCCATTTATAATTACAGACTCAAAAATCCTCAATTAAAACCTAACTCACTGGTCTTAGCACTAAATTAAAAGGTCATACTCTATGGCCAAGCAGTGTCTACTCCAGGAATACCAGGAAGATTTACTATAAGGAAAGCTATTAATAAAACACTTCTCACAAGTGGGAGGTTGAACCCTGTCAATGGCATGCCAATCGGCCTTACATGAAGGACAGGGAATCATGTAATGTTTAGAAATGAAGAGTTTTACAACATTAACTGGATTTCTTGGCTGCTGGATATCTGAGCTTTCATTTGATAATGAGCTAATATAATCTATAAGAAGAAAATATATTAAGTAGCATTTCCTCAACTTATTTGATCCAGACAATAGATCCCTACCCCATTTTTTTTTTCATGGACCAGCCTATGGAATGAATGTCTCTGGCAAACATTTTTTGATGGATCCTGTATTCATTTCATTCAAAGTATCAGTTATTCGACGAAGAAACACTACATCATTTCTCAACAGATGACATAAAGAATTTGACAAAATTCAATATTCAACCCAAATAAAAATGTTTTAGTCTGTGACTAAAATGTTTTCATTAATCCTTAATAAAGAACACCGCTAGTAAAATAAAGGCTGACATTGTAAGTCATGGTTAAATGTTAGAGAAACGTCATTAAAGTCAATAATGAGAAATGCATAGACTGTTGTTTTACTCTAACATTATTCTAGAAACTTTAGTGAATGGAATCAACACATAATTGTTCACAATGGGAAGAAACAAATCTTATAGCTATCTGAATGAATCTTCAATCTGAATGAAATAATGATGTCTGAATGAAAAATAGTAGAAGGAACTCAAGAAGATCATGTTAAGCAAAATGAGTTAAACTCAGAAGGTCTAGGTTCCTATGTTTTCTCTCATATGTGGAAACTGGAGAGGAAAAAGGAAAAGAAACGTGTGGACGAGGGATCTCCTGAAAATCGAAGGACTAGAGGAAATGGACTAGAGGAAAGGAAGAGGGAAAGGAAAAGTGGAATGTCAAGCCTGGGGAATGACACGGGCCAAAATATATCATCATATTGTGTGCGCGTAAAAATATATAACAAGAAATCCCACCATTATGTACAACTATAATGCCCTAATAAGAAAAGAAGAAAACTAAAAACTCTTAGAATGAGGTAGTTAGATAAGATGGTTAAATAAAAAATATATATTTAAAAAACTGATAGTTTTCTCTTATGACCAGAATCAATAGTTAGAAAATAGAATGTATCAAAATAGCAAGTTCATTCCGTGCCAACATAATGCAAAATATTAAGGAATAATCTTCATAAAAATTTGCAGGACTTTCAAGACTGAACTACCAATTTTACTGAATGGGAAGATATGTCAGTTCTTCCCAAGTTAATGAATAAGTCTAAATGCAATTCTGATCAAAATTCCACTGATGTGAAAATATTCATAAAAAAGGAAAACACATTGATAAAGTGAAGGAAAAATGTTGTTAACATGTGGAATTTGAAGGGTTAATGTTTTTAACATAACAATGGATCTGTTAAATGACTGAAAGAGGACACACACTGCAGAGTGGGCTTGTGTACCCACCTGGCACTTCCAGCTCAGGACCTTTGGTTTTACTCTGACAGTGCACTTTCTTGGCAAGTGTTTCCTGACAGCCTATATCAGATACCAACCACCCCCACTAGAGTGGCTGCTCCAGACTCTCATCTGACTTCATTTTTCACCAAACTATTCATCACCACCTGACATGGTACAGATTTTTTAAATTGATTCTTTCTCTTCCCACTAGACTGCTGAGTTCACGAGTATCATTCATTTGGTCAATGTATGTTTTCCCAGGATCTAGAGTAAAAATCATCATATAACAGAAGCTCAATAAATATTCTTTGGTTAAGTGAATAAATACCATCTACTCTCCTTTAATAATTCTAAGTATTTCCTATATTCATTGGACACTTTGAATAATGTATTTTATGTGTGACTGTCATTTTCATTCATATCAGCATGTTCATGCCTTAAAACTTAGGGTTACTTTATTTGGCTTGGAATGAACTTGCTATTTTGTAATGAAATTATATTTTATATGAAACAGGACTTTAAAACTTTGGATAAAAACTATATTTTAATGGGAACCTATCAAGGCCTATGAGGGGGGCATTTTGTCAGACTATCTCATCTTAGTAACTAAGAGAATTTGTTGACCACGTTAGGTTTGTTTGGGGCAGTCCTAGGATTATATAAGATGCAGGACTGAAGAGTCAAAAACAGAGGTCAGGTTTTAGCTGAAAGGCCTGCCCCCTACATAAAGGTATAGGCCAAGACAGAGGCTGGACACACATGCGTCTTGAAATCCTGCCTGTATTCAGCCATGATTTGTTCCTTCATTCTGGCTGTATCAGCCCAGAGGGAGGGATGCTATACTATTGTGATGAAAGAAGAAATAAATATTTGGGATTCTTTCCCCCAGTTCCTGGCACAGAGTTCAAGTTTAAACTCAGTGATTTTCCTGAGTGTAGGATGATAAGAGCAACTTTTGTTATAATATTTGGTCTTAGACCTTGATTCCTGTCACAACAGCTTCAAAAACCTCGGAATATTCAGAGTGGCATGAGTGCCTTTTGGTATGTTAATGGCATGACTGATGACTGGGGCTCCTAGAAAACCTCAGGATGGTGGAATGTGATGGACATCATTATCCAAAGTACATGTATGAAGACTTGAATTGGGTGTCAACCTACTTTATATATAAACAAAGACATGAAAAATTGGGATATATATGTGTAATAAGAATTGTAATACAAAAAAAGAAAAAACAAGTACATGTATAAAGACATGAATTGGTATGAATATACTTTATACAAAGATATGAAAAATTGTGCTATATATGTGTAATAAGAATTGTAATATATTCTACTGTTGTGTATTTTAAAAAATAAAATCAATTAAAAAAAAAAAACCCTCAGGATGGGAGCTGGTTGCTAGAGGAACCAATCATATGATTAGAGGGTTAGAACTTAAACCTTTAAACCTCATTTCAGGACAAGGATAAAATCACAAGATTGAGCTCAGTTACCAATTGTCAGTGGTTTGATCAACCATGTCTACATAACAGAATCACCATAAAACCTATAAATAAAGGAGTTCAGACAGCTGCTGGATTGTTGAGTACATGGAGTTGCTGGGAAGGTGGGAAATCACACCCCTCCCCACATACCTTGCTCTGTATGTCTCTTCTATTTGGTTCTTCCTGAGTTCTATCATTTATAATAAATAGGTAATAACAAGTTAACTGTTTTCTTCAGTTCTATGAGCAACCTTAGCAAATTATCAAAACTATTGATAGGTAGACACCTCCAGTTTATAGATGCTGGTCAGAAGCACAAGAAGCCTGGATTTGCAATTGGCATCTCAATTTTGTGGGACTGAGTCCTGTGGGGTCTACACTAACTTTTGGTAGGTAGCATTAGAATTGAATAGAATTGTAGGATAGCCGGATGGTGTCTGAGAATTGGTTGAATGTGCAAAAAGATCTCACACATTTGGCATAGAAAAATTGTCCTTAAGCCTAGAGAAACAAGTTTTTTCCTTGCGGTATCTTTAAATAATCCCTCACCTGGAGGGGAACCTTTTTCAATTGTACAAAAAGACTAGGGATAATGATAGCATTGGGGCTGTTCATAATCAAGATTTTCTTGAGTAAATTATTTCAGAAGGCAGAGACAAAAGGAAATCTTCAGAGATTCCAAAACTAGCACATTTGCTGTTTGGGAGGGAAAAAGAAAGGTCCTGAGAAGAGCCACTCCTAAAGAGCATTTAGGATAGACAAATCTCATTCTAATAAATCTCAATAAGCCTAATAAAACATATAACTTTTCTGAACAGAGAGACCAAAGTGAGCACAATCTTGGGATTATAACCTTAAGAATGATTCTGAATAAGTTTAAACCCAAAGTTGATGGAGATTGATAATAAAAATGTTACAGAAGTACCATTGATTTTTCTATTTGTGAATTGACACATTTAATGAGATTCTCCCAAGTGGTAGTAGGTTATGGGGAAATAGGAGGCTATACTATGTGTTAGGTGATGTGTGCAGAATGCAACAGGATTTTAGTAGTTTAGAAAAGGAAGTGATCATTTTTTATTGGACATGTTGGAGAGGTGTTTGTTGAACAATAATATTTAGGGGTATTAACTATGAGTGGAAGTTTGCCTAGTGAATAAAGTAAGAGCATTCCCAACAGAGGAGTGAGTATATGATTAAAAGACAGAGAAGTTAAATTATGGTACATTCAAGGGATGAAGAGGAGTTTAACATAACCACACCATATGGTATATATGACGGAGTAGCAGGAAATGAGGGTAGAGAAAGATTTTGAAATGTTGGACTACAGGAGAACCTTCTGTACTAAGCTTGTCTTTTAAGCAAGGAGAGCCAGGCACTCCCTAAGAGGAGGAGTAACGTAATACGTTATTTCATATTTACAGGGAATAACATGATTAAATTTTTATGACAGTCCATGTGAAATATAAACTGCATTTGGGAAACATTGGTGACACAATGACAAGATAGAAGGTCCAATTAAGACATTATTAAGATGGGAAACAAGTTGTAAAAAGGATTAGAGAGAAGAGAGAGTCAAATCATAGAACATTCCTGAAAACTAGTAAATTGGATGCAGCAGAGTCAAGCCAAAGCAATTTCTAGTTTGAAATCCTGGTGGGATGATGATACCATAATGAAAACATAGACTCCGGTTATTTTAGGATATGAGACAACACTGGAGTCTGGTGTTAACTTTGAGGTGTGTCTAGCATCACACCTTGGGAAATTCCAAGATGAACTTAGAATATGAGACTGGACAGATCAAGTCTGAATAGAGAAAGATCTTGCAGTATTCGGATTATGAATGTAGAAGAATAAAAATCAAGAAGAGGAACAAGAAATCAGTCCTTAAGGGGACCACAAAGATATGATGTATGAGTAAGTAAGAGGCCAAAGAGAGAGATGGAGAAGACACAGGTAAAAATGTCCTTTGCTTTGTTAGATATTACATTTATAGACTCATCACCTCTCATTAACAGTATTGATTTTCATTAATTTTTTTAAATAGAAAAGAAACTAATATGGCAGCCATAATAGGTGCTTAATGAATTTCAACAGTGACTACAGTTTTTCCAGAATTTCCAGAACAAATTTGTTTATAGAATCTTGAATATCTGGTGTTTCATAGAACATAGTTTAGGAAAATACTAAACTACACTTTTGGTAATCTTATGTTAAAGAAGCTAAATTGACAGATAAAGTACTTTTTACTTATTAAAAATGAAACACTGAGAGGATTTGACCTCACAATTCAAATATTCAACCCTTCTTTCAAAGAACTGTGACTTTCTAACGCCCAGTTAGTTCTTTATGCACTGGAAACTAAGAGCCACATAGGTTTATAACCTTGAAACCAGGGTATGTACACAGACAACCACCACATTTTCTTCTATATGGGTGACTTTTCATCTCCCATTCAATTTTTTCTAGATCTACATTTATTATTATTGTAAAATATTTTATACATTTAAATGACATGCATATGTAATGTGTTCATGGGTCCATAGAGAATAAACACTCAAGCTTAAGTAAGAATTATCAATTCAAACATTTATGTTCCTATCCCATATCCCTGGCAAAAGTAATCACTATTTTAGTTTTTAGATACATCATTCATTTTTTTCCCTTCAAATTTTACTATATGCGAATATGTCCTTGATCAAAATATTAGTTCTGTTTCTCATCGTTGCATATATGACATAATTTTGTGTGCATGCTTATGATTTCTGTTTTTCCACTCAGCATTTGTTTGTGAACTTGATCTCTTAAATTAATGCTTGTAGCCAAATTTTATTCATTTCTTAAACTATCACACTAAATCCATATGAGCTCATAATAATTTATTTACCCATTTTTTTGTGAATGGACATTTGAGATGCTTTCAGTTTCTTTCTTAAAATGAACAACCTGTACAAATGTTCCTCTAGAGAAATATCTAGAATCAGATTGTTAGGTGGAAAGGTAAGCAAATGTTCAACTACAAGATAACTGTTTTCCAAGGAATGGGGACCAATTATACTCCCATCAACAGCATATATGAACTCCTCTGCTCTTCATCTTCAAAAAATATGTATTTTCAGACTTTAAATTTTTTGCCAATCTCATGGGTATAAAATTATACTTAATTTTGGTTTGAATTTGCATTGCTCTGATTACTAATGTGGTTGAAAAATCATTTTTAAAATAATTTAAAATTTTGTTCTAATTAGTTATACATAATAATAGAGCGCATTTCCACACATCATACATAAATGGAGCATAACTTCTCATTCTTCTGGTTGTACATGATGTACAGTTACACTGGTCATGTAATCATATATGCACATAGGGTCATAATGTCCAATTTATTCTATTATCCTTCCTGTCCTTGAACCCTCTTCCCTCCCATCCCTCCCCTCTGTCTAATCCAAAGTATCTCCATTCTTTCCTACCCAACCTCCCCTTATTGTGAATTAGCACCTACATATCAGAGAAAACATTTGGCCTTTGGTCATGTTTCTTCTGAGAAATTCCAGTTCAGCTTATTTTCTTTCAAATGTATTGTTCGTCTTTTCTTTAAGTTTTTAGTTGTGCTTTGTGCTACTCCCACTTGAATGTGTTGTAAGTCTTCTCTCAGTATGGTTTGTCTTCTTACTTTTTTCTTTGAAACTTTACATCTTAAAATTAATCAATTAATTAAAATGATTAAATAAAAATAAAGCAATACATAATGTGTTAATAAAATTAATAAAAATAAATTTACACAAGTAACCACACATATGGGTCTTTTCCTGTGCAGTTAGTGCATGGGTGCTGTTTTTAAGAAATTCATGTCTAATCTGATAAATAATTTAAGACTTTTTAAAAAGCATTTTATTTTTAATCAACACATCATAATTTCATGCATTTATGGAATATGATGTGATGTTTTGATACATATGTACATATATATATTTATAAGATATTTTTATAGTGTGTTTTCTTTTCTTGTCCTATGACTTAAAATCACAAGTCTGTTACTTTACCAACTTAATATTATTATGCTAACAATTTACAAATATAAAGGCTTGGGAGGTCTCAAGTGTACTTTTGTCTTTTTCTTTCTGCTGTTCCCCTTCCTGTCTCTCCTTTGGTTTATCTACTTAAACACTCTCTCTCATCAACCCATGAAACACTCAGGATTTCCTTCTGTGTGCACATTCATGCATGCACATGCCCACAGGCACACACACGCACTTTTGTGTGCCCTTGTTGTTCTAAGATCCTACAACCAAACTCATCTCCAGTTCTGCTTCCCAGGTAAATGTTACCACCCCTAACTCTGGTAAACTGGCACTAGCAAACTTCCACACTTCAGCTTGCTATGAATAGCAAGTTGTTGGTAGGTAAGGCTCACTTTTCTTTTTCTCAAATCCTTTTTTTCTTTCCTAAAGCCTGATCAACATTGATTATCTCTCTTATGATGACCTCACCTCTTACTTTGCAAGGTCATGAGAGACTACTTAAAAGTCTCTGCAATGTCTTCCTCCCTGACCTCCCATCATTCCAATTTTTCTGCATCTGTTATCTATTTTTGCTCATTTGGGTACAAAGATATCTTCTAGAAGGTGGAAGATCATATCCAGGACCCCTACTTTCACTTTGACTTCTTCTTCTTGTTTGGAAACTCTCCATTTCCTCACTGTTATCAGTATATGATATTTAGCTACTCACTTGCAGCACTGAGCTCATCTCTATTTCCTTTCCCATTCCTTCCTCACTAGCTTCCTCCTTTGCAGTTTCTAGCTAACAGACTCCACATGGTTTTACTTAGGAGACATAGGCTGGAATTCTGGTGTGACCACTGACTTCTTGTTCTAGTGTCAGTAAAAAAGACAAGAAAAATTTCAGCCAACTGTCCTTGTAAATGGAAAAAAAAATATTCCTACCCATGAGATTGTTGCCAGGGTTACACACAACATAATGTTTGAAACTGAGCTTCATGGAGGCACATGGTGGGAGTTCTATATGTGTAAGTTTGCTTTTTTTAATCCTCTAATTTAACTTCCTCTTCTTTAATCTTTTTTAACTTTGAAAAATAAATTTATTTTGCTTCCTAAGTTAATGATTTAAATACTTCTATCCTATAATTATATCTTTTTCAACCAAGGCCCGATGTCCTAATTCTTTTATTGAAAATAACTATATACATCCCTCAATTACCTTACTCATTTCATCTATTTTTTTTTGGGGGGGGGTTTAGTTGTAGATGATGCAATACTCATTTTATTTATTTATTTTATGTGCTGCCGAGAATCAAACTCAGTGTCTCACATGTGCTAAGCAAGCATACTACTGAGCCACAACCCCAGCCCTCACTTCATCTAATTCTTACTCATCTAATTCTTACTATTTATCAGTTTTATTCCAAAGACAGGTAGAAAATAAAAAGCAAAAAGAACTGAAATTAGTGAACTTGAATATGCTGTTTTCCTGAAAAAGAAGATGTTGTAGGTAGTATGTTTCACCTTAATATGTCTTATCCATTTTGTAGATGACCATTTCCATGAAATTTATCAGTGAAATTGCATTTGGAAAAATACATTAGATAAATGGCTTCTGAAGTAGTGTTCTAAGTATTGTTCTAATCTAATTATTAAAGCCAATCCATATGCATAAGCTGAAAGCTGGAAAAAACTATTTCTTTGATGCATTTATTTTATAATAACCTTGACATGTTTTAAAATGTACCAGACATCTTCAAGATGCAGCACAATGCACTCAGAGAACAGTGAAATAGCTGCAGGGTCAGAACAAATTTATATACTGGATGAGGTAGAGACTGGCATGCTACTCAAGATTTTTTGGAAGGGAAGGGGCAGAGAAAAATGAGCAAAGATCTTGTCTTATCACTTCTTGTGTTCTTAGTTCCCAGCAAAATGTCTGTACTTAGAGAAAGTTAGACTAAATATGAGGATGGAAATGAAAATGACTCTTTATTTGATCCATTTCTATACCAGTCTGTATTAGTCAGTTAGGCTGCTGTAAGAAAATAATATTAACTTTGTGTCATATAAGCAACAAAAATTTATATCTGACGGTTCTAGAGACTGAAAGTCTGAGATTGGGGTGCCAGTATGGTTGAGTGCTGGTGAGGGACCTCTTAGTTATGTGGACTCAACTTTTTATTTTCACCTCTGGTGCACAGGGTGGAAGCAAGCTCTCTTGAATCATTACAGCATTAATCCCCTTTCTGAGGGCTCCACCATTATGATTTCATCTAATCCCAATTACCTCCAAAAAGCCCTACCTCCATTAGGTATTAACCACACTTGGGAAATAGAATTTCGTCATAAGATTTCATCATAAGAGTTTGAAGTTATGCAAACATTTGGTGTATAACATCTACCTTAAAAATCACCTTTGGTCTAAAGTCAATTTTAATGCCTTCCTATTTCTCTCTTGCCACCCTATCAATTTTCTAGCTTTAGAGAATAAACAAAGCATATAAAACATAAAATTTTATGTTCTGAAAATTGTGTGTCAATGATCATAATTTCATTGATGTGCATCATCCAAAATAATAAAATATGATGAAGAATGAAAGTATTTATCCACATTGTCTAAGCTACATTCCTTCCCTCCTATAAAAAATGGGCTAAAATGAGAGGAGTAATAAAATAAACAATGTTTTATCATAATTACTTGGATAGTTTAGGTAATTCATCTTTCAAGGTAGAAGGATATTTTATTTTTTAGATGTAGATATAACACTTAGATGCTTTTCACCATGAAATGTTTATAATAGTCCCTTTACAATAAGCCCATACTCTCAAGATGAAAAAATTACCCAGAAATCTTATATAAACCTTTCAATTATTTGTATGTATAAGAGAATTACAAAAGATAATTTATTTTAATGTGAATCGCTAATGAAAAATAAATGAGAAGTATTAATGGTATTTCTTCTATTAAATTTATGGAAATAAACAATCATAAAACTACCCAGAAGAAAAAAATAGTAATACAATGAACCTATAAGAGTGGGGAAAAAAAACAGAAGCAAATAATACTAATAAAGCTAGATTACTTTTGAAAGTACATATTTCAGTACCAAACTTTTTATCAAGTTATTTTCTCTTTCCATAAAAAAACACACTATGTAAAAATGTGGATGTGTAACCGATGTGATTCTGCAATCTGTATTTGGGATAAAAATGGGAGTTCATAACCCACTTGAATCTAATGTATGAAATATGATATGTCAAGAGCTTTGTAATGTTTTGAACAACCAATAAAAAAAGAAATTAAAAAAACCCACAGAAATAGTGAGAATTGTTAGATTCTCATATACTTTGCTAGAATTGTTATATTCATATTTTTTGTCAGAAATTTATTTTTTCTATAGGTACAGGAAGAGGTATATAGTAGAAATGGATGTTATCGAAGATATGCTCTAATCAGTTCTTGCTTAAACACTGGTGCAAAGAATCCTTCTCTGTCACAGATGTAATAGAGGCTTAGCACTTATTTTTCAATTTATGGCAGGGATAAGCAGTGAAGATCTCAGCTTGTCTATAAAGCAAACCTGAATCATGAGTATGGAAGAGATCCATAAAAGGATTAGTGGGGGTTTGAAAAAGTATTTTACTTTTTTCCATCATGGAATACAATGGAATAATTCAAAATGGGTTTTTGATCCAGAAATATCAACATAGGATAATTCATATTTCTTTCCCAAGTCCTCCTTATCAGTTTAAATTCTGAATCTAAGCTATTTGCAAAACATTTATAGCTGTCAGTTGGACCCCAGACCTGAGTACAGCTCAACCCATCATCACCATGGATGCTGTGGGGTGGACAGGAGCATGGGAATGTGTGGCCTCCCTGCTTTTCTGTAGTCCAAATGCACTTGCTCATGAAGAAAAACTCTGAGGAAAAAGTTAAACAATTATTTCCCACTCATGTCCTCTTACAAATATGCTCACAATGATCCAAGAGGGTGCCACCAGCTGAAGTTTCTGCTCTCAGTGTCTACTCCACTGCAGTCTCTGAACCATGGGACCGTCCCTGGCTCAGAACAGCTATTTTCCCATGCTTCTCAAACCCTGCTTGACCATTCCTGGGTTAATGTATAGTGTGTTTGAATTTCAGAACACAAAATCAGATGTTCAAGACCTACATTTCTTAATTTTTATGTTAAACTTCCATTTTTCCAGGAAACACAAATGCAATCGCAATCAATTCAGGGCTTTTTTTTTTTTATTGGTTGTTCAAAACATTACAAAGCTCTTGACATATTATATTTCATTTTTCAGTCAACTTGGCATTACCCCATTCCTCATCTTCGAGGATGCTTATTTGTTTCTGAGGTTTATGCAGTGGATCTGATCCTTGGTCCTGATCACCTTCATGCTGGTGTCCACCTAGATATCTCTATCCTCAATGGGTCTCTGGTCACTGATCCATGTAATCTATGGTAAACAAACAAACAACAACAACAAAACAGCATACTGTTCTTTCTCAGCAACTTCTGAGTCTGTCTTGTGTTCATGGGGAACAAGAAGTTACTTCTCCTACATGGAGTGAAGAGGGGCCTGCAAGCCTGTCATGGGCTCTCTACCAATTCATTCCTTTCATCCAATGTTGCTATTAGTTTTGAGTTCTTATCAGTATGCTTGCTGCAAAGCAATTGAAGCATTCCTTTTTAAAGTTCTGCTGATAACCAGCTTAGGTAGGTTAGAGTAATGAATGTCCCTCCCGGGCCCTGCAAGTTTGCCATTATCCATGTATAGTAGGAGTTGTTTATGGAAGTTTGTGATGTCATGGAGGTTGCCTGCACTGATTTCTTCCTCTCTATCTGATTACATTCCCTGGTTCATTTGAACAGGATCAAGTATTATATTTCAAAAATCACCTGTTAATTTGCCTTCTGGGAGAGTTACTTCATTTAGCATGAACTTTGGATCAGACTGGGTGTGCTCAAATCCCAGCTCTGCCCTTCACTAATCTGTGTGCTGACCACCTCTCTATGCCTCAGTTTCTTCATCCAAAAATGGGCATTATAATAATAATCGACAAGTAGGGGCATAAAGCTATCATGAAGATACATTGAACTAATTTATAGCTCTTAGAACAGTACCTACAAAATAGCATATGCTGTTTTGCCCTTATTTTTGTCTTCTGGCAATCATTAGATGAATCATATTCTAAGAAAAGCTCTAAGGACAAATCAGCTTGCTTGGGAAGTGAGGTGAGCAGTGACAGACATTGATCTGTGCATAAAATACTAGCTACAATAAGCAAAAAGCATGTGTGCGGGAGGGGTTGAGGGCATTCTGGATCCTTCAGGAGTTCTGGTATCCTTTGCAGAGACATATAGGTAAAGAGAGACAGAGGCAGATTGGAGACAGACATCATATTTTACCATTTGGAAAATTGCCTTGAAAAGACAAAGGTTCCAGCTCCCATGCCTTTCTCCTCTGAGAGCGAAACCAGATGTTCAGTCAAGCTGGTCATCCAAGTGCTCTGGATGGCACAGTGAGGCAAAGTGGGGTGCATGTGTATGTGTCTTCTTCGTCTGTTTAGGCTCATATAACAAAATGCCACAGACTGGGTGGTTTATAAACTCAGAAATTTATTTTTCACCATTTTGGAGACTGGGAAGCCCAAGATCAAGCTTCCAGGAGATTCAACGATGGGAGAACCTTTTCCTCAAAGATGGTGGTCTTCTACATGGCCCAAGAGGTCAGGGGTTTTACATGAGCCTCCTGTATAAGGGCTCCAATCCTGTTTTCCTCCAAGGCCCCACCTCCTAGTACCATCATCACCTCAGGGGTTAGGTTTTCTCCTTGTGAATTTTGTGGGGACACAAACATATGGACATCGTGTGCATGCCTGGGCCATGTGTGGGAGAACTTCTAGTCATTATATAGTCACAGCTTCCCACTAGAAAGGCAAGGCAGCACTACCACCATCACTGGGCATAGCACATGATAAGCAAACAGCATGTTACTAAAGAATAATGTGGTTCTAAATGACTGGTTGGCCAAATGGGAACAGCTGGCTCTTTGTGACCATGTTGGAGCTTCCATTTCCCTCTACTGTTGAGCAGGCCTTCCTCCCGGTTCAGAGGGGGAAAGTAATCAGTGAAAAGCTAATCGACACTCCCTTGCTTTATGTTTTCAGACTCAACTTTGGGTTTTCTTTTCTTTTATGAATGTCCTCAGAAATCTTTCAGGCTAGTAAATCTCTTTGAAAACATCGTAAGATGGGAAAGGGAAACCTTTGAAATCATCTCTTAAAATGAACTCAAGGATAATTATGGGCTCACAAGTATAAACATGTCCATTCAAAATTGAATTGGGGTCTAAAGAGACTAAATAACGGCATGTCATACATTTCCTTGTGTATGGAATGCCAAAGGACCCCGGCTGGCCAAGAGTACCACCACCAATAGCAATAGTTATAACCCATGTTTTGCAAGGAAAAGTTATTTTAACTTTATTAAGGCTTAATGGAACTAGTCATTCACTTGTCAGAAATCTCTGTCTCACTAGATGTTGCTTTGCTTCCAGAAATAATTAACTGGGCTAAATTCTTTAAAGTTTAGTTGTTGTCATATTTGATAGTTGTCATACTTCTGATAAATACAAGTAACGGAATAAGAAAGTACAAATATGTCTTTGATGAATATCTTGGAATTAGAAGTGTTTTTCCAAGAAGAATTTTTTTTTTCGGTTAGTACAAAACTATAGATCTTTTTTTTTTTCAGATTTATGCTCAGTTACACTTATTGAGCAACTACTATGTGCCAGAATATTGTCGAAGGCTGAGGCTTTCTTACATAAACAGGACATGTCTCAGAAAAACCGACTATCTTATGGGGAGATGAGCACTGAAAAAATAATTATAAATCCACAAGATGAACAAAAGGAAAGAGGCATGAATAAATCATTAAGGAGGAAGTAATTAATTATGCTTGGGCAGCAAAGGGGAAACAAAAGCTGAAGCAGAGGTCCTTGAAGAGTATTCCAGGAGTTTTCCAGGCTTCGTGTTAATAAACAAGGCCCGCATTTTGTGTGTTTATCTGACTTGGAAAGATAAACCCTGCATTTTCCAATGCAATGGTGCCCAGCCTTAACTGCACATTAGTCACCTGGGGAGCTCTTAAAAAAATGGGCATGAAGGGACTACATAGACCAATTAAACCCGAATCCTTGGAGTGAGCCTCAGTCCTCAGTCACCACCACCATTAAAACATCTCCCAGGTGATTCTGACTGTGTCACTAGTATTGAGAAACACTTTCCAGTATTGGAACCAACTATAGAACACTCTCTATGCCCTAAGTCGAGGGGACCTTTATTTGGGAAGGGGTAAGAGAGCAGAACGATCCGTGTCCTTGAAAAGAAAGGATTCACCAAGAATTCTCTTTTATATACCTAACTGCAGTCAAGGTAAAAAATCAATTGTTAATGCCTGTTTGGGTTTGATTATGGATAGTCATAAATGTTGTTTATTGATTGTTACTGGCTAGGCTTTGAGAGTTACACTTCGGTATCTAGACCTGAAGACTCTCACGTGCTGAAGACTTCAGGGCTCTAAGTACTTGAAATGATTCCTACCTCCAACTATCCCGAGAGGCTTCTGAACATTTTCAATGTGCAGTGCATTAAATTGCCAATTAAAATCCCCCCTTTAAAAAAATCCTGAGAGTGGGGCATGGTGGCACACACCTGTAATCCCAGTATCTCGGGAGGCTGAGATAGGAGGATTATTGTGAGTTCAAAGCCAACCTCAGCAAAAGTGAGGGGCTAAGCCACACAGTGAGACCCTGTCTCTAAATAAAATACAAAATTTGGCTGGGTGTGTGGCTCAGTGGTTGAAGGCCCTTGAGTTCAAAGCCCAGTACCAGCCGCCCCAAATAAAATATCCTGAGGTAATCTAAATAAAGTATGGAAGTAATAATAATGTAATATGTAAATATTGGGTCATTAACTGTAACAAATAAAAATCTAAGATTCTAACAATATGGGAAACTAGGTTGGGATAAAGGGGATGCTGTCTATACTACAGTCTTAGCAATATTTTGTAAATCTAAGGCTGTTGAACATTTTCAAAGTTTCTTTTTAAAAATCTCCCTTTTCTATCTTTGAAGCTGATACACATCATTCAGTGTCACCTTCCAGTACATGAGATTTTGACCTTCAGTTAACTTTCTAGCTCTCTTTCCTTATAACCTAATAAGATAGAATATCAGCTATGTTGCTAGGCCAACATTGCTTATGATAAAATGACACCTGGTTGATAAATTTCATCTGAGCTGGGAGAATTATAAACATCTGATAGGAAGCCTTAGCTTACTTGAATGTAGGGACCACTTCTGACCAACATGATCCTTGATGAAGGAGGCCATCAAAGTTACCCCTGAGTTGTCAAGAGATATGGACTCCAATAAGACACGTTGCTTTGAATCGAATAATCTTACATACCTACCTGATATGAGGTTCATTTCCTTAAATGTAAGCAGTTACCTAGATGCCAAGAGAATCACTCCTGGAAGGAAGGCCATATGGATTCTTTAAGGTGTCCCCCCAAGAGAAGAGCCTGTTGCTGCTCACTTGGCAGGCTGTATGTTCTGTGCTAGAGTTTCCCAAGTACCCAAGTTTTTAAATGTGGCCTATGGGAGAATTTTGAATCTATTGTAGGACTGCCACCTGACGGATATTGACCATTGTATCATGACCTTCATAGGTAGCCAGAGATAGATGGCAGGTGGTATATTACTTTGTCATACACAGACAGACATAGCAATTGAGTGGTCTCATAAATGAGACTAGTGGTGGCATAGGTATTTGTTAGGCTGATTCAGTGGTATCATAGTTTATTCAAAGATGGTCAAAGAAGTAAAGAGTCCAAAGGGGCAACTTTCTCTTTGCCTGCATTTGTCTGTCTCTGTCTTCACCTATCCATCTATCTATCTATGCATCTCGCCATGCATTCATTCACCCATTTATCTACCCATCTATTTATCTATTGTTATTGATATTTTCCTTCATGGGGGGGACAATATTAGAATGTTGTTTATGCTTTGTTAATTTTTAATTTGCAATCCTTAATAGTAACAAGGTTATTAGCACCTACCTAGAGCTCTGAGTGCCCACACTAGATAACAAAATTTTTCAGAGGACCTGTATTACCAAATCAGAGTTTGGTATTAGAGTTTGATTTGGTAATACAGGTCCTCTGAAAAACCAGAAGTAAAAAGAGGGAATTTGAGATCTTCAGTATTTTCTAAAGTCCTCAAAGTCAATAAAGGTATTGAGATTAGGTATAAACATATTTCTAAGAAAAAGTCATAACCTTTAGAATTGGGTAGATGAGGTGTGTTCTGTTTATCATGAATAATATTACATATGGAAAAATAAGATATATGATTTTTAATAGTGATTGATAGGATTGCTAGCTGTTTAATTTTAAAAAAATAGTTCTGGATGTGTAGAAGTAGCTTCATTTTTTAATAGCTCCACTTTTATGTTAGTATTTTTTTTTTTCATTCTTTACAGCTCTCAGAAAAGTATATTTTTTCCTAGAGCCACAACCAAACTCGTGGTCATATGATTGGATTTCAGTAACCACTGAAAATTACTCCATATTCAGAGCCATTCCAGGGGATTTTTATGGATAAACTAGGGAAGCGTTGAGGACCCATCTCCCTGTGCTGTTTGCTGTATTGTTTGTGAGGAGCTCTGTAAGGATCTGGGTGACCCTCTGAGATTTCCACCATGACTACCTGGCTTCTTCCAGATGAGTCAGTCCCTCTCCATGGCCAGTCCTGTCCTCATCACCCACCACATCAGCATGCTTCCTGAATTATGCCAAAACCACTTTTTACAGGCCTGGGTTCCCATGAGATCCCATGCAAATACTTTAAGAATAGAACCTAGGTCTCATTTATCTTTGATTGCCCAACAAGTGTTACAACTAGTAGGCATTTAATGACTAATTCTTGGAAGGAAAATGAACTTTGGGGGAGAGAGAGCAAATAGTCTCAGAGTATCTGGGAGGTGATTGTAAAACCCTGGACAGAGTTTGATACTCTTTACCAACGAGGGGAAATATAAAAGTCATATAGAAAGATTCCAGATAAAAAATCTTTTCTGATTCTGTCAAGTTCAGTTTCTCAAAATTATGCCCTATCCAAGGCCATTAGAGCCTCTGGGCCCCTTTTCGATTTTCCACATGTTCATCATGCCAAAATTTTGTTATCTAGTGTGGGCACTCGGAGCTCTAGGTAGGTGCTAATAACCTTGTTACTATTAAGGATTGCAAATTAAAAATTAACAAAGCATCCACACAAAATTCCAGTGATAACATCACAATTAGGTCTGGGAAACAACACAATTCCTTACAGAAGCTTCCTTTGCTTCTATACTGCACTCTGTCTGATAAGCACTTGCCAACAAAGACATCATACTAATTACAGTTTGTTATACAAAGGGCAGGGAAACTGATAAATGATTCATTGATTATTTTCTTTCTGAAATAATTCTTCTGTTCCTGTCCTCAAGTTACATTTGGAAAAATAAATGGAAGGCTTAAGTACTTTTTCCAAGGAATTATTTAGGAGAAATCATGCTGACAACTTTAATTCTTAGCAATTGTGAATGGCTATGCATTAAAACAAAGAAGGGAAGAAAACAAAATAATTTTTGATCTTTGTGTCTTTGTGTGTGGAAAAGAATTGCCATCTTAAAAACAGATGGGTGCTATAAAATGTTCTTTGGCTTCTGTGTCAAGTTCTCCAATTCCTGCTGGTCCAAGTTACATCAGGTGCAACTTCCTCTCCTCTCTATCCCCAGCAGCTGTGCAGAGGCAAGATGGCTCAGCAATTTTACTGGCTTTCTTGTCTTTTAAAAGGTCAACACGTGATAGCTAATCTGTCCATGGAAAATGGCTGGGCAAGGGCAGGCATTTGGGAAGTTCAAAAAGTCTTCAGAGAATAGTAAAAAGGAATGCGGGATGACAGAACAAGAGTCAGGCTCCAAAGGGTCTTTCTATTTGTATTTTTTTAGTGCTGAGGACTGAACCCAGGGCCTTGACATGCTAAGCATTTGCTCTACCACTGGGCTCTGTTCCCAGCCCCCAAAAGATCTCTGGATGCCTCCTCCATCCGGGCACTTCCTTCATGTGTACACCAGTGCCTCATCTACAACATGCCCCCAAAGGACCTTTGCCTGTTTCCTTAAACCTTTTCCAATTTGTGTGTCCTCATCTCAAAAAATGACATCAGAGTCCTATAGGCTGAAAACATTTCCTCATCATCCTATTTGTTCTCCCTTACTCCCACATATTACTGCTAGATTTTACTTAAAAAATGTTTCTTAAATTCTTTCCTTCCATCTTCTTTCACTTGGAACCTCATTGTCTCTGAGCTGGACAACTATAATCACTTCAAGATGATCTCTCTGCCTTTTCTTTTCTCCCACTTACCTAATGTCTAAGCTGCTGCCACAGTGAGTTTTCTGAAATACAGATCTGGTTACGACATCCTCCACTTCAAATGTTTCGATTGCCTTCTACCATCTAGGCTACAGAATACGATCCAGTGTCCTTCACCTCGTGCAAGAAAATCTTCAGAATTTCATCCCTGCTGATACTTCTGATACTGCAGGTTGCTCCTCTACCTTCATTGTATGTTTGATCATTATGGATCCATTTGTGAATTAAAAGACATGCTTGTTCTTTAGATACTATGTGCCAAACATTCTCTAGATCCATACAGGTGCAGAGCCCTTGCACACGCTCTTCTGGAATGCCCTTGTAAGGCTTCCTTTAAGATTCTGCTCACATATCACGTCCTCTGTGCAGTCTTCACTGACCCTCCTGGCTAGAGGCAGCCAGGTCATATTCCATGCAACCAGAATTTACTCATCTCGCATCCTCTGCTCTGATTTGACACAGTATAAATATATGCATTGTTAATTCTTCCTCTCACTAAAATAAAGATTGAAGTCTTTAAAAAAGACCATGTCTTGTTCATCTGTGTAGCCTCAGTGTTTAGGGTAGTTCTTGGCATGCAGTGGGTACCTGATAAATATTTTCGGGTGATTGACAACCTGTGCTCATCATATGTGTCTAGAATACATCTGCTTCATACACACTTACCCGGTACTCTCAAGAAAATGCAGGCACATCTCCAGGCAACCACTCATCCCACCCACATACCTAATGTCAATGGAACTCCACAAATTTCTCCATCAAAATAAAATTCATCATGCTGAAAAATAAAACTAAACAGAACTGAAAGGGAGATTAATAACAGTTGCCTCAAGTGTCGTGGCTTCCATAGGGAACTGGAGCATGTGCATGTGTCTGCACACACCCACACACACCTCCTGCCTACTTAGCTCTCACTAATCTTTCATATCTCATTTGCATTTCTTCAGAGAACCTTCCCTGGACCTAACCCAGATTAAGTGAAGTTCCTCTGTCATGTATTCATTTAGAATCAAATCTCTCCCTTTGATTGGCTTTATCCATCTGTAATTATATTTGTATATGATCACATGATTAATTTCTAGTTTCTTTTTCAAACCGTAATTTTAACAGGACATGCTCATGTATGATACATGGAGTATACATATGCATTGAATAATAAACAAGTGAACAATCTACTTTAACCCTCATAATAACTAGCCAAGGTAAACATTGTTATTATATGCATTTTCCAGAGAAAATGGATACTGTGTATAATTAGGTAACTAGCCCAAGGTTACACAGTCAGGGATGAAACCCTGGGACAGTTGCTGGATTTCTGCTTCCCGTATCACAGAAAACTAATCTACAGCTATTTTAAAACTTTAAATAAATGAGCTCAGTTTTATTATTCACTGTTGAATGCCTAAGAAAATTTATCAATTTTAAACATGAGTTAAAAAATATGAGTGGATTCACAAGAGGGTTTGTCTTTTTTGCTCTCTCAGCTCTGATTGGAAATAAGTCAGTATCAACAGTGTTGCTGAAATTTCTGCTGAAGATCCATAGGGGTGCCTGGAGTCTAACAATAGAAAATGCAAGCCTAGCTTTTTTTCTCAAATATATGATTCTTGTATAATTCCTGGTGTGAGTTTGAAATAATTAAAAAAGTAATCTGATATTTGCAATTTAATAAAACATATCTGACAGCTGGGTATTGAAGAATTTACTGTTGCATTCTTTTATAGCCTTCTTAAAATCCTAATCCTATTTCTCCTACAGAATGGATGTATTCTTCCTGAATAAAGACACGGAAAAGCAATAGCAGATGAACTGTGGCCATGCTGCGCAGCTGCTCAGAGCCTCAGGAAAGTCTGAGTCTTGATGTCACAGAGAGTTCTACAGACTCCAGTTAATGGGGAGCAGAGACCCAGGTGCATTTTGAATACAAAGAAACCACAGGGGTGCAGCATGGCGACATGGAGCATGTATGTTTACCAAGACCATTTGCTGCCATTGGACTCCACTGGAGTTGCCTGAAATGTACTCAGTTGTAGGGTGAAAAGAAAGGTGAAATGGAATACAAAATGAACTAAAAGAATGGAACTAGACTCCAGAAGAGAGTCAGAACTACAGTTGTTCCCTACTTCCCAAGTTTGATATGGAAAAGAACCCGCGTGCATGAAGGGGTACTGATTGCCATAGAAGAATTAGTTTCTAACACACTGGGTATCTCAATGCCCAATTCATCTCTACTTTTGGTGGGATCTTATTTTTTCAAAGCTAATTTAAGCTACACTTAAAAACAAGTCAGTATTTCTATTCCCTTCTTTCAGATGTGCTCTTCTAACATTACTCCTGAAGTGGAGCAGTCAGGAGTAGAACTCTGAGGAGTCAATTTCCCCACCTGACATGTTGCATCATATTAATGCTCAATTTCAGACATGAATTACTTTAATGGCCCATTTTGTAAGCCATCCATTGTCTGGATTCTTACAAGAATTAGCAAGTTTTATTCTTAATAAAAATCTCTCTAGGCTTTCTGACTCAGAGGGGATGATGAAAAACAGGCAAGGGCACATTTTTTTTTTTCCCTGTGGGTCTGGCAAATTCCTTTACTCCAGGGCAATGGGCAGACCTTCTCAGGGTAAGAAATGGAAGCACAGAGTGAAGGGAAAATTCAGTTCAGAGCCATTTTTGTACCCAGAGAAAGTGAAGAATTCTCGCAAACTATTGTAAAAGTTCTCAACTGTCATATGGAGTAGTTTAGTCCTAATGAAAAAATCTCCAGAATAACAAACAGGGAGATATTTATAAATGGCATGAAATATTAAAGAACAAAGCAGTGTTTCACTGTGATGGAATGTCTTGGTCCATTACTTGTGTATTCTCGTTTTTATTCAAAGCTGTGGAGACACATATCTGCTTAGATATATTGACTTTCCCATTTTCCAGACTCAATGGGCAGAAATAGATTCAAATCACATGTGTAGTGAGTATATCAGTCAGAGTATAGACTGGAAACCAAAACTACTGTAAGTACTTTAGGTAGAGAAAATTTAATACCTGGAATTAGTTACATGGATGATAGAAAGCCAGAAAAACCAATCAGAGAAGATGGAACAGCATAAAGCAATGCAAAGGCCTGAAGCCACTCTGGAATTTTGAAGTGGCATATTTATCAACTGGTATGATCAAGTTGGAACGTGTACCATGGTGGAGGGTGGAGACTGCCCAGCAGAAGCTGGGTCATGGAAGTAAGGGATGTCCAGTGTGTGTGAAACCAGAGGAGACACATCTTCTGGTGGAGATGCTTCCCCAAGGCACAGCGAGAATTACTTCAACTTCTCCTCTCCTAGCATGCTATGCTAGTACACTGCTATAGTTGGTCCCCTAGGGCTCATGTGTTACAGACTTCTTCCCTGGTATTGAGATGGTGGAACCTTTAAGAAATGGAGCCTATTGGAAGATAATTAGGTCATGGGACCAATGCCCCTGAAAGGGGTTAAGGCAGGTCTTGTGCACTGTAGTAGTTCTCTTGAGAATGGGTTGTTGTAAGGGAGCCTGGATCTCCCCCTAAGTCCTTGGTTTGCGTGTACCATTCACCACTCTTGCACACATCCCTGCCATTTTGATACCATCTACCATGAGGCCCTCACCAGAGTGGAGCAGATGCCATGTGATGCTCTTCATCTCCAGAACTATAAGTGAAATTGCCTTTTTTCTTTATAAAGTACCTAGCTTCAGGTGTTCTGGTTAGCAGCAAAAAAAAGACTAAGACATATCCTATTATGGTCAGAACCACCTGGAAACTGGCTGTCAAAAGAGAGCCTGACAAATGGTATTTCCCATGATTAATAGCAGAGTGGAGAAAGAGTGGGAAATGATTCTAAGGACACTCTGGCAAATTGTCCAGCCTTCACACACAGGCTGAGCACAGAGTACCATTACTTTTGTGCTGTAAGCTTGAGAATTCAGTTCACTTTTATCTTTGCTTTGTTTCTGTTTCTTAGTGCCTTTTATTGACACATCCTGTGTGTCCTGTGTAACAAAAAATGCTGGAGTTTGCTCTGGTAGAAAAGCAGAGATCAGGAAGATGAGCTAAGGGAGGAGACACATGGAAAAGGTGTTGTACACTTTATTTGGATATGGCTTCATTAAGAAAATTGGGTGTGATGCTCTATTTCTTTTTAAAGTTACCTTGCTTTTGACAGACTCCATATTCAAGGAGGAGAGATGAAAGAAGGAGAGCGAGGGAGAGAGAGAGAGAGAGAGAGAGAGGAGGAAAGAAGGCAGGAAAGAAGGGAGGAGGGAAGGAAAAGAAAAAAGGAAGGAAAGGAAAATATTTGTGACTATTGTGTGTTCACTGGGTCCATCATTTAGTTTTAGGTGGCTTTGGGGGTGCACAGAGAAGGAAGAGGAATGAGCACTAGGCTAGGTCTGCTTTTGCAATGGGTGGAAAGGGAAAAGGAGCAAAGAATACTGTAGGCATTCATTATCTCTGTCCCCTCCTGGCTCATGCCAGGTTTCCCAGGTATAGCTCCTCTACTGGCCTCCACAGGGTCACTGAAGCCCTGGCAGATGCCCCCTGGCAGGTGCTCCCAAGAGCTATCAGTAGTAGGACCTGTCTGTACCCCTTGATGCTGTGAACCTGCCTCTCACCAATCCCAGCCTCCAGGCTTTGCAACCCACGTGCCATTTTTCTTGTCCTGCTGGAGCTCATTAAATCTGAATAGGGCCACCTGAAGTCCAAGCTTGCTTTAGAATTTCCATACCAAGAGCCATGATGTGCCTAGCACGTTGACTAGACGATTTATCGGGATAATTTCATGTAATCTTCACACTGATAGCAGTTTACAGGTGCAGAGACAGATTTGAGGTTAATTTGCTTAATGTCTCTGACCAGTAAGCCACAATGGGATTGGAACTGTGTTCTTTGTGTGCAAGTGCAAATTTATACTGTCCTGGGCAGCCCAGGGCCAGGACAGAGCAGCAATTCCACAGGCTTCTTCTTATTTATACCAGGCTCTCAGCATCTGGAGAACTGTGCCCTTTAACCAATTCTCATAAAGCCAGAGTCAGAGCCGTGGACACACATAACCCGAGGAGAACTGGACAGACAGGAACATCTTCGCGGGGAGACAGATACACACTGTGTACTAACTGGGACTCACAACATGGACTCACAACAGTATGTTGTGAGTCCCAGTTAGTATCCCTGGGCTCCTCATTAGCCTTCCATCTCACAGAACAAATCCATGTCAGGTAATCAAACACATTTCTTTCCTTGTCTCTTCTCATCTAAGGGACTGTATCTACTTCCTACAGCTTATTTTGTATCATTTATCAGGACTAATATAAAATCATTCTAATAATAATCCACCCAAACTGGCCTTCATATCTGGTGTCTGGAATATAACAGAAATCTTTTCATTTCAGTTTGAAAGCATTGCTTCATCCAACTAACTGACTGCAAACTGACACATAATCTAACCTAAAGGTTATGGATCAGTAGGTAAATGCAGAAATTCTATTAGTTTTCAGGCCAGGGATTTATGCCATTCATTTTTAAATGAAATCAAAATCCTATACAGAAATGGGGAAGAAAACACCATGGATAGATTCATTTTTAACAGCATCCACTTAACTCTTACACAGGGCCCAAAAGGCAGCAGTTTCTATATCATGTAGATACTTTTTATTCCTGTTCATTGACTTTGACAAAGATAGTAAATAGCATGCATATAGAGAATAGATACATTTTGAAGAAATATTAAAACACTGATTAATGTAACATTTAAGAAATGTAAAATCCCTTGCCTAAAGAGAGAGAGAAATTAAAATGTCTTTGGTTCTTAATGAAAGTGCACCGGGCTTAAATAAATCTGAATTCCTTACCTTAACCTGAGTTTAAAATAATGGGCTAACTTGACAGCACTTTACAAATCCTAGCAATGAACATTATCATTTATTACCAGAATGAGTGATAATAGGAGTAGCAGAGAGATAGCACATACTGGGAAGTGTCCAAAGAGTTTAGCAAGACAATATTTCTTTTTCACAATACAAAGATAAAGCAGTCATAAAACTGCAAGTTCGTTTCATTCATTTGGAGGAGAAGGGCAGGTGGGTGTTCTGGTTAAACAGATTGCAACCTTCTCCTAAAGGAGCATAAAGGAAAAAGAACAAACACTGGAGGTAATATTCACCCTACAGTGCAAGGAGGTACATGGATTTAAAGTCCATCACAGTAATTAAATTTCAATGTTGACACAGTACATCTCAACATTCAGAGTTCTAAATATAGTTTATACAGTGCCTGTGAGCAAAATGCAATGCACATGAATATTTATCTGTGTAGCAAAGATTCTTTTGCTACATGCTCAGGAAACAAGGGTTGAGATTAGGACCCACCAAGGCAGAGTCCGCAGAATTTGATGATAAACATTCAAAATAGTTGAAATAATCTCATGGCCTTCTCTGAGGCAGTAATTTTCAAGCATTTTTGGTTGCAGTGCCCTTTGTATAAAGGAATTCTAATTAGAGGCCAAATATTTGAAATAAATTGAAGTGGAATAGGTCAGTTGATTTACGTAGAGAGGCAGGGTGATCTAGACCCCTGATTTCTCAATGGCACAGCAGACTTTGCAGCACACAATATAAAACTACTATTTTAACCCATAAATAAGTAAAATAAAAATCCATTTAGTATTTGATTAACTCTAAGATACTGTAATGATTTGAAGGCACTGACAGATGGTAGAGAGCTATGCATTTCAGAAGGAAAGTCTTGTGAAATTAGTTATGATAGGGAAGAAGCAATAAGAACAGAAGTAAATGTTATTTACTTTCTGTCACAAGAAGGAAGATACCATCTTGTTTCACATTATTCTCAGGGCTTGGGTTTTGTTCCTGGTTCCAGAATAGACTGCATCCTCTCTTTCTGCCTCCAACCTTAGTTTGTCCAGCTATGCTGTCAGAGACTGCGCCTGTGCTCAGGCTCTCCCCTGCTGGAAGTTCCTGGAACTGCAAGCTGCTCTTAAGCCTCACGTTTCTCTACATTAACCCAGATTTCCTCAAGCATTTTCATAGTTTATTAGTCAGTTTAGGTTAAGCATGTGGTGGTAACAAATACCCCAAGTCCTAAGTAATGTATAACAACTCATTTCTTGGTAGTTTTACAAGATGATAATGGGTTTGCTAGATGTCAATCTTACTGTGGGTTCTAGGCTAAAGGAATATTCATATTTGTCACACCATTGGCCTTTTGACAAATAAAAGCCTTCTTGCAATGTGTTATACAAGGCCTCTGGAAGATATTACTTGGAAGTAGCACAGACAACTTCTGCTCACATGCCATTGGACAAAATAAGTCAGTTGTCCTTTAAGAAAGCTCAACTCAACAATCTCATTTCAGTTTGTTTTGTCATGCTATTTCAATGATGGATACATAGATGACATTAATCAAGGCAATTTCCACTGAGAACCAGAGTAGGATTTCTTGTATGTTCTTTCAAAACAGGTTTTACTCCTTTTAGGAATGATGGTTAAATAATTTAATTCAGCTTTAATTTGTTAGCTTTTTAGATATTTGGAAAGCAGAGATATCAAACATGTCCTAAACAGAAGGATAACATGCCTCGGTGCTTTTGGTTCTCCCAGTATCCCACTAAGAGATTAACTTCAGAAAAAACATTTGTAGCATATATTAATAGTGACAGATATAGCCGGAAATGGTAGTGCACACCTACAATCCCAGCAACTCAGGAGGCTGAGAAAGAAAAATCACAAGTTTGAGGCCAGCCCAGACAACTTAGCAAGGCCTTTAAGCAACTTAATGAAACACTGTCTCAAATTTAAAAAAAATAAAAAGGGCTGGGAATGTAATTCAATGGCACAGTATCCTTGGGCTAAATTCCCAGTACCCCCCCACCCTCCCAAAATAGTGCTAGACATGACTTGCATTTAGAAAAATCATTCATTCATTATTATCTACTATGAACCAAACAAGCAAGCACTGTGCCAGATGGAATCCTGCTCTCATGAAATTTACAAATGAAAGACCTCCTGTGTGGGATAGCTGATGGACATCCTAAATGGTATATTCAACATCTGACATCATCCCAACTGCTACATGATTCCAGCTCTCCCACCGACTGATCATAAGACACCTTGAGACAGTTATGTAGTTTCTATATACTCTTCCCCCTACATAAAGTGGGGAGAATAGAAGTAACTACCTCACAGGTTTGTTGTGCAGACTTCTTGAGATACTAAAAAGCACTTAGTTGTTCCTGGAGCATAGCAAATGCCCAGTAAACACTAATCATAGTCTTCATCACAACCATAAAAAGAGCATACGTCAGAGTGGTGCTGAGAAAGGGAATCTGGCTTTGAAGAGTTGCATCTGAAAAAGATCTGGTGATCTTCACTGAAGAAGCTTAAGATGGATCAACAGTGTGATGGAGCTACTTGAAAAGCTAAATTCAACTCAAATAGTAGAGGGAACATCGTACCTTGTAAAAACAAATTAATTCTACTTCAGTCTTCCCTGGTCAAAACTTACATTTGTTACCACCACATGCTTAACCTACAGAAATGTTCTGTTGGGTGTGGGACACTAATTTAGGGAAGAGGAGAACCTGCTGCTGTCCCTGCCAGACACATGGTCTTAAGCACTCAGTCTCTGTGAAGATGAGTTCCTAGCGTCACACACTGTCAGCCACTCCGTTTTTTGTTAAGTCACTAGAATGCTTGGTATCTACTAGCCTTCGTTTTTTCTAAGAATTTTTCTGATACATATTGGCCAATCCTACAGGGATGCTTTACAATGCCCTTCAGAATGTCAGAAGGACTTATACCAATCCCTAATTTCCTGTTGATCTTTACCATCTGTTGCCTTGACCTTTCCATCAAAGGCTCCTCAAGCTGCTGGAAGCCCCACATGCTAACACGCAGTGTGCTATTCTCCCTGTGCTTAGCCTCAGCCTCAGCACTACCACTTGCATACATTTTTGTCTTCCATTATGGCTTCAAACAGTTCACCAGAACACACAAATATATGGCAGAAAGAGAGGCTCCTGAGGGTATACAACACACTGATGAACACTTTCCACTCAGTATGGTGCGGTGGAGTGTTCACTGGCTGAGAACATTTGCCATATGGGGCACAAACATTTGCTGCCTGAAAGCATCTAGTACAATCTACCATGTCAGCTCTCATTGGCTCAGAGCATGCCGGCGCTCTGTGGATCTGAAAAAATATGTATTAATAATATGCTCTAATGAATATTCTATACATACATAGATATTTCTTTGGGGAAAACTACTTCATATACACATACTATTGAAATAAATCAGGCAGCAAGGGGCAGCTTTAAATGGAACATGTGTTCGAATTTAGTAGCACTTCAAGTGGGATAATAATAAGCTATTGCTTGCTGAGAAGATAACCAGGTGATGAAGGACATAGGAAACTTGGACAGAGAAAGAAGGGATATGAACCTCCCCAAAGAAACACAGTTCACTTCGAAGCTATTTTCAAGCACAACAGGGAAACTTGCTCTGTCCTGTTCCAGAAGGCAGTAGGAGTCACAAAAACTAGAGATGATAAGAAAGCATATTTTGCCCAGTTTGAGATGAGATTTTTTAATATTTAATAAGGACTGACCAAGAAATGGTTTATATTCCATGATAAGGAGCTCTGCATCTCCAGAATGATCATTTTTTTATGGGTGCCATATCTGTATATGAGTAGGGTGTTGGTTTATCAATGATGGCCACACACTCTTTGACATTCCTTCCATAAAGAAGCCCCTCCTCTTGAATCTGGGTGGGTTTGTAATTGTCTTAATTTAACTAAGGATGTGACAGTGGCGCTATGTGACTTCCAAGGCTAGATCATAGGAGTCTAGACAATATTCACCTCGTTTTCTTGAATGCGTATGTAAGGGACTCCATCTCTGAACCCAGCCACCGTGCTGGGAGAAATTGGAGCGTGGAAAGATCACGTTTGGGCAAGATAATTGGAATTTCGTGTACAGATTCATTCATATTCATTTTGTCATTTGGAAAATTAGAAATAAATTAAGTTCTACTAAAATTTAATATCCCACTTGACTGTGGTGCCATCATTCATCTGCACATCGGAGTCAACATGCTTAACGTCTCTCTTTGAGTGTATTCTGGCATTTTCTGATTTAGGTGGTCTAGTCAAACTTGTTTATATATTTATTATAGTGCTTAGTTTTGACTTCTTGATTTGTCCTTCCTTTCAAAATAGACAATGGACTTAAAGAGATTCCTACAAAGAACCCATGGGTTGACAAAAATAAAGTAACAATGTAAGCCCGTGGACACAAGAAGAAACCCACTGAGCTGATGGGTGTTTTTAGTCAAGCTTCCAGCTAGTCCGAGCATCAGAGTCAAAGCTGTGATGATGTGATTTGATCAGAACTAACAATATTAAATTATCCAAGAAATTATCTGAAATGTAGATTTACATTCACTATCTGATTGTTCCTCACCTGAAGAGTTATTGTGTTTTGGTATATTAAATAGTTGTAGCAGCCAGCGTATATATGTGTATTAATAAATAATAAATAAGAAAAGAAGTTCACAAAAATATGAAATTGTCCTGTTTGACTATTTTGGATACTCAGAATGTCAATTTCATGTGGGTCAATATTATTTATTGAGCTTATAAACTATTTACCTTTAGGATGAATGTAGTTAAAAAAAAAAGCAGACAGACCACTGGTTCAAAGAATAAGACACATGATAAACATGGACTTGGGACTAAGTGCACAGGAAAAAAATGCATGATCACTCCCAAGTCTGTATCTCTTGTGTATTTGAGAAAACTGATACACGACATGTTACAAAATCATTGCTTTCTTTGTCTGAGAGATAAATAATTTTACCATAATGCATGGGTCCTTTCCAGTCAGGGTGGTTCTTAGTGCCCTGATAGATTATGAAACACTGACTTGAATGACGATGGTTATTCTTTGCTTGACTCCATTCTGCAGTGATCTATCTAGAAAATCAACATTCCTTAGGAAAAAAACAAGGCTTTAAAAAGAATGATTTTTATGGGAGCTGGTGGTTATAGAGAATTTTAGTGCCAATAAAAAGAAGATGAGGATTACTTGTTCCTTTGAGGCCATGAGGTAATTAAAAAACAATATTTAGTGGCTTTTAGAGCACCTATTTCCATGAAATCTCAGCACTAAATAATTCAGGGAAATCTGAATAGATAAATCACCCAAATAGATCAGAAAAAAATGGATAAGCAACCATAATCCTATGCCACCTCCATCCTCTTCAAATTCATTAAATTATTTTAACCTCCTGGCACAAAATTTCTAATACTTCAAAGCATGTGTATTGCTTTCGTGCTTCTCAAAATTTGTGTCTGGAGGACCACACAGGAAATGCTTGACCATAAGGGACACTTTTCTGCAGAAGCCTTCCTCCCAAAGGTCCCAGGAAATGAACTCCCAACCTGCTCCTGCAATCTGTAGTGTTAGTCCACAGTCTCAGCACAATATGCAAAAGTAGATTTATGCCTCAAACTAAAAGGAGATCATGGATTGGTTTATTCATTTGTTCTTTCAGTCACTGATTCATTCAGCAAGAATTCAAGTTTCTACTCTCTATGAAGCAATGATGAAGAAACAAAAGTCCAGAAGAATGTAGCAAGTTGCAACCAGGAGCTAAGGACACCCCCCCCCCCCAAAAAAAAAAAAATTAGAATTCCAAACACCAGGTGAATTTGGTTCCCTAAGATAAGGTAAAATGTGAGAAGATTAAAACAGGCTATTAAAAACTAATGTGTGCTGGCACTTCTGTGTATCTCAATAATTTACATTTGAAAACTAGCTCCTGCAGAAGCTATCCCAAAGTTAAAATCATGTGACAGAACACCTGCAAAGAGCAAGAGAAAGAAGGAGGAGGCTGAGTGGAAGGGAGAGAATGGCAGCCACTTCTAAAGCCCCTGGGATATAATGTCCCAAACAGAATTAAGAGTAGACATGAACGTGTCAAAAGAACTCAGGAGCTAACTGAAGAGTCCTCTTGGGCTTGGGATGCATCTCAGTGGTGGAGCGCTTGCCTGGAGGTACCAAGGCCCTGAGTTTAATCCTAGCAGTGCAAAAAGGTGGGGGTGGGGGGGGGAGCTCTCCTGTCTAGGTGAAGATAGAATAATTTGAGAAGCATAGAGAAAGCATAGATATAATAGACTGAAATATTTTAATGAACTTTAAATCCATTTCTTTTCGTGATAATAAAAAAGTACTGAGTTCTGATGGAGACTGCTAGGGAAATAACTCAAAACTGTGAAATACAGAATCGAGAATTTACTCTCCATTGAGAATTTACTTTCCTTTTTCTACACTCACTGTAGAAACAGTGTACCACTGTTAACTCGAGAGTAGATATAGGACGTTTTTACTATAAAAATATTACATCTAATAAGTGAGGAAAGCATGAGAAAATAAGAATATCATGTTTTGATCTTTACTGAACTAATAGTGCTAGGTACTGAATGTCAACGGCTCACCTCTCCAGACACGGCACAGGTATTGGGTATTTTCTATTAAGCCAACAATACCAGATATGTAGGTGTCTTGTCAAAACCATCAAATCTGAGTATGATCAAAACTCCAGATATAACTATTAATTCCAGTAATGAGCTGCATAATGACATTTTGGTCATGAGAGACTGCACTTGTGATGGCAGTCCCACAGATTGTATGGCCCAGTGACATCACAGCCATAACATACCATACGACATTTCGATAATGACAAAGTTGCCTAACAATGCATCTCTCAGAAAGCATACTTGTTATGGAATTGGAGACTCTCATGCTAAGGGAAATAAGCCAATCCCAATAAAACAAAGGCTGAATGTTCTCTTTGATATGTAGATGCTGACTCACAATGGGGGTGAGGGGAGAAAGGGAGGTTCACTGGATTGGACAGAGTGGAGTGGGGCGGAGAGGAAGAAGGGATGGGAATGGAAAAGACAGTAGAATGAATTGGACATAACTTTCCTATGTTCATATATGAATAACATGATCAGTGTAACTCCGCATTGTGTACAACCTCAAGAATGGGAAGTTATACTCCATGTATATATGATATGTCAAAATACATTCTACTGTCATTTATAACTAAAAAGAACAAATAATTTTTTTAAAAAAAATGAAAGCATTCTTTTTACTAAGTGATGCATGGCTAATATGATATAGTATTTGCCTCCAAATAATAGGAGGTTGTGGATGAAGGTTGTAGAGATATGACTGATGTTGGAGATGGAGTGGGGACACAGAAGAGTGAGTTAATATTTGTTGGGGCTGGTGATAAACATGTGAAGGTTCATTATATATTATTCTGCTTACATGTGTGTATGTTTGGAATTTCCTCCATAATAAAGGGAAAAATTAATAGAGGTATAAACTATTATAAACAAAATACCAGCAGGGACTGTCTACTTTATGCTCTTTCAGATTCTCCAAAGAAGTTACCTACAAATGTCTGGTTTTCTCAGATTCATAGCTATATTTAATGTGGAAGAATCCATATTGAATACATAAGCCTGACAGAAAGCAAGCAGGAACACACTCTCTCTTTATGTGTCCGTGCAGAATATATGTATGTCCACATACACACAAATTTATGTATGCATAGATACATCCCAAGATGCATAATATTGATATTCTGCTTGAAACCATTTTTAACCTTGTCAGAGAAGGCATCTCAGACTGACCACAAATAAACCAATATTTCAATTAGCACAAAAACACGATTCAGATCGTGTACCAGACCAATGATCTTTGTGGCATGGGTAGCTAGTGTTTATAAAATGAGTCCCAGTGAATAACCATGTGGACACTATGCCTCAAAGATTAAGGGAGCTCTATCAAATGGCTGTGTCTAGGTCAATTTCAGTCTGGAGAAAATGCACTGGATCCAGGAATTCCATACCTTAGACTAGCTCTGAGCTTTCTGGGGTTCCACTTTGATACTGAGAATATAGAACCTTCTATAATTCAACAAATCAGACAATAAAAAGATGGTTCACCTACTTTTCATATTAAAGGTCAAAGCATCCATCTTCATAGTACATTATAAAATTCTAGCACAATAAAATTGAAGCAAGACAACGCAAACAAACGAAAAGCCCTGAGCTCCTGAAAAGTAACAAAGTCCAGATTATGAATATAATAGCCTCTTTCCTTTTGTTTGCCACATCTAGCTGTTTACACAACACAGGAACCCTTATGGATCCCTGCATTATTAGAGCAAATTAGCACGTTTCATGACAGTCCTGGATTATTGCAGATGAAAGTATTTAACCAACAGGGATTTTATGGCTGGCAAATGTGATTATATATCCATTAGCATCTGCAAGCCAAACAGACATGTCACATACCTACCAAAACTCCTCAGTGAGGATGGTCTAATTTTCACTATTTCAAGCACACAAAAGGATTTTTATCCAGGCAGAGCCAATGACAACTTTGACAAAACTGGGTAGTAAACTAGGGCGAGTTATTTCTGTCACTTAAACAATTATCAACTTCCCATCTGCTATCTAAGGATATTAGAAAAGAATCATCTGTCATTGTCATTTTTTTGAAATGTGGCAAATGTTGACCATTTACTTCATTAGTCTGCTGTCCTCACCCACTAAACATATTGAAATTTTATAGGAGAGAAACTTGAAGAAAATAGTAAATAGTCTCTTTCTCCAACCGAAAAGAATAGGGCATAAAAATAATGAGACATCTGCCCTCGCAGAGCTGCGAGCTGGTTAATGCAGAAATGCTGGGGTTCTATTGCACGGTATGCTTGCAGGTTGCATCACTGCTATCAGGGGCAATATGTGCAGGCCCAGGGCTGGGAGGACAATGCCTGGATGTTTTGAGGGAGCTGATGCTAAATATTTCCCCATCATGCTACAGTTTTGTTTTTGACAAATCCTGCTGTGCTGTAATGAACTTTAAGCAACAGCTGGGAGAAGAAGACATGCCAGTTTTCAAGGTCTGTGGGAAAAATGAATGTTTTTATGACATGATTTATAAATGATATTATATCTATGAAATTTTAATGCTTTAATTTTGGCCCACATGGCATGAATTAGTGAGCCAAGATACTATCGGGCCTCATTTTCACAAGAGCAATTTCCACTAACGGATTAAGGGGCCATAGCTCTTGCTAAAGGTTACCTTCCCTGCAGAAGGAGGCAGGGCAGACAGAAACCTAGCACTGCCTTTTTCTACAAAACCACTCAATTGGAGGAATCAAAACCTTCTCCACTCTACAGTCTTGTAATCAAAATCAGAGCAATGGGAAGATGAATAGGTTCTACGTGGATAAAATTTAACGAGAACAAATTAGAAAAATCAAAACAAATTTAAGAAGTGAAAACATTAAAAAAATATTTACTTAGCATAATCTCCTGCTTTTTTGTTGCCATGATATATCTCATTCATTAGGCAGAAAGTTTATAAAGGTAAAGAACTCAGCATAAAACCAGGATTGTCTTGGTTAGTTTCTTCCTGTTTTCCTTCCTTCTTTGTTTGGGGTGGGGGTTGGGAGGGGAAAGGGTGCATGGTGGCTGTTGCTCAGTCAATCAACACTGCATCCTTTCTGCCTGCTAGACCTCTAGACTGGGTTGGAGAAGTAATGTCAGAGCTGGTTTTGGCCTCCCCGTGTAGGTTAGGAGGGGAAAGTAACATGACAGAACAAGCTCTCCAAGTGGATGATGTAGTAAGATGCAGAGTCTAAATAGTTCAGGGAGAAGGAAAACAAGGATATCCCCAGCAATCAGGAATGGGCTCCTTAAAGAGGCGAAGATTTAGAGGCTTGCAATGGGCACTGAAGACAATAGAATTTTGACAGTTACAAGAGGAGGAAGGGGGCACTCTTGGCAAGAGATCCTGCTGGGTCAATAACAGCACTTGGAGCTGGTGGATCTTGAGTAAGCTTGGTAGATTCAAAAAACATATGATATAAGCAAATCAACTTCTTTAGTTATATGAAGACTCTCATTCCTGATGACCACCTGGAAATGATTACCAGGCTCCCGTGTTCACCTCTGCCATTTTTTCTGTACTATGCATTCCAGTTTTTATACAACTTTTATAAAACTAAGTTTTAAGAGGTAACTGATGTCTCTTTTGTAAACCAGAGAAATTTGCAAGCCTGCACCTCGGGAAACTAATATTTTAGCTATTCTTGGGGTGTTACTACCTGTTTTTGTTTGGCTTCTATAGCACTCGGCTGCCAAGATTCCTTGGTCTAATGGCAGCAGGGGGAAAGCTATCATCAATTATGGATTGGGAGTAAACAATTAACTTTTCAGGTAGCAATTCAAATGAAAGCCAAATTTGTTTTTGGACATTATGTGATATTGAAACTTTGGTTTATCGAGAGATGCAAAAACACTTCATTTTCCGTAATGTCTGTGGATGCCATTAAGTTCTATTCCCTGGTCTTTATATGCACCTCTGCAAGAATAAAAGCACTATCATGGTCAGAAATGCCCACTGCCAAATAACTAATAATCCTTTTCTCTGCTGCATTTGACAGTGCCCAGGGGAGAAGCAGAGAAATTCTTTGAGCAGAGTTGCCTAAGGTTTCCCTAGCTGGCCCTGACTGCACTGGCCACCTGTTCCCTGTTTAGAGAAACCATCCTTTCCCCCCACCAACCTTCTGTTCCTTGTCTCAGACTAACGATGATATATGGGGTGCTGTGTTCCTCCTAATTATGAAAATTGCTTTCCATTGGTTCCAAGATTTTTATTTGATATCTTCTCAGAATCTTGGCTAGCCTCTGTGCCTTGGGACCCTTAAGTAAAATTAGATCTTAGAGCCCCCATATGGGATCTGACACATAGCTTTTAACCAGGAGCTCTTATTTAAAAAAGGAAAGTGGATGCTTCAAAGAAAAGATTCTAGTCCCTTACTATGCATTTCACCTCACCATTAAGCCTAGGTTTTCACAACTAAAGAGTTCCTGGACCCTGAGGCACCACTGCCTGGACTACTGGCCACCGCCTGCAGATTTCCTTCAGTATGTTACTCCTTCACAACATGACCTCTTACCTGTGTTTGGATGGCCATCTTCATCTCCCAACTCCCTTCTGAGAAGCCCGAAAATTTCTCTTGAGCCTCTACCACACCAATATTAGTTACCATCAAATCTCTCACCTTGTTGTCTTCTAACCCTGTCCTTTCCAATCTACCCACATTCTACTACTTGATTTTAGGCTTGTTATTTTCATTTGGATTATAGAAAATAGATAGCAATTTATTCTTAGTTGTACCTGGTCTCCCTGCCTTTACCCTTATTCCCTTAATTGTCTTTAGACTCTCTAGTCTAAATGATTGCTGTGAAATACAAATCCGCTATTGTTATTCCCGTCCTCCAGACCCTTCAGAAACCCTAGGCCTTCAGATGATGCAGGAACCTTTTGCCAGTGCTGACTGAAATGCTACTCCCCTTCTTAGTAACCCTGGTTTGTCTTTGTGCACACATCTTGCAGAGGTCTTTCCTTGCCTGTGCTAACCTCTAAAATAACTCTTTACTTGATTCTTTCCATGGGCTCCTTTGGAAGATGGGGTTAGCAGTGCTTTGTTTTACTTATCTGTGAATCCTCAGTGTGGATGACAGTGTGACACAGCCTCAGTTCTCAAAGTATGTTTGGTGAATAAATCAATGATGCAAATTAGAATAAAGTCTTTCTCCTCATTGGTCATTAAAAGCATAAAAGTATATTATTCTAGCATTTGGGTGCTACTGGAAACCACAAGATTGAGAGAGAACTTTTTTTTTTAAACAAAGAACTGTTAGTACATTTGTAATGGATGTTGGTAAAGAACCTAAGAATGATTATCTTTCCATTGGTAATTAAAATGGATTTCCATTTCCTCTGCACAAAAAGATAAACTTTTTCTATGGCTCAAATCAAGACATTTCACCATTGGCTTCTCCATGATAGCATGCTCTGCATTTTAAGAGTCTTTCCCCAGCCATAGAATCCAGTATTTGGCTGCTTCAAGTACAAATGCATATTCAGAGTTTCTACTAAAATGATTCAGCTATTCAAGTATCCTTTACCAATGTAAGAGTCCAGACAGAGCTTGGAAGGTGAACTTCTTTGCCTTAGCATCATCCAGAGACTCAGAGAAGAAGGGGCCACCTTCTCAACCTGACTCAAATGAGTCAGTTGGTCTGCCTATAACCAGTGACTGATGTCATCACTAGTTCTTCCATGTGATGTTGGTGTTCATTGATAGACCCTATTATTTTTATCACCAGTTTTATGGAAATATTTAGCATCTTAGAAGTATCTAAGGGCTCTTCTTGGCTATTTAAAATTGGAAGGTTGGGAAGGAAATATGTGCATTCCCTGATTCTGTTGTCTGAGGCAGTTCCCAGGGACTTGTATATTATCCAAAGAAACTATGGGCCTGTGGATTTCAGATGAATATAGGGAGAATATTTTAAAAACTGTAGCTACTGGCTGGGAGAATGAGCTGCCTAAGAAGTATAGAGCTTCCTGTGCTGAGATTTCAAGAAAAGGCTGATAATTGCAGATTAATAGGTTAGGGAGAAGACAGCCACGGGGAGAAGGAGTGTGGGGTAGTAGGAATAAGGAGGGCATGCCATGTAAGTTCATCCCTGCGATTCTGTGATCCTAATAGATTCTGTTCAATTGGTGCTAGATTCTATGTGTAGACTTAAATTAATGTCAAAAGCTATAAAATATCATCTAGAAATAAGACTGATACGACTATCTCATCTTTATGTAATCTACTATTTTAGACACATAGTTTAGATAAAAATCCCTGATTCTGAATTTAACACTTAATCATTCTAAACTGTGCCAGATACCAGGTCCTAGAAGTGCTTATCTAAAGCAATTTGGCTACAAAATTTTTTATCAGATTGTCAAATTTTGTATTTCTCCCCTCTCTCTTCTACCTCCATCAAGGCAATCTTACATTATTCATTGAAGTATTTCTAGTATATCTAAACAGTCCTTGGCATACGGTAGGTAGTCAATGAATATTTATTGAATTATGAGAATTTTCTTACTCACAAGATTGAACGAAAAAGATAAAGGTATCTCTCTATCCAGAGCAAATATCTCTCTTGGAGTCTTCTCTACTGCCTTGCCACCCATCCGTGCCCATTCATAATTGCTCTAAGGAATCCTAGAATGTGACCAGACTACTCAAAATTTCTCAAAAGCACAAGACAAGAAGATAAATTTAAAATGTTAATGACATATATGCATGTATGCATATATATGTTATATACACACATGCATATATATATATATATATATATATGCATGTGTGTGTATAAAGTTCTGCAATGTTTTTCTTTGTGTTTTTCCCTTTTTAATAATTCCTTTCTGAAATGAAATTTTATTAGTTGTTTGATACAAAAATAAAAGGAAAGGGAAGGGCAAGATCCTGTCTTTTCAATGTCATCATACAAACTGAGCCAATATCTCTGGAAAGATGGAATCAAGAGATACTTTTCCTTTTCTCTGCATAGGTGAAGCACAAGCAAAGTGACCTAGGTCACAGAATCACACAATGATATAGGCAGCGAGGGAGCTAAGCACTTAGGACCCCTTCATGGATTGCCCCCCTGCCCCCACTATACAAGGCACACACAGAGCCCTGATCCCTCAGAATAACACCACTGTATATTGATGTTATGTGACATATACTGCTATATGATAAGCAGCAAGGGGATTTCTAATGTAGAAGTTGACACAATGACCTATCATCAGGTTTATGTTGCCTCTGACATTTCAGAGGATGCTTGTAAGAGGACCTGAAAAGTAATTCTACTCACTGGTACTGGCAATCACTTAAAAAGTGTCTATGGGCATCAAAAGATTCCTTGCCCTACTTCTGGATGAGACATAGCCAAGGGATCTCTCAGGTTGGTTCAGCATCACCCTCAGGAATACAATGGCAGGATGGAACCTGTTTCCCAAAAGTCCCCTGTCGACTCATTGCTAATCTAGCCACATCAATCGCTAAAGAAAGATGATCACTTCTACAAAACTTGGTTAATGTTCTGAGCTGTGGCCTAAGATCAGCAAAGCTTCTCTTTAAATGATAAGACAAGCAATTTTAAATTTTCTTCTCCAAATGAGTTTAAGGTACTAAGTCACTACCTACAATTGTTCATGATGGTATCTTCTTGTCTTCTTGCCAAGCTGTGAGACTAACAATGCTTTTGACAAGCAGAGAAATTCCTTAGTTGTCTGCTGTCTCCGCAACAAATTTCCTTCATCAACTAATTCACTAATTTGGGCCTTCTTGAGAACGCAGCTAATTTGTGAGAACAGGTGGCTCATTCCATAAGTGTTCAATAAAGATTCACACATGATTACACATACAGCATCGCCTTAAAGACAAATAAAGAAATGTGTGTATTTATGGAGAAACTAAAAAGATAGACAAGAGATTCTTCAGTAGCTAACAGTGTGCATCTGGTGATCTGGCAAAATTCTTGCAAAACTGGTGGGGAAAGGGAGCAGAAGCAGGTAACACAAGGATATAAAGTCTTTGTCACATGGATAATTTAACAATTCTCAGGGAGACTACCAAGAGATGATGGAAACCAAGGAGGAGGAAAAAAAAAAACTGCTAATCATGATTTCACTCTTAATTTTCTCTGCTCTTATGAGACACATGGCTTGAGATCATTCAGTCATGCAACATTTATTGAGCACTTAATAAGCGCTCAGTACAGGGCAGTACAATCAACTATCTGCTTTCATTATAAACAAGGAAAAGGAATGCTATGGGATTAAGAAAATATCTGGTTTACAAACTAAATTAGATGCTAAGGTATTACTGGAGTAGATAAGCCTGTCCAGATATCGAATAATCATTACCTTACAAAGCATCAGATCTAAATAGTACAAAGTGCAATGAGTACCATAAGAGTTTTAAATTAACACATATCTAGCAGGGTGGTAATGAGTTCAATCACTCTTTATATATGACAAATAAGAAACACAACCTCACTCAGGCAGAATGGACCTTTCTTTCCTATTTTTGATCCTAGCTATTTTTGTATTCCTTTATCTAGGAAAAAGAAATGTTTGCATTTACAAGATAGTAAATAATTCTAGTGCTCTGAAGGTTTAAATTAAAGGTTAATGAAGGTGAAGAATTTAACAAAACATGATTTCTAAAAGAAAGAAGATCCAGTTTCTATAACCTATGATAAAATCATGGCTGAGAAAATTCTTCAACTGGTACAAGAATTACTGGCCTTTACAGATATGGAAATTATCCTTTTAAAAAGTAGATGGATACAGAGTAGCCGATATTTTTTGGTTGAAGGGTTAAAGATAGGCTAAGTCATTTATTCACTCTTCCATTAACACGTTCATTTGTTCTAAAGACACTCACTAAACATCTTAGAGGAGTTGGCTGTTAAAGATCAAAGGACTATGAAGCCAAGTGGAATCTCCTGTTAATGATGACTACAGGAAGTTCAGGGGGTGCTGAGGGGTATGTGAACAGCAGTAGGGGCTCTAAACCAGATTTCTCCATAAAAGTGATGGCAGATCTAAGAAGTTGAAGATAAAGAAAAGGGTTGAAGTATAGGAATTACCTTGTAGCAAAAGGAGGCAGTATAGTTAAAATACACCGTAATTGTGAACATAAAAGTAGTTGGTGCAGCTGTAGGGATGGGAGAGGGAGCCGTGGGGCAGGAGATAAGTTCAGGATGAGTTTTTTTTAAAAAGTCTCATATGCTAACCTAAGGTCTAGGAATAATAGGGAACCATAGAGAGATTTTTAACCCAGGGTGGAGACCATTGGGTTTGTGTTTTGGAGGAGGGTGTACCAGAAGCAAGAAAAATGTTCCAGAATATATTGTAGGATTCAGTGGAGAAATGGCAATAAAAAGGTAGTGGGAAGGGCTGGGATATGGCTCAGTGGTAGAGCACTGGCCTAGTGTGTATGAGGCCCCAGGTTCAGTCCCCAGCACCACAAAAAGTGGTGGTGGGTTTTTTTCCCAACAAAACAACAAAAGCGGGGGCGAACACACCACCACCACCACCAAAACAGGCATGGTTTGTAATGCACATGCCTGTAATCCCAAGGAGGCTGAGAGAGGAGGACCATAGCGGTCATTTGGCAAACTTGGCAAGACCCTGTCTCAAAATAAAAATAAAAAAATAAAAAGGGCTGGGAAGGTAGCTCAGGTACACCCCTGGGATTTATTCTCAGTTTTACACACACACACACACACACACACGGAGAGAGAACTACACAGACATGAGGAAGAATAAATAAAATTTGATCTAAAATAGAATGCAGGAGATTAAAAACTCAGAAAAAAATTGGAGAACTGAGATTCTGGCTTTTTGCCTGGATAGAAGCCCCTCCCATCACCAAGTTTCAGAAGATAAGCCAAGGAGCAGTTTTGGAAGAGGAGAGCATGTGTACAACTTTGGACAGCTTGATTCTCTGTTACCTGTAAGGAACATCACTGATATAAGGGAGATCACTGATATTTGGGTTGGGATGCCAGTGGGTTTAGGTTGAGAATATGAATGTATGAGTAGTATCTACAGCCATGGCCTGCTTGCAGTCATCCAGGGATTGGTGCTGAATGGAAAAAGAGAGAAGCAAAGGAAAATCCTGTGAATGATATTTCTGGATTAAGAAGAAGATAAAAAAAATACCCATCAGACAAAGAAAGAACTATCTGATTGATATTCTTCAAGGCAAAAGAAGAGAGCATTTTGATAAAGGGATGTGAGCCAAGTGCCCTCAAAAGATAAGAAAAAGCAAACAACAACAACAATAATCAAACAAACAAAAATGCCCATGTCCATGTCATTGATAAACCTACTGTTGTGGCAGTATGAAAATCTAGTTGTGTGAATTAGAAGTGAATGAATATTTAGGGAAGGAGACTGGAGATACCTACTTCTTATACTTCTTTAAGTAGCTTGCTTTGAAGCATGAAGGAGTTTTATCATGGTAAATAGAGGATGATGCATCATTGAGAAAATAAAAATTAACAAAGATGGATGGAATTAAGAAGCTTCATATAAATCAAGAGGGAAAAAAATCAATAGTACAGAGAAGTAACTGAAGAAAGAAAGGGAGAAGGGAGATAAAATAACACCCCTTGGTCTGAGGACAGATGATCTGGAGTGCAGGTGAAGAATCACCTCTTACTCTACATACATTTTTAATGATATTCCATAAAGCTTTCTGTTTTACAAAGATATTTTATATAGATATTTCAAAAAAGGTTTAAAATTCTTATTGATTTAAGATGGACATTATTAGCTCAACCAACATGAGTGCACACTACTCATAAATGGCCGGATTAACTCTCTAAATTAGATCCCTTCCTTCCATATTCAGAGCATGACACAGCCCTTCTTTAACTTTGCAGCTTTATTACAGAAAATGGATCAGTTTTACACCCCGCCTCAGACAGAAAATGATCTTTGAGTTAGACCTCCTTGACATGGATGAGATGTCAAGTCACTTGATTTTCAAAAGTAGATGATAGAAACTGATTTCCGTAATTTTTTGAAAATCAAATCCAAAAACACAGGAGTTTCATAGCTTACAAAAATTCTCTGATGTTAATAGTACAAATGATAAAATATGTGCCTAATCAAAATGACTCAGTCAGTATTGAACAGTAGGCCCTGCAGCACCCAATTACTCAGTGTTGTTTCTATTAAGAAATATGATGTGGGGGTATGTCCAAACCTCTAACCGTAAATAATATATGGAATAATATAAAGAAGGAAGAAGAAGTTTCTTAAGTGCTGCCTTATGTGGTCTTAATCGTAATCCTAATAGGAGAGCAATTAATTGGAAAGGGGATGTGTGTGTTTTTCAAGCAATCAGATTTTCACATCCAGGCAGCACTTCTTCTAAAGTTGACTTGCTAATAAAGTTGCATTTGCAACTGGCATTAACATGATTTTATTTTGAATGTGTCATTTTGATTTGCCTAGGAGTGTTGTTTTGATTTGCCTGGGCTAATTTTACAGCAGGACAAACACAGAATGTTCTATAGTTGTCTCAGCTCACGCAAGGCTCATCCTGCAACCCCCTGTCCTTGGTTAAATGAAGTGACCCACCATGTTTCAATTAACTCAGTTTTGCCCAGCCCAAATTCATATTTGGGCTGGAATATTTCCTCCCTCTTGCATTCACTGAACTCATTTTGTACCAATCCAACAAAAATATGTCTTGGAAAGAAAACATTAACTTGAAAGTAGAGAAACCAGCAGGGTTTTTGTTTTGCTTTGTTTTCATTGCCTTTATTTCAAACAAGTGTATGTTTAGGCAGCAGAGACAGGAGTATATGGCCTTTCACTCATTTCCCTAGAGAATGGTTTATCAACTGCTATAAAAGGAGTTATTTTTTTTCTGCAAAACGCATATCAGATCCTCTGACAAGCAGCAGTCATTAAGGTCTGTTCGGTATGCAGTTCTGAATGCCAGGGATGGTTTTGCAGGCAAGCCATCCCCTGGGGCACTTTAACCCCATTTATTCTTCTCAATTTTTCTCTAGGTTTCTAGCCGCAAAAAAAAAAAAAAAAGAAAATAAATTAAATTAACAAAATCCATTTGGAAAATGAACCTTTTGTAATGGGTTCTAGGAAATGTTTAGTGCAGGCAGGAATAGGACTGGTATTTTCACTCACACCCAAGATGACTGCTTTGATGCATGGGCAGTGACAGTCTTGGCAAACCTGGGATTTGAGGCAACAGCTCATTAATGCACCTGCACGCTAAGTAATGTACCGTGTGTCAGTGTTTCCATGGTGCCTTTCCATCACCTCTTCTTCACAATGTAGAACCTCAGCCTGCTATTGTTTTGGGGGGGAGGGAAGGGGGGGTAAAGCTGCCAGTGTACATGGGGGATGGTTGTGAGTGTTGAAGTTGGTGTTAATCCATGCATTGGTTCAGTGTCATTGGGCTCCTGTAGAGATTCCAAATTACAATGCGACTGCACAGGGTTTATAGACAGCTCTCATGCTGAGACAGAGATGGTCCGCAAAAAGAGTGCCAGGAAGAAAGTATATACATGACACAGAAGCCGGCTTGTGCACAAACCTTCCGGAGCATTTCTGTTGATAAGTTTTGGTGTGTTAAAGCAACATGGAATGCTTAACATACAAATCAGTTAAACGACTGGAAAAAGTGACAGACTGCAGCGAGTCGGGAAGGGTTCAAATCAGGCCCCTACTGGGTCCTTGTGGTCTGATCTTGGATAAGCCACTGGACCTCAATGAACTTTGCAAATAGGGTACAATGACACCTGCTTCACAAGGTGGCTTGGGAGATAAAACTACATAATAGATAAGGAATTCTCCTCACATCCCCCAATGAGTCAAACTGGGTCTTCCTCCAGGCACTGTGGATACAGAGTAAGATATGATACCTGTCTTGTGTTTAAATTGTTTTCTTCTTTTCTTCAATTTCTAAAGCCTCTCCTTCCATTGTCAAGGTAGCAATAATCTTCCTTTGACCACACAGACAGAACTACTGAGGCACAGAGGTATAGAATTGTTTGCTCAGAACAAATAAAACATTTCCTCGACAGAGAGCCTGTGGTGCTGACACCAAATTGACAGTTCCCTGCTTGGGAGTTTGGAAAGGCAGGTTCTCCCTTATCACATCCTACACACTCTGGACAGGCTGCAGTCAAGGTAAATAACCCAAGTGCACAGGGGGTTGTTGGGAACCAAAATATAAAGAGATATCCATGAGAGATATTTATTTCTCATAAGTGTCAGTTTGATTTGATTTGGGCTGTTCAAAGGATATCTTTGAAATACCAAGGGTATTTCAAACTGCAATATTATTAACTACCTTCTCATGTGGATATTATTGCAACTAGTGGTATCTGCCTCATGGTTCTGCTTTAAAATACTTTGTTGCTTAAAAGGAAAGAAAAATGTGACATTTTATAACATGTTTTGTTATTTTTCCTATATCATTAGAAATGATCTTCCATTTGCTTGTTTTTCTAGTAAAATGTCATAAGTAAATAACAATTGATACTCCCCCCCCTGTTTCTTTGATTATTGCTGTCTTGTTGATACCTTATCTTGGCAGCCATTTCAAAAGTAAGGGTGTGATTGATCCCATGGATATGCATAATTTTAGAGCTTACTCTAGCTTTCATGGTATATTAAACCTGGTATTGAAATTCCAATCAAATGTGTTACGGTGTTATGAAACACCAAAGCCAAGAATAAGAAGATCTTATGACTATAAACAACGTATTTAATTTGATCCAGACATCTCCTCAAAATAAAGTAAAAAATATTTCTCTTGCTTTCCTCATATGTAACAATAAAATGTTAATGTCTTTGCTCTCTCCGGCTCCTCCTTTATGTTCTTCCTACCTCCTTCCTTTCCTGCTCGCCTTCTTTTCTTTCTTTCACTCATCATCTACTTATTGAGAGTCGGGCAGCAACCTGTCTAGGATTGCCTGAAGTGGAGGATGTGGAACTTTCCTTACTAAAACAGAAATTCTTGGGCAAATCGGGGTGAGTTGGACATTGTAATTGGACATTGTAATTATGTGCCAGTTATTATTCTAGAAGCTGGACATTCAGCATTGAATAAAGCAGTCCCTCTCTCATGTAGGATACTTCCCAACCAGGAAAGAAAAGAAATTCTAACAACATGAGTAAGTGCTAAGAAGAAGACTAAAACAGGATCAGAGCAAGAGAGAAATGGGTAAGGGAAGAAATTTTTGTTTCGGATGGTCGGACCAGAGCTTTCTGGTTAGGTGGCATCAAGCAGGATGTGAAGGAGGAGACGGTGAGACAGAGGACAGCACAAGGAAAAATCCATCTGTTGTGGAGGGACTCTGAGCAGCAGAGAGCTGGAGGTATGAAGGAAGAGGAAGAAGGCCAGTGTGGCTGGAGTGGACCAAGGGGAGGTGGAAGCAGGACATGGCACCTGCCAGTCACTATACAGAGCTGAAGCTTTCCTTCTTAATGCCCACAGGAAACCACTGGAGGGTGAAGATCATTTAGGGAGATTTTTGGTTGTGAAGAGAATAAGTCAGGAGGAAGAATAGAAGCAGAGAAACTAGTTACTAGTTTCTCATATTCCTTCTATTATTGGGTGTTTTGAACATAAATTGCTTTTCATCTTCTATAAAAGATTGTTGAGCCGGACCCCTTTGCAAGCTACTCTGTATATTGGGATATGTTATCATTTCAGAATAGAATCGGGGGGATACTTACTGTTTGGGATTTGCCTTTGCTCCAGGGATTCATGAGGGCACCCCCCATTCACTGCTACCTAATATCCACTACAAAACAAAATCTTCAGAAACAAAATCTTTGTTAATCAATTTTTTTTTAAATGTCATTTACCTGACCTAGTCTCTAAGTGATATCAGAATACCAAACTGTCACTTGGAACAATAACTGAAATAAAAAGCACCGTTCAAAATAGAAACACTTTCAATAGAAAATTTGAAAAGAGGCTTCTGACTAGTGTTTGGTAGAGATAATAATTTTGAATTGTATTAATGTGGTTTTTTTTTGCTCTGAATGTCTGTGTGTACACCCCCATATTGTTCCAGTTATTAGCTCCAGGCGGAGGGGCAGGCGGGTGGTTAGGCATGTTGGGCAGGATTGCAAAGGTAAAAGAGGAGTCAGTATATAGGTTCGAACATCCAGATTTTTTGGCACTGGCAACAAGACAATAGTTTTAAACAACTTAATTTGTTGGAAATGACCAAGACTGTCCAGGATCTGTTGGCTTCAACTAACATACTGCTTTGGTTTGGATCTCAAAGTCAAACATATTAGACAAAGCCAAGCTTTGTTAAAAGACCTGGTCACTAGCCTGGGGCACTACTGGGAGTTAGCAGAATCTTCAGGAGATAAGAAAGGATGTTAGGGGCATGCCCTTGACAGGGGTACTGGGGCCCTGGCCCCTTGCTTTTCCTTTCTGGCTTTGCTTGATATAAAGTGAACAGGTCTCCTCTACCATGATATACTCTGGCATCACAGGCCTAATGCAATAGGGCCAAGAGAACTTAGACTGAAACCTCTGACACGGAGCCTAAACAAACCCTTCTTCCTTATAAGTTGATTACCTCAGGTAATTTGTCACAGTAATAGAAAGCTGGCTAACACACACACACACACACACACACACACACATTAAGAACTAGGCCTGAAACACAAACCAGGCATGTTTTTATCTTTTCTATAATATGGAGGGGGACACCTTTTCTACAACTTCAGCTGAGCTGTAAGGCTTGGTGTCCTGAGAAGAAGGATATTACTTACAAGCTCATTCAAGAGAGAAAGAGAAAGTAAAGGAGCTCCACTTTCCCTGAAGAATTTCCCTATGGGGACCAGCAGGAAGAAAGTGAGGTAGGAGGAGTAAAGAGAAGACCTGTCCTCTTGCTTCCTGAGGGAGGGGATAATTGTGCCATAGGTGGAGACCACAGTAGTGGCCCCACATAAGTGAAATGGCCTGAGATTAGATCTTCAAAAGTCTTCCTCAACTCCTGTGAATGTACTAGGTATCCAGAAGCATCCTTCTGTACTCTAGGGAAGAGAAGCACAGGTGAAGTGTGCCTGATGAGCTTTGAGGGGACTTCCCTTCAGTTGTTCCCAGCATGGCCTGAGTCTTTAAAGCTTGCTCACCCAATGGGAACCCATAAATGAGATCAGAGGGGCCTCCTGTCCCCTTGGACCTAGAACCATGCCTAGTCCTTCCAACATACCCAGACACCATCTTTGGGAACAGAAAAGTGAGAAGAATTGTGAAAAGGCTTTGAATTTTCCTGCAGAGAGTATTTTATTATTTTTTAAAAATATTTATTTTTTGTAGTTGTAGTTGGACACAATAACTTTATTTTATTTATTTATATGTGGTGCTGAGGATTGAACCCAGGGCCTTGTATATGCAAGGTGAGCGCTCGATCACTAAGCCATAACCCCAGCCCCCAGAAAAGTATTTTAAATGGGAAAAACAAAACAAAACAAAACAAAACAAAGAAAATCACCAAGTTGAAGTTTTTCTGTTATCTAGGAAGTAGCTGAGTGCTCATGGAAAATTAGATCAGTTTCAGGAAAATGAAGAAGTTCCATTGGCTTTTCTGAGTCTGGTGTGTTATTTTTTTGATCTTACCAGTTTGGCATTGTCAGTGGGCCCTTGGCTAGCATTGAATCCTGAATCTGGCCTTGCAGTGAAGGGTAAAGTCATTTGCTGTGGTGTTCTTTTGAATTAAGTCCCCTGCAGGGGTCAGTCCAGTTTGTGGGGGGCCTAAAACCTACATGGTGTGGGGAGTGAAGGTCACTAAGGGAACAAGTGAAAATTAGGTACAAATGAAAATATTTAGTGTTAAATAATAAATCACAGAAAGTTACTAGAGATTCTTTTTCTTCTGTGATCTTTTTTCTTCCCTGTGGGGCCCTTGCAAGTGAGGGGCACTGATGCTTACACTACATCAGCTTCATGTTAATAGAGATCTCTGGATCTCTATAGGTTATCCTGTTTTCTACAGGAACCAATGGTCCAGGTTAAGTCTATGGTCTCATTAGGAGCAAACCAGCAGACCAGTTGAGCACAGCTGCTTCCTTTGCACCACTGTTCTTGTTGGAGACAGGGGAATGGGGTCAAGTTCATCAAGTACTCCCTCCTGTACCTCTTGTCTACTTCTTGGCACCCTTTTCTCCTTCCTGGACTTGGGGTGCTGAGTGGATCCTTCTTGCAAAAACTGGAGCAAATAAAAACAATTTTCTAATGTTGAGGTGTTATTGGGAGAATTTCCTGTCTGTTAATCTAAGTATCTTTCAAGGGGCAGAAGGGAGAATTTGCTGAGCATTCGCTCAGAAGCTGCATCAATAACCATTCTAGGAGCTTTGTTTTTCTATGGAGAAGAACTTTTTGCTTCATATTTTTCCACACGAAAATCAAACAAAACATATATCGAACAGCTAAACACCACCATTTTCTCCATTGGGTAAATGAAATAAGACAATATATGTGAACTACATTGTAACAATACTCTGCTAAATAAACTATTTATTATTGTTATTGTTGTCATTATTTCTACTGCTTTGGGGCATGAAAGCTAAATTGGTTTCTAAATATGCTTGACTTTGCCACCAGAGTGTTGCTGAGACTTGAAAATCCAAGGATTATCTTCCTTTGGGGAATAATGAAGAAAATTGTATGGGTGAAAGAAAGTTCCAGGAAACAATTACTATGACTTCTTGAGATACCTCTGGATAAGAGGCATCAGGCACTGGCCTCTCCTACTTTGTCCTTTTGTCAGCACATGGAAAGTGATGCAAACTTTAAAACAGATGCATCAACAAAGGTTTAATTTCACCACTGGCTCAAGGCCTAACATCCCCTCTTCCTGTTTTCCATATCTCTGGCCTGCCTGGTTTCGTGAGAAGTTGCCAAACAAGATTGAAAACTGATTGATTTCCCATTTTGATACAGCTACATTGCTGGTTATATTATTCTTTAGTGGTGTTAGTTAAATATTTAATGAAATCTTAAGAGAAAAATTTTGTCTGTGTAATGTAAACATATTGTTAGGTTGCCTGAAAGGGTCACATCTTGATTAAGCTGAATGTCAGGAGTATTGATAGTACCTTCTCAGTATTCCAGAAAGCTACCATCAGTGAAAACCCCACAGAGCACTGAGGCAATTCTGCCTTTTATGCACAACCTGGATGCATTGGTAGTGGGAGAGCTTGTCCAATCCCACATGTGGCTCCATTCCTTCATCTGCACATCTAACAATTTAGATTTTCAGAAACAGAATGCTAACTGGAGAATTTGTCTCTGTGACCTTTATTGTGCAAAGATTTATTCCTTCTATAATCCACTACAGATCTCGATCACTTATTAAACTAACAAAAGTTTTCAAATGTGCTCATGATAAAATGTCTATTTTAACAAGGCAGAATTAAAGATAATGGGGTGGTTGTTACAGAACTTTGTCTCAAACAGTAAAATCAGTCAGGATGATACTCTCACTAGGTAGGCTAACTCAGGAGGTGGTAGAGAGACACTAGCACTGGGTGTTTTTAAACAAAGCAATGGTTACTGCCCAATGGAGATATTGTGGTGGTTGATATTGTTGATATAGCCTGCCTAGTTACTTCCATATAATTCTGTACCCATTTCTGCTCTATCATTCTCACTGCCATTATGCTAACTTGAGCCCTACTTATCATTTCCCTGGACTACGTCCACATTTTTTTCTTTGCTTGTTTCCTTGTCTATGATCCCTTATGTGCTGCCCTCCACCAGGATATTTAGTGATTATTTTTCTTTTTAGCAGTATCATTCTCATGTAACTCACACACCAAATAATTTACCCATTTAAAATGCATTCAGGGGGCTGGGGTTGTGGCTCAGTGGTAGCGTGCTTGCCTAGCATGCATGAGGCACTGGGTTCAATTCTCAGCACCACATACAAATAAATAAAATAAAGATCTGTCAATAACTAAAAAAAAAATTTTAAAAATGCAACTCTCATTGAGAGTTGATGAACATGTTTGCACCTGTTTTACCACAATCTGATTTTATTTATTTATTTTGGTTTGTTGTTGTAGTTGTTTTGGTTTTTGGTGCCAGGGATTGAACTCAAGGGTGCTTAACCACCAAGCCACATCCCCAGCTCTTTTTAAAAAGTGTTTTTGAGACAGAGTCTCACTAGGTTGCTTACACCCTGGCTAAGTTGTTGAGGCTGGCTTCACACCTGTGATTCTCCTGCCTCAGCCTCCTGAGCTGCTGAGCTTGTAGGTGTGAGTCATCATGCCCGGCTTTGTTTTGCTTTTTTTTTAAGATGGGTTCTCACAGGGCTGGGATTGTGGCCCAGTGGTAGAGCGCTCACCTTGCACATGTGGGACCCTGAGTTCGATCCTCAGCACCACATAAAAATAAATAAGTGAAATAAAGGTATTGTGTCCAACTACAACTAAAAAATAATATTAAAAAAAAGATGGGTTCTCACTATGTTACCACAGCTGGACCTGAACTCGAAATCCTCCATCCTCAGCCTCCTGAGTGTCTATAGAATTGTCTATTCTGTAAATAGAATCACTCAATACATGGTCTTTTTTGACCAGTCTGCTTCACTCAGCATAATATTTTCAAGATTCCTCCTTGGTTTTTAGAATCAGTACTTCATTGCTGAATAATATTGTATTATATAGATATGCTTCATTTTTTCATCCATTTGAGAGTTGATGAACATGTTTATACCTTTTGGCTATGAAGAATAATACTGCTATGAACATTCAACTACAAATTTTTGTGTGGGCAATGCTTCCATTTTTCCTGAAAAAGAATTACTACATCATGGGTGAAACTCTATGTTTAACATTTTAAAGAATGCCCAGACTGTGTTTCAAAGCAGCTGTGCTATTTTACATCCCCACCAACAGCTCGTGAAGGCTCCAGGTTCTCTGTCCTTGCCAATATTTGCTGCTATCTGTTATGCTAGTGGGTGTGGAGAGGTGTCTCGTTGTGGTCTGATTTGCATTTTCAGGATGTCTAATAATGTTGAGCATCCTAATAATGTGAGTTGGCTATTTGTATATCTCCTTCAGAGAAATGTCTATTCTAATCCTTGAACCATTTCAAAAATTATGTTGCAATAATTCTTTATTATCCATGCAGGGCTTTACTCTGATGCATAATCTGTCAATATTTTTTTCACATTCTGAGTTGTCTGTTCACTTTCTTGATGGTGTCCTTTGAAGCACAAAATTTTTTAATTTTAATAAAGTCTTGCTCATCTATTTCTTAAACTGTTGTTGCTTTCACTTCTACTGTTAAATGTAGGAAATCACTGACTAACCCAAGATTGTGACAACTTACTCTTGTATTGTCTTCTAGGAATTTTATAATTTGAGTTCCTATCCATGGGTCTATGAGTCCCTTTGTTAGTTTTTTTGTGTATTGTGTGATGTAAGTGTCCAACTTCATTGTTTCTCATGTGTATGTGCAATTACCCTAACATTATTTGTTGAAAGAGTGATTTTTCCTCACACAAATCCAAGAGTTCATTGCGTTTAACATTCAAAATTCTTTGGCAGTTCACTGCTACCTCTGGCTGTAGCTTTTACATTTGGACTCCATGAACCTCATCTCCAGGAGAACTTTAATAAGCAGACTTAATTTGTTTTAATCTGCACCACTTGATGTGCATCCTTCTATTGATCTGTTCATCGAGACTCATTGCAGTAACAAACCGAGATTTGGGAACAGGAAGTCCTTTAGGGAAAGTAGCTTCCTACCCCACCCCATCATTTTCTTGCTTATATTAATGAAGTCTAGAGAAATGACAATTCAATTCCTAGTATTTACCTACTTTGCATTTGTTGACATTTTGTTCTTTAATTATTTCAAATAATTCCTTGTGCATTTGTTTTTTTCTGTCTGATTAGATAATAATCTTCTTGAAGATCTATAGTAACTTGATTTCATGTGATTATTTTTGGTGCCTGTTAACAATAAAATACATACTTAACTCTAATAAGCTTGCATTTCCAGTGCTTTCCTGAATTGTCTCCTTATATTACCTAAGGAAGCTTTTACTTTTAAGAACATTTAGGCTATTTTATAAATGACAGTAATGAACTGGTCTGTTTCTAATTTACAGAAGAGAAAGGATTTAATCTGCTCAAGGAGACATTTAGGTATCCTAGAGAAAATTACTCAACTTTTTGAACTTCAGTTTCTAACTTAAAATGACCTAATACCTACTCTGCATGTTTTCTTAAGTATTAAATAGTTAGTACTTATTTAGTGTTTAGTGAGTGCTTGCATGTCATATCTTCTGGGAAATATTAGTTAATTTTATCATCATAGTCATTACCGATGTTGGAAGTATTCTACGATGGAATTAGTCCTTAGCAGTCCAAGGATTGGAATGTATTTTTGCTTCAGGGCATTGAAGCAGCTCTTCATTAGCCTTTTGAGTTAATAGAGTTTCCCAGATTGCTAACTTTCTTCCAATAACTATAAATGCTTAGAAAAGTATATGCAATGAATGTTAGAAAACACTAATTTTCACCCACCTCCACATCAAGCCACATGTCTAAAGGGGTTGGTTTTATTAACCAAGTAAATCTTCTGACTCCAGCCTCCAGAGAAGGAAGAGCCTATGTCCCAGAGCATACTTCCTCTCAAGAAATAACATGACCCACGTAAAGTATCCTCATTAGCTAAGCTCTTCCATCAGTTTTCAGGTTGCAGTATTTTTTTTTCTTGAAGCCTAGTAAAGCTAGCTTAATTGGCTTTTCCCCCCTGTAGCAGAAGTTTTGGGGAAGATGTATATCTGGAAATCTAATTACATATCTTAACTGTAACCTGAGAAGCTTAAAATTCACAGATGCACTTTATCTGTCAAATATGGAGACAGTTGGCAAATGCAGGCCATAAAGGTGGAGATTTAGTACCCAACTGCATGAATTGTTGCTGCTTTTCTATGTTTATTACTTCACAGTTAATCAAGGAGATAACTCCCAGGAGTTTTTGGTATCTTTCTCCCAATGTTCTACATGATGAGGGGGAAGGAGAAAAGAATATTCTCTTTGCAACATGTTTCCAATTGGAATAAGGTATTTGGTTCACAAATCCTTGAATGAAGAAATAGCATTAAATGTTCCAATCAATTTTCTGAAATCTTTTTTAAAGTCAACAGACCAGGTCATCACATTATTATCACTGTGTGTACACAGTTCTTTTGGTACAGTAATTTCTCAGTAATTGTATGAATATGTGCATGTAATTAGGACAGATATTCAGAAACAGAACTGCTCAGCAATGATCAAAACCATATTTTTACATTGGCTTGGCATTTTACCACCAAGAGCAATTACACTGAAATAATTTTGTAATATTGAAGCTCTAATTATTGACCAGAACATAGTTGCTCTGCTAAGCATCCAAACTACAAAAGATTTTATGTGTATAGAAGTATATATAAAAAAAGAGAAGAGCCACTCTCCATCACAAGCCATCACCAATGCCACCTAGGACAACTTCTAAGAAGACATGCTCATCCAGTTCACAAACAGAACCTCACCTTGAGCAATTAAGGGTTTATATCCTAAAAGATTCTACATGCAGTTATCAGCAGGTGCCAGCATAATTCACCTCATCAGCAAATAGGGTAATTATGGCACTGGACCAAGTTACCCCAGAAATCCTTGGCTGATGGATATTCAAATCTCAGAATTACTGAGGAGTTCTACTCATCTGGCCTAAAGTAAACAGACCTAACATTTCCATCTTCCTCATCTCCCTCTGTTCATACCTTTTGTTATTATTATATAAGCTTTAAATGTTCCACTTTTTAAAAGCATAGAAATTGAAAGAATAATAGTATTGCTACTGCTATTGCCACTCCTCTAATAATAAAAGGTCTCAGTAAACATAAGACAAGAAAAATAAATACAGAAAAAGCATTTGAAAAAATTCAACAATGCTTTTTAACTAAAAACTTCAAAGAATTAGGCACGGAAGAAACATACCTCAACACAATCAATGCTACATACGACAAGTCCATAGTTAACATTATACCAAATGGAGAGAAGCTGAAATTGCTTTAAGATCAGGAAGAAAACAAAGAAATCCACTTTCACCATTCTTATTTAATATAAAATCTTACCCATGACAAGAGAGAAAATTAAAGTGCATCAAATAGGAAAGAAGAAGGACAAATGAATGTTACAGTTTGAATAGGTAGTGTCCCCCAAAATCTCATGTGTGAGACAATGCAAAAATAGTCAGAGGCTGATTAGATTATGAGATTTATAAGTGAATGGATTAACTGGGTGATAACTGTAGGAAGGTATTGTGTAGCTGAAGGAGGTAGGTCACTGGGGGCATGCATTTGGGATTTATATTTTATCCCCAGTAAGCAGAACTCTCAGCTTCATGGAGGCCATGTCCTGAGCTGTTTTCCTGTTTCACACCCTTCCGCCATGATGTTCTGTCTCACCTTGGGCCCAGAGATATGGATTCAGTTTTCTATGGACTGAGACCTCTGAAAACATTAGCCAAATAAATTTCTCCTCCTCTAATTTTTTTCTATCAGTTCTTTTGGCCACAGTGATGAAAAGCTACCTAAAATAACAAATTATCTCTGTTTGAAGACAAGATGATTTATATATAGAAAAACCTAATGACTCCACCAAAAAACTGTTAGAATTGATAAATGAATTCCGTGAGGTTTTAGATACAAAAGCAACATAAAATTGGTAGCTTTTTAAAATACAGAAACAAGGAAATTGCTGAGAAAGAAATCAAGAAAGCAATCTCATTCATAATAGTTAGACACTAGGATTGCTGTATGTATACACATGGATGTATAACCAATGTGATCTTGCAATTTGTACATGTGGAAAATGAGAATTCATATCCTATCTGAACCAAATGTATGATATGTCAAGATCATTGTATTATCTTGAGAAACTAATTAAAAATAAAATAAAATAAAATAAAATAAAGAATATAGAAAGTAAACTTAACCAAAGAAGTGAAGGATTTCTATAATGAAAATTCCAAACCACTGATAAAAGAAACTGAAGAACACAAACACAAGCACACACATGCATGTGTGCACCATGTTCATGGATCAGAGTTAATTATATTGCTAAAATGTTCATGTTATCCAACCTAATACCAATGGCATTCTTTGCAAAAATAGAAAGAAAATAAGAGTCCTGTAATTTACGCAGGATTACACAAGGTCCCAAGTAGCCAAATCCAATCCTAGTCAAAAAGAAAAAAACTGGAGGCAATATCTGACTTCAAAATATATTATCAAAACAGCATGGTATTAGCATAAAAACAGACACATAGGCCAATGGAAAAGAATAAAGAACTCACAAATGAATACACATATGTACAGCCACCTGATTTTCAACAAAGGCAGTAAGAGAATGCACAGGAGAAAAGTCTCTTCAACAAATGGTTCTGGTAAAACTGGATATCCACATGTAGAAGAAAAAAAAACTAAATCCCTTTTTTCTACCATGTATGAAAAGCAACTCAAAATGGATTGAAGAGTTAAATGTAAGATCCAAAGTTCCACAATTGCCAAAAGAAAACACAAGGGAAATGCTTCAGGATATTGGTTTAGGCAAAGAGTTTTCTTTTTGGACATGAACCCAAAAGCACAGCAACAAAAGTAAAAATTTACAAATGGTATTACATCCATAATATTACTAATTACTAATAGTATTACTAATATGCTTCTGCACAACAAAGAGAACCATCAAAGTAAAGGGGAAACTTAAGAATGGGAGGAAATATTTGCCAATTGTTTATCTGACAAGAGATTTAGTTTATATATATATATATATATATATATATATATATATATATATATATATATATATTTATATGTATTTATATATATACTAAATTTATATGTATTTATATAGTTCTAGTATTATATATATATATATATATATATATACATATATATACACACACATATATTTATATTTAGTTCCAACATTATATAATAAATTATATATATATAAAAATTTGAGTTTATATATATCACATAATTGAGCATGGTATTGGCAGGAAAATACAAATGAAAACCACCATGAATTATCATCTTACCCCAGTTAGAATGACTATTATCAAAAAGACAAAAAATAACAAATGCTGGCAAGGATGTGAGGAAAGGGGAAATTTCATGCACCATTGATGAGATGCTAACTCATACAGCTATTCTGGTAAATAGGATTTAAGTTCCTCAAAAATCCAAAAATAGAATGAAAAGAACAACGCATGATCCAAAGATCCCACTACAGGTTATGTGTCCAAAGGAACTGAAATCAGTATGTTGAAGAGACATTTGCACTTGCATGTTTATTGCATCACTATTCACAACAGCCAAAATATGAAATCAAACTAGGTGCCCATCAACAAAAGAAAAAATGTGCAGCATTTATATACAATATAATGTCTTTCAGTTATAAAAATGAATGAAATTCTGTCATTTGCAGCAACACAGATGGAAATGAAGGATATCGTATTTAGTGAAATAAAGTCAGGAACAGAAAGACAAACACCCATGTTCCTACTTATAGAGAGAGGTTAAAATATTGATCTTAAAAAAGTGGAGTCGGCTGGTTACCAGAGCCTGGGAAGTTTGTAGGTTGGGAAGAGAAGATGATTGACACATAGAGGAGAACAATTGGACAGGAGGAATAACTTCTAACATTCTGCAGCACAGCAAATAACTATGGTTGATAATAATAAATTGAATATTTCAAAATTGCTAGTAGACAAGATTTTGACTATTCCCAGCACAAAGACATGATAAATGAGGTGAGAGATAATGCCAATTACTCCAATCTGATCATTGCACATTTTATATGTGTAATAAAATGCTATATTATATTCCACTAATATGTATAGTTGCTATGTGTCAATTTAAATAAAAGTATAATAGAAACCCCAAATAATAGAGTAATTAGTTAATAACTTTTGCTTTATTAAAATCTAATACTCTGATTCATGAAGCAAAATCTAGCAAGAAATGAAAAATCTAGCAATGGTCTGGGAAAAGATATTTGCAATGTGTATGTTCAACAAAGGGTTACTATCCACAATATATAAAGAGCTTTACGAATCCGTAAGAAAAAAATATCCCATTCCCTGAAAAAGGGCAATGAAACAGGTAATTTTCATACAAGGAAAACTAATTGGTCAACATATCTATTGAAAGATCTTTAATCTTCCACATTGTCAGGGAACTATAAAATTTAAAATAATGTTATGTTATTTTACACTAATAGATTGACAAAAATCTGTTTGATAATAGGAACTTTTGAGGATAGAAAAAAGTTCCTCTCATCCAGAGCTTGTGGGAGTATCAATTAGAACAATTATTTGACAGAACACATTAGGCAAAATAAAAGAAAATTGAAGAAATCTCTTTCTTGCCCTGTAACTTTACTTATAGGTACCTAATCTTAAACTAAGAAACTCTCACAGGTGTCACAGGGAGGTATTTAAAAGAATATTAATTGTACATTATACTATTTGCAAAAGGAAATGACTATAAACATCAAAATGTTTATCAATGCAAAAATGGAAAACTAAGAGACAGTATGTTCATATAATAAAACACTACACAGACACATGCAAAATTGTCCTTAAACATCGGTATCAAGCTGACTGAAACGATCAGACTTTTAATATTTATTAATTTTATAGTGTTTATATGGCATAATATTTACATGCAGCTTAAAAATATGCAAAATAATATCTTGACATTTCATATGGCTTTGGATATTTACCCAGTTTGTCATAGTACAAAAACACATAGTAGTCTGATTCAACTTAAGGGCAGGGATTACTTCCAGAGGGAAAGACAGGGGCATGGAACCAGGGACAGAGACTCGGGACTTGAATAGCATTTGAGATATTTTACTTATTAAAATATGACGACAACACCAAAGGGTCTAGGGTAAAATCAGTGAATTTGATAGAGCTGAGCAGTAGACATTTTAATGCTCATTATTTCATTCCATATATATATATTTGTATATATACATCTTTATGTTTGAAATGTTTACAATAAATACAAAAGAGAAATATGTACACTGAATTTTGATGAGCAGATTCCCATTTTCTCAGGTGTTTGTGACTATATGATAATTTCAGAGGTATTTTTTTCCCTCCTTTTGTCTTCTAAAAGTCACCTAGTCCACAAATGAAGCAGTGTTAAGTGCCTGCCACTCATCAGGACAAAACTGGTGTATTAGTCAGCTTTTCATTACTATAAAAAGTAATGCAAATTACCTGTACAAAGCAAAAGGTTATTTCAGTTCTGAAGGATTCAATCTAAGATTGGGTAGCACCTGTGCTTTGGGCCTCTGGCAGGGCGGGCACAACATGGTAGGAGCGTCAAAGAAAACTGCTTATATCACAAGTGAGCCAGGAAGTAGAGACAGGATAGAGCCAGGACAATCCCCTTCAAGGGTATTTCCCTAATGACCTAAGGACCTCCCACTAGGGCCTTTCTCTTAGAAGTCCATAGCATTCCCAGTACCACCACCCTGAAGACCAAGCCTTCACACCTGGACCTTTGAGGGATACTCATCCAAGTCTGAAATAGCAGCTAGGTTTTACAGTGGTGATAGACCAGATGTAGATATAGTGTATATCTATATATCTACATCTGTATCTATCATGATTTGTGTCCTTATACACTTATAATCCCAAATTATAAATGTACAACCATAAATTATGATAGATGTCATGAAGAGAAGAGGCAGGGAACTATGACAGAGGGTAACTGGAGTGGGGCGGGGAGTGGGAGACGCTTGTGTCTTGGCAGACACTGAGGTTTGGTGACCCCGGAAAATGATTGACATTTCCTTCTTCTTTGCCCATCTCTACCCTGGAGACTGGAAAGCTAAACATGACTTTACACATTCCTCGCAAGTGACAAGAGTCCTCACCAATTACATAGAGTTCAGAGTCTCTGGGGACAATGCCCCTTCTTGAATACAAAAGCAAAGACCCACTGGAAAAAATAATCAAGTTGGAAGCCACAAGTGTGGGGGTGGAACAGGGAAATAGATGGACACTAGGTCCTGGGTGACTTTGCTGAGTTGTGGCACCGGCACTGGACTTTTTTTTCAGTCACATAAATTAATATCTATAGGCTCAAGCCTCTCTCAGTACAGTTTTCTCTTATTTGCAGTTCAAATGATCCCAAACAGATACACAAAAAATAGGGTGGGATTTTAGAAGAGGTGACATTTAAGTTGAGAGGCAAGAAATGAGAGAGCTAACCATGCAGAAAACAGGATAGGAACAAGGAGGTGGGAGGGAACACTAGCAGAGAGAAGAACAGTAGGTTTCAGAGGTTTGGCACGTTTGAAGAACTCAAGGAAACCCACTGAATCAGGTGCTTAATAATGGCACTGTGAGTGCTTTGTTATTGGCTGGGAAGCTGGATATTTGACTCTCTTAGGTGCTAGGTTAAGAACAGTGCAGTTAATGATCTGTAAACAAAGACCAATTCAATGGCACCAAGGGGAGTTGCTGTTTTTAGACTCCTTTCTATGAAACAAAGAATTACCCTTAATTCATCTACTTGGATATTTGTAGGTTGATCTTTTGAAAGTGAAGTCTGCCAAGTCCTCCTTGAGTCCAGGAGTACAGCCTTCTCTACTCCCTCCCAACTGCCTAAGGTGGGGTGGTAGGTGGGGGATTAGCATCTTGTTCTCTTTGACATAAAATAAATTGCAATGATAGGATTTAACTACAGTCTAGCCAACCGTGTCTGAGGCATTCCCTGTGTTACAAAGGTTTCTATTTTGTGCTGTATTTGTCTGAATGGGAAGAGGCAGCTTCACTGTTGAAAGGCCTGACCTGAATAACGCAACAAAAATCTAGCTCCCTTAATCCGGTCCTCACTGGGCACTAAGGAATGGGTTGGCTGATTTTTTAATATGCTTCCAATTGGTCGAGTTCCTGGATCCTATACTCTTTTGGCAAAAGAAGGTGATTTTATAAGATAGTATTTACTGAACACCTGGGTAGGCAGAGTGCCATTGCAGGCAAGAAGCCTATTGCTTGGAAGGAAATGTCCATTTTCATCTGAAAAAAATCTTAATTTGATGGCTATTCTGCAAGTTTCTATTGGCTAGTTTAGAACAGATCTGGATTTTTTTTTTTTTAATTTAGTTTCCAGGCCTGTCCTTTCTCTTCTCCTTTGCTTTCTGCTATACTATAGCTATCTAATCCGTTTAATCTTTCATGGGCATCCTTTCCTCAGGCTCCTGAATTTATTCACTCTTGTTGCTATTCTCTGCACTTCCTCCAAATTGCTTGAGCTTCCCTGGTAATGAAGTGGTGGGAACACTATGTGTGGTGCCAGGTGCTGCTCAGCTAGAACTGTCCGCAGAGGAACTGTTATGCTGTGTCCTTCTGCACAGCCAGCCTCAACCTGGACTTCCCTCCCATCCTGCCAGACTGCATGGCTGGCCTGAATTTAATTTGCAGACCACTGGGCCTCCTGGGCCTACTTTGGCAACTCTGCGATCTGGCGTCTGCTTCCCAGAGAACAGCTCTGTGTTTGGATTCTCTTTCCCCAGGTGTATTCACTGCCTTGCCTTTTTTTCAAATGCTCACAAAGTTATTATTCCCAGCCTACATACCTTAAGTCTCAAAGGTCGTTTACATTTTATTTCTGTTGCCTGAGCTGTTTGCAATCCTTTCCAAATTGGAATCATTAGTGAATTCCAAAAACTAGCAGCTTCTTCCCTTTTTCCATCCAGGTCATGAATAAGAATGCTTAAATAACAGTCAGAACCACAGTTGAGGCAACAACATATTAGGTGACGCATCTTAATCCTCTTTGAATAGTAATTTCTCCACCAGCATCGCCACTCTGAAACTGCTTAGTTTACTAAAGTTTTCTAGCCAACTTTAAATCTACATACCCAACCTTCCAAATACTTATTGAGTATTATGCTAGGTACTTTGAGAGAGTCCAAATCATGTAAGACACAATTACTGTTCTTCAAAAGGCTTCTCTCACTACAGAGGAATTAAATTTTTTCATAATTCAATATTTAATAAGCATCTTCAATGATCCCAACATTGTTAGAGAGATCTGAAACAGCCTTTATGAGTTTTCATTGTACATATGATGGCATGTGATTATAATGAAATGTAAGAACCATAATGAAATATATACCTAGACTATCAATCTTTCACCCTCAGTTTCTTCATCTGAAAAATGGCACCAATGTTCTAAGTGAGAGGCTAAATAATACTTATTGCCATGCACAATACAAAGTACTGAGATGTTGTCATTAATGAAAGTTACTAAGTATAATAATGAAATTATTATTATTATTATTATTACTATTATCTCCCATAGTCAATCTTATTGGCCACAGCTATGTTGGGTACTATTATAGGAAAATTCAGAAACCTGTAGTAGGTTCAATAGAAAAGAATACTGGGATGAATGCCAATACCATGGATGGTCAGGAAGAGGAGATACCTTTGCAAGTGATTATTGACCTTGCAAAATACACATAACTAAGCGCTGCAGTGTGCAATGGGATCTTCTGCCTTGGGAGTGGCATGAAGTGCACAGGAGGTAACTGATTTTGTGTTGTAGGATAGGAAGAGTCTGATGTCCTGTGGTAGGAGCTGTACCACTCTGTGACTTTTGGTCTCCTACTAAATTGATTCAGAACTCCAGGTGCATTTTAAGCTTGGAGTCTAAGAGATCACATAAAGCTGGGTGTGGGTAAGATTTTCTGCTACCAAAATGAGGTCATTCCTGGCTAGGATAGCTGCAGAAAGTCCTTGGTACTGGTAAGAAACTGCTGTCCCATGACAAAGTTTTCACTTATCTGCAGCAAAATGAGAATAAGGCCAGTGGAGATGGGATTTCATGCAACCAAGAGTTCTTAACTTAAAGGACTGATATTGTGTGCTCTTTCGATTTTGTGGGTGTTAAAATGTCATCTCTTTCATAAAAAGATGCTCTGATGATATCCCTTCTTAGATTGGGTCTTGAAGTAAATTCCATAGTGCTTATTGCTGTGAAAGTTTATCTTCCATAGCTTTAACACCATTGATAATGCTGATAACTCCTAAATGTATGTCTTGTGGCAAAATGGTCCTCAAAGCTTCCCACAGGGATACCCTCCTGCGTTGGATATCTCATAGGCACCTTAAATTTATCAAATCCAGAAAGGAATCCTTAACTCACCCTTTCTTCCTTAACATGTTCCTCTCTTGGTTTTCAGTCTCAGAAACTGCTATATTAAATGGCAAGTAGCTCTGGCCACCAGATATATAGGAAGTATCCTTCATACTTCTTTTTTCCTTCTCCCTACCTCATCTATCAATAAGCTTCCATGATTTTAGTTCCAAAATATGTTTCAAATCCAGCTAGTGACTAGCATCATGGTCACCCACCAGTTATATCTAGGCCAATGAAATTTCATACCAATTGCTCCTTGCACTCTTGCTTCCTTCCAATCCCATCTCTAATAGCATCTGGAGGAATTTTTAAAAACATTGATCCTGCTTAAAATTCTTTAATGGCCTTCTATTACTCTTAGCATAAAGTTCAGAATCTCTACCACTGCCTACAAGGCCCTGCATAGTCTCAGGTTTGTTAACTACAAGTGTTGATTCTAAAGGGGAAGATTTCCCTGACACTCTCTGTCCACACAAAATCGATGTGTTACATTGTTACATGCTCACAGAGGGTGATGTTTATTTATATGGGAACCTATCTCAACATGAAATACACACACACACATATAAATATAATTGATTGAAATATTCCCCCCCGCCCATCAGACTATGATACTTTAGGACTTGTATCTCGCTTGTTTTTCACTGCATTCCCAGGGCACATTTTAGTAGCTACAAATAGAATGTGTTCAGTAAATATTCACTGAAATATTGTTGTGGCTTATATCTAAGGTATCCCCCTAAAGCTTATGTGCAAGAATGTAAGAACTTTCAGAGGTGGAATGATTAGATTTGGGGAGTTGAAACCTGATTGGTGGATTAGCTCACTGATCTTAATGAACTGGGTGGTAACTGTAGGCAGGTAGGGTATAGCTGGAGGAGATAGTCCACTGGAGGCATGCCTTTGGGGTACCATGGATTGAACCTCTTAAACCTTGAACCAAAATAAACTGTTCCCCCTGTACATTGTTCTTGTAAGGTATTTGGTCATAGCGACAAACTAACTAAAACAAATACCAAATGAGTGAAAAAAGTAAACATCTTTTCTTAGTAAATGGTCTTTTAGAGCTTGTGGGAGGTGCTAATAGGAATAGCTAATGGTGGGCTGGTTCTCTGCTTTCTGGATGGATTTTTTAAAAAATTTAATTCTAGCTGTAGAACTTCCAGAGCTCTGGATGCTGGGCATGGCTCTAAAACTCTTAAGTGTGTCTAAAAGAAAAAGAATAAATACACATTGTATCCATGTCAAATTTAAGTTTTGCATTTTGGAGGAATTTCACTGCATAATTGTGTCTGATTTGCTGGTAAATTCTACAGAAAGAAAGATCTATTTACAGTGAAACTGTGCCCTTATTCCATTTGGCTCCACAGTATTCCACTTCATAATTTTGGGCTATCAATTAGAAAAGCAAGATTCTAAGCCAGCCAATCAGACTGACATCCCTAGCAGCAGCTTGTATTCTAGCACTTGGATGGTTGTATCAAACATTTTATTGGGATCCAGATGTTCTGGTTCCCGACCTTCCCTTAGTGAGTGGCTGACAGGTACTCCTGTCCAAAAACAAAGCAGTCGGTACTTAACTGGAGGGTCTCACACTTGGCAATATTCTCCAAATAATATAAAAAGGCTTATCATCGTTGTCAAAGTTACATATGAATGAGGTATTTGCTATCTGAGTTGTAATTAAAAACTCCATTAAAAGAAATTTTGAATTCATTACCAACTTTTTTTGGCACAAGTTTCTCTATAGAAAAATGAGCCATGTATAGCTGAGGCATTTCAGCATTCAGAGGAGGGCTGAATTCCAAAAGAGGCTTGAGGAAAGGCAGAGATAGTGGCCATAGTGACAAAAAACGAACTAAAACAAATACCAACATAAAGGAGGGCAAGAGCAAGATTCAGACAGTGACATTAATGGTGAGGTAGTAATTCCTGTCATTCCAGCACCACCGTATACGACTGCAATTCTCTAATTGGATTGTGCCATTTCATTAACATTGAGGGCCACTGTCCCTAATGAGTCTCTTCAAAATGAGCAAACAGGAGGTAGCTTATCATTACAGCTCTCACTTATAATGTGCCTATCTATCAGAAGGATATTATTGGAAAAAAATTAATTGCATTACAGTGGGTGCCACTGAATGTAAGCACATTTGGTTCTTAGGGAAATGATTAGCCTAAGTGGCTGACCATATTAATTGACTACTGAGAGTAGGCATCAGTGATGAGTGGGAAGCAAATAGATGTGTATCTGAAAAGGAAACTCCATTTTACAGTAGCATAGTGAAGCTGGATGAGAAAGCAGCCCCAGCTCTGCCTGCAGCTTTTTAAACCAGGCAGTTTCTGAAATCAGGACGTAAATTAATAATAGTATTAATTCAATAGCAGACTCCCTTTATTGAGCACTTACTATAAGTGCTCACTCACTCACTCAGCAGTGAGGCTGAGCTCTTTAAATTCATAATCTCACTTCATCCTCACAATAATAACCCACTGAGATGTCTCACAACTTGCAAGTGATAATCAGGAAGCAAATCAGTTTGATTCTAAAACTAGTACCCTTAATCATAAACCTGTACATTTTAGGTCCAAACACAACAGAGTATGTTTAGCACTAGTCCATTCTGTTAGCCTAGGCATAGCTGTACATCTGAGTTTAAGGCCTCCAGGTATTCATTTGGATGAATATTTATTGAATATTCTATTTGTTTGTATATGGTTTAGACATATTGGAAAACACTATTATTTTTAGGATGAAATGGCTTTGCCTTTATGCCTGTGATTGTTAACAGTAATCCATAAATAGCAGTAAGGCTGATTTTAAAAGTAGCACTGATTCAAAATTTCCTAACTCTGTTAAGGAAAAGGGGTGACTAATACTCCACATATTTATCTGAAAACTCATAATGAATCAAGGTAATGTGTATTGAAATATGACATCTCAGAAACAGTAGCACCCACTGCACAGAACTGTCTATGGCATTCTCCATCACATGTGACAATGGGGACAATTCAGGAAATCTTGACTGTCCAAATAATTATTCCAGGCCCATGATTTTCATACCACGTGGTTCAGTTTTTGCAAAAGTAAAAAGTTATGCATGTCCAGGGCAGAGGGTGTATGTTGATGGAGTTATGCGGAGACAGGTTGAATAGAGGGGGTGGGTATGATAAGGTGAGGGTCCTGAAAACCAATGGAAAAAAGCAGACACTCCTGAGAAGATTGACCCTGTTGGGGTAACAGATATTGATATTTTAAAATGAAATAGTTTATAATGAAATCAGAAGCTATTTTAAGGGGAAGATGGTGGGAGCAAAGGGTCTCTAGCACTGCTGGAGTAAAACTTATGCATGAGATGAGAGAGGGGACCAAACGCTTGGGCGGAGACCCTAGGAAGCAGCATGGAAACATGAGTAAATGATGGAATTTTGGTTAGGTTTGGATAGGTGGTGTCCTCAAAAGCTCATGCATGAAACAATGCAAGAATGTTCAGAGGTGAAATGATTAGTTATGAGAGCCAGAACCAAATCAGTGGATTAATTCATTGATGTGGATTAATTGGGTGGTAACTGTAGGCAGGTAGGGTATGGCTGGAAGAAGTACCCTGGGGCTGTACATTTGGGGTTTACATTTTGTCCCTGGTGAGCAAAGCTCTATTTCCCTGTCCTGAGCCAAGCCCTTCCGCCATGATGTTCTGCCTCACCTTGGTCCCAGAGCTATGGAGTCAGCTATCTATGGACTGAGATCTCAGAAGCTTGTGCGCCAAAGTAAATTTTCCCTCCTCCAATTGTTCTTGTCAGGTCTTTTGGTCACAGCAATTTAATAGCTGTCTAAAATAGTTGGCGAGAGAGAATTTTGACAAGGATGGTAAGATACTTCTCAAAATGGGGTTGCCCTGTTTAATCACTTTGTTCAATCTCAGGGGAATGAAATGATACTGACAACCTCTGTCCTGCAGCCTTGCAGCATGACCTTCCTCACTTCCTCTTCCACTCCCCATTGCCCACTCCCTTCCTTCTACCCATCCCTCTAGAGGCAGAAGTGTAAAACTTTAGGTTCTTCCTGTTTAATGCCATACTTTCCTCTGGATCCCATTTCACCATCTCTGCCACTTCTTACGGACCATGTTATATTAGTTTTTTTCTTTCTTTCTTTCTTTTACCTTTTCCTACTGCCGGTTCCTTCCCTTCAGCCTCAGCCTTGCTTAAGCTTTTCCACTCTTTGAATGACCCGTGATCAACCCTGCACTTCCTTCAGCCACCATCCTGTCCATTCCCTCCTTCCTCCCACCCTAAGTTCTTCCAGAGGACTCTGTGCTTGCTCTCCCCACATTCTCTCCTCAACTGGCTACAGCCACTCCTGCAGTGAGATTGCTCTAACGCAGTCACCTGAAGTCATGGCTTTTCTAAGTTTAGGGTTTTTTTTTTTTTTTTTTTTTTTCAATGTCTCCATGATTTTCTTTTTTTTTTTTTTTTTTTTTTAATTTTTTATTGTGGGTTGTTCAAAACATTACAAATTTCTTGACATATCGTATTCCACACTTTGATTCAAGTGGGTTATGAACTCCCACCTTCACCCCATACACAGATTGCAGATTCACATCAGTTACACATCCATTGATTTACAAATTGCCATACTAGTGTCTGTTGTGCTCCACTGCCTTTCCCATCATCCACCCTCCCCCCTCCCCACCTCTCCCCTCCCCTCCCCTCCTCTCTCTCTACCCCCTCCACTGTATAACCCTGAGGGTCTCCTTCCATTACCGTGCAATTTACCTTCTCTCTCCCTTTCCCTCCCACCTCTCATCCCTGTTAAATGTTAATCTTCTTCTCCTGTTCTTCGTCCCTACTCTGTTCTTAGTTACTTTCCTTATATGAAAGAAGACATTTGGCATTTGTTTTTTAGGGATTGGCTAGCTTCACTTAGCATAATCTGCTCTAATGCCATCCATTTCCCTGTAAATTCTATGATTCTGTCATTTTTTAATGCAGAGTAATACTCCATTGTGTATAAATGCCACATTTTTTTTATCCATTCGTCTATTGAAGGGCATCTAGGTTGGTTCCACAGTCTTGCTATTGTGAACTGTGCTGCTATGAACATCGATGTAGCAGTGTCCCTGTAGCATGCTCTTTTTAGGTCTTTAGGGAATAGACCAAGAAGGGGAATAGCTGGGTCAAATGGTGGCTCCATTCCCAGCTTTCCAAGAAATCTCCATACTGCTTTCCAAATTGGCTGCACCAATCTGCAGTCCCACCAGCAATGTACAAGTGTACCCTTTTCCCCACATCCTCTCCAGCACTTGTTGTTGTTTGACTTCATAATGGCTGCCAATCTTACTGGAGTGAGATGGTATCTTAGGGTGGTTTTGATTTGCATTTCTCTGACAGCTAGAGATGTTGAGCATTTTTTCATGTACTTGTTGATTGACTGTATGTCCTCCTCTGAGAAGTGTCTGTTCAGGTCCTTGGCCCATTTGTTGATTGGGTTGTTTGTTCTCTTATTGTCTAATTTTTTGAGTTCTTTGTATACTCTGGATATTAGGGCTCTATCTGAAGTGTGAGGAGTAAAGATTTGTTCCCAGGATGTAGGCTCCCTATTTACCTCTCTTATTGTTTCTTTTGCTGAGAAAAAACTTTTTAGTTTGAGTAAGTCCCATTTGTTGATTCTAGTTATTAACTTTTGTGCTATGGGTGTCCTATTGAGGAATTTGGAGCCCGACCCCACAGTATGTAGATCGTAGCCAACTTTTTCTTCTATCAGACGGCGCGTCTCTGATTTGATATCAAGCTCCTTGATCCATTTTGAATTCACTTTTGTGCATGGCGAGAGAAAGGGATTCAGTTTCATTTTGTTGCATATGGATTTCCAGTTTTCCCAGCACCATTTGTTGAAGATGCTATCCTTCCTCCATTGCATGCTTTTAGCCCCTTTATCAAATATAAGATAGTTGTAGTTTTGTGGATTGGTTTCTGTGTCCTCTATTCTGTACCATTGGTCCACCCGCCTGTTTTGGTACCAGTACCATGCTGTTTTTGTTACTATTGCTCTGTAGTATAGTTTGAAGTCTGGTATCGCTATACCGCCTGATTCACACTTCTTGCTTAGCATTGTTTTTGCTATTCTGGGTCTTTTATTTTTCCATATGAATTTCATGATTGCTTTCTCTATTTCTACAAGAAATGCCGTTGGGATTTTGATTGGCATTGCATTAAACCTATAGAGAACTTTTGGTAATATCGCCATTTTGATGATGTTAGTTCTGCCTATCCATGAACAGGGTATATTTTTCCATCTTCTAAGATCTTCTTCTATTTCTCTCTTTAGGGTTCTGTAGTTTTCATTGTATAAGTCTTTCACCTCTTTTGTTAGGTTGATTCCCAAGTATTTTATTTTTTTTGAAGATATTTTGAATGGAGTGGTTGTCCTCATTTCCATTTCAGAGGATTTGTCACTGATATACAGGAATGCCTTTGATTTATGCGTGTTGATTTTAAATCCTGCCACTTTGCTGAATTCATTTATTAGCTCTAATAGTTTCTTTGTAGAGCCTTTTGGGTCTGCTAGATATAGAATCATATCATCTGCAAATAGTTATAATTTAATTTCTTCTTTTCCTATTTTTATGCCTTTAATTTCTTTCATCTGTCTAATTGCTCTGGCCAGTGTTTCGAGAACTATGTTGAAGAGAAGTGGAGAGAGAGGGCATCCCTGTCTTGTTCCAGATTTTAGAGGGAATGCCTTCAGTTTTTCTCCATTCAGAATGATGCTAGCCTGAGGCTTAGCATAGATTGCTTTTACAATATTGAGGTATGTTCCTGTTATCCCTAGTTTTTCTAGAGTTTTGAACATAAAGGGATGCTGTACTTTGTCGAATGCTTTTTCCGCATCTATCGAGATGATCATATGATTCTTATTTTTAAGTCTATTGATGTGGTGAATAACATTTATTGATTTCCGTATATTGAACCAGCCTTGCATCCCAGGGATGAATCCTACTTGATCATGGTGTACAATTTTTTTGATATGTTTTTGTATCTGATTCGCCAGAATTTTATTGAGGATTTTTGCATCTAGGTTCATTAGAGATATTGGTCTGTAGTTTTCTTTCTTTGAAGTGTCTTTGTCTGGTTTAGGTATCAGGGTGATGTTGGCCTCATAGAATGAATTTGGAAGTTCTCCCTCCTTTTCTATTTCCTGAAGTAGCTTGAAAAGTATTGGTATTAGTTCTTCTTTAAAGGTTTTGTAAAATTCTGCTGTATACCCATCCGGACCAGAAACAATTGAAAAAATTGACAAAACTAAAAGTTGGTTCTTTGAAAAAATAAACAAAATCGACAGACCCTTAGCGATGCTAGCGAAGAGAAGAAGAGAGAGAACTCAAATTACTAGCATACGGGATGAAAAAGGCAATATCACAACAGACACTTCAGAAATACAGAAGATAATCAAAAACTATTTTGAATCCTTATACTCCAATAAATTAGAAGATAGTGAAGGCATAGATAAATTTCTTAAGTCATATGATCTGCCCAGATTGAGTCAGGAGGATATAGAAAACCTAAACAGACCAATATCAATTGAGGAAATAGAAGAAACCATAAAAAGACTACCAACTAAGTTTAGGGTTTTTGAAGCCCTTATCTTGGATCTCAAAGCTTTAGTTTCACTTTGGATCACACCACCTTTCTGAACCACCTTTGTTCCTCTGGCCTTAGTGACATGCCACTATTGTGGGTCCCTTCTTCCCATCTTCATTGTTCCACTCTTTCTCAATTCCCTCTACTTTGGTCCACTCTAAAAGCCAGGACTCTGCTCTTGCCTCTGCTCTGACGCCTCATCTTCTCTCAGGGTGTTAGGTGTTTATAATTTATGAATTCGAGTTTCCTAGTAGGAACTGTTGTTCACAACTCAGGGGCTCATATCCAGTTGCCTCTTGGACATATTTTCTCAAATGCCTTTGAGAAACCTTGAAGTAAACATGACAAAAATGAGCACCTACCTGATCCCCTATACTGGATTCTTCTTCAGTATATGTATGCATGTGTAGAACAAATTGTCTAGTGAGTCAACTATAAACTTGAGGGACATCCTCACCAATGCTCATCAAATCAGTCATAATGTATGACTTTCTTAGGCTATTTTTTAAATCAGTCATCTCTGCTCCATTCAATTATCCCTTCCTAATTCAGCTCTTTCACCTACATTATAGCAATATCTTCCTCACTGTTCTCCCTGACCCTTTAATCCACCCTCCATATTTCCCCAGAAAGACCACATTATCACTGAGTAACCATCATTATTGTTTCACTATTGTTTCATCTTCCATCACCAACAGGATAAAATCTAAACTTTTAACCTAAGACACAGACCTCCTATAATCTGACCTCCAGAGACTCATCCTCTGCTAGTCTCTGTTTGATATTTTAAGCTCCAGTAATACTAATGGGTTTAATGACTCAGAATACCCCATACTATTTTTATCTCAAAGCAAGACTTTTGCCATCTCCCTCCAACCCTGATTCCCCTCCCCCATTTCTCCCAAATTCTTCTGAACACCTTGACTCTAAAAATTTAGTTGGATCATTTTCTATGCCACCAAGCACCTTGGCATGTCTCTTATCATTGTGCTCACCACACTACGTGAACATCATGTTTATACATCTGTTTCCCCAATATAAGTATGAAATCCTTAAGGACAAAGGCCTATATTATTATTTCTTAGTCAATCCCTAAGTGCCTGAAGCAGATTCTGATTTTTATGCAATAAATACTGACATAAACAAATACATGTATAGGACTTGGAATTTTTCAAATTGCCTTCCTACATAACATCTCCTTTAACTCATATAAACTGCATATTTTAATTTATTAAAAAAGGGACACTTAAGCTGAGAACCATCTGAACAACACAGCACAAAGGCTATCAGAACACAGCCCACAATTATTTTAATAAGGAATTATGACTGCCCTCAAAATTAGCTCAGGAATTAAAAGACAAGAAATCCCAATTTACCATGTTGAAGTCTTGTAGTTTACTCCTTTTTGAGTTCCAAAAATAGTACGTGGTCATTTTCCTATGTTGATAACTGAGTATTTTACCTGTTTCTACAATCATTTCAGTAGAAGTTTTAATTCTTCCTTTATCCACAAATTACTAGTCCATATGGAGTTGCCAATTCTCATTTTGTATTTTTATCTGATTTTTTGATTAACTTTTAGATGGCAGATGAATTCACAAATTGGATTTTGTATGTAAAAACATTAAACTGAAATGATGTTTGATTAAGACTTCTTTTGCCCAGTAGAATAGTCGTTATCAAATGCCATTTTTGCTCATGAAGCAAATATAGTTAAGTTATAAAACCTGCAGCCTATTATCAATACATTTAATGTGTTTTCTTTGAGACAAATAGCTTTACCTTTTGACCTAGAGAAAAAGAAGGCTTACAGCAACAAGCAAGCTCATGCTTTAAATGCTGTTCAGAATTTTAATAATGGTGTGTTCAATATTTGGATTCAATTCCCTAAGGATAAGAGAAACCAAATTAGATTATTTAGTTAGTACTTCCTTACTAAAGGGAAAAATATCATCTGCATACAATATCAATAAATTCACAGTTTTATTCCATTTCCATTTCTAAGTGACTGCTATAGAGAAGAAACACTCATTTGGGGTTAGATAGCAAATACAGAGCTCAGCATTCTGGTTCCAACATCTTTCTTTGTTCCTATGTATCTGTGAAGGGCAACATTCTTTCTTTTCCTTCACTTTGCAAAAGTCATGGAAATTAGAACTTATCTATTACCAGAAAGAAGAAGTCATGGAAATTGGAATTTATCTATTACCAGAAAGAAGACAGGCCTAAAATAAATCATACTATTGTCTGGTGATTGTCTTTCTATAAAAAAACATTTATAAAGTTCAACAGTGATGCTACAATTCCTGGTATCCTGGTTTGTACATAATCATGTCTTCCAAATGCCAGGCAAGAGATTATCACAAAGAACACAAAATTTCTAAATACGTCAAAATGTTAGTAAACACTTACAGAGCACTTACTGTGTGTCAGAAAATTTTCTAAGCATTTTACAGGTAGTAGCTCATTTTGTTCCCTCAGCCATTCTGAGAGAATGTTCCGTGGTTCTTTCCATAGAACATGCTCTTCCTTTCCCCAACACTGCCTCTCCCATGGCCTACTGCCTGAAGTGTGGTTCATAGAGATGATTTCATATTATAGATGGTCCCGCTTCATATTGAAAAAATTTTTATGAATTCACAGTCTTGGACAAGGATCTGAGAAAACATCTGTTCTAACCAAGACCCAGAGAAGCTACCTGATACACCTTACGTCACGCATCTTACAGGTGGCAAGTGTCCTGACTCCACCCCCCGACACACACACCTAACTTGCTTATTCCACATCCTTTTCTTATGTGAAAGATGAGGAACTCATTTACTTCAAACCTATTTCCTAACTACCTATGGCATGCCAGGCATTTTATACACTGGAGATATGAAGACAGAAAATACGAAGCCTTTTTGAGTTATGCTATTCAAATCACTAAGTAAATAGGGATTTACTGAGTCCCATGTATGCACTGAGCTTCAGAGAAGTTCTTCAGAGATAGTGTGGGTGAAGTAGACAAGGAGGTAAGTAAAGAATTATCCTTGATCTCAAAAGGGTTACATAAAAGTCAGAAGAGGCATGAAATACTTGCAGGAAAACACAAAAGAGCATATCATTATGAGCCTAGTCGTGTAGTCAATGACTACCAAGGGACTTCAGAGAAGGGGGGTGCTATGCTATGGCTTCCCAAACTCATGTTGAAATTTAATTTCGATCCTAACAGAATTAAAAGTTGGGATCTTTCAAACGTGATGAAGTTAGGAGGACTCCACCCTCACGAATGGATGTCTGTTTTCATTGAGGGAGTAGTAATCAGGAGGCAGACAGGGTTTGCTAAGAGAGAAAATTCCACCTGATTTCCTCTCAGTCTGTGTGATGCTTGATTGTTGCCCTTCTGCAATGCTATGAGGCAACACAAAGACCCTCATCAGACACTGGCACCATCCTCCTGGACTCTCAGCCTCCAGAATTATAAGCCAAGTAGATCTCTTTTCTTTATCAATTACCCAGTCTGTGGAATTCTGTGAATATAGGAGTAAATGGAATAAGACAGGGAAATCCAATAAACAGATGAAATCTGAGTGTGTGCACTGTGGAGAGAGCAAACGTGAATGGAATGGTTGCCTATGTGGAGCATGCCTCAGCTACAGATGCAGAGACATGGGTGTACTTTGAATACATAGGGCTGAATGAATAAAGTAAGAGACAACTGGATTTTAACATGTCATTATATAAATTAATATAAATGTGCATTTAACAAAATATTTTTGGGGGTGAAGAATGTATGCAATAAGAAAAGATGCATATAACACATAACAGAATGAGGCCCTGGGTTCAATCCTCAGCACAAGGAGAAGGAGGAGGAGAGGAGGAAGAATAAGAAATATAATGGAATGATTGCTTATACAGAGAGGGAGTAAAAGAATAGAAATAAAGATAATCAGTGTAATAGTTAATTGATTCATTGAACAAAATCAGGGTCCTTGCAGACCAAGGCTTCCTGACCTGATTACGTCAATTGTCTATCATTAAGTCCAAGGAAAAAACTTGAGGGAGTCTGGAATAGACACAGTATAAATTGAAAGGATATATGGGCCATATTCAGGCTAAGAGAAGACTGAGAAAGGCCCTCAGGATGAGGGCACAGGATAAGAAGATAGAGACCTGCTGTCCTTGTGCAGTAGAGACAGTAGAGGAAATATGGGTGGATATGTGGCTTGGACCTCTTAGAGGAATCTTCAAAAGCCAGACTGAGGCCTGAGAGTAGATGTGGCAGAAAACAGGGACTCAAGTGGAGTTCTCAAGCAGGTGGGTGATGCAGAGACAAAGAATAAGGGTAGTCTGGTAGCATAGGCAGGAACAAAGACCAAGATGGTAAGGCATCTAGGAATCCAAGCTGTGGACATTTAACTGTGTATGAATGAGGGCCTAAAATAGTGGTGACTAGGGGAATGAGAAAGAGATGAACAAGGAGCATTGCTGTGGTCTGAATTTGGTTTGTTCCATCTGAAACTCATGTTGAAATTTGATTTCCATTGTGGCAGCGTTGGATATGGGGCCTTTAGGAAGTGATTAGGTCGCTGAGAAGCATAACTTTCTTTCTCATGGTAGTGAGTTCTTACTCTCACAGGACTGAATTAGTTATCTGGAGAGTAAATCATTATAAGGTGAGACTGTTTCTCATGTTTTCTCGTTTCTGGGTGCTTGCTTGCCCTTTCACCTTTTGCCATATTGTGATGATGTATAAAAAGTCCTCACCATTCTACTGCCATGTTCTTAGACTTTCTAGCCTCCATAACCAAATAAGCTGAATAAACTTCCTTCCTTTTAAATTACCAGTCTCAGGTATTGTGTTATAGCAGCAGAACACATAAAACAGATGCAGTCCCTGAGAAGATCATGATGCTACGGGGATGTAATCCTTTGATTCTTTATACAGGACATTGTCAAAAGTTTGCTTCTGAGTAGCCGTGGTACCCAAAAGCAGTTAAGTGGGTCACTTGCTTAGCTTTCCTTAGTGGTAGATTAATTAGCCAGCTGTAACTCCCGGATCTCTATTTTTAAATAATGACTTGCATAAATCTCCAAAGACAAGAACTCACCACTGGTACACAGCACAATCCAACAGCTGCAAGTTATTATGCCCAGTGGAAATTAAATATCTTTTAGGGAAATCATGCAAGATCTCATGATAAATATGAAATTAACCCCTGCCACCTCTATGCCCACCTCATTTCTTCGCTTGCCTGCCATCCTAATAAGCAGAGTCTCTAGGGTCCTGAAATGACAGTAGAATTGGTAATATTTTTAAAAGGCATTATTCATCTATGAGCATCCCACAGAACATGCAGCCTTTGTCCTTGATTTGGGTTAGAAACTCTGGAAATCAAACATTGATAGACGTACTCTATAGTCCCCCTCCTTAATACCTTGAATCCAAGGTCAGACAGAGATACTTATAATGCCAGGGATGAAAACAATCTCATGAGCTTCATCACTTTTCTTCCTCCACCTACTACTTTCAAATTCGCACTTCTTTCCTTCTTGCCAAATACATCCTGGTTCCTTTTTTACTTCCTTCTTTACTTATAAGCTCCGGCTTTCAGATAATTTGTGACTTTTTCCTTTTTGCTTTCACTCCCCATTTTTCTCTTAGGTCTGGGTTCCTGCAGTGTGTGGAGGATAAGAAACACTGTGTTCTCAAACTGCAAACAGAGTAAAGAGGATGCAAGAGCTGGCCTGAAGTATCTCCTGACTCTAGCAGAAGTGCTATAGAAGGGCTGTAAGGCCTGGCACGGCATTCGTGTTCAGATGCCATTTGTTAATGCGTGTTTAATAAGACTGATATCAAACCACCCTGTGGTTTTGGCAGGCAACTCTTGCCTGGGAAAGTAGAAATGAAATCCTTAAGTTTCCCAAGTTACTGTAAAGAGTTCACAACACATTCCCAACTTCCCAGTTGAGCACCAATGCTCAAGAAACCAGGAGAAGAAAAAGAATCGATGCCTCAAAACAAGTGGTATGATTTTGGGGTCAGAAGGGAGGCAGAGGAAATCAGTAAGGATCTGAAAAGAGAAGCAGGGGATGGTCATCATGGCATCGCTGCCTGGAGAGGCTGTGGTTCAAGCTCACTGTGAAGCTGGAATTGGCTGATAAAGGTCCTCTTTGCTCTCCACAGGTTCCAGCATCTCTCTGACTTTCCCAGGGAGGGCTGCAAACTCCAATGCTGCTGGGCAGTACTGTTTTCCTCTTTCTACCTGAGGTAAGTCTTGACTGAAGCCTGGGCCCTCCCCTTGACCTTTGACCTTATATGCCAAGGAGTTAACATGGTTCTTGCCTCCAGCTAATGGTTTCCAACATTGCTGAATTGAGTCTATCTGATCAATTTTGTGAACTTCTGCCTTTGGCATGAAGGTCATTATTGTGTTTTGCACCTGGAATCACATTGTAATGAAGCAGATCACATTCTCTTACAGTCAATGAGGGGGAAAAAAAGCACACAAAGTGGAAATTACTCCTAAAATGACCTTGCTAAATTTCTACATCTGGTTAACAGAGCCTGTTTCTATACATCAAGAAACTGACATGGCAGCTTTGTCATACAACCAGGCAACCCAATTCCATGTTAGCAAACATGCTATTATGGAACATATGGCATAAGCCCATTAATACTGTGCACAGTTGATGAATTCCCAATGTACTACCCACGATGTTTACTGATTCCCTGCCACCCTGCCCGGGGCTGCTTTCAAACATGTCAGAAAAATAAAATGTCCATATTTGCATTAGAAAGTTATTCCATATTTACTCATGCTAATAAAAACAAAAGCTTGCTTTTTAAGGAAGGAGCAAACCCCATAATCAATTTTCTGAAAGGCCCAGGTATTTGACATGTTCTGCAAATATTGCATTCACTGGAATAACACCTTGAACAACAGGCTAGGCTGGCTCTGCAGCTTCTTACCTCTTACTCAGTGCATAGTATCTTCCAGCAGACGGCAACCCGTAAGCTATAGTGGTACTAGCAGACCACTCATTTTCTCAACAACTTGCCTTAGTTTTTTCCTTAATGCCCAAAGAAATTTTTGACAAATCCATGAACAAATTAACTATGAGAATAGCCATGACTTGATGATGCCCTATAACTTTTCTATCTGTTGCATTAAAAACCAGCTCCCTCTTCCAACAGCCTGACACTCCTTTCTGGACTGGAATATAGGCTTTGAGGTCATCACAAAGGGCATGAAATTCTGCCTCTGAAAATCACTTGTAATGTTATCATGAACAAGTCACTTAACATCTTTGGGCCCCTATCCCCTCATCTATGAAATGGGTGTCTTCTAAAGATTCTGTAAGTCATAAGAGACAAAAACTCACTTCAAACTATTTTAAGAGAAACACAAAGAATCTTTATGGATCTACCGGGCTAGGACAGTTATTAAGCTATACGAACAAATCATACAACAAATCATACAAATCAAAGTATGGGTACCAGGGCCTCAAATGCTAGGATCAAAGTAAAGCCACCAGAATTCACTTCCTTCCAATCCCAGTGGCTCAGGAGGCTGAGGCAGGAGGATCATGAGTTCAAAAGCAGCCTCAATAAAAGTGAGACCCTAAGCAACTCAGTGAGACCCTGTCTCTAAATAAAATACAAAATAGGGCTGGGGTTGTGGCTCAGTGGTTGAGTGCCCCTGAGTTCAATCCCTGGTTCCAACAACAAAAAAAAAAAGAATCCACTTCTTCCTTCATGTCTCTCTCAGCTCATCTCTGCTGGACTTCACATTTATCCATTGCAGGTATACTTTCTTCACTTATCAATGCACTGGGTCTCTTAGTCCCAGTATCACATTCCTACAGCATGATGAACCCACAGGTAAGGGTGCTTATTCTTTGCATTCAAATCAAATGCTTAGATAGTATTCCACAGGAGGCCTCAGGTTGGCCCTGCTGGTTTACATGTTTATCATAGGATAAGAGGTCCATTATGACAGTCCCAAGTTTTGAATTCTGTGAATATGTTAATAAAATTGACACAGGCACTTTAAAATAGATTGGAAATCATAATCCAGAGCTTATAGATCCTTCATATAAATTTTCATATCTAAATAAAATATATGTACACATATATATTTTCAAACTCTCTGATCATTCACTTATTATTTGCCTCAAAAAAGATCTTTAAAAACATAAATATTATTTCAAAGTTACAGTAAATGGTATATTAATTGCTCAGTTTAAGTATTTATAGTTGTTCCACATTTGGGAGGATAGGATTAAATAGGTAAATCAGACATAGAGTTGTGTCCACCACAGCATATAAAAGGTAATAGAGTGAGTTACCAGAAGAATAGGGATAAAAATCCTTGCTGAGAAAACAAGATGAAAATAAAAACTATTCCTCCACACCTAGGTGTGCAGGTCCCAGCATGCAGCGGTGCTGAATGTGTCCTATAAACCTTCAATAGTTATATATGAGCCCTAAAAGAGCAGCTATCAAATTCTATTTATTATTTCTCTATTTTAGGGTAAAAATGGCTGAGGCTGGTATCAATGACAACTATAATGATAATACTTAACACTGAAGGAGCAATTGATTACTATATGTCATGAATTGCTTTCTTAACATCTCATATATATGGACTGTGAAATAGGTACTATCAATATTTCCAGTTTTCATGTAAGTGAAATGATGCAGAGAAAGAAAATCAACTTTCCCAAAGTCAAAAAACTAGTGGTAGGGCCAGAGTTCATAACGCCAACCACCAGGCCATGCTGCCTAGCCATTTTTCCTGCACCATCAATAAAGCAAAAATACTCATATTTTGCTCTGTCCTCTGCATCTTTTCCTTGATGCACTGAAGACTCTACAAGACTGGTAATTGGGTCTATCTTAGTCATAGTTGCATAAATATGCCATCTTATGGTTTACATGACTGATAAGAAGAGTAGAGATAATTAGGATCAGGCTAGACTTTAAGTTGAGTGTCTGAATATCATTCAAATAATAGTGCTGTTGAAAATGAATATGTACATCCATTTTTCTGAAATTCAGAAAAGATGCATAATATTCAGGTGCCTAATAACTTGGCTGCTAGTTAATCATATTTGACACTTATATAGCACTTCACCTTTTAAAATCATTTTAGAATGTTAGTTCATTAATCCCGACAACAACCATGTCAGACAGGAAAGATTCCTGATACTGCCTCTGATCTCTCTCTACCACCTGGTATCTAAACACTTGGCCGCCTAAAGAAGGAAGAAAAGAATTAAATAAACCAAGCAAGGCAACGTGCAGACAAGAATGACAGAGACTTAGAGGGAGAGAATGTAAAGGGAGTGTCTTCTGACTTTGGAGAGGTTTGTCCTTGACACAAACTTTCAACACGCAATGTCCACATAATAACAGTTATTCACCTTTGATTGGTAAAACTACAAGAAAACAGTAACCAAGCTGCATCTTCAACATCAAACACCTGTACCTCAATAGCTTGACCCTATAAATGGCCATCTCTACTGATTAAAAAATGCTTCTAGTTATAAGTTTTCTTCATATTTGCATACTTACATTCCAAGTCCTGGTTCTCACCACAACTTCTACTTCTCTTAAAAATACACACACACACACACACAAAAAAAAAAACCCCAAAACAAAAACAAAAAAGCACACAAATTGGCCTTATGTTAACATCTGGTATGCTTTTAACTGTGCTCAGTATAGATTTCTTTATGTTTCCATGTCATTTGGAGGCATTCCCATTAATAGAATGACATTAAAATCAAACCCAAACCAGACTGACATACAGTGCATATGTCTAGTTAGTGAGGAAACATCTTCTTTTTAGCATCAGCTCATTCTGCTTTCTCAGGATGCTAAAGATTAAAGGGAAGGCAGCAAAGGACAATAATGATAAACTCATATTCTAGGATCAGGAAGATCAGGGTTCAAACTGATTAAACTAATGAGTATCTATGTGACCTCAGGCAAGTTGCTCACTCTCTCTGAGCGTGTTTCTACAGAATAACCTCAGAGCCCTACTTCTAGAATTGTGGTAAGATTCAATAATCATTCATAGGCTTAGCACAGAGTGGGGAATGCAATGAATGCTCAGAAGTAAATATGATTTACTGTCTCCAGGTTTCTTTGATAGTCTCACATTCCATTTTAAGGTATGATATTCAAACTACCTGAAAATGATAAACCCAAGAATTCTAGCTATGATTCCCTATGAACCAGGAATATACTGTGGTTTGCGTTAAGGCATAAGGATCTTTATCCAACATGGCTGGCAACAGAAATGCTCTAAATCACTCAAAAGGTCAGATACTTGTCAGCAGTTAGCAGACTAATATGCAACGTCGACCCTGGGCAAAGTCAGGCAATAGATGATTTGTCTATCATGAGCCTATATTTTTTCTCCTACTGCCCTGTTCCCTCTTCTTGGGATGCTGTCCTCATTCTATTTTATTCGGGGGCAATTGAGGGCTTTTCAGCTGCCTTGGAAGATTCAACAAATAAATGATCACTTTACCTACTCATGAGCGCTACTCTGGCAGCTTAAGACTTAAAAGGTTCCTAATGTTAGCTTTTGCCTGTTTTCTATAATCACATTATTAACTTGGAAGAGTGATTTTTCAGCTCCTTCCCCTCCTTTCAAACAGCTACCAAGATAATACATGCTAAAGGGACATGGTAATGTCTCACATTTCCTTTTTACATGAGACATGCAAGGATGTTAGGAGTTGGGGAAGGTGGTATCAAGTTCATGGGTTAATTTTCCATATCTAATAAAGTACACCCCCTTTTTGTTAAAAAAAAAGAATTTGTCCATTGGAAGAAAAAAATAGAAGGAAGCATTCAAACGATAGTGCTGAAACCGGATGAACACTTATTTTGCAGACACAATTACAACTGCCAGAGGATAAAATTTTTTCAAAACTATTTAATCTCTGAAATGGGCAATAAGCTTGTCAGCCTCTTGGGCACTTCAACCTTGATGCAATGGTTCATAGCGAATCTTTCCATGACCAAAACTCATCAGATTCATCAAGTGTCTTCATTCCTTCACAATAAAAGTCTTTTAAGACTCTGAGGATGAAGGAAGCTTTGTGTGTGCAATATATGCTTCTCTCTGTCACCAATGCAAAACCTGGGGATGTGCACAAAAAAAGAGCCTTAAAAATGGGGATATTCATCTTGCAAGTCTTTGAGATGCTATTTCTAAGCTAATCTCCCCTACAAATCAAGAAGTCCAATTCAATTCAAGTCCAATTCAAGCTTGTCTTCCAGAACATCTAGTAAATCTTCAAAAACATGAATTGTGTACTTGTTTTGTGTCTCACTTTCTACCCATCCTCCTCTTAGCCTCATGAGTTCATTATGGCTATGGGAAGTATTAAGAATTGACTGGAATTAGTGCTTTTTTTTTTTTTTGCTATCACATCTATTAATGACTGCAACATCATAAACAATAAAGTTTAATTAGAAACTAAAGTGTCTACAGCAATTAAATATGAAGGAAGTATTCAAAAACACAGCAGGAAGGATCATATTTTTAAAGCATTTAAATTGCAAATGATGTTATTGATGGAACTTTTAAAAGGAATTTTGCATTTGGGTAAAAGATAAAAGAAAGAGACAAGTCTAAAGTGAAGAATTGACTCAATGGCATTTACAGACAAATAAATATTTAGGATGGATCAATTTGCAACCATGAGCAGATGCTTCAGGAAATATATAGAGCTAATGGGAGCTGTCTTTAATTTCAACCTCACCGAGTCAATGAGAAAAAAAATCAACTTAAAGGATTCCAGAGTAATGACATGACTCATTAGTGTTAAGGCCACTTCAAATTAAAGGACTCATCTTCAGTTACTGAGAGAAGAAAATGATTAATGAGCTTCATGCATGAATATTTGGAAAGAGCTGTAACTCACTTTTTGGATTTAAAACCACCTAAAACTATAACCACAAGGATTTCATGTTTCTTGGACCAGATTCTAAAAAATTTTTCCCCCTTTGATTCTGTAGCTCACAGGGCTGGGGATGAAGTTGTGTATCCACTAGTCAATTGATCTAGGAGTGCTGTGAATGATAAAGTCAGGACAAACACTGGAGAGAGGGGAAAATTCTATTACCATGGTGAGACAGCAAAAGAATGAAGACAAGCCTACCTTCTACTAAGTTTATATTCTAAAATATAATGGTAGTAAACTCAGAAGTCAATGAAAAATGCAGAGAGCTCAGTCATCTCTTTCTGAATGCTATGAAGTCCACAGCTGAGTCTGCCACTGTTTTTGGCATTTGCTCTTGAGTTCGGAATTTGACAGACTGCTTCTATCTTTAACATCTTCACATATTAGGCTCATTTGAGAGGGGTGGGTCCATTTTAAAGTCTCTGGAAACCAAAATTTAGTGCTTGGAGGAAGTATGATGAATAAATTGTCTTGATCATTGAAAACAAGTGAGAAAAAAATAATTATTTCATAAAAAAGTGATATATGGGGAAAAATTAGATAAAAGTCCAGAATGTGAGGATTAAAAGGGGCAGGGAAGTTTGTAGACAGTAGTGGCTCTTCTTGAACCACTTGTGAGAAAGACATTAGTTTAAGTGCACTTCCTGAGGGTTGGAATACTGCCACAAACAAACAAACAAACAAAAATGGAGACTTGTTCTTTGACTCCTGGGATGATCTATTAGTAACTCATTTGCAAGTTAGAGGAAATCAGAGACATCATGACATTTTTATGATTCCTTTCTGGTATTCAGGAATGTGGACAATTTCATTTCCTAATAGAAGTGTGTTTCTTCTTCCTCTGTGTTTGAATTGCAACGGAAGAGAAGCATAGCATTCTTTGTTGAAGTTCTCCAAGTTGACAGTCTGAAACTCTGATCTATATTTATTTATTTTTCAATTTAAATTCAAAGCCAGAGTTCATAAGTACCTTCACACAAGCTGCAGACCTGTGGGATGTGCTCTCTGGCTCCTCTGTACAGATAAAATTTTGGTCTCCTCATTTCGATCAATTAATATTTCAGAGAGTTAACTTTTTACTGAAATTGGAGTAGATGTCATTTTCCAGAAAGTCATTTACATTGCTATTCGTTTTCTTTTCAGTGCCTTGTTTATGACTAAAAATGCACTGATGATTTCATAATGAGAGTATATTATGTAGAAATGGGAATATAATCATTGAAAAGCATGACTTTTTATGTGTTAGGTAACATTTCTCTTCAATTTCTCCTTTCATGTGATTGTTTTGTCTTTTCTAAAGGGAAATATAAGTGTCAGGAGAAGACTAAAAATATATAGAACAAATTTATATATATATATGTATATTTATATATATGTATGTGTGTATGTATATATATACATATATATGTGTGTGTATGTGTGTGTATATATATATGTATATTTATATATATGTATGTGTGTATGTATATATATACATATATATGTGTGTGTATGTGTGTGTGTGTGTGTGTGTATATATATATATATATATATATATATATATATATATATATATTTCTTGAACTACTAAAAAATCTAGAGGGACCAGATGATTAAAGTTTTTCATTTCTAAAGAACTTGCTTTGAGAAATCTCAGAAGATGGAGATGGATTGTTTTCATTATTGCTTAAGTTTTGTTAGGGACATAGAATATATTAGGTCTATAATGAATCAAAATATTCCATTTTTCTAATGTTATATATAATATTATGGACTATTAAAAGCAATACTTCTCACTATATGAAAAATACCAGTGAAACCATTGAGTATGAACTTCATGTAGACATTTATTTCTTATTTCATAATTATTAGATAAATAAATGATGAGCACCTACTTTGATAAGAGTTATGGCAAGAATAAACATGAATAACATATAGCTTTTTGTTGTTGTTGTTACCATGAATTGAATCCAGGGGCATCATCCATGGAGCCACATTCCCAGCCTTTTTGTTATTTCTTTATATTTTGGGGTACTGAGGATTTAACTCAAGGGCATCCCCAGCCCTATTTTGTATTTTATTTAGAGACAGGGTCTCACTGAGTGGCTTAGTGCCTTGCTGTTGCTGAGACTGGCTTTGAATTCTCGATCCTCCGGGTCTCAGCACCCTGAGCCAAGGGGATTACAGGTGTGTGTCACCATGCCCAGCTTCCCCTTTTTATTTTTTAATTTTGAGACAGGTTCTTGCTAAGTTGCTAAGGGTCTCGCTAAGTTGTTGAAACTGGCTTTGAACTTGCTATCCTCCTGCCTCAGCCTTCCATATCATTGGGATAATAAGCATGCATCACTGCACCTGGCGTAACATGTAGTTTTTGCCATTAACAACTTTTTAAAATTATTTTTGCCATTAATTTATAATATAGTAGTAGAGACAATATTACCAGGTACTCTCTAATATAGGGCAAAAGATTCAAAATGCTATTAGATTTGTATCTCAATTGGTTTGCTGAGTGTACATCTTTACCTCTTTTCCCTCTCAAGTTATCACTGCTATGAACTTTTAACAAACCATCGTAAATGCCACGGCAAGACGGGAAAACTTGTCTTAAGGCAGAGCACATATTGACAGAACTTTGGGAAAAACATCATAAATTGATGAGTGTACTAATTCCATGAAGACTAAGATAGTTTTCTTTAGGTCGATTGACCTGATTAGAAGAATTTTAAGAAGAAAAATAAAACTAAGATAGACACAAGAATCATGTTTAAATTACATGATAAATGGTTGAGACTGGGCTGGGGTTGTAGCTCAGTGGTAGAGCACTTGCCTAGCACATGTGAGGTTTAATCCTTAACACCACATAGAATGAATAATAAATTAAATAAGGTATTGTGTCCATCTACAACTATATATATATACACACCCACACATATATATGTATATATACACATATATACATGTATATATATTATATTAATATATTATATATATATATATATATATATATATATATATATATATATTAAAAAGCAGTTGAGAAAATAAGGATGAGAGAGGCTAAAATAATGGGAACTGGAGGCTCTTGGAAAAGTGTGATAATGATCTCTAGTTTCCCTTTCCCTAGAAGCTTAGGCTGATACTTGCCATCAGTCACCTGGGAAGCTGGGCCTTCACTGAGAAGGGGGCCACTGCCAGAGATTGAGAAACAGTACCCTCTTGGTATCTAAATGGAATGAAGTCACAAAATTAAGCACTTGAGGAGCCTGAGGGTGTCACTGACTCACCCTCAAAATGTTTACCAAATGCTGAAGGTGTGCAAAGTAGAACTAAAGAGCTAAGAACTGAAAAGAAATAATAAAGGAAATTGTTCAGGCAAAAAAGAATATAACCATAGAGGAAAATACAGAAATGGAAGAATAAATAAAGAATAATAAAAAAATAAATATGTAAAATCTACTTAAATATTAGTGGCATAAAATAATACAATGATTATATCTGTGGAATTTAAAATATACAGAGAAGTAAAATGCTTAGTAACAATAAACCCTAGGGATAAATGAAGTTAAAGTGTTGTCAGGTTCTATCATTACTATAAAAGAGGTAAAAGTTATCATTGACACTAGGCTATAATAAGTCATGGGTGCACATTTTGACTCTAAATCATTATAAGAGTTGTTAAGATGTAAAACTAATAAGAGACTGGAAAAAATTGAATGGTAAAAATAACTCGATTAATCCAAAATAAAGCAAGAAAGCAAAAGACATTAAATAAAACTTCACATAGACTGGATTTGGTGACACACACCTGTAATCCCAGCAGGTGGGGAGGCTGAGGCAGGAGGATAGCAAGTTCAAGACTATCATCAGTATCTTTTACTTCAAGGTCCAAGTAAAAGATGAATAATTTAATGCTAAAATTTTCAAAAATCATGTGTTTATAACAGTAAGGGAGTATCATGTGCCATGAAACTACTAACTGAAGAAAAGTGGTGAAACTATACTAATGTTAGTCAAAATTAAGACAAAGTGTTACTAGAATATTCTAAGATAAAGTGCCAAAACACTAGGAAGATATACCAATTCTAGGTATATCAAGTTAAAAAAATTAGTAGGATCCTAGATTCTATAAGCCATACAGAATAAGAGAGCCTTTAAAATAAGTGATTTTTTTTTCAAAAAACCAAACTCTTAAGTAGTTACAAGATCAGAAGTAGTAGTGAAGGCTACAAGTAGTAGATTGGGTGTGAATGTGCAAGTGCATATATATATATATATATATATATATATATATATATATATATATACTCTGTTAATTCCCTGCTCTTAGAGCTGCTGACTGCAATGTATGCTTCTAGAAATATACTGAAAATATGATTTTATAAGTGGGAATTCTGAAAAGTACCTCTGATAAGTTATATTCTCCTGTGCTAAGATGAGAGGCTATGAAATCTCCTTAAAGAACTTTTCTAGTTATGTATCTCTTTTCCTTTGCTGTTATTGGAGTTTATATTTGCTGCTGGTTCAATAGGGATTCTCATCTGTGCTGAGAAAATAAGATGTCACTATCAATACTTTTCAATCAGGATTCTCATATACAAATATAAGCAAGCATCCATGAATTTCTAAATATTTGAGGGAACTAAAGAATGAAAAAAAGAGTCATTGACTCAATATAAAGAAGAATTAATCAGGAAAAAAGACATTAACATAGGAAACAGTGTGTGTGTGTGAATACAGATACATACATGTTTATATACCTTAAAATTTAATAAATATCCATGATAAAAGCAACTGGCTTCAATGAAAAATAAATGGGAAGAGTCCTCAGAAATTAAAGACACAATTGGCATAAACTTGATAAGTTAGCAGAACAGTTGGAAATTGAATAATGAACTAGAAGTTCAAAATGAGAGACTCCTCCAGAAAACAGCACAAACAGAAAAAGGAGTTGAAAATAGATATAAGTCATGGAAAATGAAAGCCAATATTAAGCATCAGTAAAGTTTAATAAGTAACACATCTCCATGACTGTAAAGCTGAACTAATGTAATAGTCACTATCTACACATGGCTTTTTAAACTAATTATAATTTAATAAATTTTAAAACTTCAGTTCCTCGATTTACTACCCACATTTCAAAGGCTCAAGAGCTGCATATGATAGGTGGCTGCCATTTTGAACAGTGCAGTGAGAAGAGATTACTTACAAAGGAACAGGGAACTGACTGACATCATTTTTTTTCAGCAGAAAATTTGGATGCACAATGTTTTCAAATTTTGATCAGAACATGATTTTCATTCTAAAATTTTACATCATCTTTAATGTGTGAAGATAGAACTGACATTTTCAGATGCAAGATCTCAAGATGTTTTACTCCATAGGATCTTTTTTAAGGGAGTACTTACTTGAAGATACATTCAGGAAAAAACAAAAACAACAACATCACCAAAAATGAAAAGAATCTAAATGAGATACAATAAAAGACGGGTAATAATTTAATCAGAATGCTCTTGGAGAAGTCTGAAATATGGATAATAATAATAATGTTATGATACTTAAGGCAATTTCTCCAGAACAATTCCTAAGACTTTTTTCTTGAAGAACAAAATGAATATGCAATATCTAATCATTTCAACAAAATATAGAAAAGGGCAGGAAGGTGGAAGGGAAGTGAAAATGTATTAAGAGTCTAATTTAGAAGGAGCAGTTGAAGAAAGTACTTAGTGTCAACACAGAACTGGAAATTGTAAGATTACACAGTGTATTTAAATATATATTACATGGAGACTGAGGATATAGTTCAGTGGTAAGCATGGGGCCCTGGGTAATTTCTAGCACTGAAATAAATTTTTAAAAAATGAATAAATGAATGTATAATTCATGAAAAAATGAAATGTATAATTACCAAACAAGGAAGAAGAAAACAGATAACCCAACAAAACCAAAATAATATAAAAAAGGGGGAAAATGAAATAATTAGAATATATAAGATTCAATATTTCAGTTAGTATGATAAATGTAAATTAAATAAAATGCTTCATTTAAAATAGGAGCCATTTGGGGACACAAAATAATTTCATTTATATGCCCTTTACTATAGTCATACCTATGTGAAATTGGCACACAATAGTTGAACATAGTTTCACTAATCAGTGAACACTTGTCAATCTCATTTAAACTGACATAATATTTGTATGTAATCTATGTATATCATTTTGTGTATTTTAAATAAATTCCATATTACATGTAAATATGCATTATAATGTATATTTTAGGGATTAATGAGAAGAAAAAAAAGTCTGTATGTACTCATTATAGATACAATTTTTCTTCAAGTACATTTGAAATGTGGTTGGTTGAATCCAAGGATGCAGAATTTGTGGATACAACAAATAAGTTGAACCTATCAGAATTCTATAAGGAAAATTAAACAAATTTATAATTATATTTGGACACTGCAATGTACCTCTCTTAAAGATATAAAAGTGAAGTAGTCAGAAATAAGTAGTATTACAGAGCATTCAGTACTAAAAATTATACCTAATAGAAAAAAATGAATTATTTTTAATATCCATAAATTAGTTATAAAAACTTACTCTTTAAGGTCACAAAAGAATCTCATACAACTTAAAAAGTAGAAATTAAGGCCTACATTTTATGACTCAATATATATTATATATATAGCTATATATATCTATATATTATATATGATAAATATAAATATAGTTATAATAAATATTAAATATAAATATATACATATATATATATATATATATATATATTTTTTTTTTGCACAGTCTTCCTCCAAAACCAAAAACAAGAAAACTCCAATTGTAAATATTTAAAAAACACACTTTTACTAAATCATGACTTGCTATAGTTTTGATCTGGGATTTCCTCCAAAGACCCGTGTGTTGAAGCCTTGGTCCTCAGTCTGTTGTGCCATTGGGAGGTGGTGGGACCATTAGGAGATGGAGCCTAGTGAGAGGAAGTAGGTCTTGGAGATGTAACCTTGAGGTGATACTAGAACTTTCCTGGCTGCCAGGAGGAGAGCACTTGTTCCACCACATTCTCCTGCTTCACCACAGCCTAAAAGCAACAGATCAACTGACCGTGGACTGAAACTTCGAAAACTGTAAGCCAAAAAGCCAAAATAAGCCTTACCTCCTTTAATTTGATCTATCAAAGGTCTTTTTCAGAGCAATGGAAAGCTAACATGAGTTAAGGAGGAAATCACAATTAAAATCACAATTTATTTAGCAGTGAATAGCATTGAATACATATCAAAGTGGGCTAGTCCACAGACAAACTCGGAAGAAAAAGCATAGCCTTAGAATGTACCAATTAATAATAATGAAAAATGTTAAAAATGATCAATTTTAATAATCAATTAGACAAATGAAGAAAAGAATTTATAAGGTTTGAAAGTAAATATAATAATAATGATGGCAAATCTTAAAAAAGATAGGTTTGATTAATCACAGTTAAAAGTGACATTTTACAAGAATAAATAATACCTACGGAAAAAACCTTACAAGTCTAATGAAAAACTGTAAGGGCAGCCAAATTAAAAAATGATTAACTTTTCTGCACGCTAAAAATAAAACATTGAAAGCACACCTAAAAAGTCATAGTCACTAAAACACTAAAACTATAAAGCTACCAGAAATGTGCAAGACCTACATGAAGAAAATGGTGAAATTTTACTATGAGACATAAAAGGAGATTTGGATAAACGAAGCAATGTTCTTGAGGGAGAAAAGTACATATTTTAAATGTGTTGATTCTCCTGATATAAGGCTGTAGAGTCAATAAAATCTCAATCTAAATCCCATGATTATTAATCAATTTAAACGGTCTTTTAGCTTATTTGAATCAATAAAATGTGCAAGAATCCCGAGGAAAATTTTGAGATTAAAACATAATTCATCAGGATCTGCCTTAGCAGAAATTGAATTTTAAAGCAAAATGATGAAAGGACTCAGAACAAACAAAAGAAAAGCCTGAAAGTTTTTATAATACAAGTATTAAAAATTTCAATATTGAGAAAGCGACAATGAACAATGAATGAAAGTTAAAAGATGACAAGAAAGAAATGGCTACAACATGTATGAGTAATAAAGCCATAATATTCCTTTTAAATGGTTCTTTAAAAATATAAAGACAAGCCATTGAATACCTGAGCATAGGACCAGTCACAAGAAAACAAGTACATGGGCTAAAAAACATGCACAGTTTGTTAAGGTTGCTAGTATAGGGGAATAAAATCACAATAAGAAGAAAGTAACTTTTGCTCAGTAGATTGAGAATGTAAAAAAAAAATTGCTCAAGTTTTTTAGAATGTGACAAAAACAGCAAGATCAGATACTATCCAGGCACAGTTCCTTTAGAAGAAAGCTGTCAGGGTATAGCTATCAAAATATAAAATGCGCATACTCCCTGATCTAGCAATCTCACTTCTAGGAATGTTTCCTAACAAAAAATCTTGCAGTTATCCAAAAGTCATATATTCTCAGTAATAGCAAAAAATGTAGGGAGGATTTCTTTTTCAGTTGCTAGCTATAGAAAATGAATTCAAATAATTTAAGCAAAAACACAGTCAGAAAAACCACATACTCATTAAAAGAAAAAAGAAGTGTGTATGTGTATGTGTATATATGTGCATGTGTGTGTATATTCATATATTCATTATCTCTGTCTATATATGTGTGCGTTTAGCTCTATGTAATGTCCAAGACATAGTTACAATAATATTTTTAAAATATTTAAAATATTTAAATGGCAGAATATCTGAAGCAGCAGAATGAACAAACACATGTAAGTGCCTTGAGTGTGCATGTGTGTGCACGTCCATAGAACAGGGCTAGACTATTATTAGGGGTGACCTGTGAACAACAGCACAGCTTTGAAGAATTAGAAGTAGACTTTCATGTTTTTTATTCTATTTTTCAGAGTAATACACTCCATCCCTACAAAAATCACAATATTCAAGTATGATGTTTTCCATGTTAAAAAAAAAATTAAAGAAGAAACTATTTTCTGTGAGCACAAGGAAAGAAGACACTAATGCCAAGAGACAAATCCAAAGTTGGAGCCTAAGATCCAGTCCCCGCCCCTCAAGAGGTTAGGAGATAGGGAATTGTTTCTCAGGTTTTCATGACACACAGTATAGAGGTCCATGAGAGAAGTAAAAACAAATCATCAGGGAAGCCCGCAGAGAGCTATTACTTCAAATATGTTATCTAATAATTCATTTTGTTCTACCACTTAATGTGGAGAGGAAAATTCAATTCATTTGAAATCATTTATTCATATCCCTAAACTGAGCAGCATATTGATTTTGGAATCCATTTCGTGACATTGAAGAGGCCTTCGATGTGGAGCCCTTCCATTTTTAAGTGTCCTCACATCACACACGACGACTGTACTGCCACGCTGGCAGAAATCACAGCCACACTAAAGGGCGACATTTTCCTGCTCATTTTAGTTGAATCCAGCAAATGTCGCCTACATGGCTTTAGTGTGCCAAGTCCTGGACGACGAGGCCTTGAGAAGGGAAGAAGAAAACCCCATGTCCTCAACCTGGAGAATCTTCAAATCCTGGGGAAGAGAGGCAGAAACATCCAAGCTGCATTCAGGGCATTGTGGGGAAAAGGGAGGGGCAGACGGGCAGGCTGGGGATGCGCACAGCTGCAGAAGTTAGCTAGGGTGAAAAGGCAGAAGGTGGAGGGCAGGTGCATAGGCATGAAACAGCAGGGCTGCTTGCAGGGAAGCAGAGCCTCTCTTTCTGATTTGTACTTGGTGACATAGGTGGGAAAGAGAGGGGATGGAAGTGAGGCCAGAGAGGTGGACCAAGGTCTGACTGACTCTTGCAGGCTTCAGATGGAGAGTTAAAGGCTTCAGCTCTATTGGGGGCAAAATTCGAAGGATTTTTAAGTTGCAGTGTTAGATTTAACTTTATAAATGGATCACCCTGGTGTGGGATAGTAGAAGAAGGCAAGGACATCAGTTAGGAAAGTGGCAAAGGACCCTGATTTCCTGCATTACGGTGGCAAAATTAGGGTGGAGATGAGTTTGAGAAACCTCTCTAGGAAGTCAGTTCACCAGACTTGGGCTGGGAGGATTTTAATGAGCCAACATCAAGGAAGATCTTAGAGTGCATGGCATGTAGGAAACACTGCGTAATTGTAGCTATGATTATTGGATCCACCATGCTGTCTCTGTCTCTTTATACTTTCTGCTTCCTCTTGTAGGACCATCCTCTGGTCCCACAGCTCACTCTATTGTTCCTGTCATAACATATTCTGATACTGTATGTGCGTCTCTGGCTGCAGGCTTCTAGACTGCAGAGTCAGTATTTCATTTGTATTTCCTTCCCCATACCCAGCACATCACTTCACGCAAAGGGCTCAAGATATTTTTGGTGAAAGCAGGAATCAAAGGCTGAAATATTTTACACATACTCTTTTTAGCTCATGAGGCCTTAAAATGTAAAGAAATGAAACTTAGTGTGAACATCCATTCTAAAGTTCTTGTCTAGAGCTCCTAGTATGCTGTAGGTGAAATCACGTCCATATTTATATTGTGATCTGTTACTGTAACATGGAAAAGCTATGCCATTCAAGCCTTTGACTTCAACAGCAGCAGATGACACTTCAGGTAGCTTGCTATGTTTTAACTGTCCCTGAAGAGTCCAGTTCAGTCCTCAAAAAACACCTTCAAACAGACTGAGAAAATCCTTTCTTCCCTGTGGTGGGTAGAATAATGGCCCCCTGAAGATGTTCCCATAGTAACCCTTGAAACCTGTGAATGTTACCTTACATAGCAAAAATAACATTACAGTTGTATTTAAATTAAGGATCTTGAGCTGCAGATATTATATTGGATTACTGAGGCCGAAAACAGAGATCCCTAAAAGAGGAAGAGGAAGACAGGAAAGTCAGGGAAGGAGATGTGGGAATGGAAGCCGAGGTCAGAGTGAAGTGGGGCCAGGAGCCAGGGAATGTGGACAGCCCTGCATTTCTTGCTGGAAAAGGAAAGGAAGCAGATTCTCTCTCATAGCTTCCAGAAGGCATGCGGCCCTGCCAACCCCATTAAGGCTTCTAACTTCAGAACTACCTTCTAAGTTTCAGAACTGCAGGAAAATAAATCTGTATTTTTTTAAGTCACTAAGTTCGTGGTAATTTGTTACCACAGCAATGGGAACCTAACACTTTCCCCAAGACACACATACTCAGTACAGTTCATTCCAGTCTCTTTGTTCCCTTGGATGAAGCTCCCATCCCTCAAGAACTGCTCTTACCTTTTGAAGTGTCAAGATTAGCATGGCTGCTGCTTCCTCTTCTTCTTCTTCTTCTTCTTTTTTTTTTTTTTAATAATTCTAAGTAAGATATGGGTGTCAGCTGCAGCAAACTAACCAGGGGGTGACAAGCAACTTGTGTAGAGTGATACAGCAGGAGTGGGAGCCATTTATTGTAGGACAGGAGGGGTATATATACATTCCACACAGCTTATCTTATTTAACATAAACTAGATACAGCAGTCAACCAATAAGGAATCTCCACACTTAATGGCTCGCTGGCATTACCTCACAAACCACTCCCTCTGGCAAAATGCCAGGCGCCATCCTGACTTGTTTACAGACTTTAACAGGTGTGGTATAAATCAGAACAATCCCAATATTAGAAGTTCTCTATTTTTAATATTAAACTCAATTTGATCCAAACTGAACTCCTGACAATATATTCTCTATCTCTTTTTAATGAACCGTTCTCTGAATGCAAATTGTATTAGCAAGTACAATCACCGCTCGACACCCCCTTTCTTTACCTTTCATTTTTGTGTTTCCCTGTTTGAATGTTTTTTGGGGGGAGCTTCATTGAGTAACAAAGATATCTTCTTGGACCACTGATATTCAAATCTTTTTACACTAAATCAAAACTTAAAGAATAACTCTCTTGGTCTTTCTAGAATAAACAATTCCATTTTCATTTCTCCACTGAGTTTAAACATGAGAAGCTATTCAACTCTAAGACTCTTACATTAGAAACATCATCCCAGACCTAGAAAATTCTGTCCTCCTTAAGGTATGTATACTATGTACATTGTCCTTACTAAGTTGACACTCTAAGCTCACCATCTGTTTTTTCCCGGCAATTTACATATATTTTTATGTGACAAAAAAACTTTCTTATTGATTCTTAAATAAAAAATATGCCCCGTGTCTCAGAAATCAGCTGAAAAATTTCAACATTTCCATAACATAAAAGCGTCAGTGTGTTCCAGTAGCTGTAAAATTTTAGAGCATAAAATGGGAAGGAGATCATGGGATACAAGCTACCTGATATTTGCCCAGGAGTCTGGGATCTGGCTCAGCCCTGGGTTGATGCTTGCTGGAAAGTCCTCCTCCCTTTCTCCATACCTTTTCTGGAATCTCTTCTAGGTACCTCCCAACAACTCTAAGGTGCTAGGACAGACTTCTCAGGTGGCAAAATGCAATGATGCAACTTTCCTATGTCTTTCTGTACAGACTCCAGAGCTGTTGTAGAGAATAGAATATTAAAACTTTCCTGACATTACATCACCTTTGTGATGGGCCAAATTCCTCCAAGACAAGTCTATGAACCAAGAAAAGAAAATCAAAGGATCAAATAAGCATATGAAAAGATGCTCCCTAGTATAATCCATCAGGAAAATCTAAATCAAAACCACAGTGAGATTTTGCTTCATGCCTACCTTGATGGCTAAAATAAAAAAGAAGTAACAGTACTAATAAGGATGTGGAGAAATTGGGACCCTCATACACTGCTAATGTGGAGTGTCAAAAGGTACTATTCTTTTTAAAAAGTCTACTGCTTCCTCAAAAGTCTATAGTTACCGGGATTGGGGTTGTGGCTCAGTGGTAGAACACTTGCCTGGCATATGTGAGGCCCTGGGTTCGATCCTCAGCACCACATATAAATAAACAAATAAAGTGAAAAACCCATTGGCATCTAAAAAATATTCTTAATTTTTTTTTAAAGTCTATAGTTACCATACAACTTAGCAATTCCACTCCTAAATACTTTCTTAAGAAAAATGAAAACGTGAGTCCACAGAAAATCTTGTACATGGATTTTCATAATAGCATTATTAATAAATAACAGACAAAAGTAAAAACAACCTAAATGTCCTTCAGCTGATGAGACTGTACACAAAATGTGGTATATCCACCTAGTGGAATATTATTCAGCCATAAAAGGAATGCAGTACTGTTACATGCAACAATATAGATGAAACTTGAAATATTATGCCAAGTGACAGAGACAACACACAAAGGAGATTTGCATGGAATATTGAGAGTAGGCAATTCTATAGAGAGAAAGTAGATGAGTGATTACCTAAGGCTAGAGGGTGCTGGGAACAGGGCTACTGAGGGAGGATGGATAAGAGGCCTGGGGTTTCATTTTGGATGCAAATGTTCCAAAATTGATTATGGTGATGATTTTACAACTCTAGATATATCAAAAGTTATTGAATTCTGAATTTTAGATGGGAGAATTATGTCACATAGGAATTATAACTTCAGAGGTTTTTTTTTTTTTTTTTTTTTTTTTAAGAAATAGAAGAAATGGGTATTTCCCACAATGCTTACTTAGCTGTCATTGGTTAACTGCTCATGTTGCCTCCTCCAGCCACCTCCGCCATTAGCCTCACCTTGTTTTACTTTGAGTTGACAGGATCAAAACCAGCATCAGCTCCTAAGAGACCCAGATATAGATTGGCCAGAATCTTATTTGTTTAGTTTGTGAAATAACCAACAGCAGAAGCATTTGCTTGATTCTACTGGCTTCTTCCTGAAAACCCCTGCCAAAACCAAAATGCATGCCATTTTTCATTATTGTCTTAGAAATTTTCACCTTAAATATTTATTTCTGTTCCTGTCCACTCATGCTCCAAGGCTACACTCCATTATGTCAATATTTATATGTATTTACTTCCTCTGACTTCTAGTCACTCCTAGTCATTTGGCCATGCCCTACATAAAACCACCTGCCTTTATGAAACGATCTGATTGTTGTCTTCTAATCCAAGATGGACAAATTATCTGCAGATTACAGTTTTTAATATCCAAACCACCTGCCTCAGTCCCCAACACCCATTATTAGTCTCTACATTAGAATAAGTAGAATTGACCTGGTTGGGCCCATTTGTAATCCTAGTAACTCAAAGCCAGCCTGAGCAACTTAGAGAGGCTCTAAGCAACTTATCAAGATCTTGTTTCAAAATATAAAAAGGGCTGGGGATGTAGCTCAGTGGTAAAATGACCCTGAGTTCAATCCCCACTAAAAATTAAAAACAAAAAATTCATTTGAAATATTAATGTGATTCGGGAAGAAAAAAGTATTGATATACCCTAGACAGACATATCTCCCAATATCAAGTCAAACATAATAATTACTAAATAATATTTTTAGGAATGGGTTGGGGAAGTCTATAGCATGTGGCAGAACTTAGGCAGGGTTTTGCTGTGTTCATAACCTCAGCAAAGGTGACTGGAAGATACACAGAGCCAGCGGAATCTCAGGGAAATTGTAATTTGCTTAAGCGGGTTATTGGGAGGGAGAAGGGGATTGCTAAAGAAGATATAAGGTTTTGGTGTAAGAGACCTTTCTCTTAATTCACAATGGGGACCAGATTCCTTTCTTACTAGGACATGAATACTGTCTTTCTTCCATGTTAATATAATATCACTCTACTACAATTAAACTTCTGCTATAGTTCAGTGGTACTAGAAGTGGTTTCTACCTCCTCTACCCCAGGTTTACAGCAGCGAATAAAAATTTGTAAGGACCCCAAGATTCAAAAGGGTGAAGGGGACTATGTGTCACCTACACAGAATCACCATTACAATCTCACTGGCTCCACTACAGAGAACCTCAGCAACATTCTGGAAATAATTAACATTTGATGTGTTAAGTTTCATATATAGTACTTTATGAAATAAAGATCACATCTCCAAGTAAGAGCTGAACTATTTATTTTCCTGTGTTCCTCAATAAGGAGGTTCACATCAGCAACTATGGACAAGTAGGAACAGTCAAATTAACAATGGTGGGCACTGAAACTAAGTGACAAACCCCTTCCCCCATGCACGTGCTATTTCACATGTCCATATAAAATTATTTTTAACTGGCAAAGGTGGAAGATGATGATAGGGTAGTCTAAGGTCTTCCATTTAGCGTTTCAATTTCAGTGCCTTTAATAGATTACACTGCATCTCAAAAAATGTCCCACCAAAGGAACTTCTGCTTCTAAACTTATTGAAGACCTTGTCTCCTTGGAAATAAAATTCTCAAGTTAGACAGACTAAGTCTTACCAGTCTAGGTTTTACTTCGTTCTACTAATAAAGTGAAGAACAATCATTCCTCATAATGTCAATAATTGATGTGATGTAGGACAAGCTCGAGTTTGATTACATGTCTAGAAGTGCTCTGACATATTACCCTGAGTTTTTCAATAATAGTTTTGGCTGCTCAATTCTTGTCTAAGTATCCTAAGTAGTTTATCACAAATGAAAATATTAACACTTTACTAGGTATTTGAAAAAAAAATATTTACCATGTTACTCAATAGAACACAGTTTTCTGTTAGGACTATGATTTAAAGATATCTATCTCCTCAATGCATATGCTGGGTTTCATATGTTAAACTACAGTAAGAAGAGAGGGCTAGAGCCCCTCTTTGTCCTTGAACAATGCCACATGTGAAGTAAGCTAGAAAAAAAAATGACAGTGGGCATTATCCTATGAAAAAGTTTGCATTCATCAGAATGCCTTTCTAAAATATAAAACTTTTAAAAATAACCAAATATCTAGTATCATACTAGTAGATAGCACTGTTTATTAGTTCTTTTTTTGAAAATTGTTTTTGGTACTGGGGATTGACCCCAGGGGTGCTTTACCACTGAGCCACACACTCAGTCCCTTTTGTTTTTGATTTTGAGACAGGATCTTGCTGAGTTGCTGAGGGTCCCACTAAAGTTGCTAAGGCTGGCCTTGAATTTGCCATTCTCCTGTCTCAGCCTCCCAAGTCACTGAGATTACAGGTATGTAACACCACACTCAGCTAGGACTTGGTAGTTTAAAAAAGCTCCAATGGCAAATAATATATATTTAGCAATTGTAAAACCTCACTGTAATATGATCTATCACATGATAGATCATATTACAGTGAGGTTTTACAATTGCTAAATATATGTTATTTGAATTACATTAAGCCCTTTAAAATGTATCACTCCATACATTGAAGACTTAAAAACAAAAACATGGTGTTATCCTCTAACACAAGCATCTAAGTGTTCTTTGAGTACCCATTGGGTGTCCTATGCTACTTGTATATTTGATTCATATTTAATTTTTTGTACACTTTTCAGTGTATGTTACTTTCATATAGTACACTTCTTCACATTAAGTATTAAAGCCTTATTGACTATTTTTCATTTTTTTCCTTAGATGTTTATTTAATATTATATTGGATTGAATTTTGCCTCCCTATAAAAAAATATGTTTCAAGAAATAAAGATCTTTGCAGGTGTAATTACGGTAGAAATCTTGAGATGATACCATCTTGCATTAAGCGAGTCCTAAATCCAATGACAAGTTCTTAAAAGAGGAAGAAACAGACACAGAGAAGAGGAAAACACCACATGAAAGATGGAGGCAGAGATGGGGGTTATGCACCTACGAGCCAGGCATTTGAGGATTTCCAGGAGCCTCCAGAAGCTAGAAGACAAGCATGGAAAAGATTGCTTTTCAGAGCCTCCAAAAGAAACCAATATTGCAGACCCCTTGATTTTAGACTTCGAGTCTCCAGGACTGTGAGAAAATAAATTTCTGTCGTGCTAAGCCACCAACTTTGTGGTAATTTATTATGCCAACCCAGAAACCTAACACAAATATCAACAATGTGCCTGGTGCTGGGCATACAAAAATGAAAAACGCCAGTTCCTTCTTCTGGGAGTTGGTGGTCAAATGAGAGGAATAACCAGTGAATCCTCTGGGATTGCTAGGAACTGGGGGAATGCCTAAGAGGACAACCAAACAGACGTGAACAGGAGATAGTCAGGAGACCTGCAGGAAGAGGCAATGGTGGAGCTGAGTTTATAAAGTCTTCCCAGGTTATTCAATCCTACTTAACACCAAACACATTACAATCAATGACTATGCAACTGCAGAGGACAGAATGTTAGAGCAAACAATCATGAGTATGCTAGCACATTCTTCTGATTTCAGGATTCCTCTGACTTCTTCAAAGTCCCTTCTCACTAGGTATTATCAGACCATCCACTTCACAATAAAAAAAGGAATAAACAAACAAACAAATAAATAAAGATTTCAATAGAGAGCTGACTATAACTTTTCATTTTCCAGTTGGTAGAGCAAGTCTTTCACCTTATGTTTAGACATTAGAAATACTGGAAATGCTGATTTCTAACACCTATCTTCTCTGAGGGTCTGGAATTTCAGAATCATTTTGTTTGGATTGAGGTTGGATCTTTTTCTATAAAAATATGTATTTGTCCTGCAATTAGGAACATACTTTGTAATTGGCTGTCTGTTATACCTTGGCAGGAATTCACCCAATAGTTATTACCTGAGTCCTACTGTTGTAGTTTGGATATGAGGTCTCCCCCAAAACCTCACATGTGAGACAATGTAAGAATGTTCAGAGGAGAAATGTTTGGGTTATGAGACTCTCAACCTGATCACTGAATTAATCCCCTGATGTGATTAACTGAGTGGTAACTGAAGGCAGGTAGGGTGTGGCTGGAGGAGGTGGGCATGGGGGTGTGCCTTTGGAGTATGTATTTTGTATCTGGTGATTGGAGTCTCTCTCTCTCTGCTTACTGATCATCAAGTGAGTTGCTTCCCTCTGCCACACTCTTCTGCCATGATGTTCTGCCTTACATTGAGCCCCCTGTGGAATAGAGTTGGCTATCTATGAACTGAGATCTCTGAAACCACGAGCCCTCAAATAAACTTTTCCTCTTCTACAGTTGTTCTGGTCATGTCTTTTAGTCACAGCAGCCAAAAAAAAAAAAGGACTAAAACACCTACCTATTTGTGGTAGGAAAGAGAGGCATATTACGTGGCAGTGGTATGAAAACAAATGGATAGGCCACAGTGGGGCATCTGCTCTGTCTGGTTGAAACAGAGCTAAGCCAAATACAGGGGAGCTGGGGGATCAGGGTGAGAATGGGTGGGATGAGACAATCAGTGAGACACAAGTTTGGAAATTAACAACCAAACAAATGAAGGAGAATGAGCTCTAGGACAGTCTTCAGCATCGGTCCTTTACCTTTGGCAAATCCAGCTTGCTCATAGTATGCTGTGGGCCAATTATTCTCTTGGTTCTACTGCCTTCAATTTTTTTTTCCACTAGTTTAATTCATTTTAGCATATAGAGCTCAAAGCATACAAGTTTTAAATTATGTTTCAAGTTATCTGATCTACAACTATAATTTGAACTGTATCTACACTGAGATACTAATTCAAATGTGTTAGCTGGAAATCGTATTTTTTTTTTGCCACACATCCCTATAATATTCCAACAGTCGTTCAGTCACACACATTAGAAACACTGCAGTTCTGTTCTCTCACTCCATTTCTCAAGCATTTGACTTGTTTTCTTGTGTTACAGAGAAAAGAACACAAGTTAGTAGTAAGGCAGAACTAGTTTGGAAGCTCTCGTGAGCTTGCGCAGGTTATCTAATCTTTATGAGCCCTAATTTCTTCTGTGCAATCGTATTTTAGCTAGAATTTTTTTCCTCCAAAATTTATATGGTGAAATCTAAAGCCTCAGTATATCAGCATGTGACCTTTTTTGGAAACAGATCTTTACAAGGTAATGGAGTAAAAATGAAATTGTTGCAGTGATCCTTAATCAAATATGAGGGAGTCCTTATAAAAGAGGGTAATTTGGACATAGAAACATGCAGAAATGAAAAGGAATGGGAAGAGACATGGGTAGAAAAAGTCTTGCACCCACAAGTCAAGGAGAAAGTTCTGGAACATATCTTTCTTTCACAGCCCTCAGAAGGAACCAACCTTGCTGACACCTTAATTTTTGGACTTCTAGCCTTCAGAACTAGGAGAAGTAAAATTCTGATGTGAAGCCACCTGGTTTGTGGTACTTGTTAATGGCAAGCTTACCAAACTAACACAAATGGCAGTAGTAATGCCTCCAAAGATTGAGAGGCAGACTGTTGCCAGCTGGCCAGGCTGACAAGATGAGCTGGGCTCAAAGGAGTTGGCTGTATCAATAACTACGAAAACGGTGAAGAAACCACACAAACGTGAAAATAACTTTTTCTCAATTGCTGGGGTCAGGAACAGCTCTGAGACCTCAGCTATCAGCTCCCATGCTGGAGGGCAAGGGGAGCAAGGGAGACAAGAGGCAAGAGAGCCAGCATACCCTGAACCCCTCTATTTATTGGGGAAAGGACATTCCATAAAGTTCCACCCAAATAAGGCAAGGGATTGGGTTTCAAAGGGTGGAGTCTTGCTTGGTGATGTCTTGTAGTCCACAGATTGATTGACATTTTGGCAAGTCAGGCCCATCTCAGGTGCTGTGTGGGATCACAGGCAGAGTGAGAGAAAAGGCACACATATGTCACACAGCAATGTCACACTAGTCCCCTCATATCGCTCAAATGTGCATAGCTCATACACTAGGACCACGGATGGCTCCCAGCAGCCGGCATTGTCGCTGCTTTCTCCAAGACCACCACTGTTTCTTACTTGCTAACAGAGCTCTGATCTTTCTTTAGGTATCAGGAAGAGATTCCTTGATCTCAGAAAAGATTGATGCTATCCCTGAAATGGGATGAGCACATGACCCCGTTGTGGCTGAAGAGTTGTACAGGGAAGCTTCTGGGGATTCTGAGAAAGATATTTTTTACCCTGATAAGAGGAGCACAGGAAGGAGCAGTGCTGCCCTTTGCTGCCCTTCATCTCAGGCTTTGAAGTGGATCATGGGAGGATGCAGAGCCTGATGCTGCTGCAGCTGCCTCAGAACGTGTGGACATGGGGGAGGCCGAAACTATCACAGAAATGCTGAACTGATCGGGAGCTCTGATTTCATTGATTTGCTGAATCAATTCCAGTGACTGCCTGCATCCAGACTGCTTCAATAATGAAAAAAAAAAAAAATAGACATCTATTGCTTGTGCACTGTTGGTCAGGGGTTCTCAGAATGAACTGAAGCACCAAGACTGCTGCTCCATGGTGAGCACTCAGTCAACACTGGGTCCTTGCCCCTTTGTTCTCCTGGTGCAGCTTCTGTAGCTTTGGTCCACATTCTTCCTTTTGATGCATGCTCATTTAGGCTACCTTGATATCCTGCTTCTCTACCTTTGCTTCCATTTATTTGGGAAAACTGCAGTTAGCTTGCCCAATAGGCATGTTCTTTTTTCTTTGACCCGCTTCATAAAATTTGCTTCCTTCAGTCCATTTTCCACAAACTGACTTACTCTCTTGCTGTTTCAGCTCAACAAAATGATTTCTTCTTTCTTAGTGTTTGTTTTCCTGAGAATTGGAATGTAAGTTCTTGGGATAAGGACCTTGCCTTTTGAATCATTTGCCTCCTAAGCCATCATGCATACATTTGGGAATTTGCAGATTAGACAGAGCATGACCAGAGCTTTGGCAAGTGGCTACAGAGAGAATGGATGGGAAGGAGGCTAGAGTCACTGAGCAGGCTCTGGCCTTATCCACCACAAGGTCAATGGCTTAATTTGACTGAAGGTAATAGCAAGCAAAACTCCAAAATGAGAAATGGAGTGTAGGAGGAAAGAGGGGAGAGAGGAGTGGAAGGGAGAGTATCTAAACTAATTTCCTTTTAACATACCACTGCCAACACAAGAATAAGGGTAAAAGAGAAGCAGAGTCATCTCCCCGCTCTCCAGGGGTCTTCCCCTCATTGTGTGATGCAATATTCCAGAAAAGGTCTGCAAATATGTGGTCACATATAATCACAGGTAACATTTAGTGGCACAGCCTCTTAATTTTGTATAAATGGGTTCACTGTAAATATTCTACAACCTGTTCTTATACTTGAGAATATGTCATGGATGCTTTTTCCACTACTATATACATCCCAAAATTGCCCAAGTAAAAAGCAAAGTTACTTTCCTAAAACTGTTCTTCAGAAAGGAAATGTAATCGTCTTTGAATCATTTTAAAGTGTCTGAGATTATAGGAATCTTTCTTCATTACTTAATTCTCAAGAAAATGTTGTTGTTTGGGGAAAGATGTGTTATCTGAAAAACTTCAAGTAGTATGTTTTGACACCTATTAGGATTGCTTGATGATGTTGATTAAAAGGGGACAAACAATGTATCATATATTAGTCTTTAGACCTGGGATTAAGTCAAAAATTTAAGACTGCGTAACAAGACTTCTAAAGATCATTTAACAAACAATAAAATAAGTGGTTGTATTGTGAAATCTTGCAGACATACCTACAGAAAGAATTATAATAAAGCAATTTTCTGGTATTCATCTGAATATTACTTGTGGTTCGGGATAAAATTTCTAGGGAGAGCACTGTATGTGGGCACACAATTGGTACATTTCAAGTAACAGATGGAAATGAGGCAGATGTACTCTGAAAAATATGTCAGATGATTCAGAGAGCAGTCCCAGTTTGTAAGAGACTAATGTCAAAGATTCACTGAAGTATAGCAGCAATACTGAATCAAGATTGCAAAAAGTAGAAATATTTCTAAAGTAATATGTCATGTGTGATCTTTAATGTGTAGCTTTATATGCATAAATGGTATAACTATGTATACTAAATATATAGCTATGTATAATCTTGAATATATAACTAGATTGATAAATATAAATACATACTTGAAAAATTTATTTATAATTTCAGAAGCATGCATTTCAGTTGGTTGAAGCCGTTGAAAAAAAATCTCTACAATGGAAAATATGAGACTATTCTATATTCTAACCAACGAATGTTTGCCACATTTTCCAGTTGCATTGTATTCCATAACAGAGATGCACCATGTTTTATTTTGTCAGTTTATTGATGACCTTTTACATTTTATGTCTGTAGTGACTATTAAGATTGTAATTGCTTTTCTCATATGTATTTCAGGTGTTCTTGCAAGGATGTCTATGGAAAAAGTTCCTCCAAGAGTCATTTTTGGGTTAATTCATATTGTAGTTGTCTAGAATTTTCTATTCCTTTATTTTCTTTCTTGTGCACCAAAATGTTGGTGCTTAAGTATAGTGTATTTGAGTTACCATGTGAGAGGTTGTCATAATCAGCAGAGGAAATGATTTATTTTCTTATGTATTTTCATTCATAAGGCCATAGGGAGCCTTCCCCTCCTCTGAAGCCCATGGCCCAAAGAGCACAATAGTATCCCACCAGGCGAGAACTGAAGACAATTGAGCAAACCCTGGGAAACTGTTGAAGGATTAAAAAGACCAACTGGGAAGGGGGAGAACCCAGGAACAAACAGACTAAAAAAGGAGATTAGAGAAGAGGCTTCCTTATTTTCATCTGAGTTAGACGCTGTCTAGCTTGATAAATGTCCCAAAGGGAAGAGGAAAATGTATTTCGCTCTTTCCTCTATGCTCCATGAATATTTTATTTCTGGTGATGGTACTTGACTTTCATATCCTACCAGATAATGTGGACATTACTAAGATTTTATAATAAATAATGCCAATTCCCTTACGGAAAAACTATCTCAAATTATACTCCACCAATGTTTTTTTTTTTTTTTCCCCATAGTCTCACCAACATTTCATATCATTAAGCTCCTTAATTATTGCCAATTAGCAAAAAATATCTCGATTTAATTATATAAGTTTAAGCATCTTTTCATGGTCTTTGACCAATCATATGTTTTCTTCTTTGCCTACTTACTTCATATTTGGTTGTTTATATTTTTCTAATTGATATTATAAAGAGCTTGATATATTAGCAAATTAACTGTTAGTCAATTGGGGCAAATTACTACTCAGTTCATTATTTATCATTTTAGGTTGTTTAATTACTTAGTACTTATGGCTCTGCAGAGTTATATTCTGATGTAATAAAATCTATCATTTTTTAAAAACTATATTTTTCTGGAGTTTGTGAAGTGTTGTTGTAGATGAAGTTTACCTGGTTAATTTATACAGAATGAATAGAGAAAATTATCTCATCCTTAGCCACTCACCAGTCAAGTGATCTTGGAAAAGTCATTTAAACTTCCATACTTTTCCTCCTTTACAAAGAGGAAACTTTTTCCACTTCTCTGTTTCTCTTTGCTGTTTTGATAATTGAATGAGGCAAGGTTTCAAAGACTCTTGACCTCTCATGATCTACATAAATAACAAAGTAGTTCATATCTGCAAATGGGATGACAAAATGTAAAGTGTTTTCATATAAGGAATACCTTCCTTGAATTAGGTAAAAAGTAATACAAATTTGGAGAATCAACTAATTAGACTTTAAAACAAAGTGAAAAGAGGTTTTTCTAAAGCCTGTTAGCATCAAAACTCTCCATTCCAGACACTTTAAGTCATCAGGCCACACAAATGATCCGCACATTCTCATTAATACTACAGACTGTTGGTTAGGGGAAAAAAACAAACAAACAAAAAAAACCTTAATCGCTCATTCCTTCTCTCTAGGGATTCTAACAAATTGAGGAATGGAGAAGCCAATTGGTGATCAAAATAGAGTACCAGCTTTAGTGAGGATAAGAGATATTGGGGAATGCGGAAAATCTTATCACCTTCTCTAAACCTAAATCACAGATCAACCAGACCAATTTGCTGTTCAGATTCACATTTTTGAAGCTAAATACAGAGGATTTCCCTTGATCTGTAGTTTTACTTTCTACAGTTTCAGTTACCCATGGTCAATAAAGGTCCAAATATATTAAATGGAAAATTCTAGAGATAAATATTTCATGTACTTTAAATGACCTTAATTGCAGGATATTATTTTAATTGCTCCATTTTATTATTGTTGTTGTTAATCGCTTACTGTGCCAATTTTATCAATTAAACATTATCGAAGGTATGCATGTATAGGAAAAGACACAGTATACACAGTTGGTTCTTGTATCTGTGGGTTTCAAAAGTGTGGATTCAACCAACCATGGATCAAAAATAATATATATATTTCTAAATGCATCTGTACTGAACATGTACTGGATGTTTTTCTTGTCATTATTCCCTAAACAATATAGTACATCAACTATTTATATACCATTTACATTGTATTAGGTGTTATAAGTAATCTATGAATGATTTACAGAATACTGGATGATGTGCACAGGTTTATGCAAATACTCTACACAATTTTATGAAGGTACTTGAGCATCCATAAAGTTTTATATTCACTGGGAATCCTAAAATTAATCCCCCATGGATGCTGAGGTACAACGGTATAGGGTTCAGGGATATCTTCAGTTTTGAGCATCCATTGGGGGAGTCTTAAAACATCCCTTTTTGGCAAAGGGGGATGACTATACCATTTCTTTTATGCTATTTCTCTTGAGCTCAAGAATCTTATCCTGGACTTTACCACGGTCCTCTTCACACTCCTCCTCTAGTCCTCCCCACTGTTCTTAATTTGTGGAGCAATAGGCTGGGTGGGCTCCCCAAGATCAACAGTGTCCAGTAAGTGCAGGTTCTTTTCTTCCTGTGGTTCCCACAAAGCTGCCTGCCCATAGTTATATACTCCTGGCCAGGAATATAGAGTGCCTTTCTTTGAATTCATTTGATTTCAATGATTCCTTATTTCCTGTCATCACAGAAATTGTGGTTCCCCCTTCCTCAGAGAATCCCTAATTAGGGTTATTAATACTCATGACCAGGTCTCCTGAAGAAAGCAGACCATCTGGCACCTTTGGCAAGGATCCAACTTGTACATATTAAAACAAATTCCCCCAAATAAGTGAAAAATAAAAGAATGGATACCAGCCTTCTCAGTTTCTTCACCCATATGAAGTAGCAAGACAACAGAGTAGCCCCCAACCCTGGAAAAAGCTCCCACCAGAGGCCATTGAGCAGTCAGCCTTAGAGGGCAGGGACTTCGGATGCAGACATATGGAGAGGTCATTTGTTTCTCATTTACCCAACAGATAAGAATATGGAAATAGTCTCAGTCCATTTGTTTGATGGGCCTCCTAAGCCGGTGATAAACAAATCAATACAATTAGTAGTGGCTCATCATCATTAGGGAACCTTCACTGCTGGGACACAATTTAATTATACCTGTCGCTTTACAGGAAAGGAAAGCTGTCGAAATGGGTGGCTTCCCTAGGGGTTGCAGCAAAGCACAAGCAGGTAGAAAGCTCCTGGGCCGTGTCCATAGGACTCCTTGAGAGCATCGTGCATAAGGCACAGCAAAGGGATGTCACCAGGTCAGTCTTCATTGCTCCTGCTGCAAGTTCTTGGGATTCAGTGGAGCAAATCTGCATTCTGCATGGAGCTCAGAAATATAACAATACTAACAGATTGAAACAATGAATAAAGATTAAAAGGACATCTAATCTAGCACTAAAATCTAACCAGAAGCCAGAATGCCTGGAGTGGGTTCAAATGCCTCCCTCATGCAGCTCTGTGATAGGGACAGAGTTACAGAATTGCCTTCTGCCTCAGCTTTCCAGCTGAATCGCTGGAACCTGATGACTGACAAGCAGCCAATACTCTGTAAATGAGACCTGGGAACTTAGCGTTGTTCTTACAGGGCACTTTTGTACCACGATTTCTGCTCTGGGGACTTACTATTTTGAATAAACCTGTCTACATCCCAGATGGATTGTCATACAAATGGAGGAGCCATCTACCATCTTCCTGCTGTGTCTCAGAACTTCAAGTAGATCTTCCATTGAACCAAATCTAAAGGGAGGTTTGTCCAATTAGGATAATTGCAATTTTGATTTTGAAGTGACTTTGGGAAAAAAAAAATATGGCTAGCATCCTAAGTTTCAAATGAGGAAAACAAGGCCCAGAGTAGTTCATTTATTTGCCCAGATTACCAGGCTTGATGATGAAGATTTGGTACTTGAACCAAAAACACAATTGGAGGGTTTTCTCTGCTATACTGGAATAACAAGTTTGTATGTTTCCAAAGTTCTACATTAAAGAAGTTACCCCCAAGTAACAAAGGTTCTTGAATGTTGAATTTATTATTTCAATAGTGTTGACTCTTCCTAATTGGTTCCTAGGAGGTCATCAGCAAATTAAAATTATTTTCCCAATAAAGTAATTTCTAAATTATAGGAGCCAGTCATCAACTAAATACATAATTTTGAGGTTCAAGGTACTATGATAGACTCATTGATTTAAAAGTTCATATATAAAAATGGGGAAGGGACCTGGATTTCCAACTGGAGGTGAAGCTATATAGGAAGGTTTTTTGACTTTTATTAGACTGTGAAGAAAGTAAGAAATAACTTTTCATTAAACTAGGGAGTGACTGTCATAGTACATAGCATTACTTACCAGAATACTGTAGAATTTTCCCACCATTGTTGAAGATCACAAAGGCAGTCATAGTGTATTTTCCAACTTCAGAACAAGAAACCCTACCCTTAAATATCTGACTAATTCATATGCAAAAATACTATGAAGAAGCTACCAAACTAAGAAAGAAAAGCAACTTTACTTAAAAACGGGACCTGTAGAATGCCAGAAATTAGACTACCAGAGGGTTCGGTGGTATTGATTTCAGAATGCATGAGATGTGATCAAGATATCACTTAGTTCTCAAAGTCGACAAGAAAAGTTAGGAAAATGTGCTTAGAAATCTGGCTGCCAAGACTGAGTCAGGTTGTGATGAGACAGAGTGCAGAAGTTTATGGAGACACTTGACCATGCAGAAAGCCCTGCTAAGGGCTGGGCAGAGATGAAAAAGGAATCAAGATGAGAAAAGAAACAAATATGGCTAGGCATGGTGGTCTACACCTGTAATCCCAGCAGCTTGGGAAACTGAGACAGGAGCATCTCGAGTTCAAAGCCAGCCTCAGCAAAAGCAAGGCACTAAGCAACTCAGTGTTGGGTTATCTGAATTGGAACTGCAGCCAAGAGGTTCCCAGCCTTGGGAGTGGCATGAGTAGAGTTGATTATTGGTGATAAGCTATGGATCATGATCATCATCATTATTATTTCTTTTAAATAACAAAACCAATTGAAATTTTTATCATCAAATAATCAGCTATTTTTGTTTTCACTAATAGGTGGTTTTTAAATTTTGGTTTTTCCTATGGTCATATTCTTAAGTTTGTAGTTTTGTTTCTTTTTGATGTAAGCATATTTTCTTCAATTAAGGCTATTAATTGAAGTATGACCCTGTTTCTAAATAAAATACAAAATGGGACTACTGGGGACGTGGTTGAGTGCCCCTGAGTTCAATCCCTGATATTGGCCTCCCTCCAAAAAAAAAAAAAAAAAAAAAGCAAATATAGAGATGTGGGACCTACTCAGATCCCCTGAGGAAATGATGGCCTGGCACACACGACACAATCCAGTTGTGAAGTTTCTAGATATGTTTGTTGATATCCACTGTAGAACATTCTGAATGACTGAAAACAACTTCTCTTCTTGAGTACAATACTAAAATGACAAAGTGATTATTTAATCAATACACATTACATAAATATTAAACTCAGGAAGGACTGAATAATAAAAAAATAGAAATCACACCCAGATTTACATTGCCTGCTATTTTGAAGAATGAAAAACATGTCTCTGTTATTCCATTTGAAGAGAGAGATAAGCAAGCATTCCCTTTGAATGGTCCAGAAAAGCTCATTTTAGAAAACTATTAAGATTTTGAAATAAGAGGAGAGCATTTTGAGAAATGACTAATCAAAATCTGCAATTAGTGATTTCAGATCACAGCAAAAACATCAGAAGCAAAAGGTAGACTTGAGAAAAGAGACTGGAGAGGAAGGATTAGAGCTGCAGATTCTGTGTCTTTGTTTCCTACTAGGATCACATTGCTGCTTCTGCTATCTCCTAAATCTCTCTCTTGCCCACAAGTCTCCCTTCAAAGGTTATTTTGTAGTACTACCTCTCCAGTTTCTCCAGGTCTGGTATGCCCATAGTTACCATCTTTTGGATTTTGCCAATGCTTCATAGCAGCATCTGCCTCTTTGGCTACTTGAAAAATCCTCAGCACAAGAAGTTTTGTTGTAGACATTATTTACTTCCAAAGACAGCATTTGATTTTGAAAGGCTGCTGAATAATGTAACCAAATGAATAAGAAACCCAACATTGAAATAAAATAGGTCTAATGGTACTTTAAAAGGAAGCCAAACTATGGAATCAGCCTAAGTGTCCATCAATGGATGAATGGATAAAGAAAATGTGGTATATATACACAATGGAGCTTATTCAGCCATAACAAAAAATGAAATTATGGCATCTTCAGGAAAATGGTTGGAACTTGAGACCATCATGGTAAGGGAAATAAGTTAAATTCAGAATGTTAAAGGTCCTTTTTTCTCTCATATGGAGTAGCCAGAGAGGAAGAAGGAAAACAAAAAATCTCCTTTTGAAAAACAAAAGGAGATCAGTAGAAGAAAAGAACCAAGAGGAGGAAGGAGAAGAGGGAGGGAGGAAGTGTTGGGGAGTGATATTGATCAAATTTTATTATTATATTGTATACATGTACAAATACATAACAATAAACCCCATCAATATGTACAACTATAATGTAACATTTTTTTAAAATGTGGAAAGAGAAAAAAAAAACAAGTCAACAAGAGTAAGAAGATGCCTACTCTGTTTTACATCATCTCCCTTCTGTTCCCCCTGATCCAAGCCTCAAAGTGGTGCAAGCCTGCAGGATTAGAAAAAAACTGCTCCAATACCAGGGTACCCGGAAAAGACCTCTCCATTTGAGAAAATCAACTAGTTCGTAGAACAGGTAAAGAAAGTTCATTCATGAATGTCATTATTGACATTACCCTGCAACAGATTTGTAGGACCCCAAAATTTCTCCAACCGTGAGCTTAATCTTACATATTGATTTAATTCCTACTTGACCCCTCTTTTATTCATTTTTTTTTTAGCTTGAGAACAGCTATATTCTTGCTCAGCACTTTCCTTGGATGCTTTATATGTATGCTGGGTAGCCCTACACCATGGTCTAGTTCCATATTTAAGTTAGGTTTGCACATGGCTACAGTTTGGATCTGAAATGTCCCCCAAAGGTCCATGTTAAAGGCTTGGTCCCCACCCATGGCACTAATGGCAGGTAGTAGAACCTTTAACAGGTGGGAGGTCTTCAGGTCATTGGGGCATGCCTTTTAAGGGATAGTGGGACCCCATTCCCTCCCTCTTTCTCATTTTTTTTCTTCTGCTGCAAAGGGAGGGGTTATGCTGCACTATGCACTCCCTTGATGATGTGCCACCTTCCTACCAAAGACTTAAAAGCAAGGTGTCCATCCATCCAAACTAGAACCTCCAAAACTGTGAGCCCAAATAAACCCTTCCTCTTTTTTAAGTTGATTGTCTCAGGTATTTGTTATAGTGATGGAAAGCTGACTAACACACACATATTCATCCTTGTATTACCATTATAACATATGGGGGAGTTTGATGTCCTCAAATACTTGTCATGGCATGAGTAGAGTTGATTATTGGTGATAAGCTATGGATCATGATGATCATCATTATTATTTCTTTTAAACAAAAAAATTGAGATTTTATCATCAAATAATCAGTTATTTTGTTTTCACTAATAGGTGATTTTTAAATTTTGTTTTTTCCCATGGTCATATTCTTAAAGTTTGTAGTTTTGTTTCTTTTTGATGTAAGCATATTTTCTTCAATTAAGGCTATTAGTTCTACACCATCATTAAGTCTACTATTTTATTTTACTTTACTTCCCATTTCTTAGGGATTTTTTTTTATTTGATACTAGGTCTTCCTAGTATCACTGCAGGCCTATGTGACACCTGTAGGATTCATCATCCTTAACTTCTCAACGGGCCTCCAGTTCATTCTCGAAAGGGAAATTAATTAACTTACAGGCAGGTAAGGAGTAGTCATGGGGTAAGAAAAACTAATTAACCACAGTACAGGTTACTTGGCGTTTCTGAAACTTAGTTCACTCATAGGTCAAATAAAAATGATAGTATATGCTACTGATGACCTAGGATATCTGTGCATGTAAAGGCAAAGACACATCAGGGTTGGAAGTTTGGGCTGAATACTAAGCTCATATAGATAATATACACCAAAGTGATTTGTGAGAAAATCACCCTGTAGGACTAAAAAGGAGACAATGAAGCTAATTACATGGCTCATAAACAATTTAGCCACAATGAAGGCATAAAAGGTTTGAGAGAGGAAGGAATTCAAGGGAGAATTTCTTTGGCAAGAACTGTGCCTTAGGGTCTCTTCCCCAAAATGGTACTTGCCCCCTTTTTTCCACTCTAGTGACCTGGCTCAATGGGACCAACAGGAAATGCACTATCCATCTCCTGCACCTAGGGAGACATAGAGACCTAGCATCTCACTGCCACTGGCAACAATGGCAAAAGTGTCTCCTTCAGGTTCTTGGGCCAAGAGATATGTGTTTCCTCAGATTAAACACAGGCTAAGTAAATGAGGGAACAAGAATAACGTTGGGCTACCACCATTCTGCTCAAGGGGAGGCTTTGAGCTAGAGAATGAAAATTCAGCAGCTAGAAGCTGGAGATGAATATCTGCCCTCAGATAATTCCTAGGGATTGTGGATGGGTAAGGAATGAATCACAGAAAAATGGGTTACCTGAATTGGAACTGCAGCTGAGAGGTTCCCAGCCTTAGGAGTGGGAAGAAGATCCCAACGAACACATGAAAGTGTTTCATGAGAGACAAGTTTAATATTGGCCAGGTCCAGAGTGCACCAGGCCAACTTAGAGTAGAACCATTGATGTAAGACTTGCCTCTCATCCTTACCTCTTGCTCCAATTACAAATGGTCTATAAATAGCAGCTAGCAGCTAGCAAGAAAGAGAAAAAAGGAACCAAAGGCATTACACTCCCAGGTTGCAGGCCCACTGGGAGAATAGAAAGTAGCTTCAATTTAGAATGAAGCTGGAAGTTTCCCTGTGACAAGGGACCAAACATTTAATGTACCAAACTGGGAAAATATTTTTTTTAAAGTAACCAGAATACATGTTATTATCTGAAAAATATCAGGAATCCCATGGAAATGCCCAAGTTAAATTTTCATTCAGCAGCAGGGAAAGAATTAAATATATTCTAAAGGGAGAGGTGAAAAAATATATTGTTTCTATTCAACATAATTCAAACATACACACATACCTGTATATTGTGTGTTTCCTATACAGTAGTCTGCTAAAAAATTGAAGTGTTAGGGGCTGGGCCTATGGCTCAGTGGTAGAGTACCTGCCTCGCATGTGTGAGGCACTGGGCTCGATCCTCAGCACCACACAAAAATAAATAAAGATATTGTGTCCATCTACAACTTTAAAAAAAAAGGCAAGAGAATAAAATGTTGATCATTAAAAAAAAACAAAACAAGGTATAACAGGAACATATCTCAACATTGTAAAAGCTATCTATGCTAAGCCCCAGGCCAACATCATTCTAAATGGAGAAAAATTGAAAGCATTCCCTCTAAAAACTGGAAGAAAGCAGGGATGCCCTCTTTTACCTCTTCTATTTAACATAGTTTTTGAAACACTAGCCAGAGCAATTAGATAGATGAAAAAAATTAAAAGAATATGGATAAGAAAAGAAGAATGCAAATTATCACTATTTGCTGATGAAATGATTCTATACCGAGGATATACTAAGATATACTAGGATTCTATACCTATATCAAAAAATTCCACCAGAAACCTTCTAGAACTAATAAATGAATTCAGCAAAGTAGTAGGATATAAAATCAATAGCATAAATCAAAGGTATTTCTGTATATCAGTGACAAATCCTCTGAAAGAGAAATGAGAAAAACTACCCAATTTACAATAGCCTCAAAAAACAAACAAACAAACAAACAAAAAAACCTTGGGAGTAAACAAAAGAGGTGAAAGAACTCTATAATGAAAACTACAGAACACTAAAGAAAGAAATTAAAGAAGACCTTAGAAAAATGGAAAGATCCTTCTTGTTCTTGGATAGGCCGAATTAATATTGCTAAAATGACCAGACTACCAAAGTCATTATACATATTTAATGCAATTCTGATCAAAATCCCAATGAGATTCCTCATAGAAATAGAAAAATCAGTCATGAAATTCATCTAGAAAAATATGAGACCCAGAATAGTTAAAGCAGTCCTTACCAAGAAGAGTGAAGCAGATGGCATTATTATTCCAGACCTTAAATTATACTACAGAGCAATAGTAACAAAAACAGCATGGTATTGGCAACAAAATAGACTTGTAGACCAATAGTACAGAATAGAAGACAAAGAGACAAACCCACATAATTACAGTATCTTATATTAGACAAAGGCGCCAAAAACATATATTGGAGAAAAAATAGCCTCTTCAACAAATGGTGCTGGGAAAACTGGAAATCCATATGTAACAAAATGAAAGTCCCCTATCTCTCACCATGCACAAAACTAAACTCAAAGTGGATCAAGGACCTAGGAATTAAACCACAGACACTGCACCTAAGAGAAGAAAAAGCAGGCCCAAATCTCTATTATGTTGGATTAGGCCCCAACTTCCTTAATAAGACTCCTATAGCACAAGAATTAAAACCAAGAATCAATAAATGGGATGGATTCAAACTAAAAAGCTTCAACTCAGCAAAAGAAACCATCAGTGAGGTGAATACAGAGCCTCCATTTTGGGAGCAAATTTTTACCACATGCACATCAGAGAGAGCTCTAATCTCTAGGATATATAAATAACTCAAAAATATTAACACCAAAAAACTCAAATAATCCAATCAATAAATGGGCCAAGGAACTGAAGAGACAATTCTCAGAAGAAGATATATAATCAATCAATAAATATATGAAAAAATGTTCAACATTTCTAGCAATTAGAGAAATGCAAATCAAAACCACTCTAAGATTTCATCTCACTCCAGTCAGAATGGCAGCTATAAAGAATACAAACAACAATAAGTATTGGTGAGGATGTGGGGGAAATGGCACACTCATACATTGCTGGTGGGACCGAAAATTGGTACAGCCAATATGGAAAGCAGTATGGAGACTCCTTGGAAAACTGGAAATGGAACCACCACTTGACCCAGGTAACCTACTCCTTGGCCTCTATCCAAAGCGTTAAAAACAGCACACTATAGGGACACAGCCACATCAATATTTATAGCAGTACAATTCACAATAGCTAAACTGTAGAACCAACCTAGATGCCCTTCAGTAGATGAAAGGATAAAGAAACTGTAGTAATATATACAATGGAATATTACTCAACATTAAAAGAGAACAAAATCATGGCATTTGCAGGTAAATGGATGGAGTTGGAGAATATAATGCTAAGTGAAGTAAGCCAATCCCCCAAAAAACAAATGCTGGATGTTTTCTCTGACCTAAGGATGCTGATTCATAATGGGGGTGGTGGGGCAGTGTGGGAGGAATAGAGGAACTTTAGATAGGGCAAAGGGGAGGAAAGAGAAGGGAGGGGGCTTATAGATAAGAAAAACGGTGGAATGAGAAAGATATCATTAATCTAAGTACCTGTATGAAAACACAAATGGTGTGACTCTACCATCCACCAGACTCAGAGCCAAGTAATAACTGAGACTAAGGTATTACTGTCTTTCTTTCCTGTCTCTTGTCTAACACTGGTTGGGGTGGGGGGATCTGAAACAGCAGTGATCAGGTAAGAAAAGGGGTGAACAAGGAGAGGACTGAGAAAGCCTAGGCCCTATCTTAGGAAGAAGAGAATACGTTCAAGTTCAAGTTCTGATTATTCCATGAAACTGATAATAATGAAAATTAATGGAATTGAGACCAAATTTGTGACTTCAGGGCATTTCAGTGTATTTATCCTCCATGAGTGAGCAAAGAAATAATAGAGCCTACTAGAATTGTTATCCAAGAGCAAGGAAAGAGAACTCCTTCTCTAAAATACTTAAGGGGATGGTGGAAGACAAAAGTTAGGTCTATCAACTGATAATGGTCAACAATAATTTACCCCAATGCCCAGAAGAGTCCTGACACAGGGTGGGTATTCAATAAAAGATTTCATGAATAAATGAATAGCATGTCACGAACATACACACACACCTACAACTCTGGAATCTATAAAGCTTCTTAAATAATATTTCCAAATAAAGATATTATTCTAGTAATTACTAATGGTAATAATATCCAATTACCTACAATCTTCATAATCAAGGTTTGCATTCACTCACTCATCCACTAATTCATGCAATAAATGTTCACTATGCAACAACTTTATCCCAAGTACTATGCTGAGGACTGGAGATGTAACAATGAGGAAACTCCTGTCTTCACAGATTTCCCTGTCCAAAGGGGAAGGCAGACCAGAAAAATAAGCAATTGCTTCTAGAAAGGCTAAACTTTTGAGTGGAAGAGAAGAAAGGGAGGAAGAAGAAAGATGACCATAGATTTTCATAAGTGGGGTTTACCCTGGTCCTACTGAATTCTGGTTGGCCAGTGGCCAGTCTGAGGGACAGCATAGGCTTGGAAAACAGCAGTTCTAGCAAAGAATGAGAAAGGGCAGAGGATGCCAAACAAGCGTTTAGCTCCTTATGTATTTGTGCAGAACTGTTTCTGGGAGTGGAAGCCAAATTGTAGTACAGAATCATGGATGATGGAGGAATGCTCAAATGGACTAGAAAGCATGACTAGTGGGGACCAAAGGGCCTGAATGCCTGTAAGTTGTCTGAAATAGTCTTGCTGTCATCCATATGGTCATTCACTTAACAAATATTTATTAAATGTTGGCTCTGAGCTGGCACACCCTGATCCTCATGGATCTTAGGTACCTCTTCCTCCCAAGGCTTTCTGTTCTGTTCTTAGGAGAAGATGGTAGGGTAGCTGAACAATTATGGACAAGGCTGTGGACACCCTATCTGGGTTTGGTCTGGATGACTCCAGTAGACTAACTCTATGTCTCTGAACTTTGCTTTCCTCCCAGGTAGAAATGTGCCTTGCCAGGTGGCTGCTAGGTAGAGGACATGCAATAATGCATGTGGAGCCCTTGTCAAGGACCTTGTGCATAAGAAGTTCTGGGTACAAGTTAGTTATTTGTTATTATTATTCTCCTCTTTTTTTTTCTGCTGCACTTCCTGGGAAATTGGGCACTTTGTTCTACTCAGCACAAATACCGTAGTGTTTGAAATATTTCTCCTTGGTGAAGCTGCTTAATATCAGTATGTGAAATATCTCCTCTTTTTTTTTCTCCTCTTAATCAGTGTTATTGTTAACAACTCAGAAGCAACATGGTGATTATAACTCCAAAAGGAGTGAAATCTCAGGGGCTCATAACCTTTCAGAAAATGAAAAAAATCTCTTGGGCTGAAATTCTGAATGCTGACTCTTACTGCAAAGGTGAGGTTTTTGTATGAAGAAAATTTGATAAAATTCTCTTTGACAAATGTCTGAGTCACTGGAGCATGAAAAAAAAAGGTGTTTCTCTTCCCTTGAAAGAAATTTTGGGTGCCTTTTTCAGTGCAAGAATATCTCAATAAGCAGCTTGATTTTCAAATGTCAAATGTGCCACCAAACTTGGTTCTTGGGTAGGACAAATACCTTTGATTTGTTTGAAGAAATTTGATTTGGAAATAGTCAAGTGATTAGGTGTTGAGACTAAGGCTTTGAAGTCACAGAGCATGGATTTCTATTATAGGCCCTTGTGGAGCCCCAGACATTTGCATGTAAAATGTTCCTAGAACTTTTGCATATGCTTAGATATTAAAATAAGCAGGCCTAATGCATTTATAAGTTTCCCATCTGTCACATACACAATGCACTTTAAAATACAACCTGATGAAGAAATACCATTTTGTTGTTTAACCTTAATCACATAGGAGAATGAACAGAGAGTGCCGATGAGCTCTGACTGCCGAAGTCCTAAATGCAAGTTACATTTAATTCTCTATGTTGTACATTTGAGACATCCTTAAATAATGGCTCTTAGGAGATCTCCATTTGAAAGAAACTTAAAAATGTGGATCTGAACCAATGAAAAGTTAAGAATCATTCAAGCATAAAAAAAAAGTTTAAAAAGGACCTTGAAAGGTAATAACACCCAATCCCTACTTAAAGTTACAATTTTGTAGGATGTTAGGGCTGGGGGAGACCCAAAGGAAATCACCTATGCCAAATATTTTATATTACAATTAAAGAAATTGAGGTCCTACTTAGAATTCATTCAAATTTTAATTGTATTTTCTTTTAGAATTTCAGGAAAAAAAAAACTCTAAAACTTCCCTAAGCAACATATACTAGTGTTTAAACATCAAAGAATTGCAGCTACCCCAATTTCCACCAATGAGGCTAATTTTATTGATGGAATGAAAGTAACTGCATGCCATACACCTCTGTAAATGACTAATGCTAGAACATGGGACTGTGACACCACATTAGAAATGCAAAATCATTTCAATTTCAGAAAGCTCACGGGAGACCTTATGTGAGTTTTCCAGTGGATGCTGTTATTCTACCAAGAAGCAGGGGCAGAGGGGATTGACATGTGTACTTTAAGCCTGAACTTCAGCTCTGTCTCTTATTAACTAGAACTGGGCAAATCCCTTATTTTCTCTAAGACTCTGCATATTCTTGGACATTAGCAATAGGTACTATAGAATTGCTAAATGAGGACCCAAGAGTATCTCACTTATTCATTATGGTCGTTTTTTTTTTTTCTTATACATAATATTTGCAGGATAATAAAATGAAAATGATAATGATTGCTTGTTATTACCACCCTTATCGTCTCTAGCAAATATATTATTTAAGATATAAACATACATAAAAATTACATTTATAAAGAGAATTTGGAGGACTAGTATACAAGCAGGGGTGAGAGGAGTACTGTTGATTTGTGAAGGATTTTTTTCTTTCTTTCTTCTTGGAGATGAAGTGTTGATAGCAGCTAGAAGTACTATATCCTCCAATGACTGGGTGACATTTCCATCTCCTTCACATCTGTGATATTCTGGCTTTTGTCTACCTAACACCGTCTTCAAATTTTCCTTCATGTAGCATTCACTCATGTTTACACTTAAAGGAATTTGAAGATCGGATAGGGAAAGCCACATGTAGTTTATGTCTAACCTCAAGATCCGGTTATAAGAAATTGATATTGTTTTTACATTTTTTTTTTCAGAAATGCCAAAGATAAGTCTTGCTTGTTATCACTGGAGATTCTAATTTATCTGGCTAAAATGAGTTTCAAATGATTATTGGTAGTGGTAACTCTTATGCAAATCAATTTCAGTTTGGTAGTGGAACATCAAATTGCACCATAATGAACAGCAAATCCTCTAAGTTCTCATTCTCTCATTTAATACAAATTGATGTCACAGCATGACTTATAAAGAAAAAAAATACTTTTCTCTATTATTTCTATTTGTTAGCTTGATGCATTTAATTACAGACCCAGGAACTAGCAGTTCTGTTGTCTTTGTCAACCAAGAGTTACAGACAACTTTACTTTGTTCAGGTTAATATGTTATTTTTTAAAAATGTAAAATTTTTATGTGTGGATTGACTAGCCAAAGGGATAAGTTTGGCAAGAGGTCACCAAGATCTTGATTAACTGTATGAAGCTATATGAGACTCAGGGAGGAGGGAAGCATTTCGATTTTGTCCATCTCTGCATTCTGATGGCCCCTCCCCACAACCTACTTCTTGAAGTAACTTTTTCGAGTGGTGTGATAAAGTATGCAGACCAAAATATTCTCTCCTGTGGCATGGAAAGCATTTCAGTTATGCTGTATGTCTCTGCAATACCATTTTAAGCACGTCAATACTGTTCTGGGGAAGGTATTAGAATTGATGGACTAGGGGCAAGGCTATGGCTATAAATCTGACTATGGAGAAGAAGGTCAATCAGAGGAAAAGCATCTAGATGCACATGACTGGAAAAAAATGATAGTCCTGAGGGTATCTAGATTGTAGAATTGGGAAAGTAAGTCCTTTTCTCTTGTGGAGTAAAATCCAGTCTCTGTGTGAATGAGAGTTAGAGGTACTGGGTCTGATGGCAAGGCACCTGGCTTCACTGAGCAATTGAAGTCTCTCTTGATATTAGTTATGGTAAATCAACTGGAAGAGAAAAGCCTGGATCCAGCAAACAGGTCAAGTGTTGGTTCAGCTTTGGAGTCCACAGAATTTCATTGAGAATAAGCCAGAAGGAACTCCACAAGACAGAAAAGGAAATGTTTGAAAAAGCAAGACAGGGGGTCTCCAATCCATTAAGTAACTTCCCTGACTGAAATGAAATAGCCTCGGGCTGCCAGATCATGGTGAAGATAGCAACTGCTATTAGGGAGACAGCCCAGGCCCAAAAAGGCTGAGATCTAACTAAAAAATCACAATGCAGACAAAAAGGGCAGTCAGTCCATAGCCAGGCAAACAGAGGCGATTAGGAGAGAAACATACAGGAGGGCACAGATTCTCCAGACCTGGAGGAAGGTAGGAATGAGAGCTCTAGTATCCAGGGTAATAAGCCAGGCCCCTCTTCAGGAGCAGCTCACAGTTCTCTTCTCTTTACTTGTTACTACCTACCCTTCCAAAGATGGCCAGGCACGCATATGTCCAGTTCAAAGACACTTTCTTGGCCACAGGCTCAGTTATTTCACAATGCAGAAAAAAAGTGATCAAGGCCCATGGAAAAGCAATATCTTCAGAAGTATCTCTTCAGAATAATGTATGAAATAAAATTACCAGAAATCTTGTCCCTCAAATTCACTGCTTGGTCACTAGTATTTAACACAGCATCTGGCACATGACAGATACTCATTAAATCTGTTTTGAGTGAATGAACAACTGAATGCATCAGTGAGAGGAGCCTAGAGGGTGCCCTGTCCTTTGGTGTACCTCTTTGTCCCAGAATGCCTGAGACAGACTAGGTCAGCTCTGTGCTAGGCACTGGGACGGATGTTCTCAGGCTCACATGGTACTGAGATGCTTCTCTTCTGGACACCATGTTTTTCCTGAGACAGACTTCTTTTACTACTGAGGTGGTGAGATGACAAAAGCCAAGCTCCAGTGTAGGCTGAGGGCAAAGGGAACAAGAAACCTGTGTGACCTAATTTGTTCCGGCTACCTTCCACTAAGACCAGCCCACCCAGGTTCTTCAGGTCCAGCATGGCTCACAGAGACCTGCATTCAGGCGAGGAGCCAATTCACCAGCCAAGGTGTCCCTTTGCCTGACTATTGTGGGCAGGATCAAGAGATGCAGATTGTGAGTCATGATTCCATTGTCTTTTTAAACATAAAGTACAGCATCCATCAAAAACATGCTGGGTTGAAAGATAAGAGTCTTATCTGCTTTCAACATATCCAGGGATAGATATTTTGGAGTACTTGATATGCTTGAAAATTATTTCTTCTTTATATGTGTCTTAGTAGTCAATAGAAAATGGAGAGAAAGGCAGTAAAAGGGTAAAGGCGAGGTGGGGGTGGCTCTACCGGTACCACGGTTTGGGGCAAGGGTCAGAGAGAAAATAAAGATCACTAAATCCTGGCCAGATGTAGTGGCACACACCTGTAATCCCAGATACTCAGGAGATTGAGACAGGAGAATCGGAAGTTTAAGGCCAGCCTGGGCAATTTAGCAAGACCCTGTCTCAAAATAAAATATAAAAAGGGCTGGGATACAGCTCAGCAGAGTAGCCCTCTGCACTGAATCCTCAGTACTAAAACAAAGGAAGGAAGGAAGGAAGGAAGGAAGGAAGGAAGGAGAGAAAGAAAGAGAGAGAGAGAGAGAGAGAGAGAGAGAGAGAGAGAGAGAGAGAGAGAGAGAGAGAGAAAAGAAGCATTCCTGGATCATGGCTTTTGGGATGATATTTTACTCCTGGGTCCACTGAGGGACAGAGGCAAAGTAAGGGCAAAGACCAAACCAAATGCAAGCTGGTGGTTGAAGAATGTCCTCCTAATGGATGATAGAAAAATGTCCTAAAAACTCCTGATTGTGAAGGGATGTTCAAGCTACTTGCACAAAACACAAACAGAGCTGAGGGTGGGCAGTGGGTTGGGGCTGACCAGCTGCTCATTTACATAAAGGGCAGCATGATGTTCACTTTAGGGTTTTAATGGCAGCTTCTGCCTGATGCCATAAAGCCCTGCATCCAAACTGCTCCTCTGAGAAAGAGAAAGAAATTTGTGCAAAACACAAGGATATTGTTTAGAATTAATGTGGTGAACAGGCCCTACTCCTCAAAATCATACCTAATCTCATTGCATTTCAATGAAAATGGTCCTAACTCGTTAAGGAAAACAATCCATGGTCTCATTTAAGTTCAGCATATGCCTGAATCTTTTAAATGTTATTTTGTTAATATATTTTTTCATTCTCTCTTAAAATACTTTTTGGCATGAGCACCTTAGTACAGATAAATTTGTACTAGAGTGGGGATCAGCAAACTATAGTCTGTGGGTCAAATTCAACCAGTGGCTCCTTTTGAACTAAGAGCTAGGAATAGTTTTTACATTTTAAAGGGTTTGGAAAAATGACAAAGAAAATAATATGCAATAGAGATCATTTGTGGCCTATCAGGCTAAATTATTAGCTTTCACAGAAAAAGTTTGCACTCTTGCATTACAATACTGTTTCTTCTTACAATTCTTAGAAGTCTTAAGATTATGAAAGGAAAAAAAAAAAAAGAACAGGAATAGCCAGTATGATGTCAGTTTTAGTTTGCCTGAAGATTTACAAAAATTCAGTGAAACAATAGAATTGGTTCTCCAAGAGGGAAATCTTATGACATTTATAAATTGCAAAATGACTTGTTTCTATATAATATTATATTTCTTATATTGTACTGGACATTGATCACATTGAAATCATCGACCAAAATGCAGTTGGACTTCCCTCCTTTGTTCTAAACAGTACTGAAAAATGGTCTCCATGGTAATCTCAATACATGAAAGGCTCAAATTGTGATTCATTTCAATGACTATCGTCACCCTATATTGTTCTCATCTCAGATGAAGTCCTTCTCATATGGCATCTCCTTTCGTCTTCAAAACCACCACATGAGACAGACAATACATTCTTCCCATTTCATAGAGGAAGTGACTGAGACTCAGAGGAATGAATATCGTGTGTATGGTCTCCCAGTTACTAAGCAGCGGGACAAAGACTTGAACTCAGTTCTAGCTGGTCAGGTCTCAGCATGAGCTGTGGGACAGCATTGTGCTCTGTGTGCTGCAATGTCTCCCTCTACAGAGACAGTACATTTTATTCTTTACTCTTTTTGCAAATTCTGTACCATTTGGGGAGTGGGTGGGTGAAACCTCCCCACCTCTGCATCTGTAGCCACCCCTCTAGTGCACACACAGAACAAAAGGAACTTTTGGAAGGTTCTAAAATCCATAAAAGGAAGGTGTGTCTTGTTCTTTTCATTGTGAATTAAAAAGCTGAGGTTAGGATTTCTTATTTGGATTGGTGCTATTTAAAGGACAAACCTTTGAGTAACGATGATTTTGGTTGAGAGCATGTGTTTGCTATCCTTAATTTTGCCTCAGCGATGAGGACTGCCAAGAGGTGGATCTAAAAGGAGGCACAGTCCCACAGGATGGCAGCTTGGCTTTTCCCCTTCACTTGAGTCCTTCTCCCTCTCTCCTTTCTTTCTCCCTTCCACCTTCATTTTTACCTCCATGTTTACTATTAAATACAGGAGTTTAGAGGGAGTTAGAAAATCTTAGGCTACCACAACAGGGAAGAAGAGCCAGCTGCATCTTTCTGTCTGAGGCCTCTAATAGCCCAGCCCCTCCTCCACCCCCTGCTCCCAGCCAGCATGTCCAACTGCTGATGTCGCATTTTTTCCATGGAGGTTGTGCTATCGTGTCAAGAAATAACAACTGCACTTTGGAGGCATCCTCCTCAAAAATCCAAATCTCTATCTAGGCCCTATTGCCGTCCACCCACAACAGTATTTTCCTAGTCACAGATTTTCACAATGATCTTTATTTCTCCTTATTCTCTGCCCCTGATCCCATCACCAGATCATGCCACCTACTGTTCTCCCACCTCTTCCTCTACCTCTCTTTCTGTACTTTTCATCTGCCACTTGACAGTCTGGCTTATGTCAGTCATCTTAATTTTCCTCCTTATAATGAAGACTCTTCCCCTTCACACCCCATTGCAGCATAACAAGGTCTCAAAACTCTTCAGATCAAAGCCACAGCCACCATTTACTGGCTTAAAGTTCTGCATGGTGGGTAGAGTTCAATGGCAGTGGCTGCTTTCCACAACAACATGCATTGGAGAGTGGGTGGGTGAAACCTGGGGCAGCTGGACTTGGCTTTGTGGGAATTGAGCTGGTGATAATGCTTCTGGCCTTTCTGCTAGGGTGTAACTGAACCCTCTGGGACCACAGTGGCCTCTCTCTTCCCATGCTGTGTCCTCCAGGGCCTCTGTTTGGCTGCTCTTTCTCTTTCACACTCCAGGAAGTCCAGGAAGTGTACATAGTAGCTCAGGATTTCAGAAGGGCAAGAATGGAAACTGCAATGTCTCTTATGGCCCAATTTGTCACGTTTGCCTCATCTTTATCAAACCAATTCATAAACCTAGCCCAGGTTCAAGGGGAGAGGACACAGACTCCACTTCCTGATGGAAAGAGTAACAAAACAGCTTTGCAAGAGGGCATGTAGAATGAGAGGGCTTTTGTGTGATCATTGAAAGATAAAATCATATGTGTTTCAATATGAATGGAATCTACTTAAAAATAGAATGACCTGCTTAATAAAAGGTGAACTTCCCATCTTTGAGCATTTTCAAGGATGAATTGGGAGGAATAGAGATACGATCTAATTCAAATTTAATGTCTACCATCCTAATAGTATTGCAATTTTGTAAGAAAGAGAAAGAGAAATCAATAAATCAAGAAATGTACGGCTATAACAGTCATTTTTCTGTGGTTAAAGAAATCATCCTAAATTCTAACTTCACACTGCAGATCACAAACATTGTCAAATGGTTTTAGACTTGTCATCACCCAGAAATGTGCCACCTGTGGAAATACACCTGTGTCTCTCCTTGTAAGCAATTTCTTATCAAATGAGAATTCTCACTCCTCTTGTCAGACTACACATTCTGGCTAGTGTCATCCTGTCGCCAGAAATGACTGGTGTATAACTTCTTCATTTATCTATCCTACCCTATTCCTCCCTCCTGCTACCTCTTGTCTCCCACCAGATGAGCTCGGGACTATTTTTGTTAGTGTTGAATGCTTCCTACTGTCCCTACTCACTACTATTCTTTATTACCCTCACCCTGGCCTTAGGGAAAAAAAAGTCCCTCCTACCCAAGGTCCCCCCCGCATCCATCCACATCACATCTGAGCCACATTCTCCTCACCTCTCAGTCATCTTACTCTATCCATTAATCTCTCTCTATACTTGATTGACAACATCCCACTCTGTGAGAGCCACTTTTCCTTCAGAATAAGAAACATTCATCCTTCACCTATCAGGAGCCTGAACACCTACCTTGCCCACTATCCAACTATGCCCTCATTTTCTCTCCAATATTTATAGTCAAGCTTCCAAAGTAGTCTTAGTGTTAGCTTGTAGGCTTAGCATACTCATCAAAGGCAATGGGCATTGTTCTAAGCATTTTCCCCATGTGAGCTCACTTACTATTCATAAAAACCTTGAGATAGAGCTATGTTTATTCCCATTTTAGAGAGAGGAAAAAAAAAAAAGCAGAGACAGAGACAGACACTTAGTATCCCATCCGTAGTCAACAACTAGTGAGTGAGAGTTTGAGTTTGGGTTTAACCTGAGTGGCCTGGCTCCAGAGTCTATGACTCCCTCACCAGATTACTAACTCAAATGCTGTTCAGTCCACTGCAGTTCACCTTCTGCCTTCCCCAGTGGAATTGCTCTCCAGGTCACCAACTTCATTCTAGTTGCCAGTATCAATTAATACCTATTGGTCCTCGTCCAACTCTGCTGAAAAATTGTATGTGAAGAGGAACAACAGAGAGAGAAATTGAAAGAAAAAATAAAAAGAGAAAAGAAGCTTCTAGTCTCTCGTACAGGGGAAACTGTCCAGTCCAGCACGGCTAAGACCAAGAAAGCAAATCTTTTTTTCTTACTCACCTATGCTTCAGGTATTTTAGACCAAACTTCTACGCCTGAACTGTTAGTCAATTCAGATCACAAACTCACAAATGAAGGCAGGTCTCCCAAAAGTATTTGCAAGAGACTTTACAAACCCAGTTTTACCTCATTAACGCCAAGTATGCTAGGGCCACTGAATTCTTAATAATACCTCATGGAACATGGATTTGGAAAGCCCTTTGGCTATGAGATACATTTTATAAAACCCATTCTTTTAACAATGGGTCAACAGTACTGGCATGTACACTTATTCAAAGAAGTACCATTGTTTAGAAAAAATAAAAAGGTCAGATCCTGCCCAAGTTAGCAGAAATATACATCCTTGTGAAAGTTACTTGCAAAAGTATAATGACAACACAGAGTTTCAAAAATTATGCCAAGAGAATGAAAAATGAAAAATCAAGGGAAGTAGTTTATTCTTAGATATTTGCATCTGTTACATTTCTAACTCAGAGAGTCAGCAAATGTTTATTGTGTGCTGACCACAGTCACGTCACCATACTTTGTGCAGAGAGAGATCTGAGAAGAGGGCTCTGCTCTCCTAGGCCTCAAATGCTGCTTGCTCTTTCAATGTGTGAATTGGATGAACACTTGTACATTCACGAGGCAGATGCTGACTATCCACTATGGGTCAGAAGTCACTGCTTTTAAGACCCCCTCCTTCAGTGAGCTTGTATCTTATTGGCAGGGGGACAAAAACATCATGATCAATAATATAAAGTAGAAAACATACTTTTAAGCACTTAGAACAGCAGTAAGTATAGAGTCAGCATTTCCCAAATATTTGTTAAATAAACAGTAAGCATTATAAAATAGGTCCATGCTAAGTGCTGCACACATTAGGTGGAAGGAAGTGGATGTTTCATAAAAACAGCATCTGAACTGGGCCTTAAAGAGATTCAGAGTACTGGTGACAAGCACACCCATTCCAGGACAAAGTCAGAGAGGCAGGAGATCCCCAAAGATACATAACCAGTTGCTTTTGCCAGAATTGGTAGGTAGATAAAAGGGAGGTTAACCAAGGAGCGAGTGTTTTGATTAATGGGTAATAAGGAACCAGCAACATTATTGAAGATAGTAGGACAGGGTTAGAACTCTGACATAAGCAGATAAGTAACTGAGCAACTGTTATCTGTGGGGTGAGATTCTAAGAGGGGAGATCAACTCAGGTCTGCCTCTGTATTCATGATCTGCAGACTCTGGCAAGTATAGGGCATGTCTGTCATTGACATGAAGTCTTCAGCCTCTGCTTCTGCTAAAAGTACATTAGCACAGTCATGCCTGCCCTGTGTCCAGCCTAGTTCATGTAGAGCTGACCTCCTTCCAGATGAGTCCAGGTAACTGTGGCCCAGGCAGTCCTTTAGCCTCAGTGCAGGATCCTTAAGATGGAAGATCTTAGGATAGACAGTGACTCAATTTGAACTGAGATAAAGTTTTGAGTTTTTAAACTAAACTCTTGGGAGAAAAAAAAAAGCCCCTAATTTTCCTCTTATTAGATTTGGGGAACCTTAAGACAAAAACCTGTTTGAAAATGAAGGCAAGAGAGGAGAAAACATATTTCACATTTGTGACATAATATCTTCCTCACTTCTTATTTTCAATCAAAAAGGATCCTGACTGATACAATAGGAAAGTTATTTAATGAACTGACATAAAAACAGGCAATTGGGTTCTATATGGAAACAGCATAGTCTAATGGGAGATGACCCCAATCTTTGGATGGCCAATCTGCTATATCTCTAGACATCAGCAGTTTCCTGTAGAATCCTGTTCACCTACAAGCCATGATTCATCTCCTAACTTGATGATCTATGTTTCAATGGATCAGTCACAGAGAATCATAGAGCTAGGCACACAGTAGCATGCACTAAGTCCTTTGGACAATTTGTTGCAGAACTTAGATTTTAGAAAGAAAACAAGTTATGAAGGATCCTGTTGGTAAAAGAAAAAAAAGTATTAGCTGTAGGATCCAGATCACTGTTGTCAACAAACCATCAGTTTGGGCCCTGGCACAGCAACATGGAGTGAAAAGTTAACTTTCACCCTTTTCTTCCAGATGGTGACACTTGTCTTAAATTACAGTCATAATAACAATAATAATAAGGATATTTTGTTAGTAGTTAAAATCTTAGTGTATTAATGTTGCTAAACATAAAAAGAATAGACTTTCACTACAAGGAAAAAAAATGTGCAATACTGTAAATACCACTCATCTGACTCAAATAACCTCCACTGGTAACTGCTAGAGGAGCAAGAGGAGTGATTTTCATTTGTGCTTACCTGAAGCAAGGGCTCCATTAATGCAAAACATCAAATACCCATCAAACCTGTTTCATTCTAGGGGCTAACTACAAGCTGGACACAGCCACTCAGTATTCTCACGGGTGCATTACATTTCCAAGGCTTTGGCTGTTCTGAAATAAAGTAACTGCTCATCTCTGCCTTACCTATTGTTATATTCGTGGGCTTTATACATCATTCATAAACCTCCTGGTGTTATTTATTGTGAATCTTTCTGGCACAAGTCACATTCGATCAACATACTGAGAAACAAGTGTTCCAGTCACTAAACAGAACTCTTATAAGAAGAGAAATGGATTGAAACTTGTTCAGGATTCAGTTTACCTTAATACAGTTAACTGGATTAGCTGTCAGGGGAATGTCTCTTTGTGATTTATTTGATACATGTGTGACTTTTTTCTTCAGGGTTCTGACTTTAATTAATTCCGTATTTACTGAACACCTACACTGTGCAAGACACTTAGGTCCTGGGGCAATCCCACATTTTGTACTATTAGATAATCCTTCAAATCCACAAGGAAGCAACAAAACTGCAAATGCTGAGGGCGTGAAGAGGAAAAAAGGGGGAGGTGAGCTGCATTAGGGTAGCATTAAATAGTGGGGAAGAAGCCTTTCATCAATAGTCTTTTAATAGGGAAAAAATCATTTTTGGCTCACCCCTAATCTAAGGCATTGCAACATGTAATCAGAGAATTTAAAAGAAACAAATACAATAATTGCTATTGGTACAAGTAACATTCTTTTACTAGCAAGCAAATGATATTGTAATAATCCATAAGGTACATTTTTGAAGCTTTCTTTTTAAACAACCAAGGTAGAAAAAGCAAATGAGTCCACATCAGTATACTCAGTGGAATGGAAAGACCTTCTCCCCCACTACTGGGGATTGAAACCAGGGCCACTCCACCCCTGAACTATATTCAAGGACCTTTTTATTTTTAATTTGAGACACTAAGTTGCTCAGTCTGACCTCAAACTTGTGATCCTCCTGCCTCAACCTCCAGAGTAGCAGGGATTACTGTTAAGCAGCATTGTACCCAGCAAAAGTTTATATTTTCATCTGAGACTCTAGAATATTTTCTTTCTTGCCTCCTTTCCCCTTTCCTTCCTTCCTTCATTTCATAAATATTTATCTCCAACCAATAAAGAGGTAAGAAGAAATTTCCATAGGTTTTGCTAATGTCAAATTATATTGGTTAGAAATCTCTTCTAATGATTAACTACACTGGCCCCTCACACCCTGAAACAGGGAATCCTAAAGTCCTTTGTCCTCCATTGGGATGACAGAAATCCAGATCCTCCAATATTATAAGGAAAAAAATCTTTTTGGTAAAAAATGAGTAAAGCTCAGGCACAGAACCATAAATAAACTCCCTGTTTATTAGTACACTTGGACAAGTGTGTGAACGCAGACTTTAAAATTTTGTAGAATTTGTAACATTTCATTAACTTCAGGGGTGACATATTTGGTGATGAGAAACTGGCAAATTTGGAGGTCAGTATCCTTTAACAAATATTTTGGTTTCACAAACAATAAGGGTAAGCTTGCTGAGAATGATGGCACACACCTGTAATCCTAGTTACTGGGGAGCCTGAGGCAGAAGGATGGCAGATTTGAGGTTAGTCTCAGCAACTTAGCGACACCCTAAACAATTTAGCAAGATTTCCATTTCAAAATAAAAAATTAAAAGCACTGTGGATGTAGCTCAATGATAAAGTGCCCCTGGGTTCAACAGTCCACAGATATGGACTTACTGGGTGGTATCTATAGGCAGGTAGGGTGTAGGTAGGTAGGATGTGGCTACAGGAGATCGTCACTGGGGATGTGCCTTTAGGGTTTGTATTTTGTCCCTGGTGAGCTGAGCTTTCTCTGCTTCCTGGTTGCTTTCCTTTGCCTTGCCCTTCTGCCATGATACTCTGCCTTACTCAGACCCAGAGAATGGAGTTGGCCAACCATGGACTGAACCTCTGAAAAAAGCCAAAATAAACTTTTCTTCCTCTATGTTATTCTTTTCAGGTCTTTTTGGTCAGATTGACCAAAAAGCTGACTAAAACATGCCCCAAATAGCTATTTAAATCACAGGCACTATATTTAGGTACTTAGGGACAAAGACTGATCTAGTTGCTAGCCAGTAAGTTCTTAAATGAGGGTCTTTGCTGTCTGCTACATCATTTTCCCTCCCCAGGAGTTTATGAACCCAAGACCTTTAAAAAAAATGAGATAAAGTCATCCGCCACTCACTCTGCCTATAATTTTAAAACTAGAAGAAAAGAGGATAGAAAGAAAGATGGAAGAGAGAAAGGAATAAAGAAAAAAATTATTTGGTGTATATATAAAACAGAACTTTTTTTGCTAAAAAAGTTAAAAAATAAATTGTCAGATAGAGATCGTATATAAATAATACCAAAATTTGTCATTTCCATACAAGCTCCTCACCAGTGGAATTTTAGAACAAGGAATATACTGACCTGAACATTGCCATAGACTTTTATTAACTAATGGAATAAAAATTTTATTTCATTTATTATAATTTTTATGTTTGCCTATCTAAATTTGTTTTAAGCAACAATTCATTCATTATGCTTTTGGGAATCTGTATTAAATTCCATTCAAGAAACAATTATTACAAACAATTTTCTTTTTTTTTAAATTTTTTATTGTGGGTTGTTCAAAACATTACAAATTTCTTGACATATCATATTCCTCACTTTGATTCAAGTGGGTTATGCACTCCCACCTTCACCCCATACAAACAATTTTCTTCTAATCATTTTAAAAGTACACATATATAGAAGAAAAAAAATTGAAGAATGAGGACATGAATAGAGAATTAGTTTTCTGTTACCCAATGTTCCTATGACCATTATTGACAGGTTTATGTCATTTTAATTTTTTTCCTTTAAGTGAGGGTATGCAAATTAGAATCTTATTCTATGCAGAGTTTTATACTCCCTTTTCACATAACTTTACTGTAGACATTATTCAAATTAATATGTATTTGTTTATTTTACTTCCAATGCCTCCTTAATTCGTTACCATATGATTATAGCATGCTTTACTTGACCAAACTTCCATTGTTGGGTATTTAGATTGTTTCTGAGAGACTTTTTTTCCCATGAGATTTTTATAAGTCTGATTCAAGGCTATCAGGAAAAGATCACCTATACTCATATTTCCTTTCTATCTAATAGTTATTTGGGATACAGTCCTTTCAACAAAGCTTATACCCCATTCATAACAAGACACTTCAAAGTTTATGACCACAGGCTACACCATTTCAACATGTTAAAGGATATTACTTCAGTCTAAATTATCTGATGAGATTGTCTTATTTTGGGTGCGAATATTAAAACCCCACAAAGAATCAGACAAGACATCTGATTATTTTGAAAGAACTTCTTCTCCTTCTGTTCATTTATTTGGTTTCTTTTGGTCCCTTTTTTTCCCCTTGTAAATTTAATTATTTAAATGTTAATTCTCCAAATCCTTCACAAGTTCAGGCTTCAAAAGTTCATATAAAGAAAGCTTCAGTTAAAAAAAAATTCCATTGTTATTACTCTTCATAGTCAAGTAGTTTTTAGATCCTAATTATTGTTAAATAGAAAATAACAGTATAAATTTAAATGCTAAGTCTGAATACAGTTTAGCAAATTTCATTCCTCATGTGTATGCAGTCATAACTGTGGCCATACGTTTTAACTGACCCTATATCATAAAATTTTGTATATCACCAATTAGACTTCACAGAATAACACAATAGGTATTACAAAAATTGACCCCAAAAGTCTCCATTTCTGAGTACTTATGTTGTTTCAACAGTTCATATATAAAAAATTCTGCAATGAACATCTTAGCTTTTAAAATTCTCCTAAATGATTTCCTAGTGTGAAATTCCTAGAAGTATAATTATAATATTGGAGGATATGGGCACCTTCATATATTGCCAAAATACTTTCCAAAGTCATTACATTGCCAACAATAATATACGAGTCCAGAAGCTTCACCAATATTGTACCAGTAGGAAGTATTGTACTTTAAAAATGTTTTCTCATTTGACAGATGTACAATGGTAATTGCCCAAGGTTTTTAATCCAAGTATATCTATGGGTTGCTCTCTCAAGAACCCTGGAGAGCTATATGCAAAATTCTCCTTGGCTCCCTGTGTGAACTGGTAGCTAGAATAAACAGACATAGAAGTAAAATGGGTCACTCAAGAGCAATTCCAGTTCACTGAGACATCACTACTAAATAAAAGATGATCCAGGGAGTTGATACAAGTTTGTATCTCCTTATATTGGAGACGGTGCCATCATCACAATGATTTAATCCAACTATTTGAAACTGAAGGTCAGTTTTGCTGGAGACTAACAATATTCAACCTAGATTTATTTGAGATTAGGGCTATTACCAACCATGACAGGGAGACATGTTTGTTACGACACAATTTATTTTTATATGAACATCCTTTATACCAAGAGTCATAAAACATTTTACAGTGATACATAAGCTAATGGTCCTTGTTGAATGCTGATTTTTTTCAATGTTTATTTAACTTGTGATGAAAAATCGGTTGTTTTATTTTCTGGTAGGTAACAGCTGACTTTCCAACAACTCTGTTAAAGAAAAAAACTCCTGAGGTTAAGAAGGACTCTGGACCCGGAACATCATGATTTACCCTTTTCTAACACTTCACACAGAATCAAGGAAATGCAACTTTGTGGTGAAAACAAAGGAGAGGAAAAGAATTAGGAAAAAAGAATCAATCTGCACCAATAGGGAAAATCTGTCAAACAAGCAAGTTTTTGTTGTTGTTGTTTTGTTTTCCTTCAAAGAAATGAAAAATGTTCTCCTGTCTTTTCCCAGTACATCTGCAACCCCTCAGTGTTCGGCTGATATGACATTTAAATGATAAAGTAAGACTATTTGAAGTCCACCATATCAAATACAGTAACTGCTCTCCCAGGAACTAGAGAAAGGAATCAATGACTATACTGTTGGATGCCTTGAGGTCTGCGGTATTATTTTCATAAATTAAATTTATAAGGCATTGGATTGCTTTCTTTTGCTTTTTCAGGGAAGTCAAAACATCATTACTCCCCATTGAGATGAGGTGACAGTTTTGCAGATAGATGTCTTGGCTTTCTCTTTTCCTGTAGCCCCAGTCCTTCACCTAGTACAGGAACTGTAGGAAATACTTGCATCAAGGGAATAAAGTTAGGTAGAATTCTTCTAAAACCACATAGAAATAACTCAGCCAGGCAATGGTAATTCCTGTTATTCCCTAAGGACACAAGTTAAAATCTGGAATCAGAAGAGAGGCTCACTGGATCCCAGAGCAAATGACTCAAAATCTAAAATGCAGAAAATTCAATTTCTGACTGTTATTCACTATGAGTTTCTGAAGCTTTTTTTTTTTAAACTAATATGCAGTTCATTTATTCCTGCTCCTTCTTCCTCAATTTCATGCCCTCTACGTCTTTTCCAGTAGAAGGAGATGAATACTAGTCCATTTTTTTTTTCAATTGAAAGAATGCTTCATTTTAAAAAATGTGTTTGAAGACTTGATAGGCACAAATGTGTTTTCAAACATGACTTTTGACAAAGTTGATGCCCAAAACAGGCTGTATATGCTGAATTAGTAGAAGAAACCTTTCTGAGTTAGACGGTGCTAGGTTCAAATCTTGGCCCTGCAAATTCTTATCTGTACATGCCTAAAAATGTTATTTATCCTTATCATTCCCAGCTTCTCCTTCTATAAAACAGAATTAAGATTTACTTTATAGAGTAATTGTGATTATTATATAAGGTGATCATTTAAAGATTGTAGTGTGAAGCCTGTTGGTATGGTTTAGATGTGAGGTGTCCTCCAAAAGCTCATGTGTGAGGCAATGCAAGAATTTGCAGAGGTGAAAAGATGGGTTTATGAGAGCTGTCATCTAATTGAATATGAATATGAATATGAATATGGATGAACTGGGTGGTAACTGTAGGCAGATGGAGTGTGACTGGAAGAAGTAGGTTACTGGGGTACGCCTTTGGGATTTCTATTTTGTCCAAGGTGAGCAGAGCTCTCTGGTTGTCATGTCCTGAGTTGCTTCCTTTTGTTATACCCTTTCGCCATGTTATTCTGACTCATCTCAGGCTTAGAGCTATAGTTGGACAACCATGGATTGAACCTCTGAAACTGAGAGTCAAAGTAAACTGTTCCTTCTTTAAGTTGCTCCCTTTGGGTCCTTTGGGTCCCAGGAATGCAAAGCTGACTAATGCACCTATCAAATCCAATGCCTGGCATACAGAATGCAATGAATGGCCACTAACTCTGCTACTGCTGTGGCCAGAGGCTTAAATCCTTATCTCATTCTTTTTCCACTCTTCCCTGAGATCAGATGGCAACACTCAAAATAGGGCTCACAGAGTGGAGGCTGGTTGCCAGCAAGGTGCTGAGTTCCATTACTCTTCTGCAAGATTCTTTCTTCCAGGACATTTACTTCCAGCCCGTCCACAAAGCCCAGTGAACCGGGTAATTAACAACGAAGGATCTGACCTATTCATGGGTCATGATCACCATCACCCACAACAGCAAATAATTATTGTGCTTTCCATGTATCAGTTGGCTAAAAATAAAACATATTTTGAAGAACCAGAGGCTGTTGTTTTAAATACCTTTCCATATTGATTAAGGAGGTGGTTTCCTGGAAACATATATAAAAATAAATAAGTCTTTGGAAATTGTTTCAACTGTGTATGGCAGAAGATGAAATAAGGCTTAAGTCCTGAGCTTAGAGTTTAAGTGGTGCTCGCGAGGTGTCAGTCACTGCCAAAGGGGTAATTTATCAAGGTGTGACCAGGTGTAGCAAAACCATGAGGGGTGGCACAGTACACCAGGCCTAGTAGCAGTGTGGAGCAGAAGATCAAAAGGAATGGTGGGGCAGTCACTGGGACACAGAGACATAAACTACTGCATGGAGAGGAAACCCATAGAGAGACAGAACCAGTGGTGACCTTGCAAAGAGGGATTGGGGGGAATACATACTCCAACCTTCCTCTTCTCTTTTTCTCTCCTGCTTGTCTTCTGCTACTAAAACTCATGCTAAGGCTAAATTCTTCAAAGCAGCAGTTTTGGGAGTGGGGACTAGTGGGAGGTGCTTGGGTCATGGGGTAGGAGCACTCATGGATAAATTAGTGCTGTCTCACAGAGACCAGTGAATTCTCACTTTCAAGAATGGATCATGAGATGGGTTTTATAATAAAAGGTTGCCCATCCTGTTTCGTCTCTTCCTCGGTTTCCTTCTTTCCTTCCACATTCTGCCATGAGTTGAAGCCGTGGGGCCCCTCACCAGACTGAGTAGATGCTAGTACCATGTTATGGACTTCCAGAACTGTGTGCCCATGTAAGCATCTTTTACTATCAATCTCATGTGTTCTGTTATATTAACAGAAAATGGACTAAATCATGTTTCCACTGGCTAAATCCAACCAGAAGGCACACAGAAGATAGCTCTTGGATGCATCCCATCCATAAGGGTCAATGTCTCAGGGAAGAGAAGAAGGTAGAGACACTCAGAGTGGGCCTCGGAGGGCAAACAGAAAATCTTTATTATGCCCATCTACCCAAGCAAGATGAGTCCATGCCCTGTGGTGGGAAAGCCCTGGGTCAAAATATCTATTAGAGCAAGGAATTAATCTTGTTCACTTTTGTAACCCAAATGTCCAGCAATTTCTGAGCTCAGAGTAAGCACTCAACAAATATCTGGTCCAGGAGAGGCAGCATTGTTTGGTATTCACTTCATATTAGATTTTTTAAGAAGAGCATTTTCAATTTGCTGCTCAACCGATCAAAAGCATGTCTCTGCAGAGTCATAGAGAAATATGAAAATAGACAAAGTGACAAAAGTTTGGCATGTGAAGTCAAAACTGTCTTATCTCCAATGAGCTGTGCAAGGCGGCTCTGCACATGAATGCATTCCCCAGAAAAGTCTGGCTCCTTCACAGCAAGTTAAAGTTTAAATCCTTTCCTAATTCCATTGGCTGATATAAATGGAGCCCCCATAATTTACCTAAAGCAGTAGGGCTTTTAGGTTAACATTTGGAAGAGCAAATTTAAAGAAGAGTACAAAATGAAATAATTCTGCGAATTTCAGAGTTAAGCTCTCACTATTACAATTATTAGAACTTTCTGTGGTGTTTTTTTTTCCTATTAGCTTTTCTGCAGTATTTATATTTTAACACCATTGAAATAATTGCACTTGGATTAAACTTTTAAAACTTTGGTGATAATTTTTACAATAGTTTTGATGAACTAAAAGACTTTAAAATCTGTTGAAGCAGGGCAAGTGGTGTTTAACCATAAGTCAAACATGTCATTTGAGACAGTGAATTTCAAATAATAAGCAATATACTTCACATAGTAATTTGGTATACACTTAGATTTGTACTGGGTCACAATGGTGCATGCTGTACACGTTCTCTACCACTGAGCTAAACTCCCAGCCCCTCACTATCAAATGTGTTCTTAGTGTGCATAGTGGTCAGACATTTTGAAAATCACTATCTTAAATAAGCATCCCAATGTGACATTTACTCTGCTTAAAAACTTGCCATAATGAATGATATTTAATCAGTGCTATTTAATTATCCATCTGAAACAAACACTATGTCTTTTTAAGTACCATGGATGCCGATAAATTGTATTCTTTTCTACTTGCTTCCTCTAAAAAAAAAAAACATGTTGTCATCCACTAAATTAATTTTAAGAGCTAGTAATGGGTAGGATGCTACAGTTTCAAAAGGTTTGCTTTGTTTTGGCTCATCTGTAAGTGCCAAATGTAGAAAATAAGAAAGCACAAGGTAGTCTAAGGGAAAAAAAAAAACAATGGGGACTGAATGAATTAAGGGGGTCATAATGCAATGCAGTAATCTATTGTGGGACCCATAGAAATGGCTGGATCCTTTTTATACGAAGAGTTGGAAGAAAGACAAAGAAACAACCTATTCATTTACACATGCATATCTTAGTATATTTTACCCATTTATGTTAGACTTTAAGGCTGCCACCCTTTGTCAGGTCTTGAAGGTGGGGAGGTAAAAGCGTCATGCTCCCAAGTCCATGATCTGGGAAGATGGAGATGAGTTTGGAATTGGCTACTACACCAATGAGAAACAGCTTCTCAGGGGCATGTGCAGGGCACTGAGGAAACAGAAGGCCACACAACTAGTCTGATGGGGAAAGTCAGGTACTCCACTCAGAGGAGTACTCAAGAACATGCCCAGCTGTCCTGTTCAAGGCTGGAGTCAGATAACCTAGGTCTGAATCTTTATTCTGACCATGAACGACTTGAATGTCCTTGAACAACCTCTGAGCCTTGGTCTTTCCATCTGTAAAATGAAAGGCTAAGAACACCAACCTGTGGGGTTTCTGTGGGGATTAGGCAGGGCCATGTACCTAAGGAGTCTACCACAACACCAAGTGGACAACACATGGTCACTGCTGTTATACAACTGCTGTCAACACCAAGATCCTCTGTTTTTACTCTCAGAGCTGGTGGCAAGAGCTCCCTTGCACACATCAGCATCCCACATTATTAGCCAGGGTCACCTTGAGCTTCTAACAAGCCCCACAGAGGCCCATATGGAGATAGAAATCTCAGCTCAATGTTTTCTGGGAAAGAAGTGGAATAAAGTGCCCAGCAGGGGGTGCCACTGTCCTGAAGTGATGTCTTTTCCTGAAGTTCTAACATTGTCATGTAAAGTAACTAATTGTGTGGTTTTAAATATTTTGGTGCTTTTAAGGCTTAATAGCACAGGGTCTAATTACTTGGAGATGAAATATAAAAAAAAGGAGTGAAGAGCTATCAGATTCCAAAGTCTGCTGTGGGCAACCTCTAGGGGAGAAACTGCTTAAATATAAAACACAGCTTATTAAAGTTGTACAAAGATCCAAATGATAACTGATCGCTGATCACTATGTGTTTTGAATATTTAGAGGATTCTGTGAAGGATATGAACTACCAGCAGATATGGAGTATCATAAAGAACAATTTTATAGTAGGAAGAATAAAGCAGACTTAGATTAAATAAGACAATGACCAATCTTGACTCCCAGGTTGCAATTTCTGCCTCCAGCTTTCCCGAGTTGGGTCTTTTCATGCTGTGAACTTACTTTAATAAATAAGACATTCAAATAAAATGATTACAAATATTACTCCCACTCATCTCACCCGAAACCTGTAGAAGTCTAACACAACCATTGTAAAGCCTGTCACCATTTCCCTCTTGCCCATTTACTCAAAATGCTGAAACAAAATCAGAAATTCTGAGTCTACCACCTGGTCGTTGGACATAAAAAAGGAATTCATCCATATTATCAAGCTAAATGTTTCCATTGAGAATGATTTTGGAAGAGAATGTGAAGAAGAAAAGTAAATGCTCTTTAAAAGACATCAATTTCTATGTATTAAATCAAATAAATGATAGATAACGGGCTGCAGGTTTGGGTTATAATCTTGTTACTGCTTAGAGCAATTGCTAATGCAAATGAAGAATAATGAACTCAGGGCCATTTAGCAATTGTCTTTGATAGCAATGCTGACTCCTGGAAACCCACAGTGAGAGACGTTTCAGATGCAATAATGGGACTCAGTTCTGCAGTGTCTCATTTATTTGCTAGAATCAAAGGCTGCCTTGTTTCTTGACAGGTGAAACTAGAGGACCAATGATCAAAGGGAAAGAATTAGGAAAGGGACCTCTTAGTGAATAGTGGATGAAGAATTTGGGAAAATTTACCCTTGAGACTTTTTTTTTTTAAGTTGTATGATTTCTTAAAAAATGACCAACAAGTAACTCTTATGCATCTAAAGTTTTGTGTTTAAAACACTATGACACAAACAACCCAATTAAAAAAATGGGAAAGGATTTGACATGTCTCCAAAGAAGATATACAAATGATAAATGAGCACATGAAAAAATGCCCAGTGTCACTAGTCATTAGGGGAATGCAAATCAAAACCACAATGAGATGCTAATTAGATCATTATTAAAAATAAACAAAAGTGAAAAATAACAAGTTTGGGCAAGGATGTGGAAGAACGGGAGCCTTCCTATGCTGTTGGTAGGAAGGTAAAATGGTGCAATCACAGTAGAAAATAGTCTGGCATTTTCTTAATAAGTAAAATGTAGAATAACCAGATGGACCAGCAATTCTACTCATAGGTACACATTCAAAAAAATTAGAAACAGGTGTTCAAACCAAAGCTTGTACAAGAATATTCACAGCAGCACTTTTTTCCAATAGTCAAAAAGAGGAAACAACTGAAATGTCCATCAACTGGTGAACGAATAAGCAAAATTTGGCATAGTCATATCATGGAATATTAGTTGCCTATACAAAGGAACGAAATACAGATATATGCTAAAACATGAATGAACTTTGAAAGCAGCATGCTAAGTGAAAGAAGTCAGACATAAAAGGCCACATATTTATGATTCCATTTACTTTGCTTATAATTGACATTTATTAGGCTTGTGATGGCCATCTTTCATGTTCCTTGGTACCTTTGATTTTTTTTCTTTTTATTGGTTATTTTTATTTATATATAACATTAGGATTCATTTTGGCATAATTATAAAAGCATGAAATATAATTTGTTTTAATTCAGTCTCCAGTATTTCCCCTTTCTCACCCTCCTTCCCTTCCCCAATTCCCTTCCTTCTACTCTATTGATCTTCTGATATATATATTTTAAATTACTGTCTTGTGGATATTTATGATGGTGAGATTCAATATGGTCTACTCCTATATGTACATATAAAAGTTAGGTCATTCCATGTTCTTTCTTTATCTCATTTCTCCTCCCTCCCCTTAAATCCCTTTCATCTACTCCACTGATCTTCCTTCTATTTTTTAACTCCCCCCACTCTTATTTTGGATTAGCTTCCTCATATCAGAGAAAACATTCAACCTTTGACTTTTGGGGACTGGCTTATTTCAGTTAGCATGATAGTCTCCAGTTCCATCCATTTACCAGCAAATGCCATATGTCATTCTTCTTTATAGCTGAATAAAAATGTGAGATACACACACACACAAATGTGTGTGTATAAATGGAATATTATGATGATTCCATTCTTAGGGACTATCCAGAACAGGGAAATTCACTGAGACAAAAGGCAGATTAGTGAGTCATTGGCTGGGACCAAAGGGAAGGGGAAATGGGGAGGAACCTCTTAGTGGGTGTGACATTTCCTTTTGGGTGATGAAATTGCTCAGAAACCAGATAATGATGATGAATACACAATATTGTAAATCTACTAAATGCTACAGAGCAGTATACTTTAAGATAGCATATTTTGTATCATTTGTATTTTAATATATACGTTGTTATGGTTTGGATCTGGAAGGCTCCCAAAGTCTCTTCCTGAAGCACAGTTCCCAGTGCAACAAGGTTTAGAGGCGGGGCTTTTAGACAATGATTGGGTCACAAGGGCTCTGACTTCATCAGTGGATTAATCTATTCATAGTTGAATGGATGACAGGGAGGTGGGACCTAGTTGGACAAAGTAGGTCACGGTGGAATACCCCAAAAGGGTTTGTCTCCTCCTCAGTACCTCAGTCCCTTCCTTCCTGATGCCCCCACTTCCAATGCTATCTATGCCTTCTAGCTGCCATGAGCTGGGGAGCTTTCCTCCACCATGCCTTTCCACCATGATGGTCTGCCTCACTTCAGGCCCAGAGCCATGGGACTGGCTGGCCATGGACCGAATCCTCTGAAACTGGGAGCCAAAAGACATCTTCTTTCCTCTAAGTAGTTCTTATCAGGTATTTGGTCAGAGTGATGAAAAGCTCACAACACACACACACACACACACACACACACGTGCGCACATTATACCATGGCAGCTCCAGAAATTCCATAAAGAATTGAAGGAAGCTGTTTGAAAGGGTTCTAGAGGCTGGGGCTGCTTCAAAAACAAAGTTCCTCAGAATGAATATGACTTTTGCTAATTATTTTGATGGAATGTCTGGAAGTGACTCATGGAAATTAAGAAAGGGGAAAATTGAAAAAAAAATTAAAATAATAAAATAAAAATTGAAAAATTTTGGCTTGAGAAAAAAGAAAGGCAAAATAAGGAAATCACCCCATGTCCCCACCAATGTTGAAACACCTTACAGAGGCATCCAGATTTTCAAATGTAAAATAATCAATATGGAATATTATTCCTTGTAGTAGATGCACTGAGAATATAATAGACTTTGTTCAACAGATTTGTGTTTCATAACCTCTATTTATTTATATTAGCATAGCTAGCCTTCAATTTCTGTTCCCTGTCTCCTCACTTTTCTTCTCTGCAATATGGAGACATTGTTCATTTTCTTCTCTACTCCCCTAGCAATTTTTATTGTTCTGTATAACAACAGGGGAGCAAGCAGTTTTACACACTTGTAATAAGCTACTCCTCTTAGCAGCTGACAGTCAATTCCATCCTATCCCCCAATTTTTCTCTATATTAAGCAGTGATGCCTTATTGTCCAAGAACACTATTTTAATTTGTCAGCCCATCCTGGATCTAAGTTTAAAAAACATGGCGATGAAAGGAACCAAAGTTCTCAAAACTGAAGCCTTAGAAGTTTTTTCTTTACAACTTAGAGGTAAACGAATTCATGGGGATTGACAGACATGCTGGGTTGTATATAGATTTTAGGGAAATAATTATCATTTATTTTCCTGAATCATTGATCTCACTCCACAATAGAGGATGTAAAAACATAATTTTCACATTAAAACAGATACATTATGGAGCAAGATGCAAGATCCATGTGAATTTTTAATATTATACAAGGTTTAAAAGAAATTTCTCATTAGCCTCTAGATTCTGAAAGGACTCATACATTCTCCTCTGCCTTTAGAAACATGTTCTTACATGTCTCTGTTGTGACCTGCAACAGATCACACAAATTTGCAGTAATGTGGCACTATAATGCTGGTGGAAAATTTCTAGTGTCCTGTCTAATGCCACAGAGAAGTCACAGTCTTTATATTGTGCTTTAGAATTAGTTGCCAACGTATTTTTACACATCCTATTCATTCCATACTGCCAGTGCCCTAGTGGGGTTGTGATTTTATAGATGAGTATAAGAAGGCTCGGAAAATGTAAGCAATTTTCATTTATAGAGATACTGACAGTCTGACTCAGAGTCAAAGTTACCCTAAAAGGCGAAGCAAAATGCTGGGTTCAGAGAAGGGTAGAGTATTGGTTGAAACTTGTATCCAATGTACTCTAACTCCACAGAACAAACAAAGGGTTCTTCTGCAAAATAACAAATAAAGAGAGCAGTAGGCACAACTGAGGATGGGGGTGAACTCTTGTAGCAGAAACCTCCAAATCTGCCCAGTGAATGGAAAGATCTTGGCATCCGAGCAGCCTGGGTTATACCTATACATAGGAGATTGTGGTGTGTTCTGAAGAAGTTCAAAGTCTCCCTGGAGTAAAATCTACATATACTAAATTAGGAGTCCTTTAAAGGAGCTGACTCAGCAAAACCAAGCTACAAGGAACACAAACCCCTCCACTCATCATACAGCTTTTAAGCAGCTTTTATTCATTGTTTTACTCCAAAGTATAAATCAGCAGCAGAAAGTGACCATAAATTGAGGAAATATGTCAAAATGAAAGCCAAAAAATCCAAATATCCATAAAATAAGGAAATGGCACAAAATAACCTGCAGGATAATATGTGCAGGAAACTGAAGAGGCAAAAGACCCAGAAGAGCCAACTAAACAGTGAGCAAAGCAAAAAGGACTGGCAGACACTACCTGGCTTCAAGACTTGCTCTAAAGCTACAGTAGTTGAGCCAGTGTGGTATTGATGAAGGAGTAGACAAACAGATCAGCAGAACAGAATAGAGAGCTCAGAAATAGACCCAAACAAACAGACCCAGTCAACTGACCTTGACAAAAAGCAAAAGCAATACAATGGAACAAAGATGACCTTTTAACACATTGTTGGAACAACTAGAAATCTACATCCCAAAAACAAATTTAGAAACAGAGCTTACAACTTTCACAAAGAATTAACTCAAAATGGATCACTGACCTTCATTTAAAATGCAAAATTATTAAAGTATGAGAACACTATGATGATTTGGTATGGTGGTAACTTTTTAGATATAACATCCAAGGCACAATCCTTAAGAGAAATAATCAGCAACCTGGATTTCATTCAGACTAAAAGCTTTCACTTTACATATACACTATATACATTACCTAGAAGATGAGAAGATAAGCCACAGACTGGGAGAAAATATCAACCAAAAATATACCTGTATATGTCCATTATACCTAAACAAGGCAGTTTTGAAAAAAAAAAAAAAAAACTATTATCCAAAACATACAAAAGACTTTAAAAAAAGTTAACAATAACAAAACTCACAATCCAATTATCTAAACACTAAAGAAGATACACAGGAGGCAAATAAGCTTCTGAAAAGATGTTCACAATCATGTAATTAAGGAATTTCAAATTAAAGCAACATTGAGATCATACCACACACGTATTAGATGGCCAAAAGAAACTCTGTCACTGAAAAATGTCTTCAGTCAATGAAAAATGGTATAGCCATCCTGGAAGAGTGTTTGGAGGCTTTTTATGAAATTAAACATACTCCAGCAATAGTACTCCTTCACAAAAGAGTTTAAAACTTATGTACACCCAAAAATCTGCACAAGGATATTGATTTGCACATACTTGCCAAACACAGGAGCAATTGAGATGCTCTTTAGTAGGTGAATGCATAAGTAAACTGTGGTACAACAGCCGACAATGGAATATTATTCAGTACTAAAAAGAAATCAGCTATCAAGCCATGAAATGACATGGCCGAAGTTTAAGGGCATAATACTAATTAAAGAAATGTTTTGATTTAGACATGGGGTGTTCCTCAAAAGCTCATGTGTGAGATAATGCAAGAAAGTTTAGAGGTGATTGATTGGGTTATGAGTGTCTTAACCTAGTCAGTGACTTAATCCTCTGACAGGTATTAACTGGGAGGTAACTGTAGGCAGGTAGGGTGTGGCTAGAGGAGGTGGGCCATTGTGAACATGACTTTGGGGTATATGTTTTGTCCATAGTGAAGGGAATCTCTCTCACTGACTCCTGGTTCCATGATCTGAGCTGTCTTCCTCTACCACACCCTTATGCTATAATATTCTGTCTTACCTTGGGCCCAGAGCAATGGAGTTGACCACCAATGGACTGACTGACACCTCTGAAATAACGTGAACCCCCAAATAAACTTTACCTCTAAAATTGTGCTTGTCAGGTATTTTGGTCACAGCAGTGAAAGAAGCTGACTAAAACAAGAAGCCAGTCTCAAGAGACTACACACTGAATGATTCCAACTACATGACATTTTGGGAAAGGAAGAACTATGGAGATAGTGAAGATCTGGGGTTGCTAGGGGTTTGTGGGGAGGGTGGGATGAATAGGAGGAACACAGAGGATTTCTAGGGCAGTAAAACTATTCCACATGATATTATAATGATAGGTACATGTCATTATATATTTGTCTAAACCCACAGAATGTACACAAGGAGTGAAACTCAAACATAAACTTCGTGTGACAACGAGGTTCGTGTGACAACAATGGGTGGATGTAGGTTAATCAACTGTAACAAATGCATCACTCTGGTGGGAATATTGTGAGAGGCTGAACATGTGTGGGAAAAAGGGCATGTGGGATATCTCTGGATCTTCCTCTCAGTTTTTCTGTGAATCTAAAATGGTTGTAAAAAATGAAGCCTATTTAAAAAAAAAAAAAAAAAAAACAACTAATATCACACACAAAAAAAGTTTTTTAAGAAAAGAATATAATCATAGCATATTGCTTGTTTCTTTCAATGAATAACATTTACACAGTTATAAATGCTGAACTGTTGCCTTAACTGAAAATTATGATAAAGCTATATTGGGAAAAGGAGACAATCAGGTGTATGGGGACATGAAAGATCAATTCTCAAATGCCATCAAAGGAATTTCATAGATAATATCTAAATTGAGACACAAAAGAAGTATACATATGCCACTTAGAAAAATGGAGATAAATAGCATCAGCCAAAGGTCTCAGAAGTGATTGCCACTAGAAGAAAGAAAGATGAGTTCCAGGAGGCTACTATTTTTAAACATACTTTTAAGTGTATGCATGCATTATTTTCATAAAAAATGTTAATTTTAAAAAGAATTTCAGGGCTGGGGATGTAGTTCTGTGGTAAAGCACTTGCCTAGCATGCAAAACGACCTAGGCTCAATCCCCAGCATGGCAAAAACAAACAAACAAACAAATAAATCACTCCATAGTGTCCCAAAATAGAGGATTCAAATATTTCTGAAATAATCAATGAAATAAGATACAACATATTCATTAAATAACATTTTGAAGAATATCTGCATCCAAAAGAAAGAATGTCCACAATATATTGACATCATAAAAATAAAAGGAGTGAAAATAGTATAGATATCATTTGATTCCATTTTTTTAAACACAAATACGCCCAGTTTGTATATACTGTGGATATAAAAATTAATGTTCAATTCCCTCAAAAAACTTCCAATCAAGTAGAAGGTACATATAAAAGCTGACAGTTTTAATATGATGAGTTTGTTAATCAGATGCAGGGATTTATGAACTTGAGTGTGCTTCAGAATCAGTTGGAGGACTTCTTTAAACAAAGATTCAGGGGCTGTACCCCAGAGTTTCTGATTTGGCAGTTTTGAGGGGGAGCCTAATAATTTTCATCTTTAACACATTCCTGGGGCTGTAGCTGCTGCTGGGCTAGGACTCCACTTTACACATGGAGATGGTTACCTGCAGGGGTCTCAGGTACATCTTGCCCAGCATGGAGGTCAGGCAAGGCTTCCTGGTGGAGATGCTCCCAAATTATATCTTCAGGGTTTCTCAGTAGTCTCTGAATAGTTCTCGAAAATTTGGAAAGCTACTGACAGATCTTAAAGGAAATCCCTGATTTGCCAATAAGAAGATTGCCCATACTTACTCTGAATGCCACATTTTCTTGCTCTGGACTAGAATTGTCTACTGGCCACTGGGTATTTCCAACAAATCAGTGTCAGTGTTCTGCCCTTTTATGAAAGGAAGGAAATAGACTCATAAAAATGTCATTTTTAAGAATAGAAATTTGACAAACAGAATCTTCCAAGCTAGAAATGACTGGGAGTGTTCAGAATAAGTTTGTATCATTGAAGAGAGGAAGGGAGTCCTGACTCAGTCCAATAAAGAGAGAGCACACACACTTGCCAGATGGTTACAAGACAGCCAGGGCAGCTCCCTGCTAACTATGTGATGCTGTCCCTCTGTTCCTTTCTCCAGAGGAGAGGCAAATGTGGAAAATGGAGAAGGAACATTAGTAGCTCCATCCAGAGTCTACACACTGGGCCATGCACTAGACAGTTCCTGCAACATTCAAAGCATCCCTAGGTGCATAGTATATTAAGGAAATATCAGAAAAATGAATCTCTGCTCATGTGTTAGCCAGCTAGTTTCTTTCTCACTCTAACCTTTTAAAGTTTTCCCTAAGGACAAAAATTTCAGGTCTCAAATTAGTATTGAGCTGTCAAGTAAGTGAATAAATACTTGTTGCCATGGTCAGGTTGGGCAAGTTGTGTCTAAAGGACACAAGAGATGTTCTTTCCTACAGCATCAGCAAGTTGGAAAACAATCTTCTGATAGCCCTTATTCTAACTAAAGGTCTATAACCAGGTCTACTTTTAGAGAGTAGAAATGTGAATGTGAAAGACTGATTGTCATGCTAGTAGTTATCAGTGACTCCTTAGGAGAGGAAAACATCCCCGATGGTGGACACAGTGAAGACCAATAGTTGGCCAAGTCTCTCATAAATTAAACAATGACCCTCCTTCTCTAGAAAGGTGCCAACTTTTGTTGCTTCTGATGGAACGACAATTAGGTCAGTTCCAGTCACCTGAAACACTGGTCCCAGCTATTCTAATGAAAATTTCTATTTAAAAATAGTTGGAGATGGTCTTTTCTGCATATGTACACTTATTAAGATGCCAAATTGCATTAAATGCCATTAAAGAGTCTCTCAAGAGTTAAACAATAATTAAGTGAACTAAAACTCTCTTGCCATCTCTCTTGGGTGGGAACTTGACCTCTTTGTCATGCAAAAGGCAAAACTAGGAGGCTACTTTCTAACATAATATTTTGATTTTCAAATAATTTTGTTTCAAAATTCATAAAATAATTTTACAGAGCATCAGACTGAGTGCTTTAAAATGTGAAAAGTTCAAGAGAGCCGAATTACATTCTCCCTCACACTTTAGCCAAAGATAATGTACACGGAAAGCAAAATCCTTTTTGGTGCTGGAATTCTTGGTGAGAGTGAGCAGAGAATTTGCCTAGGATTTATAGGGGACCATAGATCCCCTGTGCCTATCAGCACTTCTGACCAGCCTGCCTTGTTCCCTGCATGCTCAGTCAGGAGACAGACCCCTCCCAACTCCAGGCTCAGTGAACTCACAGGCTCCTCACTCTTTAAGCCAAATTGGATGCCACTGCCTTTACCTATCTCAGGAGCTTCTGAATTAGCAATGACAGGTCTGCTTTGGCTTTGGTTTGGCCAAGTCACTTGGATCTTACAATTAAAACTTATATTAGTTAATATGCTGGAATAATACCAACACTGGTACTCTCAAGACATCAGCCATGAGACTTCAAGGACAAGAAATCTTGAGTAATCATAATTGTAATACTATAGATGTCAGAGATCACAGAAGGAAGTTAAAGAAAGCCAGTAGTTTAAAGAAGAAAAAGTGAAACTCTTAAACACAGTAGGAGACCATTTTGATCTTTGTTATCTGTCTTAGGTATGAAGAAATGAGAGCTGAATTCAGCAGGAGTCTGATGGAGGAGGAATAGCTAAGCTGTTTCAACTAAAATTTTGAATTTTAAATTCCATTAAAGAAATACATATTCTGATTGTCAGTCACTTTGAGTTGGTCAAACTCAAAAAAGGAGTCCTGAAAGGGTCAATGTGAAGGTGCACCACTAAGTCAGGCATCTTGCTCAGTGTAAAGAAAGGCTGTGTGCAAATCAGGGTTTCTCATCAAATACCAGATCTATTGTTGGGAACACTTGGAAAAAAGTATGGTGTGCTCTTGGTCAAGAAAGCAGTACATAATATTTCTTTCCCATATCAAAACCATGACTCATTAAACTCTGAAATGGGTTAGTTATGTCACAGCATATTGTCACTTGGGCATATTTGGAGTAAACCTAATAGAATCCAACTCCAAACTGTCATGCTTATGAATGCAAACAGCGATGTAGAGGTTCTCAAAGTACCAAACCAGAAAATCACTTAATTTTGGTTACAGTATATACAGTAATACTTGAGAGGTGTCCCTTTACCTGTGTGCTTTGGTTATGGGAATGTGGAAGTTAGTGTGTAACCCCTATGAGTACATCAACTGATAGAGGAGAAAATTGGGGTAAGAGGAATAAATCAAACTAAAATGGAATATTTCTGTAGATAAATTCCGTGGGGAAAATTTACAGTTGGCAAATCATTAAATTTTAAGGGGAGACATACATAAAATCATTTCAAGGAAGAGGAAAGAACAAGTTATTTTACCTAAGCTAGAACACACAATACCTTTGTTTTTGGTTTTTTTGGATATAGGGGATTGAATCCAGGGGAGCTTAACCACTGAGCCACATCCCCAGCCTGTTTTATACACACACACACACACACACACACACACACACACACATAATCTAGAGACAGGGTCTTACTAAATTGCATAAGGCCTTACTAAATTGCTGAGGGTGGCTTTGAACTTGCAATCCTTCTGCCTCAGCCTCCTGAGATGCTGGGATTACAGGTGCGCACTACCACACCAGGCCAATACCTCTTGAGTTCTTAGCAGTTACACCACTTGCCCCATGCAAATGCACTTACCATGGGGGAATGGAAGAACATAAATAAACTCTCAAAGACCCTGATAATTGATGAGCAAGATAGTTTCAAAGTGTTGTTTACAAAAATTAAAATGCTTTGAAGATTGAGATTGACATCAGGAGAAGCTTACTCTTTCAAAGTGGGTTCTCTGAGCGCTTGATTAGGGAAAAAACTGTATTTGATGCTAGTGTTTTGGGGGCTCTCAGTATAGAACAGTTAAGTATGTGGGTGCTATAATCAGAATGGGTTTGAATCCTGCCTTAACCATCCTTCCTCCTAGCTTAGGCTAGCTTAGGTAAGGAGCACAGTCTTTCTGTGGCTCACTTGCCTTGCTAAAGAATAAATATAATAGTTGCACCTGCTTCTCAGGGTACTTGAGATGATCCAATGAGATAAAACATATAATCATGATCCAGTATTTGGCATGGTTTCAATAAATGATATTTATGATAATTTCAATAATAATTATAGGTCCACATATCTGTCAGTAGTTGTTGAGCAAACCCACCCTCTTTTACATTTTCTTAAAGTCTTAGGCTTGTTGGTTCTCATTCTACTTGCAGATCCTGAAAGAAGTCCATCTCTTATCCTGTTTTCTCTGCCTAGTTCCTGCCATACAGGACTCGCATGATAAAAATGTGTTTTAAATTTCCATTTATTTTAAATAGTGAGTCATAAAATTAATCAATTATAGTTTACAAGGCTATTATGCTCCTGGGTGGTTTGAAGGTAAAAGTCTAAAATAGAATTTGCTAAAAAACAATAAGATTCTATCAGATAAAATTCTATTTTCTAGAAAAGGGAAAGGATAAACCTGTAGTGAGTATTTTGGCCATGTAGTAGCTTCTGCTTCAAAAACCTTGTTCATGTTTGTCATTATGACTGCATGTCCCCATCCTGGCCCACTCACTTCTGCCATCATCCTTACTGAGCTCTATGATTTGACTTGTCACAAAATTACATTATTTTATTGGCCATCACTTTGAAAAAATGTAAACATCGGGGTGGCAAATTCTTTGTTTCTTTTTTTATTTTTTGAACCAGAGATTGAACCTAGGGGTATGTAACCATTGAGCCACACCCCTAGCCTTTGTTGTTGTTGTTGTTGTTGTTATTATTTTGAGACAACGTCTTGCTAAATTGCTGAGGGACTTGCTAAGTTGCTGAGGCTGGCTTTGAACTTGAAATCCTCCTGTCTCAGCCTCCTGAGCTGCTGGGATTATAGGCATGTGTCCCTCTACCTGGCTCAGGGTCACAAATTCTTGATCCAAGGTACAATGTGCTCCCTGATGCCTACCTTCATTTCCAGGACATCTCTCCATTCTTTTCCACTAAAGCATTTCCACCAACCAGCTCTTCCAGCACATTCCATATACCATGCTTTTGTGTTTTATTCAGGCTGTTAACCTCTGCAGAGAAAGTCCTTTCCCATTTTTCTCCTAAAGAGTCCACAGTATACTTCATAAAACCTATCAGGGTTATGTTCTGTTGAGTACATATTAAGTGTCAGGAACTAGTCTAGGCACTTAAAACACTTAAACTAATTTAATTTCCACTACAATTCTATAGGGTGGTATTATTATCATCTCTATTTGCAGAAGAAAAAAGTGAGGCACACAGAGGTTAAGAAATGTGCCACAGTCACACTGAGGGTAAGTGGCAGCTGCTTGTGTCTGTCAGAATTCCTTCTGTTCTCTCCTCAGGTAGAGAATCTTGTTTATATTGCCATTTCGGTGCTTGTTACAGTCTGATGTGTTAGGGGTTCTTTCTCTCATTACCTTCGAATCCTCAGTGCCCAGCACTGAACCTCATAATTGGCTAGCGTTTTAACTGAATGAATTCATATAAGAAAAACACAGCTACATTCTCTACAGATTTTCCTAACATCGGGTATGCTCCTGCATCTTCATTTGGTTGCAAAAACTGGGTTCCAAGGCAACTGAATAGGAATGAGAGCGGGCAGACGAAAGCACCTAAACGGTTTTAGAGATGGCACACTTTTGTAAAAGTGCATCCTTCAACCCACAGCAAAAATCAAATGCCTCACACACTTCTAAATCCTGAAGAGTTACTGAAGCATACAAGAAGAGACTGAAAACATAACACACAGCTTTTCAAAGTCCCAAACTTTTATAAATAAACTTCCTTTCTTCATTTCTATACATTACATTTTATTTTAAGCCATGCATATTAGAGAGGATTAATATCCTCTCAAAACAGCTTAATTCAGTTTTGATAGTAACTCTTGCAAAGACTGTTTACTGGACCATTCCTCCAGGACTCTCTGCTCCACTTGGCTGTCAAAGGAAAACCAATGATATATGACAGCTGATGTCCTCTCCTGAAGATCACTCACTTCGACCAATGGTTTAGGTAAAGAGTCCCCATGTTACTATGGAAAATTAGCACATATCTTCAAAGACAACATCTCAATATCCACTTTGGTCTCCAAGAAAAGTACGCAGCAATGAAAAATTGAGTATTTCAATGATTAAAAATCATGGGGCATTTAACTCATCATAATATCGCTTTTCTGATTTCCAAGTTGATATTTATTGAATATGTGTTACAGATCCAAAAAGAATAACACAGCCACTTGCTCTCAAGAAGCCTCTTATTCTAGTTAGTGATGAGGATCCTTGCTCAAATGATTATTCTGTCGTATGATATGTTGATATCATATATGTGATAGCCATTCTGCCTAGACACAGACATGGCAGGGAGGGTCCATGGCGGTGGAGCCACTTTTCGGCATCAAGGAAACACTGGAGTTGACTAGGTGGAGAGCAAAGGAGGAGGTGAGGTGGGAATGGGAATGATAAGTAGAAAAGAAATATTCATGTGCAGAAAAGGAATATTGTTACATTGGAGCACAGGATGATTCATGACTTAAAAGGAAAAGAAAGAGTGTGGAAGAGAAAGAAAAAAATGTTCTTTACATAAGAAAGGTAGAGCCTATAGCAGGAGGAGAAATGCATAGGACTATAGGAGTGAAATGCAAGTAAATTATTTATTAGAAAGATAAGAATGTTGTTTGATAGCATTTCATTTAATGGTGTCAGAATGAATTAAGAAAAATTCTAAGCTTTCTAAATGGACCACAAGTCATAAGCATTTGAAAAATTAATATCAATTCTGAAGCCAACATGATGTAGATTTGGGACAAATTTTTCTTCTATTTTTTTTTTCTATTCCAGTTCCAAAGTCCTTGATCCACTTTGAGTTGAGTTTTGTGGATGATGAGAGATAGGGTTTTAATCTCATTTTGCTACATATGGATTTTTAGTTTTCCCAGCACTGTTTGTTGAAGAGGCTATCTTTTCTCCACGGTATGTTTTTTGGCACCTTTGTCTAGTATCAGACAGCCATATTTGTGTGGGGTTGTCTCTGTGTTTTCTATTCCATACCATTTGGTCTATGTGTCTGTTTTGGTGACTTTTGTTACTATAGCTCTGTAGTATAATTTAAGGTCTGGCTTTGTGATGTCTCTTGCTTCACTTTTCTTGCTAAGGATTGCTTTGACTATTCTGAGTCTCTTATTTTTCCAAATGAATTTCATGACTTCCTTAACAAGACTTCTAAAGTGCAAGAAGTAAAATCAAGAATCAATAAAGGGGATGAAGTAAAACTAAAAAGCTTCTTCACAGTAAATGAAATAATCAGGAACATGAAGACAGAACATACAGAATGGGAGAAAATCTTTACCACATGCACCTCAGAGAGAGCATTAATCTCCAGAATATATAAAGAACTCAAAAAACTCAACATCAAAAAAAAAAAAAAACAACCAACAAATAACCCAATCAATAAATAGACTAACAAACAGGACAGACACTTCACAGAAGAAATATAATCAATCAACAAACATAGGAAGAAATGTTCATTATCTTTAGCAATTAGAGAAATGCAAATCAAAACTACTCTGAGATTTCGTCTCACTCTAGTCAGAATGGCAATTATCAAGAATACAAGCAATAAGTGTTGGCCAGGATGTGGGGAAAATGGTACACTCATACATTGCTGGTAGGACTGCAAATTGGTGCAACCAATATGAAAAGTAGTTTTCCTCAGAAAACGTGGAATGGAACCACCATTTAACCCAGTTATCCCACTCCTTGGTTTATACACAAAGGACTTAAAATCAGCAGACTACTGTGGTGCAGCCACATCAATGTTTGTAGCACCTCAATTCAAAATAGTTAAACTGTGGAACCAAAGTAGATGCCCTTCAACAGATGAATGGATGAAGAAAATGTACTATATATATATATATATACAACAAAATATTAGTCATAAAGAATAATGAAATTATGATTCTTTCCGGTAAATGGATAGAAATGGAGAATATCATACTAATTGAAATAAGCCAATCCCCCCAAATAAAAGATGAACGGTTTCTTTGATATGCATGTTAATTCACAATAAGGGGGGATGGTTAGGGAAGAATAGAAGTACTTCAGATTAGACAAAGAGGAATGAAGGGAAGGGAGAAGGAATGGGAAAAGGAAAGATAGTAGAATGAATCAGACATTACTATCTTATGTGCATATATTATTACATGACTAATGTAATTCTACATGGTGTACTACCAGAAGAATGAGAATTTCATATAAGTATATGTCAAAATATATTCCACTATCATATATAACTACTAAGAACAAATTTAAAAAAATCAAGATTTTATTCAAAAAATTTAGAGGAATGATTATCTTAGATGAAAATAAGTTTGAATTAAGCCTCTGCACACCTAATGTTTTAGGTCTTCTCATTTTGACCTTAATTTTTAAAATAAATAATTAATTATCTATTATTTACTAAATAAACACTTAGAATTGATTTTAAGAAATGAGAAAATACAAAAATAAGAGTTCCCAATGAAACAAAATAATATTATTTTCATGAAGAAATTATATGTATTTTTCTGTAATAAGTGATTTGGCAAATCAAAAAAAAAAAGGCTTCACTGGACACTAAGTGTAAACCAAAGAATATTGTATTTATCAGAGAAAATAATCCATTTTGGAAATCACAAAAACATTTGATCATTTGAAACAATGAGACCATCTAAAAATCTTACTGAACAAAGTTGCTGAGAGGCAAGGACTTGAAATCTGACAGAGATGCTCAAATTGAGGGTGTAGAGTTTCCCCAAAAGGGTTATCAACACCATCTTGAGAGTCTTAAGGAAGCTGGACTGAAGAAACCACCTTCCATGTACATAGTCTTCTTATCCAGTGGGTGGGACTTGTACTTTTTCATTCGGACTTGATTTATGAAATGTATCTCCTTAAGTGAAGACTTCAGGAATAATAATGAAATGAGTATCAGAAAGAAAATTTCCCTCATTTTTGAAGCACTGTGCACTCGTTAGTTATGTATACCCAGAGTTGCGTGGGATTTTAGATTTTAAAAGGAGTTTTTAAAACCTGTGTTGAGCTGAGTGTGGTGGCATATACCTGGAATCTCAGAGACTGAGGAGGAGGCTGAGGCAGGAAGATCCCAAATTCAAAGCCAGCCTCAGCCACTTAGTGAGGCCCTAAGCAACTATGTCTGGGGGATGTGGCTTAGTGGTTAAGCAACCCTGGGCTCAATCTCTGGTACCAAAGAATAAAGATTAAAAAGTAAATAAAACCTATGCTGACAAAAGTACGAGTGTTCATCAAAGCTCACCTGGGCTAAAGGTCTAGTCAGAGCCAGAGTTGGCTTTCTAACAGGCCACTAGGATTTTGGAGATTGCTATAAAATTCCTAGTATATGTAAAGATTCAGTTTCCAAGAAAGGTGCTGACATAATCAAGAGCTCCTTCAGTTTTTAAAATGGGGACAACTTTTAAATAAGAGCAGACTTCTTTAAGGTTGGAGGTGAACCTCAGTAGTAGAACTCATGAGGTCCTGGGTTCAGTCCTCAGAACTATAAAAATAAAAGTAAAAAAAGAAGAGAAAAAGAAAAGGAATCTCTGATTGTGCTATTTATCATATCTTAGAAAAAGAAAAGTACTTAGCATAGCTTCTTTATTCAATTATTTACTTAGTATCCAGGACAATGTCATTGTGTGTCAATTCCCTCATCTGTGAGGAAAGAAGGAATTTGTTTCCCTTGTGAAGTTACAGTCAGAATTGAATGAACTAATGTAAGAAAATAATTAGAATTGTGTTTCATACAAATTCCAGGATTCATTAAACGCTTCTAAAAAATACCTAATACTTATCTAACCATCATAGTTTGGGTTAAGAACTTATTTCCAATATTTTACACATTAAATTATGACTGGTGGACCACAAATGAGTAAGACATAAAAATACTGACTTTGACTTCTTAAGAGTTATATAGCTTTCATCAAATTAAAAAACTGGGATTCAGAATACCTCAGTAATAATATGATTAATTTATTTCAAAAGAAAGTAATGTCCCTTTAAGCTTAAATTTGCAACCCAATGGCTTAATGGCCAGCAGTTTCCTAGATGTGATATTCTGATGGACCTTCAGATCCTTCAAGAATTGCTGTCATCTTCAATCAGCTGTCCTTTAATCTACTTAGGACTGGGTCTCATGTGATTATTAGCAGTTGCAGCTTGAGTTTAGAAGATTGCTTATTGACAGAGAAAAGTTATATTTTGCATTAAAATGTTTAATGCAAAATAGAGTAAGTTACAAATTCATTCAAAGGGGTTTTTAAAATGAAAAAAGTAATTTTGGATTTTATCTGATATTGAAGATTTTTATAAAAGGGCAAGACATAATGTAATAACAAGGCTACTATTGATCTATATTCTCTGTGTCATAGAAATTTAACTACCAATGAAAATAAGTTACCAATATAACCATGAACACATCAAAACTATTATTATTTTGAAGTTACATTGCAATATTGACTGAATCATCTGGAAACTACTTTCTCAGGAGGGAGAAAAATATTAATTTGGGAGGAATTAAAGTTAAGTCTTGTTAGCTTTGACTGAATAACATTATTCAGGAAGAGTATCACCAGGGCCTCAGGATAATGTACTTCCCATTTTTAGATTTATTCAATTATTTACCCAGCATCCAGGACAGTTATTATCTATGATCTATCATTCAGACTTTGAAATGTTAAAGGCTCTAAAACTTCCTTTAGCCTTTGCTGTAGCAAATGGATAAGAGTGTTCCTTATTTCTGAAAATAGAGACAGAGAAAAAAAAATAGAAAATAGGTTTTTCTCACCATTTATCATATGCATATATTCACTTCATAAATTTTCCTTTTATGTGTATATTGGGTTTATCACTTTTCCCCCCTCTCATATAAGGTAATAATAATTATAATATGTACTTTACATTATGTCATTATCATTCTCAAATTTTTTAGGTTCATAGATTTACTTGATATTTTCAATTACCTCTTTGATATATAAGTATATATTTAAAATTTGCCTAATCTACATACTTGTAAAATGTTGAATAAATAATTAACTCAAATGCAAAAATAAGAAAACTGAGATATTGAGAAACAAAGTGATTAGAGGTACTAAATGTGAATTACCAAAATAAAAAATGGCAATAAAAAGGCATCTTCCAATGATAGCTCATGATATATACATATATTAACTAATTTTAATGAGTTCAATTCAAAGACAATATTGTTCATACAATGATAACAAAGCTTAATATACAGCCTTTTAACTCTATCCTCTCCTTCTCCCTCCTATAAATAGCTACATTTTCCACAATACTGTTTTATAATTCTGCTTCCCTTTTATTCACTAATGTGTTTGCATTCCTCAGTGAAAGAAGTTCTTTTCAAGGAAATTTTCATGTTACTCATTGTTTTAGGATTTTTAGCACATAGTAGATGTTCAATAAATGTTTGTGGCATAAATAAATGAAATGTTGATTTGTGAGAATACGTGAGTTGATTCATGAGGACAGAAGCTTACTTTTATTTAATACTCCAACCACCCAAAGGTTTTAGAACAGAATGGTTGATTTTCATGAAATACCAAGCCACAGTCATAGTGGAGTGGGAGTACAAGGAGTGGCAACCAATTTGTAAGCATGTTAAGGTGTGCCTGGTCAAGATTTATTACATCTGTCTCTGATTCCTGCCTGCTTGGAAAGGAGCTAACCAATGTTAATGATTCCACCAGTTGGAAGGAAAATTGGAAACCTACATTTTATTCAGGGCCCTTTAGTTACTGGGTGACGGGCCATAGTTTACTATTTGAGGTTATCTGTGAGGAGTGAAATCGCAACACTCATCATGCAACTAAATGAGCATGCAGTAGTCAATAAGAGTAGTCAATAAGAATGCTAAAATAAATAAATGAATGAATGAATAGGGAAAATAAAAATAAACTCTGTGATCCCAGTGTGACACTATCTAATGCATAAGCATCACTATGTCTCACCCCTATCTGCTATCATCTGCAGCTTTTATAAATAATTGTCATATTGGATTAAGGGTCCTGGATTCCATAAAGCAGTTTGTACTAATTTCCCTGTGTTTCTTCCAGTTAGGAACAACTGGCAGCTGGAGCTGAGCCTTGGGGAATCAACAGAAGTGACCCATGACTTGCAGTTGTGAAGGTCCTGCTAACCATCAGATCACTTCCACAGTTCTCAAGGACTATTGGTTATGTTTGGTGGTGAAGGCAGATAAGGAAAAGGTTTGAGGGAAAACTAGAAGCCAGACCTAAAGCCAGGTGCTCATTAAGATTGTTTTCCTAGGGCTGGGGTGTAGCTTAGTGGTAGAGCACTTGCCTAGTATGCACAAGATCCAGGTTCAATCCCCAGTACCACCAATAATTTTCTTTTTTAAAAAAATTTCTCCTGGACAAAATATAAATAATCAGGTAGTGTGTTCTAGCTACCTATATTTGTATCAGACAATTTCAGAAAACATAGAATGCTGTAAAAAAGTACGCAGAAATCATGCTTGACTCCCCCTACCCATGGTTATTCTTTTGGACTTTGAACGTAATTATATACCCATATTACAAAATACAATGGATGAAAACCTGGAGAAACAATGGGGATAAAATCACCTTCTCTCTCTTACAGTTAGAACACAAGCAAACAAAAAAACAAAACAACAATGACAAAAAAAAAAAAAAACCCACAAAAAAACACAAGAAACCAACCAAACAAAAAAGAATTTAAAGAGAAATGAAGTAAAAACATGAACAAAATCTATTAAGAAAGACAAGCATCATCAGGAACCTAAAAGATATTCAAAGGAAGGAAGAAAATACTGATTAAATCTGTCCATCTCCAAAAATGATAGCATGAAGCAGCCCAAGTTTCGAGTCAAGAGCTCTGAGAGATCTTTCCATCTTTTAAGATCCTCTTCAATTTCTTTCTTTGTTGTTCTATAGTTTTCATTGTGAATCAATCTAATCTTCTGTTAGATTGATTCCCAAGTATTTTTTTTTTTTTTGAGGCTACTTTGAATGGGGTAGTTTTCCTAATTTTTCTTTCAGAGGGTTTATCACTGATGTATAGAAATGCATTTAACTTATGAATATTGATTTTGTATCCTGCTACTTTGCTGAGTTCATTTATAAATTCTAGAAGTTTTCTGATGGAGCATTTGGGATCCTCTAAGTATAGAATCATGTCATCGGCAAGTAATGATAGTTTGAGAATTAATATCATCAAAATGCTCATACTACCAAAAGCATTATACAAATTTAATTCAATTCCAATTAAAATCCCAACAACATTCTTCATAGAAATAGAAAAAGCAATCATGAAATTCATTTGGAAAAATAAGAGACACAGAATAGTCAAGGCAATTCTTATCAAGAAGAGTGAAGCAGGAGGCATCACAAAACCAGACCTTAAACTATACTACAGATTTATAGTAAAAAAAAAAAAAACCCAAAAAACAAAAAACAAAACAGCCAAACAAACAAAAAAAATGGCATGGTATTGGTACCAAAACAGACAGGTAGACCAATGGTACAGAATAGAAGACACAGAGACAAAGTAACATAAATACAGTTATTTCATACTAGACAAAGGTGTCCAAAACATACATTGGAAAAGGGGACCCTTCAACAAATGGTGCTGGGGAAACTGAAAATCCATATGCAGCAGAATGAAATGAAACCACTATCTCTCACCTGGCACAAGAATCAACTCAAAGCTGATCAAAGACCTAGGAATTAGGCCAGAAACCATGCACCTAATAGAAGAAAAAGTAGACCCAAATTTTCATCATGTTGGATTAGGTCCTGACTTCCTTAACTAGACTCCTAAAGCACAAGAAATAAAATAAAGAATTAATAAATAATGAATTCAAACTGAAAAGCTTCTTCTCAGTAAAGGAAACAATCAATATGTGAAGAGAGAACCTACAGACTGGGAGACCATTTTTACCACACAAACATCTGATAGAGAAATAATTTCCAGAATATATAAATAACTCAAAAAACTTAACACCAAAAAATTAAGAACCCAATCAAATAAATGGGCTAAGGAACTGAACAGAAGAAGATACACCATAGATCAACAAATACATAAAAAAATGTTCAACTTCTCTAGTAATTAGAGAAATGCAAATCAAAACTACTCTAAGATTTCATTTCTCTCCAGTCAGTATGGCAATTATCAAGAATACAAGCAATAATAAGTGTTAGTAAGGATGTGGGGGGGAAAGTACATTCATATACTGCTGGTGGCACTGCAATTGGTGCAACCACACTTAAAAAGAGTATGGAGATTCCTTAAAATACTTAGAATGAAACCACCATTTGAACCAGCTATCCCACTCCTTGGTCTTCACCCAAAGGACTTAAAAATCAACAGACTACAGTGATGCAGCCATGTCAATGTTTATAGCAGCACAATTCACAATAGCTAAACTGTGAAACCAACCTAGATGCCCTTCAATAGATGAATTGGATAAAGAAACTGTGGTATATATACACAGTGGAATATTACTCAGCATTTAAAGAGAATAAAATCATGGCGTTTTCAGGTAGATGGATGGAGTTGGAGAATATCATGCTAAGTGAAGTAAGCTAATCCCCAGAAACCAAAGGCCAAAAGTTCTCTCTGATAAGTGGATGTTGATCCATAATGGTGGGGGCATGAGAAGAATGAAGGAACTTTGGGAAAAGGGGAAGGAGGGGAGGGGAGGGGGAATGGGGGCAGGAAAGATGTTGGAATGATATGAAAATCAGTACCCTAGGTACATGTATGACTGCACACATGGTATTGCATACAACCAGAGAAGTGACAAGTTGTGCTCCATTTGTGTACAATGAATCAAAATGCATTCTGCTGTCATATAAATAGAACAAATAAATAAATAAATTTAAAAAAAACGAGTTCTGAGAAAGAACAAAGAGAGATACAGATGGTCAGAGTGAGCAGATATTACAAAGAAAGAGGAGAGAAAAGACAAAAACATGAGAGGTAGAAGCAGGAGGGATGGCAAGAGGTCTTTGCCAAAAGAGGAAAAACAGCATGAGAAGAAAGATGCCCCACAGCTCACTCTCTAGGATGAGCTGCAGAAGCTTGTGGACTGCCAGATTCTGTTTTGAAAAAAATTTCAATAAACAACAAAAACATATTTGATGGCATGAAGGAAGGAAAAGACTTTATTATATTCACTATCCACCAGTGGGAAAAAAAAAGATAAATCATTCAGCATTAAAGAAAAATAAATAAATAAAGGCTACTTAGCTACCTAGGTCAACTGGAATTTTTCAGTGTATTAATAAAACATTTCTAAATAAGGGAGTTGAAAACTGGTGTCCCAACAAAACTCTGCAGAGAATGTTTATTCACAATTGATAAAATTTGGAAGCAACCAAATACCATTCAGCGGTGAGTAGATAAATAAGCTGTGGTATTGACAATGGAATATTATCCAATACTTCAACAAAATGTGTTTCAAGCCATGAAAAAAAAATGGAGGAATGTTAACTACCTATTGCTATGTGAAAGACGGCAGCCTGAAAAGTTCATATACTGAATGATTCCAAATAGGTGACAATGTGAAAAAGGCAAAAACTATAAAACATAAAAAGATCAGAAGGTGCTCAGGATTGGGAGAGAGCAAAGGATGAATAGACAAAGCCCAAAGGAGTTTTAGGGTAGTGAAAATACTCTGGGCTTGAGTACTAGAGAGGTGGATACCATTTTAACCATTTGTCTAAACCCAGAATATATAACACCAGGAGTGAAGCTTGAGATAAACTGTCAGCTTGGTGAGATCATGGTGTGCTGATGCAGGCTGATGTAATAAATGTACCATTCTGGTGGAGTGGTAGACAGTGGGGGAGGGTGAGCATGTGTGGGGCCAGGGGCATGTGGGGCTTCTCTATGCCTTCTGCTTAATTTTGCATGAGCTGGTCTAAAAAATAAAGTCTTTAAAAAAAGCAGACCCTCCAATAAATAAATAACACATTTTCAAAGGGCGGGGGATCAGCCTCTTTTCCTATCCCTCTATTCTGTTTTATTTGTAACTCCTCATAGATGAGAGCACAGCATGGAAGAAATTTCTTGGAAAAAACAATTTTGTAGAAAATTTTGCCTGTTGTATTTGTGGAGGAAGGGAGAAAAAGGAAGAATTTGTAATGGTTTACCTCTATGAAATAACAAAATACAAAAAACAAAAATCAAGTGGATTTTCCTTGAATTTTATATTTTAACCAAAATGCAGTTTTCATTTTAGTTGCATCTATACAGGTTATGATTTTTTTTAATCATTCAGTTTTAATTCTGGAGCTCTTTTCCCATTTTTGAGTAAAGGAAATAAATCCTTGAGGTTGCAGGATGTGACCTGCCCAAGTTTAGCTAGTTGAAATAAGCATTCTTAGTGTTCCCTTGTATTTATTTCTGGGGTTCACTAAGTAGCATTAGCTACAAAGGATCCAGCACCTGCTTCTAGCAGAAACCAAGCAAGTTAAGCACCTTTCCAGCATGGGAGATTGAGACTGCTTTCCTCAGCAGGTGAGAGGTTGCCAGACCTGTGATGCTGACCCCTTCTTGTCCATCCTTGCCCATAAACTCTCAGCTAAAATGATACTTCCCCAAGGAGAAGGTCTTTGAGTTCAGGGCAGAGGGGATTGTGCTGGATTCTGCCAAGAGGTTTTACAAGACTCCTGTAAGGACAAGGCTCAGAAAAAATTACTTTTCAGTATAAAATCAGCTTCAGGCAGATTCCACTAGCTGCAAAAAGGCTTTTGAGTATTGCTTCCAAGTGCTCGCAAAATTGACATTCTCATCAACAAATATTTGTTGAGGAACTAATATACACCAGGTATTCTGAAAGTGAGCTTTGGGGGTTTCCAATATTGTCAGTCTTGTTGGTCAGCCAGAAACATACATAAAAGATAGACAGTCAAACCAGTCTGTACAAGGTACAAGATACAAGTTCTTAAGTCACGCATAGGAAGGAGAGATAAATGGGTTGTTAGAGATAGCTGCATGGAAGAATTGATTCTTGAGCTGTGCCTTAAAAGATTTATATGACAAGAATATAGAAGGAAGGGTAGTTCAGTTTGGAAAATGCAACCAGCCAAGATCCAGGCTCAGAATGTGTCCTGGGGAATCATGAGCAGGCATAATTGCTCTGGCTACAGACTATCTGCAGAGACTGGATGGTCATAAACTTAGAGAAATGGTTGAGTAAAATTTTCATAAGGACAAGAATGCCAGATGAAAGATTATAGGCAATGAGAAGCCATCAAAGTGTTGTGGGTAGATGAATGACAGGCAAAGAGATTTAGGAAGATTATTCTGGTAGGTGTACAAAATGTGGAATGAAAGTCAAAAGATGAGAAATGAGAAAAGGTGGAGAATATTATGACAAACTAGGTGTGATATAAGAGCCTTAAAAAATAAATAAAGCCTATAATCAAGCGAAATTATGAAGGAAGTAGTTGTGGACCTGGTAACTCAGTCAGAGTTTGACTTGGAAAGATGATCCAAACCTGGAAAGATCATGTTTCACATAGAAAATGCCCAGTAGCCAACCTAGTTGAAGACACCATGTTTAGGAGTGTTTCAGAAAGGGAGATAATATTAGCCCTTTGGCACCATGGGAGTGAATGAGTCCTCTTGGGTAAGGAATGTTTTATTTGGTATGAACATTTAAAGGGAACAAAAGAAAAATAGAGACCAGTCTCATGGCTTCTTAGATGGATAGAGGCCACCAACTGTGTTTGCAAACTTCTACTTGGATTTTCTAGAACAATTTAATGATACAAGACTGCTGTTAGTAGCCATAGGTCATTCCATTCTCCAGAAGGAGCACCACAGTCCACCAATCTGAAAGTGAGACTTGAGCTGTTGGAAACCTTGGTGACTTGGCCAATGTCTTTCAGAGGTCCAATCTTCAAAGCCCATTTTGAAGAACACAAAGGCCAGTTGCAGACTGAGGGACTCTATGCTGTTTTCATTATTATATAGCTGAAGATTTTTCATAAAGGAGAGAAAAATAAAACTCCAAGTGATTAAATATACAACAAAATGTTATTTAGAGTAAAATGTGACAATAGCTAGGAATTATACTTTGGATACTATAATACAGATATAATATTATAAAATGGATACACTAATTCATAATAATAATGTTTACTAATGCTTATCACATGCCAGGCAATGGCTATGAAATTTATAAATATTGAGTATAATTTTTAAAAAATGCTGATGGAAGATAGTATTACTTTCATCCTCATTTTAAACATATGAAAACTGAAAGTTTACCCTTGATCTAGATCATACAGGATGTGGTGAATAGTGGTGCACCAGAATCTATAGCAAGAACCAATACTGCTCCTTCTAAAATTAGCCTTAATTTAGGTAGATCTCCTCTAATCTCAGAATTTGGTATAACAAATCCATTGCTAAAAACAGAACAAAGACGATTTAAGTACACATCCAGTTCATTTTAACTATATCAATGACACAATTGGAGAAACCTTTGCATAAATTATCAATGGTAAGAACTCATATTTTCAGTTCATTTGTTAAAAAGGCAGTAAGTTACAGTGTTTCAAGGGACCTTTTGTTACATTGCAAAATTCGTATTGAAGATAGACCTCAGCTTCACTTAATGTCTCCACATAAACTATTTGGAGAAAAATATAGCCAGTTTATAAGAAGTGCAGAAATGCTGTTAAGCTTAATTAGATGTAATTGTCACACTTTCATTAGCTATTAACATTATGTAAAGATAAACTAATGCGTAATGAGTTCTTTCATTGTCACATAATTGTAATTTTAATGATTACATTATGACCAATATAATACAGTGCATATTTTCAATTTTCCCATTAGTGGGCAATTATTTATAAGGTTTTCTATTACAATCTGTCCATAGAGACCAAGTTATTAATGCCTCCATTTTCCTATAATGATGACCACAGTGTTGAAATCAATATGATAGCCACGGGGAGAATTTCAAAGTAACATGGAAAGAACAACAAAACTACAACCATGAAGCAGTTCATTCAGCACATGGCCTGAGGAAATTTCAAGATGAGGAAAATAAGATATTAATATTCTTATGAGAAGTTCTCGTTTACAAGGTTTCCCCAAGTATATTTTCCCTTATTTTTTTTTTGTGGCCTTAAGTCCCCAACCCTTTCCTCAGACTGTTTTCATGGTATAAAATATTCAATAGCCTAGCCTTTGAAAAATGTCTTCAGCAGTTTTCACCATGCAGAGAATTAAATTAAAATCCCACAAAGGCCATTTCTGGGAAATTTTTTGAATTGTTCAATTTCAGGCTTGTATGTCAAGAAGTGAAATGCTGATGAACTATATGATTTGCCCCAAAGACGATGAAGAGTGGTGAAAATTTATTAGAACAAAGGCAGAGGGTGATATGACGACAGTCATTTTGGCACCAAGGGGCTAGGAATAGCTTCTGCAAATTAATAGCAAGCAATAACCAAAACACAATAAATAGAGTTTTTGTGTTTAAATAGAAGGCTTCTTCCCTATTCTTTGGTTAAAGACTGAGACTGTTTGGTGGATCTGGAGAGATGTTAGGAGTATGTGAAGAAGTTCAGGAATGTGGCCTAATAAGTACCTGACCTTTGCTAGTTGCACTACTTCATCCTGTAGCCCTGTGAACTCATGCCTCTCTCCCTCAACTATATGAGGGAAAGACTATCTGTGAATCCCTGGAACCTTACACTCTACAAAGTTTGCAGAAGAAATGAATGAATTACCAAGATTAATGAACTAGTCATATTATCTAATTTGATGACAACCAGATTTTCAACAGGTCATTTTCCCTACTTGAGAAAAGCTGTTGACCAAAGTGCTCAATAAATATGCATTCATGTCATTTGGTGATATGATTAAAAAATTTTTAATCTTTCCATCCCAGTGGAGGAGAATCAAGAATCTTTGCACACAATAGATCACTGGTTTTCAAACTCTGGTATGTATAAGACATACCTGCAGAACTGATAACTGACAGAGTCTCAGGTCCTCTTCCCAGAAATTCTGAATCTGCAGGGCCAAGAGGCTATGCAAGACCCTCCAGAACATTCTGAAACAGGTAGTCCACAGAACACCTTGAGAAACAATTCAGGTGGTGCTCAGTTCAATAGCTGAGAGACACACAGACCAATAAACACAGCTTCTGCCTAGGATTCAGAAGTCCCTGTCAGTGAAGCCTCACAACAAGGGATCTTGAGAAAGTCACTAAATTTGCCTGGTCTTAGATTTTCTCACCCATAAAATGAGTGTGTTGGGCTCATTTCCCAGGTTCTTTACCAAGATGTCTGTACAACTAAGGGCCCAAGAAGTTGGCAACAGAGATTCTTAAGCTATGTCTGAGATCTCAAAAAGTCAAGCAGGACAAATGTTGTCACTTATTTACCCAATAAAAAAAACCTTATATTCTTTATATTCTCCATTTCCACTCATTTACCAGCATGCCATAATTTCATTCTTTTTAATGACTGAAGAGAACTCCATTGTATACAATATATACCAAAATTTCTCAATCAATTCATCTGTTGATAGGCATCTGGGTTGATCATGCTAAATGAAATTAGCCAAACTCAAAGGTCGAACTCAAAGGTCGAATGTTTCCTCTCATATGTGGAAGTTAGAGTAAAATAAAAGAAGCGGGGAAGGGAGGATAAGATTACATAAAGAATCAATCAAATACAAATTAATGACAGGCGAAAAGAAGTCTAATAGAGGAAGGAGAAGAGGAGGGGGAGGTGGGAAGGGAAAAGGAGAAGAGAAAAAGGGGGCGATCATGAACTGAAATCAATCTCCATGCATGTCTGATTTTTTTTTCAGAATGAGCCCAAATACTATGTATAACCACAAAGATCTAGTAAAAAATTGAAAAAATAAACTTATTGAAATATCTGCATTTTTCATTCGGCGCTAGAACGACATCACTTCAATGTACTTCCTCTGGTTATCAGAACTCTGAGAGCAGTTATATTTGTCTCAAATTTATAAAAATGGAGAAAGAATTAAATGTTACTTAATAAATGTAGTTTCCAGGTTACATCTTTCAAAGTGTAAAGATCACAGTGGTAAAATCGTACAAAGGAATATTGGAGGGAAAGATATTGTAACATAGGGTTGTAGAGATTCCTAAATTCTGATCTAACTCTAAGAGTTCTTGACTAATGTTCTTTACTAACTTAATGTCTTAAGTTAGTAAACTAACAATCCAAACAGCCACCCCAGTTACCCCCTCAAAAACTGAGTAGTGAGTGATACCTATGTGTCAGGTGCTCTTTGAGTGTACAGGGATACAGTGTTGGGCAAACAAAAGTCTGGCTCACAGGATGCTTACAATCTTATAGGAAAGACTGACAAGAGCATACCATGATATATTGGGCTATAATAAGTGACATGGAAAAAGTATAGTTTGATAAGCAGATTGGGAGTGGAGCAGTGGGAGTTATTGTCAAGCAGGGCTCTCCCCCAGGTGTGGTGGCACATGCCTGTAATCCCAACAGCTCCAGAGCTGAGGCAGGAGGATCATGAGTTTAAAACCAGCCTCAGCAAAAGTGAGGCACTAAGCAACTCAATGAGACCCTGTCTCTAAATAAAATACAAAATAGGGCTGTGGATGCGGCTCAGTGGTAGAATACCCCTGATTTCAATCCTCAGTACCCCTAACCCCCCAAAAAGATAGGGCTCTCCAATAAGGTGCATTTGAATCAAGACCTAAAAGAAACAAAGGAGAAAAATCATTTAGCTATCAGAAGGGACTCCAGAAATATTGAGCTATAGAATATATGCATTTCAAAATAGGGAGATGATTCATCTTCTACATTATCATGAGTTTTACTTAAGCTAACACATGAATGAGCTCATATTCTGGGCAGACTCCAGGCTTATAGAAAAAGTACATGGTCTTGATTTCTTAACAGGTCTGTGGGGAATGCAGGTGAAATCTGTAGCCTATTGATCGTCTGACAATGAGGTCAGAACCTGGACTTTGGTACAAAACTTAGTTTTCTGCTTTAAGAGCATATCTTGGTTTACTGTACATCCTTGTGGGCCATATATTTTTAGCTCACTCTGGGATTTGTTCTATCTTGGCAGGGTTTCTCAGCTACTTTCATTTCCTACCTACTGACATCTTGATGAGCATAGTTCATAAATATTAAAAATAAGGAGGTGAGACCGGCTGCAAAGAACCTGCCAACACCTCCAGAACCTCCAACAGATTCCCAGTCCAGCCAGAGACTATGCTTCAAACATCAGTGGATTCTTCCCATCTAGGACAATGTCTGACACCTACTTAGCACCCTGGGAGTGTGTGCTCAAAAAACGTTTGCAAAAGACTTGAATGAAGCTCCATTTCTGTGCTGCCTGTCTCATGCCAAAATAAAAGCTCCCCCTAAATAGAAGAGCTTGGTGTGAGTGTGTGTGGGAGAGGGCATATGGGCGTTATGTTAGTAAACAGGATGTTTTCTATCTTTTATGAGAAAGCATGGCAGCTGCTTGCTAAGCTCCTAATAGGGGAAGCTGTTAGTTTTACATTCTTGAAAGCCCCTATTTGCATAGACCCTTTATAGAAGACAGACGTTAGAAATGGAAATAGTATCTGATCACCAAATCTCACTTGTGCTAGAAAGTTCTGCCTATGGTTTGTGATTTTTGGAAATGTGGATGTGCTGACAACAAAATTAACTCCTCCAAAGAACTGAGAATTGCCTACTCTCATCATCCCTCTCACTGTAATTTACATGACTTGACGAAATTAGACCGTTATTTTCATCGGGGTGATCTGCAAAATCATAAAATGATGTGTATTTTGGGAACACCTAATTAACTTTCCTTAGTTCCACCGAGGTTTCAGCTACGGCTATAAGCATTGCAAATATCATAGAGGTGTTTCCATCTAGCTTTGGTAACCAAAGAGATGCTCCAAAGACTTGAAAGAAAAATGTCACTATAAATCAGACAATGATGAGAATTCAAATAAAATGGTGAGCCTATGGTATAAAATCAGGTACACACTGCTTTGCCAAAACTTGTTTTGCTTCAAATAGCAAGAAAGACTTACATAATTGAAGCCAATATTAATAATCAAAACAGCAAGATTGCAGACATATACACACAAAGTCCATCTCTCTTTACAGTTTTTATCACAAACATTAACCAATATTGATCAAGCTGTTAGACACAAAAGTTTGCTTTAATATATAATCAGCATCTGAAGTGAAAGCCACATTTCCTAGACAATTGCCAGCACCTTGTGTCATACTTGTAAATAATGGGCAACTCCTATTGAGCACCATCTGCTTAATAGAGAGAAATGTTCATCTTAATTAGCAAATTCTTCTTATTATTTAATATTTATTGAACACCCACAATGTTTTTGGCATCAAAAACACCAGAAAAACACTCTCTACCCACCAAGAATCCACCTGCTAAGGAAATATGATGAGTCGGTTTTATAGTCATTTCTGTTTTTAACATATTTCATGTACTTTTTTCCAGGTGACAGAGTCGCAAATGGTTCACTTTTGGAAGGGTCTTCTTTCCTAATTAAGGTAGGATGGTGAGCTAGCAGATGAGTTATGATGAAGACAAAGAGAAGATAAAGGGCAAATTAATTACAGTCATCATGAAGCCTAAGTGAAATACACTCCATTGATGGAAGAAAAATTAATGCACTCCTAAGTAAAACTAACTATATTTGCTATGCACTGACAGTTGGGACTATAGAACTGAATCAGAAATAACAAACATGGAGCAAAAATTGTCACCTTGAAATAGCAACTATTCTTTGTTTTGAATTTACCCTCAGAGCTTAGGTGTCTCCACAATTCCTTGGGACACTCCTTTCATTATGATGTTATTAACATACGGTTAAGAAAGATTTCATGGTCAAAGATCTACTCTCAACTAGAAAAAAATAAGCTAGATTGGCAACACTTTCTGGAAGCCCCAAATTTAAGTCCCTTCTATTTCCACCTCCAATCAATAACAGTTCAAGAAAATTTCACAAGTTCAATTTTAAAACTTTGCACATCTATGACTATGATAGTATCTTTGCATGAGATATCTAGTAATGACTTTAATTTTTCTTTTAGTGCACATTATTAAAAAAAAAGAAAAATGTGTTTTGCTCCAATGATTGAACATCTCATACAGGACTGTTTTACCATGTCCTGAATTCTAACCCATTCTCTACTGCACGTGGTTTCTATGTTTCTAGAAAAGTGTCCCATCCACATCTACTTTGCCAGTTTCTAAGTGTTTCAGTTTTTTTTTTTAATGATTTTAATTAAGTCATATGCTGTCTTCATTCCATCTTTCTCAATAGGAAAACATATAATAAATGTCCAATAATTCTTGACTTTGTCATAATGCTTTTTGTCCTTGGGTTTTACTATTTCTCATAAATCAGGAATGCAAACCCCAGAGGGGAAAGCTCCAGAGGAAGGGCCCCCAAGATCCACATGTTAGAAATGAGTCAAAGAACGGAAAATTATTCAGTGTCTTAAATTTATGGATATACTTTCTAGATAACTACCTCAGCCAGATAATTTAGGCAAAATAGAAATTGTATATTAGTAGAGGCAATGATGTGGTGATAGCAGTTGTCAAACAGTGCCAATCTGAACTTTAAATGAATATAATTTAAAGGAAATACATGACAGAGGAAAAATGACAAGCTCATACATTGTCAGGATAATAAATACCTAATGAGCAAAATTGGAAAGTAAATAGTAGGCTGAACATACACCCAAATGTTGGTTCTTTACTCAAAAGTCAGAGAACAGAATGATCTGTATCTCTATCCAGAATGATAAAGCATCCCTTTCTTAAAAGCTAATGAGCAGCACCATCTGGCATGATTACAGAGGAGCAAGATCTTAAGAAAATAAAGGATACAATGACAGAGCTACCGGAGGATATTCACCAGAGGTTAAAATTTTTTTTTCATTAAAAATATAGCAAAAAACAATTGTAGGTGTTCACATTACAATACACGAACAGTAAAAAGATCACAGAACCAAATGCTTTCAAAATAAGTGAATGTGCTTCCTAATATCTTAAAATCTTTCTCTACCACATTGGTCTCCAAAGTGTGGCCCCAGGACCAGCAGCAACATCATTACTTGGAAATTTGTTAGAAATGCAAAATTATTGGGCCATAGCAAAGAGACACCAACTCAGAAACTAGGGGTAAGACTAGAGATCTATGATTAATCAGCTTTTCTGGTGATTTTGGTATAGGCTCATATAGAACCACTGTTGCATCAATCCAAATAAGAATGAGAAAGTTTTGCTGTTTCTACTGGATAACAAATAGATTAACTACTTGGGTCAATTCTTTAAACAACTTGTTCAAGTACTGAAGAATAAAACTCAGTGACTCCAGTTCCTCGAGTGAGATGATGTTATTTTTGAATAAAAGAGCTCCCATTCTCATACTCTTTTGTAGAACAAGAACAGAACAAACTACTTTAAATTTCTACTTTAACGGTACTATTCATGAAAGTGTGCAGTTTCTTTTTCTTTAAGCTGCTTTGTTAGACCCTGCATGACAAGTTTTGCAGGTTTGCCTGCGTCTCTTAAGTTCTTTAATTGTTTTCCATATCTAGGTCATTCCATCTGCAAATATTGAGGACCTACTACATACCTTAGACTATTCTAGATGCTTGGGTTATGTTGCTGAACAAAACGTATGATGATTCCTTCTCTTAAGGAACTTCTATTTTAGTAGAAGAGACATATTAAAATCAATTAACAATAAAATCAGTAAGTATATTATATAAAGTATCAGAAGATAAACAATGCCATGGAGAACAAAAGGAAAAGCAGAATAAGGTAAAGAGAATTGGGAATGCTACGTATGTGAGGCAAGATTTCAATTTTAAGTAATATCATGGTAGACTCATTGAACAGGTGAAAATAGCAAAGGCTAGAGAAGTTGGTCATGCAACATATGGGAGGAAGAGTGCCTGGCAGTGAGTGTCCTCCAGTGGCAGGAGGAAGTGAGCATAGGGGAAGACAAATAAATAAAGGTCAGAGGAAACAGAGGGTCAGATTACCAGGGCCCTCATCATCATCATCATAAGCCTTAAACAACTTGTGCTTTTATTTTAAGATAAAAGGGGACTCCTGCAGGGTTTTGAGGAAAAGAATGACATGATCTGAATTATATAAAAACACTTTCAGTAATTTTTCTCTAAGCCTATGTACAAATTCATCAACCATATATACCAGGGGTTAGGAAACTCGGCTTCCGTTTTTCTGTTTTCTTTATGTTCATCATAAAGTTATTTAAAAGGGTTCCCACTAGGGAAATTCATGTTCTTTGTTATCAAAGAAGTAAATGTTTGTAAATGTTTGTTTATTTGGAGACTATTAAAAGATGAAGTTGGGAAGTGAAGCTCAGCTTGTTCTTACTGTAGTTCTCAGTTCTTTTCCTTGTGGGTCTTCTGTTTTCGCCTTCTGAGGTTAGAGTTATATTTGCCTCTAAAGACCCAAGAGTGTAACTTTGGGTTTGGCTCTATGACTTTTTTTTTTTTTTTTTCACTTAGGCTAACAGAATTGTGAATGAAGTTTTGGAATCTGCTTCAAAACTGAAGTGAAACTAAAATGGAAACCTGTATTTGAGGAATGGCTCTGTCAGTGACTTATTAAAAACCCAGTGCCCAGTCACAAAAATCCTGGAGAAGGTAATGGATTTGACAACCTTTGGGTAAGATAGAGCAAGGGTGATGTCTCTGAAGAGAACAGTGGAAACTTTTTACCAAAGTCAACTCCTAGAATATGTCACGTTGCTGTGAGTCTTCTTTACTGAATGAGTGTTTTGAAATTTACAAGTATTTCACCAAATGACAAATTTGAAAAACTATCAGATGGTATTTTTTTTCCTTCATTCATCCATCAAACGTTTCCTGAATACCTGTTACAGTCAAGCATTATGTCATGGCACTCAGGGTAACAAATATATGAGAGCTTCTCTCAAGAGGTTTGTGTACCACTTGAACACATTAGACAGACAAAAAGAATGCATGGTAAAAAGTGATTTTCCTATAAAAACTCTAGTTTACAATACTAGAGGCTTTCAAAGGATATGAATTCTATTTAGGGATATTACAAAAGACTTCATGAAAGAAGTAACATCTGATTTGGCCTCAGATCCTGTTCATAATGTCTGGGCTGTTTTGAATTATCATGATAGAGGAAGTACAATTTAGGCAGAGCAAAGTAACTTTGCAAAAGCTGTAGGCCACTTAGCTGAATGAAGCAGAGTAAAAACATCCTTTTTTTTTTTTTTGACATATTGGAAGCATAGGTCCTATACAAGGTCTAAGAATAAGATGAAGACAGGCAGAATCACTAATCTTAAGTGTATTGTCCCATGAGAGAAATGGAAAAGTAATATAAGAAGTCTGATAAGTAAGTCCCTTATTGAATTCTTAAGAATTTCTGAGCATCATCATTAAGAAACTTAGGAATAAGACAGGGTCACAAAATTGGAATTCAATTACAGATTACCAAGGCTATTTGTGAAATAGCTATGCTTGATTTATATATTTCTCCAGTTCAAGAAATAATAAAATGCTGTCTTGTCCTTTTGTTCAAAGCAAGCTAAAATAGCACAAATTAGCAGAATTGGACTGGCCTTGGATCTTGCTAAAAATGCCAACCCCCAGGCCCTGTCCCCTATCACCTGAATCAATAGGCAACATGATGAACATTAAAGTTTGAAAGTACTATCATGATCTAAAAGGACATCCTCTTCATTAAAAAGAGTTAAGCAGGGAAGTCAATTTTGGAATGGTATTTTAGAATGTTTGTCTAAGCAATTAAAAATCTTACAGTATAGGTGAACATAATATAAAATGAAAGCTCTCAAAATAATCAACTCTTTCTGAAAGAGTTAAGATTTACAAGAATAGAAGGGGAAAGAGACTGCTTCTGGCTCATGTATTTTTAAAATTTATATATCATTTTTAGTTTTTTAAATGTTGACCTAATCTTGAAGGGAGAAAATGGCCTGAGGAAAGAAAATCATTAAATAAAAAAAGAAAAAATCCAAATTATAGAAAACAGGAGTTAAGTGAACTGAAGAGGTACATCTCATGACAGATAATTAATGATTGAAGTGTGTGTAAAATTTAAAAGTCTTGATATATTTTAATGAGACTTCCAATTTAAGACATATTTGTCTTTGAGGTTCAAACTCTTTGTAATGTTCTGAAATGTTTATATTGAGGGAACTTTTAGCACAAGTGTCTATTGGGGCTTTCTATATAGTATTATCTGGCTGTGTGTTCAACCGGCTGTCAAGGCGTATCATCTGGCCCAGGAGAACCTTATTTTCCTCAGTGGACTGGTGGCAAATCTTGATTTCCACAACTATCGGTGACCTGCCCAGCCTTCCTTTTAAAAACCTACTCATTGAATTTGAGATGCTGCTCTTGTTGTAATCCTAAGTGAATGTCTTGTCAAATGTAGCTTGCACGCGCACAAGTAAATATGTTTTTAAACAGGAGAGGCTGGTACTGCTGCCTTGATAAATCAAAACCATCCCTTCTATCTTCCTACTGTGAAAATAGATCTTTTCTTTGTTATTGAATTTTTAATTCCTAACACATGTATATTACAGAGGAGGCTCAATATAGGTCACTGGATGTCATCATGAATAATGGGAAAAAGGAAGTCCCTATTCCCCAATGCTTGTTAGCAATGAGAACGCAGCCCTGGATGCCTTAGTATGCTTTTTGACTCAGGAGTCCTATGGGCCTGCCCTCTACTGCTATGTGAACTTATTGTTCCTGCCAAATATATCAACTGGGGTGGGAACATTAATTCATTTTAACAGAAGAGTGTCAATGATGCTCCTGCAAAAGTGCTGAGATGCTATATTTGCAAAGACAGTCTTCAAAATGGAAAAAAAAAAAAGATACTGTTTTTACTACTGTGTCCTGTCCTTCAAATCCAAGATTTTTTTTTTTCCACTTTGCCTGTTTTCTCTTGATCCAGGTTTTCCTGGGGCTAGGGGCTATTTATTTGAAGTTGGAATAACTAGATCTTTGTATTCAGAGTCCACGTCCAGTATTAATATTCCTTTGCATAAACTTGGCACATGTCTGTGCCTGTGGCTGACTCCCAGGGCTGGCACAGTTGCGTTGTTTGTCTCTGTTTTTTTTTTTTTGTCTTTCTACTTGCCTCATTGTGCTTGTGGAGACAGCTTGCCTCCTGTGCTGACAGAGGAACTCAGAAGAGCTCTCAAGTTCTCAGGGGAGAAGACTTGAAACCCCTTCCCACTCTAGAAACTACTATGAGTTTGCCAACCTAAGGGATGTGAGCCAATTTAATTCTACAGTCAATCAACGCAATGGCACAAGAAGCTTTCAAAATGGCCAAGCTGAAATAGCGAAACCTGGGCTGCACTTCAAACCCTTGCTAGATTATAAAACTGTCACCACAAACAGCAGTGAGGAATGACACATCACTGATTTCTTTTTCTCTCCTCAAGATTGAGTGGGAATGGATAGAGCACACTGTCCAGGAGGAGCCAGGTAGAAACTCTGACAGGTACAAATCAGTGTCCCATTTTGTCAGTGTTTTCCAAAAGTGACTTGTGCATCTGGCTTCCTAAACAATCCTTAAGAGCGATTCCCTTTCTTCTTACCCTCTTCAACCTGAGGCAGGAACATCTTGAAACCTTGATCTATTTGCTGCTAGCTTTCATTAATTTCATCCATCCCTGAAGGCGGAGCCACATTGGTGCCAGCTAATTAAGACCTATTTAGGGCAGCACAGAGTCCTTTATCAGACTAGAATTAGCTTTCCTCTTTTAATGGGGACTGTAGTTTTCTCAATTATTACTTAATTAAATAATGTGCATACATTTGCCAACAGATTCCTAAAGTGCAGTGAGAGCTGAAATTGCCCACCTGCCATAGGTAAGCAAAATACCTCACGACAGCTCTCTATTGCCTTGCCAGAAAAGTTAGCATTCCTTTCGCATCCGCACGTGCCAGGCACATACTCACGTTCTTCAGTGTTGAGTGTGGCACCATGTGCAGCTGTCAGTCCCACAGCACCTCCAGGGTGTTTCTGTCTTAAGATGTATTAACTCAAATGTATAAAATCCAGCAGGCTAATATTATTTATGCATACCAACATTCAAAAGGAAAAAAAGATTCATTTTGATCAGATTGTCTTAAATATAAGACCTTTAATTCCAAAGGTTTCTGGAAGAAATAAATGTTCTATAGAATTTATAATTCTAGTTTTCCAGAAATATATTTGGTAAGTGAAACTATAAAGGTGACTGCTGCCCAGAAAACCTAGAATTCTAAAGAAAATTGGGTCCTAAAAGATAAAGGACAGCTGGGCACAGTGGAGCATGCCTGCAATCCCATCGTCAGGGGAGGCTGAGGCAGGAGGATCCCAAGTTCAAAGCCAGCCTTAGCAAAAGTGAGGTGCTAAGCAATTCAGTAAGACCCTGTCTTTAAATAAAATACAAAATAGGTTTAGGGATGTGGCTCAGTGATTGAGTGCCCCTGAGTTCAATCCCCAATACCATAGTAATAATAATAATAATAATAATAATAATAATAATAATAATAATAATAAGATAAAGGGCAAATGAACTACTGTTCTACTCTGCCAGCTTTCGCTATAAAGCTACCCTGTCTAATTGACAAGCCAGATAATTGTAGGGAGTAAATAAAAAGAAAAAAAAATTAAGTTTCATTTGGTTTGAAAAAGAACTTTAACATGCTTGGTCTAAATTTATTCTAAGAAATTCAACAGTGTATGCATTTCTTCTAGTACTTTATGTTTCTTTAGTTAGGAATCCCTTAACACAAAAATAAAAACATTGGAAAAATGAAAAGATGCCTACCTTAGATTGGAAAGTTGTTTTTGCTAAATGGACTTTGACTACTTTGAAGAAGCTAAGAAGAGTATTTTTCTTAGCTAGTAATTTTTTCTATCATGAATCACTTTATAATTTTTTAAAAAATTGTATAAATTATACATAATGGTGACATGATCTCTCCATAAAAAAAAAAAAAAAAGCTTAATGACAAAAATGAGAACTTGCTGACAAGTTCCAATAAGTCCAGGCTAACCAAGCAAAAAAGCTTTACAACAAAACTAAAGTCAAATGGACACCCTTTTATTCCTTACTCCCTCTTTCCTACAATGATGTAGATCACTTGATTTGCTCCTAGTTACTTGGGGGGAAAATATTAGAAACTTTTTTTTTTAGTAATAACCAATATACACCCTGGGAGTATAGACCTACTTGAACGCCTGACATGAAATCATCTTCTTTGTTGCAAAATAATCTTGAAATGTTTGTAAGAATCCCACAGCATGTTGTGACGTTGTTCTTACTCAAAGATTTTGTGTGTATGTTGTAGGATGAAGCAGATGAATAATTACATTGGTGTTGCTTGGACCTTTGATTGTTGGCATGGTGGAAAGACACATGAATAAAAACCTAGTGGCCCACAATCTGAATAAAAAGTTTCAATTTGAACTCATAATTATTTTACATGTAAATAATGTACAAGTCATATGTTGTTTATATTCCAGCTTCATCCACTGTAAGGACTATGAAACTAATACCAATTCAGTAACAATGGGCACCAAAAGTGCCAAAGTAATGCTTTTTTAATGACTGAAAGAAACTGGTATCCTTTGGAAAAAAGTCTCAATGCAGGTGTACTTCAGGTTATATTCAAGAAGAGCAGAAACATCTTACAACACCAGGAAGCAGAGATCTAACATTACTAAGGAACACTGAAAAGATTCACAGCCAATTTGAAGAAGTTGCTATTGGTCAATGTAGGATAATTTTAGCATAAAGATATAATTTTAATGAACTGAAATGCTGAATTCAAATATGTTTAAGTCTGTTGATCAATATATAAATATTAACAATAACAAACTTATAGGTAGATTTGGGAAATGCTAGGAAACTAGTGCGTTAAAACCAGTAAATAAAGAGAAGAGACTGGTACTATCTTATGTCTCATGGTAACCAAATGGCAAATGAGGGCACATTTTCTTTATAAAGTATTTCAGATAATAAATGAAAAGTTATGATGAAATATCACCATTTTTGCCACCCTAATAAATTATTGGGTCTAGTTAATGATTGTTAATGACTTCTAACATGGTAAGAAAGTATTACTCCTGATAGAAATACCACTAATGGTCTTGGCAAGAAAACAAATCTGAATCCAATCAATCCCCAATGCAGAAATATTAATTCAAAAGAAATACCACAAGCTGCAATTAGCAAATTTAGATTGTAGAAGACATGAGACTAATGCCTAAAACAGTATGGAAAGAGGAACCATATAGGTTAAGAGAAATACAGGAAATGAATCAATCAATCACAATTTGTGAAACTTGTTCTAATCTTCATTCAAACTCACTGTTAAAAATTTATTAATGAGACAACTGGAGAAATTTTCAAACTGACTAAACAGATAATAATAGTAAGAAAATATTGTTGATTTTTTTGTAGGACAGTCACATTGAATTTTTTGATTAACATTTGCAGATATACACTAAGATATTAATAAATGAACTGATATGATATCTGAGATTTGCCTCAAAATGCTTGGGGAGGGAGAAAGTATATAAAGGATAGACGGAACATCATCAGGTATGAGTTGATAATTATCAAGCTGAGTAGTGGCTACACAGAGGTTTCCTGCACTCCTAGTCTCTCTGCTTTATAAGTTCAATATTTTCCTTCATTAAAAGTTTTTGTAGATATTGTTGGTTGAAATTTGTCAATGAATGTCAGAACACCATGGGTAATCCTTAGACAATATGTCTCTAGCATATTGATAGAATGTAGATTTAAATCAAAGTGGGGAGAGTAGTCTTTGAGAATATTTTGTTTAACCTTGTATTGTCTGACCAGATTCTACTCAAATCATCCATTCCACCCTTTGCTAAAACGCTCACATAGTTGACCTCTTCTGTCTGGTTGTAGTACCTGGCAGAGCAACCACATAGCAACGAACTCAGTGAAAAACAACAGCAAGAATGTATCATAAAATAGTTTTAGACTTTAAAAAATTTACTTTGGTAATTCTACCCATTGAAAAGTACCTGAAAATTACTTTTACCAAGCAAGTAAATTTGCCAAGTAATTTTCTCACTATAAAAACACTGTTCTCGTCATAGCCAGTAGAAAAACAATCTCCCAGTTCTGTTGTCTCCAGTTCTTATTGTATAATCCACACATCTGTGCAGTGTTGCTCACAGCAAAAACCAACGTGATACAAACACACAGAAACAAGCACCATACTAAGCTCTTCTCTGGTACCCCCAAAGGATTCTAGGCCTTGGAGTTATGACTGGGGGATACCCTGAGGACTAACTCTAATGAAAAACCAAATATATCTAATTAATTGCACTGCTCCAAGATAATCAGAGACCAGAGGTTTCCAAAACCTCATGAGAATGGTCATATTTATATAGAATGGTGCTAACAGGAGTGCAATTCTTTGAAGCACCAGACTCGTTCTTTTATCTCTCCTGCCTGTCTCTTTGGACAGCTTATGCTACGTGGATTCACACCTAACCTTTAGGATTGTTCTCGCCAATACTACCAGTAGAAGGGACCTGTATCATACATTTTTTTCTGTCTTACACTTCATATGAAATTGTGCATTTTAGTGCTTAGAAGCATAAAATGCTAAATTCAAATCAACCCACAATATCAACAGCAGAGTTAGTCTATCAAAGATTTTAAAATACTTATCATCATTGAAATTACATCCAGAGATACTGGGAACTTGCCATCCTCAAAACCATACTCCAGTATAGTTAATACTGTAGATTTGACAATACTGAATAAGGAAATATGCACATTTTGAGAAAAATCACAATGTTAATATTGGAATTATAGTTGGTGCTCAATTTATCCATTTCACAAATAAGAGAAATTCACATACTTTCAAACTTTAGCCACTGGTCTCAGTATTTTCCCTTAATAGTTCTTTATTAAAGTAAAACATAGGAACTAAGCTTTGATTGATTTGTAATTCATCTTCTCTCCCTTTTACTGATTATGTTTCTGAAAAGGAAGAAAAAAGTCATGCAACAAAGGGACTAAAAGGTGAGTAAAGAGGAAATAGGAGAAGTCAGGAGTGGAAGAAGAATGAGGTAAGTAGGACCCCCCCCAAAAAAAGGGAAAGGATGGTTTACAGCACGCTGCAGAAAAAAATGGAAGTAATAAAAAAAATGCAAATTGGTTTTAGGATAATTGAGTGAAGGATATTTATACCTCGTTTCTCTTCAGGAATCCAACTGCTAATGATTTTAAGTAATGCATAATTTCAATATGGTATTTTGCTTAACGTGCTAGATACCAAATATGGTATTCAAGATCAGAGAATTTATTTGCATGCAAGAAGCTTTGCAATTTTTTTTTTCCCCAGTGTTGGGAATCAAACCCAGGGCCTCATACCTACTGGGCAAACACTCTACTGCTGGGCTACATTCTCCAGCCCTTTGCAAACTTATTAGAGAATCAATAGCCTGTTCTTTTTATGATGTAGGTAAAAAAATTGCCACAATTTCCAGTGGCATTTAGGCCAATGCATAATCCTGAAATTTCTTAATATTTTTATGTTTTGAAACAGAAATGTGTAGACTTCCTCTTTCAGCTAAAATCCAATTTAATCAATAGCAAATGGAGCCACATTATAAAAAGATCTGAAGATAACTTGGAGAAGCATCCAGCGTTTCTAGGAGTATCAAGCCAATTAAAAATGGAGAGAACAGAAGGTAGTGTAGGTGGAATTAATGGGACCTGGCTGCTGGCTCATCAGGTAATCATAATAGTCAAAAACACGCAACGATCAGCTTAAAAAATAACTCTGTTCATTTGATAGCTGGCAAAAGGACTCAGCAAAGATTTAACATACAAGAAAATAAGGCTGCTTCAGAGGTGACTCACCTATCTTTCCCAGTTTCCTTCTTAAAAATTCCATCACAGTAGCTCATGCGCTTCTCGGTGGTCACATAAATTTGGGCATTTGGATAAACATCAACCGTCTTTTTCAGCATGTTGTAAACGATGCCATTGCCATCTTTCCTCATATTGCGGAAAGGGCCCCAAATAACATAAATAGTAGTGTTTGCTTCTTTAAAAAAATAATCAGGATTTTTTAGCAAAAGAGGAACACTGGTATGGGACACAACTCGAATCATTGTCATGCGGCCAACATCTTCTTCATAACCCTTAGTGGGGGCATTGTTCATTCTCCAAATGCAGGAAGATCGATCTATCTCGCTTCCCACCTTCTGTCCAACCATCTGACCTGAGTTTGACACTATGGCGCAAAGGTCACAGTCCAATTGCAAAGGCTGAAAAACAGAAAGAGAAAGAAAGCAGCTGGTAAATTCACCTAGTCAATATAGTATTTGGGAAGACAAAAAATTTCAGATGTGGCATAACTTCTGAACATGGAAATACTTCTGAAATATATAAACCAACCCTACAGTCTCTGCTATAGGTTATCAAGTAAGCAGAATACTTCCATTAAAAAAGAAAATGTATCCTCTTAAAATAATTTAAATTTTTGTATCCTTACATGTTGGTTTAAAATCATGTGGAAAAAATATTCATTTGTTTTCCACTCTAAATGATGAATTTTTAAATTTAGAACTGCAATTTCAAATGAAATAAGGAAATGTGGAAATTTTTGACTTCTGGAATAAGGTGGTTGGTGGCTATAAAAGAAATACAAACAAAACATATCTAGGTATCAAGTCTGCATTTTAGCTATATGTATGCATGGATAGGTAGCCATTGATAAAAATATGAAGAGTTCAGCAGATGATGAAGTTCTAAAGAAGATTTTCAGAACTACATTAAGATAAACCCCACACTGGCCAAAATACTGAGCAGACTCAAAAAAAAAAAAATTCCTTCAAGTCACCATGTTAATTGGCCTTTGTGCCTACATTTATTCTAGATGGACAGGGAAGGCCTATTTTAAAAACTCAGGGAAGACATGTACACAGAGGGTCTCTAGAGCCTGTTTAATTCCCTCACTTTTTATTTAACCATGGAGGTAACAGAGACTCAGCCAAGTGAAGCATCAGCTTTCAGAACATAGAAATGATAATGTTGCAGTGGCAGATTTAAATGCAGGTCTTCAAACTCTAAGCCCACTGCTCATTCCATCATCCTTTGCCTTAATTCCTCCTAAAACAGCTACATACATTACTTTTGCTGCTTCTGTCCCACATGAAAAAGTTACCCTATCTTCAACACTCATAAAGAAATGTTGATACACATCTTCCTCATCTCCCTTTGATGAGAGTCCACATTTTGATCCTGAATTTGATCCTGAGTTTTATTGTGCCTACTTGGAAACAGCTCTCTCACAAATAGAGGCCTTATTTTACTTGATGAATTATGTCTGTCTTCTAGATAAATTCTGTAAGAACAACATCTGTCTTCTTCATTTTAACCCCACTTCCCAGAAGACTCTGGAATATAGTATGTGCTTGACTGGTGAAGTTAAGAAATGAAAGAAATTGAGTTAAAATAATTTATTAGGAGCATTGAACTTAATACCAGCGAACAAATGGGCTTTTCCAATTAATTTAGACTTGTTGATTCAGACAAAACATATCAACACAGAGGGTCTTCAGGCTCACTCCAGATGTCATAACCCGGGTTGTTCAACAGAGAGGTAAGACCCTCAGCAAAGTCATCTGACAATCATGCAATCATGCTACAAATGCAACAAGTCACCTTTCCTAGCCATGGTAGGAACTTGTAGTAGTTAGTGGACACCTACTATGCATCAGGCATAGTTCAATTCCAAGAGTTAGAACTGAGCTAGGAAAATTATAAACAAAAATTCCTGACACAATAGAACTTACATTCAACTTGGGGGTGGGAACAATAAATAAATCAACATCCTCTTATATTCAAGAATGATCAGTTCTAAATGAAGAAAATTTAAACAAGAAAGGAAGTTAGCAAGTGTGTATGTGTGTATGTGTGTTTGTGTGTGTGTGTGTGTGACAGAGAGAGAGAGAGAGAGAGAGAGAGAGAGAGAGAGAGAGAATGATCAGAAAAAAAGCCTTACTGAGGAAAGACATGAATAAAGAGATGTGAATGCTTATGCAAGTACCTAGGTCAACCAGGAATAAGGACAAGGACTGTGACCTGGCAGAGCCAGAGAGGACAGTGAGTAGATCTTGGGGCCAAACATGGAAGAGAATCAGTTAGGACCTTTGACTTCCTGTGCAATGTGGTGGGGGTGGGGCAGGGGGGGGCTCTAAACAGAGTGACCAACCTGAGTTGTATTTAATCATTTTGGCTGATGTGTGGAAAACTGATGAAAAAGAGGCAAGGGTATGAGATGTGATGGTGGCTGGGAACATGGTGAGAGCAAAGGAGGTGGAGAGAGGCAGAATGCATTCTGAATGTACCATACCACCCACTGGACTGGCCCACAGACTGGATGTGTGAATGTAGGGTGTGAAAGAAAGAGAGGAGTCAAGAATGACTTCAGCAATTAGCCTAAGCAACTGGAGGCCTGGAGCCACCTTTCACTGAGAAGGAGAAAGGAACGCTTCAGGAAGAGGACCAGAGAGGAAAGTGAGGGCCTCCTCCCCAGCTGGGTAAGATCTGAGATACCTGCCAAAGAATTTTGCAAGCACTATCACAAAACTACTCACACTGCTTCCAAGAACTTTCCTGACCAGATTATTAAAGTAATATGGGCTCATTGTTAAAAACTTAAAAAATTAAAAAGGAATAGACAAAAGAATAAAAACTTTACAAATTTTTATCACTTGACAACCACTACATTTATGACTTATATTTACCTCTTTCTATATCTATTACCTTAGATAGGTTGAGAAATACCATTTATCCTATTTGTCAGCATTGATATTTCATTTAATTTTAAATAATTAGTTTTTCCCATGCCAGTAAGTAGTTCTAAGGGGTAATTTCAGTGCCAGATCATTATTCCCTTATCCATATGGTATATGGATATACCATAACATAGCTAGTTGCCTACCACTGGGTATTTAGCTATTATTTTATCCTACTATAAAAAATACTTGGATAAATATCCTTGTGCTTCCTTCTGTATTTTGGATGCTAACATGTTAATTTAGACTTATTTCTTTAATTTGATTTAATTGTGTTCCTATAAAATATACTAGACTGACAAAGACATCTGTTTGATTTGTCCAAACCAAGAATTAAAAAAAAAATGACTTGCAAAACCCACAAAGGTCTTTTTATAAGGTGTCTTAAAACTCTGCTGCAAAAGGGGCTGTCTGATGCCTCTGCTGCTGTCAGAATGCTGAACTAAGGGCAGCAGCTGACAATCCAAGGACCAGGTCAGAACTGTCAGTTCAAAGTGGGCGAGTATGTCAGGACTTGGAAATGGGGTTTTATAGGTTGGTGCCATATGAAGACTTCACTAGTGGCCAGATGGAGGCCCAAGAACATGCCTCTTAGGATCAGGCATTGATCTAGGACTTTCCTTCATCCACTTGGGAGCCTTCATTTGGGGGGGGGGGCAGCAAGGAAGAACACAATATTCTTCTGGCCAAGCAATTTGTGGCAGGGCCTGATACCCATCACATATAACCAAGTACCCCAAGCTCACTCAGAGTCATGCAAATCAATGTCTAATTTAAACTTTGTGTGTCATATGGCACCCTCCAACTTATCACCAAGATACATATGGTACGCGGAGGTTATGTTCCATTTACTGTTCCAACAAGTTGCTTCATTGTATAATAAAAACATGTTTGGAGTAGAGTCTCTACAAAATTTTAAAAAATCAAAAAGAAGAAAGAAAAAGGCTTGGATGTGTTTGATAAAATGCAGCAATTTGTGTTGGATTTCCCAGTCATTAGAGTGAATTAGCTGGTTCTGCTATAACAAGGCTTAATTTAACTAATAAGAATCAGCATACTGGTCTCACTTGACAATCGCAACCTCTGAAAGTGATCAATTAAGACATCACAATCTGTTCCATGACAACATATTGGGATACCACAGCTGTGCAGATTATGAGGTCAGCAGCTGACTAACAACTTGAGGGCAAATACTGGGAACAGTCTCTTGTTTATGTGATAAATATGTAATCAGGAAGAGCGCCATAAATGCAATGGCTTTGGGGGTTGATGATGATCTTTAAATTGTCCCCTTGTTTTTACTATTCACTAAGCCACATAGTCACATGGCTAGAGTCTTAAGAGGCTTTCTTAATACACATGTGTGTATTTGGTCATAGTCCTGCCTAGCCATCTGACTTCCTGCAGGAAGTACCAGGAGACATGGTTGAATATGACAACTGCTATATTTAGCACTTGGTTGCAGGAACCATTTGTAAAGTATGGTAGGAGTGCAGGGCCCCATGAATGAAACATTCCTAATCACAATCAGATGCTTCAGGCCATACAAAGAGCTGGCAAGGACCCCAGTGATTCGTTTATATGTTTGAAGGCACCTTCAAACTACAGTAACCCATCATAAAAAGAAAGAAATACCTAGGTATGAATGGATGGTTTGACCCCAGAGCTGCCTTATCTAGTTATCTCAGTTTCTTTTATTAGCTTTATTGTTTCATCTTTTTGATCTCAACTTTCTTTGTTGAAATGTACTGCTGTTTCTTGAACACATTGATATGATTTGATTTGGGGGCCTTATTTGAAAGTTTATTCCATATGGTTCCACTAGCTCAGTTCTGACTGCCTCAGTCTCTCTCTCTCTCTCTCTCTCTCTCTCTCTCTCTCTCTCTCTCTCTCTCTCCCTCTCTCCCTGCACCCCTCCTTTCCAGATTGAGGATGTGGATTTTCCGAGACCTTTAAGATTTATCTGGTTCCACTTTATCAAGCTCTACCTTAAGTTAAAATTCTCCTTTTCAACTGAATTGTTGCTATTCTTGTTTATTTTCATTAAAAAAAAAAAAAACTTGTCCTCTTTATCTTGTCTCTTGTATACTCAAAACATCATTCAAGATACTTTGGTAAGGCTTGGGCTGTGTCTATAAACCAAGAGCACCACAAATATTTAATGAATCCTGTCTGAGAAACTATATCCTTAGTTAAAAAAAAAGTCCAAATATTTCAACACTTCACTTTATTTGAGATATAGAAAACTTATTTTTTAAATGGAAATAGCATGATATTTGTTTCAGATATTTTCTTCCTTTGCCAAAGTATACTAACTCTATGCCAACATATTTGGTTATAAACACTCATATTGGGGAGAGTTAAAAGTTTGGTGACATCTATTGAATAATCAAATATTTTTTATCTAGATCCTATTGTGCACAAGGCTTTATAAAGGGTAAAATAGTTTTAAAATTCTAATGAAGGTGAAATTTAATCTTGGTACACAGCTCTGAGATGTGAGGGGGACATTCTATGACCAACTAAGGTTAATGCCTCTGTGGTTTTAGAGGCCTAAGGGATTGCCTTGAAAAACAAGGTGTTTCTCTGTAAAATGAACATTGACATTTTGCCTTATTACAAGAAAAGAGAACTTCTTGATTGCTGGCTAGGCCACAGGAGGAGGGTGAGAGAGGAGGAGAAGAAATGGTATGAGTAATGTATAAAAACATAGTGTGTCATATTTATTGATATACATGTGATTATGGGATAGTCATCCTTTTCAGCATTTTCTTATATTATCCCATTTAACTTTCAAAATAGATTTTTAAGTGAGTTTGTTTTTATTTTTTATTTCCCATTATATAGTTAGAGAAATTAAGGTAAATATGACATCCTCTGGACACTAGATCTTTCATATAAAATATATGTTGTCATTTATGAAATGAACTTAAAGCAGCATTAAGAAGTGGGGGATATACAGAAACAAGCATTGTTAATTTGCAATATGCTTTCCTTTTGCAAAGCTGGGAATGGAACAAGGGACTTTGACATGCTACATGATTGCTCTACTACTAAATCCTCAGCCCAATTTGCTGTATTCTTAATATACATATACACAAGCACCTGGAATATTAGCCAGTATCATATCAAAACTATTTATAATAAATTATAGATTAATGCTTTTAAACATGCAGCTAGCCAAGAATTTCACCTGAACAGGACAAAGTCCTTCTGCTGATGAACAGCTCTACAGGCATGCTAGGCTTTGTTCATAAGCAAAGCAACCTCTCTTTTCTGGCAATAGTACTGGCATGGTATAAGGAATTATGTGAGTATTTTTTTTCTCCATATTTTCAGTTTCTAATATGGCTGAAATTTCAGTCTGAGATAAACTAATCATGACCAATTTTACTAGTTTTAAAATGTTCCTTCACATCTGTTTACTCAATTTGCTTTTCAAACTGTTTCTTTCACAAACAGCAGTGAGTTGTTTTTCTTTCTCAAGCAATAAATGATTACCATCAACGTCTGGGGAGAACAACAGACCTTGGCAAAGGATGCTTTTGAGGCTGGTCCCATGGCTAAAAGGAATGCCACCCCTTGCTCTAAACCCTCCTTGAGGTCTGTTCTCTCTAGACATCCATGCTGCCTATTTTAAGTCCTTGGGAATCCACTGTAGTTGGAGACTCAAGTGTCCCCCAACTCATGAGCTAATTGCTTTCTCCTCTATACTTATGAGGAACTGGGGCTTTGGGATCATCTGCTCATACTAAAGATTGTTCTACACCATGCATATTTTTATTTTATTATGAGCATGAGTCTTAGGCACAAAAATAAATTCTGTTTTTAAAAAATGCTGAAGAAAGCATGCACTAAGGGAATTGATTCCCCATGCAGGTCTTATGTTCTCTGAGACCATGGGTGGGAGGAAAGGTGTAAATACATAGATACTCTTATCCTTTTTCTAAGAGTCCGTGGCATGTTTATAATTGGTCAGCTTTATTTCCTTGTGTTTAAACAATATTTGCATGTAGACTCCAGAAACCAATTTACCAGGATATTCCCAATGTATCCTTGCCTGGTTAAAAACAAAACAAAAAAAAAAGTAAGGAAGAAAAGAGATCAGTGGTCTAAACTGACAGGTCATTCACTCTGATGGGCAAGTTTCACCTCTCACTGAGTCACTTTCTTCTTCAATTTGGTGTAGTTAAGTAACTCTTGTCTTTCCCTGTTCTAAATTTGCACACACCGGTTCAGAATGATATACCCCTTCATCTTGGCCAAGCTGATGGGATAACTCAACCTTCATCCTGCTCTTCACCAAGAGACCTGGGAAAATGTTCTTGTCTTTTCTTGGAGTATGAATCTGACAATTGCCCTATCCTTCTTGAACGATATACTATCAAACACTGTACATTTTAATCAGTAAGAAGAATGAAATATTTAACCTTTACTTTTTTTCTCTCTGAATAAGTTTATAGACAATAGAATGGACAGTTAAAATCTGTGAAATAAACCTACAAAACAGTGTGGTTTCCCCAGCAAAAAGGAATGGCCATGTGTAAAAGGTCACCTGTCAACTAGTTCTAGTTATTAAATCTCTGCATTTATCATTAAGGTGGCTCTATGGAAAATGAAGGTCAAGACACTAAATTATGAAACAGTCAGGATTAGAAAAGGTCACCAAAAACCTAAGCAAAATTCAACCAAACCTGCTAATTCTATACCCTCATAGCAAGCAGAAATAGCCAGAGATGGAACTCAACCACTGGACAGCTCTAATCTTTCCCCTACTTTAGCACTACACTAAAAACGAATTTCCATTTGATGTCTTGAAATCTAAAATGAAACTTGCTCATCTCAAATAAAAACAGGAGCTTCAATAAATATTTCAGAACAAGAATCATGTTTGAATCGAACCAGCCTAAATTATTAAAAACATTGTTTTACACTACTCTAATGGTTGCTTTCATTTCAACCATAAGAATGCAATTTAAAAATCGGGAGATGGGGCGCTCAAGGCACCTTAATGCCTTACAGGACAATTAGCAGCTCGCCACTCACTAATTTACTACTTTAATGTTGAAACAAATGAGATCTTTGCTTTTCATCATCCAATTTGAATGAATTTGAACAAAGCAGGTTGAACAAAGCTCCAGAGACACTCTTCAGTTTGCTGTCATTTATTCCTCGACTCTTCCTGAATGTCTTTAGAGTTTTAGTTTTAGAGGCTTCAACATGTATAATGATGCCATTGGGGAATAGATTTTACCTTTATTCTCCTTGATGTTCTTTTGAGGTCTTTCAAGTGAAAGGTACAAAAGAGGCATTAACAATCTGGCATTGTTTTTATTGCTTAACAAAGAAAAAAATGTATTTTAATTTTTCCCGTGTTTCAGGAATGATTAAGCAAGCTGTTTTCATCTACACTGAGTCACTTTCAGCAGACCTCTAACTGTGAGCAAAGAATTGTGAAGACTGTTCTAAAGAGAAATCAACACAGTTCAGCCAAGCCAGCCTGTAAATGTACTTCTTTGCCCCTCCACAAACCAGCATCTTCCGGTTAATACAGCTTTCAAAAACAGTGTTTATAAATCACACACTACAAGAAATAGCAGATAAAAACACAGATTTGATAACCCACTGTTAGGCTCCGACTCCCTATGGATTTGGGATATGGCATTTACCTTGGTTTCTACCTGGTGGCATTATATCCAAAGCATAAAACTTAATATGGGGGTGCATAAAAATGTTAATGCCGAGAAATAATTCTACAACAGGAAACATAAAACTAGGTTTCTCAGTTGCCATTGTTGATATGTTCCCTTTACTCGGAAGCTCCTTGAGGGAATGGATCTGTATAATCATGGAGGTGTGCCAAAGGCAAACAGCTTGCTTCCTCCAGAATGAGAGGCAAAAACAAGGCTTCTCAAACCAGAAAAGAATTTTCTCCTATTGCCTTGAATAAAAGAAGTAACTGATATTCTACCATCACAATCAGGATATATTTGTGGCCAACTTATCTCTATATTATTTTTCTCTTCTTTTAGGAAGAAAACTCAGAACCTGCTGCTTACATATGATCCAAATACATTATGTAGAACAAGTGAGAAAACTGATGTTTTGCTATGGTACTAGTGTCATAACATGTCACTCAATTAGGGACATGGTTCTCAACTGGCTGCACAGTATAATGATCAGGATATCCTTTATAAATGGTAATGGTTGGAATCCAACTCAGGCAAAATGACATAGACAAATGTTGTGTTTGGCACCTACCCATTAGTATTTTCTTTAAAAGTTCCACACAATTCCTATGGGCATTTGGGTTTTAGGAACATTTTCCTAGAGGAATTAGCAATGAAAAGAGGAAACTACACTGTCTTATCAAAGGGATGGAAAAAATAGTAAAATTTGCATCCCTGGGGCCCTAGATGGAAAGATACTGGGGTAGGAAATCTTTCTAATTATACCTCAAATATAACAAAATTGATGAGCAGCTGTTACACATGGAATCAGTGGTATCAGTCAGATTTTGAAGAGCAAAAGAAGATATTGGAAATTAATATGTGGTACTAAGCCTGAAAATGTTTATTTCCTGTAAGATCATTGTTACTTATATGTTTTATATTCTGGCTAAAATTTCCTTTGGAAATGAGGAGAATCACATTACTTTATAAATTCTCTTAACTGTCATGTGCCATTCCCATCAGCATATGAAGCTTGTGGTAACTTAGATATTCATGGACATTTATTAGATCTGAATTTTTGTTTCATTTTGTTTTTGTTTTTAGCTGGAAGATATTTTTTGTGGGTTTGGAATTTGAGTTTCAGAAGCTGGTAGAGATGGAGTGATTTATAGGGTCCAACAGTGGGATAAGAACATATGGAAGATAAGACTCCATAATTTAAGATCAAAGCTGGGGTGCTGGGGATGTGGCTCAATCGGTAACGCGCTCGCCTGGCATGCATGGGGCACCGGGTTCGATCCTCAGCACCACATAAAAATAAAAAATAAAGATGTTGTGTCTGCAGAAAACTGAAAGATAAATATTAAAAAATTCTCTCTCTCTTCTCTCTCTCTCTCTCTCTTTAAAAAAAAATCAAAGCTGGATGGATAGCCTTTGAAAAGGCAGAGTTGCTTCTTTTGATAAAACAGGAAAACAACAACAATTAGAAATGCAAGGAGAAACAGATGATTTTACAAGACAGGACAGCTATTAGATTTTACTCCTGATTCCCTTATATTCCTATAAAGCAAGTAAGGGTTAAATATTGAGAGGAGGATATTTACAGGCTTCAGAAGGATGAGCTTTGAACAAGAGAATATTTTGAGTAAGGATGTTTAGAATAAAAAAGGACTCTAAGCAATGTCTCAGCTGGGATTTAGAAGTTATAGATGTGTGATGAACCTCCTGCGATATTATATATCTTTTCCAATAGTGCTCAGGAGCACAAAAGCACAAATAAACAAACAAACAAATAAACAAAAAAGGTATCCAGCTTGATCCAGGGCTGAAGATTATGGCAATTCTTGTATTCAAAGTTTGAATCTGACATATAGTCATGGGCACTCGTAAATATGAAATCAAAACTGAAAGCAGAAGGAAATGGTGGCAAATGTGTATATTGAAAAGATAAGATGTATGATTATCTTAGGGGGGGAGAAGATAATTTCAAGAGTTGGGGTGGGGGAAACATCTCTTTAAAACAATCAAAATCCTAACAAGATAGAGAAGAGCGGGACTCACTAAGAGCTAAGTGTTACTTTTTTCTCCAGGGGCATTTCTGGCTCTGGAAGAAGACAGAAATTAGAATCTAGAGCCCAAAAAGGGTAAATAAATATCCACTTTGTATAGGATTCTTAGAATTGTAAGATGTATTCTAAAATTAAGACTGAACTGGAAATAAACAAGTGTTACAAACTTTGCCACCTTATTACATGTTTCTTGTTGTCTCTGAAAGCCTGTTTTGGAAATTATATTGTGTAGTTCTGGACTTCTAATTAATGACTTTAGATATCTGTCACAAGTGAAGAAAAATCTGCTCTGGAGGAACAAAATGTCATCCCAGGCCTAAACTTTCGTTACAAATAATTTTTCAAGTATAATGCCAGGTGCACAAAAATCTCAGACAAATGAGAAAAAATAAATCATTGGAGAAAAGCAACCAAAACGGTCACATGAGATTGGGATTACATAATAGACTAAAATAACTGTGTTTACAATGTTGAAGATGATGAAATTCAAGTGAAAATTATAGCAGGGAAAGAAAAATTATAAAAATTAATTAAACATATGTATAGAAAGAACACTTAGAAGTTCTAGAAATGGCAAGTATACATGAAATGTAGAATTCAATAAACACATTTATAACAAACTAGATAAAGTTAAAGAAAGAATTAATAAAGCAGAAGGTAGAAGCAAGGAACATTAAATAGAAAAATAAGGTAGGAAACAGAGAATACAATGAAATGAAAGAATACAAAAGTTTTCCTAAAGAGGAAATTCAAATAAGCATGAGAAAAGGTGTTTATCACTGGTACCCAGGAAACTGAAAACTAAAACAATGAGATGATACCACACATCTATAGGTAACCTGAAAATAAAATGTCTGACAATACCAAATGCTAACAGAACAGAGACCAGAAGTCTGGTGCAATGACTGGTGGAAGTGTTTATTTACCATTAACATTTCAGAAAATTGTGACCTTATACTGTGTCCCCAACCCCTGCCACACACAAACCGTAACCCAGGAATTCTGATATGTGCTATCCTATTAAAATCCATTCTTTTACGTGCCTGCATTTGTATAGAAGAATATTCAAAGTAGCTTTGTTGATAGCACACTCAAATTGCAAACAACACAAATTTTTATCAGTGTACTTATGCAAGGAAATACTATCCTGCATTGAAAACAAATGAGCAACATGGATAAATCTTAAAAATATCATGTTGAGCAAAAGCCAGATACAAACGTATACATGGTAGAGAAGGTTCTATTTATATAGCTATCTTACTAGTTAAGAGCAGGATATTTTCTTAACACATTAAAGAATATCATTTTGAAATCAAAACCAACATCACAACAGTATCAGAGCAGTACTAGTGTATTATTTTTTAAGAGGTTAGTAGCTGTTTTTCAAATATGATATTCTTTGGATAAATATGTTGGGAAAAGGTGGATACTTTCTCCTTCTCAAGAAGATTAACAATAGATATTAAATGCTAAAAGCTAAAAGGCTCATTCACTGAAGAAATCAGTCTCATTTCAGTTAATTCAGTTTCAGAAAATTATTTGGAAACCTCAGCCTCCCGCACCCCCTAAGAAACCAATTACCATTTTGTGGGATAATGGTTTGGATTATAAACTGGAAATTCTGAGCCATATTCTTATTAGTGTTGGGAACAAGACATGAATGCCCACTGATACCATATTTATTTAACATTTTCTTGAAGTTCTACTCAATGTAATAATAGAAATACAATAGTGGAGAGAAAAGAGGTATTAATACCAAAAAAAAAAAAGGAGGGAAAAAGTCATTGTTATTTACAAAGGATATAGTAGTTTTCCTTGCAAATAAAACAAGTCAGAAGAAAATCATTATAATTAATAGCATATAAAATGGTGACCAACTATGACATGGATACACAAAATCACAGAACTTCAGAAAAAGAAAAAAAAAAGAAAGAAATCTAATATACATAATAGAAACAAAAATGCAAACCACATGGGGCCACACTGAATAAGAAATATGCAAATACTCTATAAAAAATGAGCACCTTACATAAGAACAAGTTGCAATGGGTTATAAGTTTGAATATTTAATTTAAAAAGTTAAGAAAAATTTAATCTCTATACTCAGTCTAGATGCTTATTGAAGTTCATTTCAGGTTTAAGGTTTTGTCATCTTTACATTTGGAAGAGCTTAAACCTGTGGAGTTATAAGATTCAGACATTAAGATTTAAATGTAATATTTATGCTTGCTTTGTCATCTCCCATTCCTTTGCTGCCATGGTAATTATAATTTGAAATCCTTTTCTTGTTTGAATAATTATTTTTTAAACTATGTTAAATCTTCTTTTAGATATCATGGGTTATTGACCCAGTAAATGAAATTACTGAGCCCACAGTGTTTTTAATGCTTTAATGAAGTGGTATTCCAAAATGCTCAGTTCCTGTGACCATGTAAAGATGGTTATTAGCTAAAACTGAAAATGACCATCCTTCGAGTACCCAAGACTGCTGAAACTACACAAACTATAACTACACTCAGAGCTTAGAAGATCAAAAACACAATAAATAAATGATCATTCATTCATTGGGTGAGTAAGCCAAAGTGCTGTGTCAGATGCTGTGGTGCATCTTTGCCACAGGTTTAAGAGATTTCATACTTAGTAGATGTCTTAGTCTGTGTTGTGCTGCTATAACTGAATATCTGAGATCATATAATTTTATAAGAAACAGATTTACTTCTTCCAGTTCTAGAGCCTGGAAAGCCCAAAGTCAGGTAAGGGCCTTCTTGCTTGTGTCATCCTACACCAGAAAGCAAAAGGCAGAAGTCTAATACAACATGTGCACACATGAATCAGAGAGAGAGAAAGGGGCTGAACTCATCCTTTTTATCAGGTACTACTCTGGAAGTCAGTAACCAGTTTCCACAATAAGATCATTAATCCATTCATTCTATATTCCTCCTCCTCCTCCTCCTCCTCCTCCTCCTCCTCCTCCTCCACCACCACCACCAGAAAGCAAAGGTCCTACCTTTCAACACTCTTGCATTGAGGATTAACTTTCCAACTTTAAGAGACATATTCGAACCATAGCAGGAGACTCTTGGTATATTCTCCCAAATCTACGGACCTCAGATTGATGCTTCAACATGGGATAGTTTTGTCAAAATCTAATGCTGGTGTCAGAGAATAAAATTTCAACAAATTTAGTTTCAAAGATCTAAATGGATTTCATTAGTTACTCATGAACCACGTAATATTTCATCTGCAAAACGGAAAGATGTTCCTATGAGCTGAGCAGAAGAGCTGGGTTTTATAGGTTGAAAAGGGTTGACAAAAGCAGAAACAACAAAAAGAAAATTATGGTTTCAAAAAAGTTCTAATTTTTATTAAAACTTGTGCATGTGTATAACTACTATAAACAAAAGTGCTTGTTGGTTGTCAGTTACAAATAACTATTTATGACTAATTATCAAGCATAGAGTTTTACGCAGAGTATAGGTAACACCTCAAACACTGAGACTTATTTCAAATACATGTTTTATTTCTTAGTAGAGAAGAAAAAAATTAACATACTATGGCCATATCATTTCTCTATCTTTTGGGGGCCAAGAGCATATATTTATTTGTACATAAGTGATATTTGTCAGTATGGTTTAAACAATGAAGACATGATTTAAAATAAAAGCTATTAACACCAGGACTTTGAAAATCTAATGTGAAAGAAACATGCAATTGTATAGAATAATTTCAATACAACTTTGAAAATTTCATCATACTCCACGTCCCTCTTACCTCAAAGGAGTTGATGTTTTGTGAAAATTATCATAGAAGCAATGCTACAGTTTGGATCTTATATGTTCCCCAAATTCCCATGTGCTTAAGGCTTGGTCCCCAAAGGGGTGCTATTGGGAGGTGATGGAAAGTTTAAGAGGTAGGCCTAATTGGAGGTCTTTAGTTCACTGGGGAGTGCCCTTGAAGGAGACTGTGGGAACCCAACCCCTTCTCCTCCTCTCTCCACTACCCACTCACAAGGGAAGCCATCTTGTTTTTCTGCACACACTATCACCATGGTGTGCTGCCTCGTGCTCAAAGCATCAACGCCAACCAATCACAGACTGAAACCTCTGAAACTGTGAGTCAACAGAAATCCTTTCTCCACAGAAGTAGATTATCTCAGGTATTTGTTATAGTGACATAATGATGCAAAGCTGACTAACACAGCCAGTTTCTAGCAGCATAGAAGAATAAAAGCAAGCATTGTCTCTGTCTTCAGACTTGGGTTCAAGTACAACTCTGCTACTGTCAATCTCTGTGGTTTCACATAAATTTTTCAACTTCTCTCTGTTTCCTAAGTTCTGCAACCCATTTATTTGTAACTCATAAGCAGCTTCTGCATTTGTCCCATAGTAGCCATGAGGAAAAATTCACTACTACAACTCATCCCCCACTAAAGAAAAACTAACCCACAGGCATTGCAGATGGTGTAAACTTAGCTGGTGATGCTCTGGGGATATGGAAAAAAGTATTTCCTCCCACATCTTCATATTTCCCAAGCCACACACTCCAGATTCTATTTTTCTCCATTTCTTTTTTATTTTTATTTTTTAGTTACAACTAAACTTTATTTTATTTATTTATGTGGTGCTGAGGATCAAACCTAGTACCTCACAATGCTAGGCAAGCACTCAACACTGAGCCACAATCCCAGCCCTCTCCATTTCTTTACAAAGTGGTTCAGTTCTCCTGATTTCTCCAAGTTTGTGACCTCATAGCTGTCAATTACTCAGCATACTAAAGACTCTAGCAATCATGATCTACCCTTCTTAGGCGATATTAGGGCTTTATCAATATAAAATCATATGATTCATAAATAAAAGTGCAGCCATACACATTCTACAAGAAGTATGGCCCTTCAACTTCCTGCATTGTTATCACATGAGGATCCCTCAGGACTTATAAAATCATCCTGTTTTTGTTTTAGCACTCATATTTTTCTTAGAAGATGCTGGTAATAAAGTCAAATGTGTTTCAGAACACACTATATACTTGATACCTTCATTTTTTACACATCGTCTGCTTGGTAGAAAAATGCTAGTTAGGAGGTAAAATGTCAGCTGCAGCTTAAGGATACACAGAGCTAACGCTTTTATGTGAGTTGGATAATGAATGCTGAGTACGAATTGTGAATGAAATCATTCCTCCAATTCATGATGGGAATAATTCTTCAGATCTAAGTTCTCCCACTGCCCCACAGAGGAAATCCTAAATAAGAATCCTGATCCGCTGTTAAGACTGCATGAAGTTTCAAAAGATAACCAAGGTCTGGAAGACTCCAATAACTGTACCTGTCTCCCCTGAGTGACCAGAAGACAGAGTTGTAAATCACTGCCGAAACAGAGCATAGGGTGTTGTTTCTTAAAAATAAAAGGATATAATATCCTCAAGTTTTTAAAAGAAAATTAATTTCAAAATAGATTTCCTGGCTGGGTATCAGGAAGACTGTTCTCAAAATATAATGTGTTATTTGTGGTCCTTTTTGGAAAACGGGTAGGGTATTATGGGTATTATAGATAACTACAGATGGCAGTGGAGTTTATAATGTATGCAAAGAGGAATGGTTCCAGGCTGATATTTTTTCCCCCCTGGAAAACTTTCTAATACTTCCACATTAATAATGGGCCATTATCTAGAAATTGAAGCAGCTAAGTCTGAACACTACAGGCCTTGTCGTTAAGCTTTGAATGTGTTCTTACAATTATCCAGTTGCAAGTTAATCGCAATGTAGCCTATAATGTCCCAAGCTGAATTCTGACTTATATTTCTCATCAATTGACTTGTGCTCTGCTTTTTTTTACTGCAACATTAGGTCAATCAACAAAAACATCCTGGATGAATGAGATGACATTACTACCAAACCCGAAGTTCCAGCTCTCCGGCTGGAAGTCTAACCTCTAATTTACTCCAGTCAGGCTGATTAGACCTATTATTTAATGAAGTCTCCCTTGGTTGTCTGTCTATCAAATTATTTGTATTCATGGAGAGAAAGTGATAAGCCAAAATGCTAATTATCCATTTTTCTAAAATAAAAGGTCCATGCTAAGAATAACAATGAGTTATTAAAATAGCACTTTTCATCTGGCATAATACGTCTTAACAAGCTCTTTAAATCCAGGGATTTTCATTGCTGGACATCTTATCTAATAAGGAAGATGTTTACTTTCTATCTATTCAGACTTTACTAGCTTGGACATCTGGTTTTGAATTTGAATGTTGTTGGAAATAATGAGCAAAGATGGGGCAAATTCAGTCTTTAAAAACTGACTTATTAAAATAAAACCTATACTTAATTTATTGATGTATATTATCATTTGTCCAAGTACCTGGGTCTAAAATAGTTGTTCTCACCTGGGAGTGATTTTGTTTCCTGCAGGGACCTTTGACAATGTCTGCAGACTTTTTGACTATTAAAATTTGGGGGGATACTAACTTGCATCTTGTGAGTAAAAGCCAAACATGTTGCTGAAGATCCGACAATAAAGAGTATGGCATCAATCCTCCAAAAAAGAGTATCCAGTCTAAAGTGTCAACAGTACTGATGTTGGGAAACCCAGATCCAAAAGAAAGAAAGGAATCCTCATAAGTAATTTGGCAATCGGTGTAATGAACTTAGACTACATAAATGCTATGAAATTAAACTCTTTTCCAAGAGTTTATCTTTTTTTTTTCCACAAGATTTTATCTTCTTAGAACAATGCTAATTGTACTAAAGGTAGGTCAACCCTTAATTTCATATGATCGAACATTTATATCTCAGTTTTGTGATAAGTAGAACATTTTTTTGTATGTGTGATGAAAATTGGATGGATAAAAATATGTATTGGTGGAAAAGGTGGGAAAAGTAGAGAAACATAGGGCAAATAAGAAAGGGAGATAGGATGGTTGAATGAAAGTGAATAGAGTCAATCCTAATGTTTTGGATCAAAAAGAAAAACAGAGAGGGAGGGAGGGAGAAACATGGATGTTTCTATTAGCTTTATAACCTGTGTCTAAAGCATCTTCAATTCTGCAAGGATTGTATTAGCTGGCTAACTTATTCTCTACTTCATCTCCTGCTACAAACTCACCACACACACACTCACACCAGAAGATTTTCGCACACAGAAATGGCCTTTGTGAAAGGGCTGAAATGACTGTCATCCCAACAACTACAATGGCCATTTTAAAAAATCAGTAGACATTTTGGTAGTTGGAAGTTAAATGATTTGGAGAGCAACCTAATATACCATTTTGTTTTACATATGAGATGATAACACCAAACTTCCAATTCGAAGTCCTAAAGTATTTTGTAACCATAAAACAACTTAGAGGTTCACCCTCTTCTATTCTTCCTAGAGGACAAGTCCAAGAGAAAACAGTTTATTTTCTAGACAGGTTTCTGTTTCCTTGGCACAGAAATTCCTGGCACGGGAGAGCTGTGAAGCACACAATGGCTTCAGGTTGGCAAGCTGTCAGCACTTCAGTTCCCAGCAGCCAGGCTCCTCTGAGTCCTGCCAAAGCCACCAAGCAACACTTTAGTCTTCAGAGCCAAGAGCCCTTGGGAGGGAACCATCCTCTCTGCAAAAACTCAATATATGCTCCATTAGCTAAAAAGCTGATTACCAGGAGTAGAGGTTTTAGTCAACTATAGCTACCCTTTGAAATTTGAAGAATCTTAGTGTGACCAGAGTTTGGTAGTCAATTACATTTTAATAATGTAGATGTCAGAGAGGGGCAATCATCTCTATTTAGTTAATACCAACGTCCCTCTCATTGACTCAAAATGTTCCTTCCAAAAGTAAAAAAAAAAAACAAAACAACAACAACAAAAACAAAAAAACCCCTGGAGATTAAAGATAATAGTTGCAGATAATAGAAGAAAGAATTATGAACATTAATTATATGGAATAGCTTATTCAGAATCCATGCATATCCAATGAAGAAATAATTGTTAGAATATGAAGTGGTCCACCCAAACAACAAAACTACATAAATAAAAATACCATGAAACCAACATAAATAATAAATCATTTCTATGAATGAATGAGCACAGGGAAATCTATCAAAACCCATTAAAAACAAGGATCATATATATAAAATGAACTTAGACTACATAATGAAGTGTCTGTGTGTGTGTATGAAACTGAGTTTGCATGTAAGAACTGGAGTAAAGGTCAGTGTGATACAATGATAGGACGTGATAGCAGATTATTCATAGGGGAGAAAGCAAATATATAGCTGCTTTAAATTTTTGACTATTAGGAAAAAATTAAGCTATGTACATTCTTAATAAATAGTACCCCAAAAGCTAAGGCTGAGTATATAAATGCTGCAGAATACTACATCATCCAGAAAACAAATGCACTGAGCTGTTTGGCACTTGGCCTTAGTTTGCATTCTTTCCCCAAAGTATGATAATTCTTTTTCACTTTCTCCTTGACAGATAAATTGTGTCCAAAACAAAAATCTTCCAGAAAAAATTAATTAAAATGTCACTGATGTGTGCCATACTTTCTTAAAAGAGAACTTCTTTTAAGAAGATGAAGTTAAAGTGATATCAAAGATTAAATGTAATGAAGTGTGTCTGAGATACACAGTTACCAATTAAAAACATATTTGTGGTAATTAGCTTTCAAAATAAATGTGGAGATTTTAAACTCTGAAATCCACATCTCTTACTCTCACAAGGCATATCATCAGTCCATAAAAGTAAATGAATCAAAACACTAACCACACAAAGCAAGACACAGTTTTCTGGCACTTTTTGGTAGGGGAAAAAAAATCTCAAGGAAATGGCTTTGTTACTTACATTAACTCAAAAATCAACAAGATTTTCAAAGTGTGTCCAATAAACTTCAAACCCCTCACATGCCTTTGGGAGCCTACCCTCTCTGTCATAGTGAGCCAGGACATGTAAGTTCTTAAGGTTTCTCAGTCATACCCTGTTCTTGCCTCAGCTTAAGAACTTGCACATTCTGTCTTTATTTCTGGAGTTCTTTGTCCTTCACTTCCCTTCCCATTTTCCAGGTACTTATCAGCATCAGGACACAGCTAAAACATCAGCTTCTCCAAGAAGCCTTTTGCTGACTGCCCAGTGAAGCTCAAGGCAAATGCTCCCAATTAGGCCCTTGCGTATAACTCTGTTGTGTCCTTGGAGATATTTATTGTAATTATAATCAAATTCTTCTTGTTGCATTTATTTGTCTATGGACAGTCTTTCCCATTAGGCCTCAGATTTCTTAGAAGAGAACATTTCATTTCCCGCTATATCCACAACACTAACCAAAGGCCTGGCTCAAAGCAGAGGTTCAATAAGTATTTCTGAATATATAGGAGCAGAGTCTGATGCACCATAAATATCACATTGGTTAAAAGTTCAGATGTATTTACCAATAGAGTGGTTTTAACACCATTATCCACATCAGTGTTAAGTAAAGTCCCACTTTATTGGCACAGCATGTGATATTTTTCAGAACATATGACTTAAATGTTTTGTTTTGTTTTTCAAGTGCACTGAATTCTGAGGAATCCAAGAATAGGGGGACCTCTGCTATTATTAAGGCATATAGTTTATCAACTTCCGATTGAACTGAGAAATAGCGTTAAATATATTCAGTGTAGTCAGTGACTAAGCACACGGATACATGTCTACATGGATATGATCATATGAGCACACATATCAAAACACACCTATAAGCAGTCAGGAGCTCCTGCTAGATAGACTGTCCTGAAGTAGATATGTGAGGGCTTAGCATCCAAGTCCTTTCCTACCCTGAACTTTTCAAAAATTGTTTTCATAACCTGCATTTTCCTTTTAACATCCAACAGGCCGAATATGAAATTTCAGATAAAGGACAATATTGATTTAGAGGGAGTGAATCTATCACAGACTTCAATTTGTAATAAAAAGGCTATGATAACTGCAGAAGCCAGGATCACAGAATTTTTCTTATTTGAGCAGTTTAGTCCAGATTGGCAACATGAAAAGAGAAGAGGGGTTTGAAGGCCAAAAAATAAGGGCTAAAGGGAAGTTTTTAAGGGTTATTTGAAAAAGCCACAAAGTGTAACTTTCAATCACAATTTCAGTGATACTAATAATTAGTAAGTCTTATAAAAGCCAGGAAATTATTATTTTTTTCAGTATAACTCCAGCATCCGGAATACTGTCTGACATCTAGTAGGCACTTAAAAAATATCTGTTGAATGACTAATAATGATGACTATTAACAGTGTCAAATACTGTGCTAAACAGCTCCTAGAAAATAAACCAATTAACAATCACTCCAACCTTGGAGGAAGTTTTGTCATGACCATTGTAAAGGTAATATAAAGTTGACAAAAATCTAAATAATTTCTCAAGGATCAGAGAGCAAAGCCAGCATTCACATCCAGGACCAGATGAGTCTGCCTTCTTAATTGCTGCTCTAAACAGGCTTCTGGAACATGCAGCACTACACAGAGGAGAAATGTGGCCACATTTAAAAGGATGTGCAGGAAAAGAAATCAGAAAATGAGATGAACTGCAGAGCAGCAGAACAGGTCCTATTTCTGTTCAATCAGTTCACTGAAGCTGCAAGTACAATGCCATAGGATATTATGGAGGTGGCTAAAGCCAGGATGGGGTGAGAAAGGGAGTCAGGAAAAAATATACAGCAAATAAAGAGCTTATTCCTTTCCATAGTAACAACTATACCTCTAGCCACAACATCGCCAGTGCTGTCAGAGGAACCTTACAAAAATGAGGCAGACTCTGTTTTTCAAAAGAGTAATAATGAAAAAAATAAAATCCTGTGGTGCTTTTCCTCTATCAGCTCTGCTTATAAATTCATAGCACAGCATGGAGGTTATTAAAATCCCATATGTGAGAACCACACACAGCACAAAGAGATATGAATTGGTGTTCCATGGAGATAATGCTATCTAATGGGCAAAACAAGTAGTAGGGTTTCATTTTTATTCTGAGTACATTTGAAAAGGGCTCAGCATCCAACCACTGTGTGTGGATAGCTAACATCCAAAGACCATTTCACCCTTCCTTCCTGTGGATTAATAAGTAGGATGTAAAGAGTAGGGTTGTTATCTGCCCAAGTCTGGATATTCCCATGACATTTTTTTTTTCTCTACTTGCAGCTGTTTAAAATAGAGTGGATTAAAAGCTTCTCAGGCTGCCTTGACACCGGAGGAAAGTAGAGCAAATCTCCCCTTGCACCTTTGAGGGAGTCGGGTGGCAAAGGAGTCAGAGGAAACTTGTGATTTCTGGGCCAGAATCCACCAGAGACTTGCCTGGAGACTTAGGGCAGGCTGGCTCACTACTTCTCTCTCTCTCTCTCTTCTTGGTTTGTTTGTTTAGGTTTATCTATTTATTTGGCCAGAAAAGGCTGCTTCTGCCAAATGTACTGTCAGGTAATATCAAATACAACTAATGGTAGCAAATGCTGTTCCATATGATGTGGGAAGGATAATAGAATGTAGCAACTCAGCAGCTACAAATTAAAAAAAAAAATTAAGAATATCCTATTACTTTAGTCAACAGAATACCCTGTATCTAGATTTTTAAAAATCTGGAATTCATTAAAACAAAGTAATGACTATTTCTAATTTGTGTACTACAAAATCCAATCTTCAAAAGCAGTAAGTTTGTGCTCATAAACACGTACATCAAGGGTTAGTCAAGAAACTCTATTGGGAAGCTAGGAAGTTTAAAATCCAACTAGAACTCAGAGTAATTCTATAGCCATCCCAAGCTACCAATACCAAAAACAAACCCAAAAGCATCTAAATGGAATTGAATTGGAAAATCAGCAATGTACCTCAAAAAAGTGATTTTAAAAAATATAAATGCAAGTAAACTATGAAGGATTTCTGAGCTGGGACTTTATTCCTTCATTCAGCAAATAACTATGAGCCCTCACCATGTGCTGGGCTCTGTTTCATACCCTGGGGGATTCTGTGGGAAGACAGACAACAAGGTCCCTGTCCTTATGGAGCTCACATTTAGTGCTGATGGGAAGATTGAAGAACACCTCCTGTAGACCCAGAGTCCCCAGTGTAAAACATCACTGCTAAGTCTCAACTGATGGCTTGAAATAAAGAGGAAATATCTTGAGAAATGGGAAATAATCATCTTCAGCCAGATAGGGAGAGAACCTGCAGAAGCCCACCTAGGAGTGAGAAGAATGCAGTAAGGTGAAAAGTCCTGAAGGGAAGAGGTTGAGGCCAAAATGAGCCGCAGTGTGGGAGGTTGAGAATGGCAAGTCCTTAAAGGGAATCTGGACACCAAGCCTCTTAGACCTCATAAAAAGCTCTACTAACCTAAAACAAATATGTAACTACTATATCTAAACAAATAAGATTTCCTTTTCCTAGCAATGTAGGATAATACTCCTCTTTCAGGAATTGTCCACATAGAGGTGATGAATATTCTCTTACCGGCTATATTAGGAAATAAGAATGTTGATAATGGGGCTAGGGATGTGGTAACACGCTCGCCTGGCATGCATGGGGGCACTGGGTTCGATCCTCAGCACCACATAAAAATAAAATAAAATAAAGATGTTGTGTCCACCGAAAATGAAAAATAAATATTAAAAAAATTCAAAAAAAAGAATGTTGATAAAACAGGAAAGGAATAAAAATCTCAAAATTGGCATTGATGCCCCTTGGGCTCTAGGTTCATCTAGAACATCAATAGTTAGGAGATTTTCAGCAAACCCCGTTATCTTTATCTCTGTTGCCTGATAGGCTCATTGCACATAACACATCTACTCTCTCCCCAGCTTTGTCAGGGAAATGAAAAAAAAAAACATTATTTGCTTGTATGAATATGCCACAATGAAATACATGTTCTGTATAAATTAAAAGACTTTTTTTTTAAAGAAAGGGACACATTTGAAAGCTTACCTAGCTAATTTTCACAATTGCATTCAGCCTGGTCTGATCCTCTTGATTGAAAGAAATAAAAACATCATGATTTACCAAATGCTTAAACATATACCACACACATTTCCTATTGAACCCTTACACAATTCCTGTGGGGTTCCTATGATTATTAGCCACCTATTACAGATGAGGAAGCTGGGGTCCTGAGAATTTAAAGTGTCTTGTGAAAGTTCACGCATCTGGTTAATCAAACTCAAATCTATCTGGACTCCAAAGCCTATGAATTAAACTACTAAGTCTTTCTGGACTTTTCTCATCTCTCTAGATTCACTTCAGTTCCCAATCAGTACAATTCAATTCAATTCAATCCAATCCACAGACTTTTATCATGGTTCAGATAGCCTGCATATTTTCCAAAACAACACACATATCCTTTCTAGACATTTCCACCTTGCTCAGCCATGAATGAAGAGTGTAGTGAAAGCAAGTGTCTGCCCAGAGAGGCTCTGGGGCCATACCTCCCTGACATTCAGCCTTGGTTACCTTAGCAGAGGACTACTAAGCTGCTCAGAACCCTCCTCAGAGTCGCAGGGGCCAGCCAGGCTTTAGAAAACAAATTCTTCACGTCTTATTCCTAACACTTACATCAATTTATGCAGCTCTATGAAAGCTCCTGGTTCATGAGCCAAACTTGTCATCAGTGTAAACTCATCCTCATCCACAGAGAGAAAACAGTCAGTTCCCAAAATATCTTTGCCTCCAGCTTTCCAGAAAGCCCGTCCTCCTGATTGCTCAGTATAGTACTAGAGATTAGAGGGATTAAAAACAAATATAAGGAATGATCCAATCTGCCAAGGTAATTATAGCAACAATCACAAACATTTGTAGAGTGCTTACTTTTGTGCCAGATACTGTTTTAAATAATTATTGACTCACTTAATTCTTAAAACACAACAAGGACACAGGTATTGCTATTACTTCTATTTTGCAGTGAGGAAACTGAGACACAGAATTGAAGGGATTTGCTTTAACATCAGAGCTGAGAATAACCCAAGTAGTCTGTCTCCAAGGTTATGCCCTTAACTGTTGCCTATGCTAACCCACACGTAATCTAGATGGGGAGAAAAAAGATTTGAGACTTCAATAATACCATTAGCAGGTATATTCATTTCTATAATATATAATAGCTATTATGGGGTAGAGTGTATGTAACTTAAATCCCCCCAAATTTCCTCTGTTTGTAGTGTTTGCCATCTTTCTTCAGTTGGAAACATTTCTGAATTTTTAAAAATCTTGAGATTTTAATTAATTAATTTATTTATTTTTAGCAATAACATGTATATAAAATGCTATTCTGACTTGCTTCACTATTGCTCAATTTTACCTGTTTTAGAATTTGTAAATGAATTAATACGGTATGCATTTTGTGTATCTGGCTTTGCTCATCATTGCATCCACAAGACCACCCAAGCTGCTATGAGTAGCATTAGTTCATTCATTATTCCACCACGTGAATATAACGTACAATTTTTCCCTTCCACTGTTGATGTGCATGGTGTTATGTTCAGTTTTTATGAACATCATTGTTCATTTCCTTTCATGTCAAATGTACCCATGTGTGTCAGGTATCTAGGAATGGAATTATTGGGTCATAGGATGTGTATATGTTCTTGTTATCTTTTTTGTTATTGATTTTTAGCTTAATTCCTTTGTGATCAGAGTGCAAACTAAATCCAATGAATTATTCTAAAGACTTAATTTATTGACCGTCTTTAATCAATTTCATTAGTATTTTATATTTACTTGAAAAGTATGTGTATTTTGCAGCTTTTAGGTGCAGACATATCATTTAGGTCAACTTTTTCAAACTGTGCTTCTAAAATCCACTATATCCTTATTCATAACTTGTCTGCTAATGCTAGCAGTTAAAGAGAGAAAGGTGCTTTAAAATCTCCAATTATGGTTACCACATGGCCTACTTCTCTTCTTAGTCTTGTCATTTTTTGCTTTAAGCATTTTGTGCTATTGGATAATCCTGTCAAATTGTTCATTGTGTTACTGTGACAGGGCTTCTTTCATTTTTAGTATGACTTCCTTCCTTAAAATTTGCAATGCCTAATACCAGTGCAGGTAAGCCAGATTCCTTTTGATTAATGTCTGCATGGCATATCTTTTTCCATTCTTTTGCTTTCAACCTTTATGTGTCCTAGTATTTAGAGTGCATCTCATTAGATACCCTAAAGTTATTTTTATGTAGTTGAGCAATAGGTCTTTTAATGGGAACACTTAGGGCATTTAATGTAAATATTTGATATATACATGTTAGATTTAGATTGGAATCTACCACATTCCTCTTCATTTTCTACTTCTATTTGTTCTTTGTTCCTGTTTCTCTCTTTTTTTAAAGAATTAATCAAGAAACTTTAAAAAAATTTTGCCATTTTTGTTACTTCTACATTCTTTTTCAAATTCTTTTCAGTGATTACACTAGAAATTGTATATCCATCCTTGGTTTACTGTATAATTCAGCACTTTCACTAATTCCCAAACACTGCAGGGACCTAATAACACTTCTACACCTTACCCTGCTCCTGCATTTTTGGCTACTATTGCATTATTTTAATTTCACCAGACATTATCATTTTTGTTTTGTACAATGCCCATCTATGTTTTCCTTTGTACCAACACAAAGTGTCTTGCTCTTCAATGCTTTTTACATTTCTGGACTTCCATATGGAATCATTTCTTTTTGCCTGATCAAGTCCTTTAAATATTTTAGTGCAGATCTGCAATAAACTCTCTGCTTCTTTTTGTTTGCAAATATCTCTATTTCTTGTTCATTTGAAGGATATTTTCACTTGATGTAGAATTAGGTTGGCAGTTATTTTCTTTCAGCCCTTTTAAGATGCCATTCCATTGACTTCTGGAATACACTGTTTCAATCTTACTATTGTTCCTTTGAAGATGTTTTGTTTTTCTGGCTGCTTTTAAAATTTTTATCATTGTTCCAGATTTTCAGCATTTTCGTTCTGATGTACCAAGGTGTTGGTTTGTTTGCATTTATGCTGCTTAGGGTTCATGGAGATTCCGAAGTTGCACCTTGAGGTCTTTATCAGCTTTGAAAAATCTTCAGTCAATACATTTCAAATGTTACTTCTGCCTCATTCTTTCTCTCTCTGATTTCTGGGCTTCTAAATATACTTATGTTGTATCTGATTCTCAAACAATTTGAAACAAATAGTTTTTCCATTTTTCTACAGTCCTTTGTTGATTAGTTATGTCATAAAATTTATTAAAGATGTGGGACAGTCGATTGCTGTTTTTAAAAAAAAAAACATACTTACCTATTTTCTTATCTTTCTTTATACTAGAAATGGTCACACCTTGAGAAGTACCATGTTAGATTTTTTACTGATTTTTTCTCTCGTCTATTGTACTCTTCTCTATCTTTGATCCTTTTACTCTTGATTCTTCAATTTGTTATTTTTTAATATCTTCAACTTTACTATTCGTTGACCCAATTATGTGTAATCTGCTACTACACATATCTTTTATGTTCATTATTAAAAGTTTTAATTCTAGGGCGTTCATGGGTTCTGACTGTGAAGGAAATCAATCTTTGCTTCTATTTTCTTGAGCATGTTAATTATTATTTTAAAGTCTGTCTGATAATCTCACTATATCAATAACCTATAATTTATTTCTATTTTCTCTTAGAAATACAGTTATTTGATCCTGTTTTCTGACATGCCTGGTAATTTTCTACTGACTATTGTACATTGTAAATAAAACAATTTTATATTTTCTGGATAAAGTTATCCTCCTACGGGAATGGTTCCATTTTCTTCTGGAAGCCAGAGCACAAAGAGTTATCTTAATCCAGTAGGAATGGTCTGTTTCAAGTTTGCCCTTGCAATTACATTTTGGCTTTTCAGGATTTCAGTTGACAGTTGGTGATGTTTACTGGTGCCCTTCTTCCTTGAGGCACCCTGGACTGCAATTTCTGTCCCTTCCATTCTATGCGATTGTATAGAATTTTGCAGTTCTCTGCTTAGAATTTCAGGCTTTTAACTGCTACATCTTCTTGGTTTCTCAGTGTCTCAGTCTGCTCCTGCACAGTGCAGAAGTCCACAGATTCCTCAGGGAAGCCAAGTGCAGAATGCTGCCTCAGATCTCGGTGATTCCCTTTTCTTAGAATTTGGCCCTCCTTGTTGTTTTCTACCATGCCCATTAGAATTCCTGTATATCTAGGCTACTCTTTGTGTTCAGGCCTCCCCGCCTCCCTTTATGTATTGCAGTTGTATTATAGGAAAAAAGCCACAGAGGTCTTTCTCACCTCAGTGCATTTCCTTCTCTCAGTGTTCATGGTGGTGACTTTCAAAGTCTAGCCCTTTTTGGTGCCCTCTGATCCCTTCAAATGGTGGCTTATCCAGCTTCTCGGTGGGAAAGTTAGCCTGATAACAGCTACTCCATCATGACTGCAAGCAACTGTGGCCTTGTTAGGATTAAATAATACATAGGAAGTGGCAAACTTTACTAAATGACAGTAAATTGTCAATAAATATTTACTGATATTATTGCTGTTACTGTTAATGAATTATGTCAGGAATATCCTTACTCCAAAATCCCAATTCCAAATGTTCTTTATTTCAGCACTTGTCCTGGAACTGTAGGGTGCAGATATTGCTTTAAGTTAGCTGGCCTCATGTGGCAGATTTTCCAGGTGACTTGAAATCTCTTATTGTCTTCTTGTAGCTATCCAAACTACTTTCAAGCAAAATTTTATGCGGATCCCCAAGAAATGAATCTAGAGGTGCCTGTTTTACTCACTCCTATCTCAACCTTTCCTACAATTGATGGATGGATAGAAAGATAGACAGAATAACAGATAAACACTCCTGAGTTTTAATCATGGAGCCCTAGAGCTTTGTGCAATCTATATTAAGAAAACTGCTGCAAAACTAGTGAGAATTTCAGGACACCACATCTTTTAGAGAAAAATAATGCTTAAACATTAATGCCATAATTTGGGAAACATTACCAGGCATTTTATCCTGTTTAGGTCCCATTATATAAAGACCCAGTATGGTTCAACCAAAATTTCTGGGGATTTTTACACATCACTCCATCTCTGGAGTGCTCATCAGAATCCAGGTTATTACACTTCCTCTGTAATATGCTAAACACGTGTAATGCCCAATGTACTGGCCCCATTTATCCTACAGAATTAACCAACACCAGATGAAGCAGCAGAGTCATCTTGTACACTCACAATAACTCTGACTCAGGATGCTTTTCGTGGCTAAAGAGGACAACCCAGAAATGTGCAGTGTGAAAACACAAGGACAGAAAAAGAGAGGGAAATGACCAAAAAGCAAACACGCTCTACAGAAAGGTGAACCTTCTAGGTCCCAGATGAGACTGTATTGTAAGGAATAGAGTTTGACAAATACAGTGATTAAAGCAATTTCATTCTTTTTTTTTTAAAGAGAGAGAGTGAGAGAGAGAGAGAGAGAGAGAGAGAGAGAGAGAGAGAGAGAGAGAGAATTTTTCAATATTTATTTTCTAGTTTTCTAGGTCCCAGATGAGACTGTATTGTAAGGAATAGAGTTTGACAAATACAGTGATTAAAGCAATTCCATTCTTTTTTTTTTAAAGAGAGAGTTAGAGAGAGAGAGAGAGAGAGAGAGAGAGAGAGAGAGAGAGAGAATTTTTCAATATTTATTTTCTAGTTTTCAGCGGACACAACATCTTCATTTGCATGTGGTGCTGAGGATCGAACCTGGGCCGCATGCATGCCAGGCGAGTGTGCTACCGCTTGAGCCACATCCCCAGCCCTCCATTCTTAGTCTGTATCTCAAAAATAAATATATCAAGTGAATTAAAAGAGATCTAATTCATAATTTCATCCTCTTATTCCCTATATAAACTTTTAAAGTTGAAATTCAGTGTAAAATTCAGAAAAAGAAATCATAAGTCTATTGTTTAATGGACCATTTCAATTGATCATAGGTGTGTAACCACCACCCAATTTTTTTTTTTTTTTTTAAATAGAATGGTCTGAGGGCTATAGAAACCTCTTAGGCCCTTTCCCAGTTACTACCCTCTCCCTGCTCCCCCAAAGCAACAACTGTCTCAAACACAGATTAGCTCTGACTGCTTTTGAATTCTGTATAAATGGAATCATACAGTTTTTAGCATCTGATTTTTTGTTGTTGTTGTTCTTATCATTGTGAGACTGGTCCATATGTTTTGCTCCATGATAATAAATATACAAACTATTTATTCATTTCACTGTCAATTAAAATGTTTATGATTTCTAAATATGGCTATAATGAATAATGCTACTAACGCAATTTATGTACATGATATTCAGCACTCATATGTATTCATTGTGTTTGAGTATATGCTGAGAAGTAGCATTGCTAGGTTGTAGGATATGCATAGGTTCAATTTTAGCAGATGGAAAAATGTTGACTACACGGGTTGTACTAATTATACTCACACCACCAAGTGCAAAAGAGTTTCCAGTTCCTGCATATTCTTACCAACACTTGGTTTTGTCAATCATGTCTGGCTTAGCAATTATGGGAATGTTTCCATGCCATTAGGCTTTTAACTTGCACTCTCTTGATTAGTAATAAGGCTGAGTACCCTTTTATTTATTTTTTGTTCATTTCCCTCTCTCTCTCTCTTTGTGTGTGAAGTACCTGTTCACATTTCTTGTCCATTCTAAGAACACTTCTTAAAATTCCCCTTCTGTCCTTCTCATGTTCATTCAAGACCCTCTCCCCAAATTCCTCTCATTTATTTTCCTTAATGTAGAGAGACATGGGCTGGATGCCATACTTTTTTCTTTATCTCTTTGCTTCTTCCAATACTCACATTCTCTCTGACAAGAGAGCTTAGGAACTGAGGCAGCCATTGGGTATCTTTCCCACTCCCTCCCCACTATGGCTGTCCACCATCCTTCTGTTTCTGAGTCACCAAAGCCCAGGGAGCTTCCTTCAGACATCTCCTGTACATTCTTCGAGTTTTTTAAAATTCCTTTTTGTGACTCTACCACTCCCCTGTGCCATGTTGGGCACTTGGCAAGGACTAAATTATGCAGATGGACTAGGAGAGAGAGGATACCCACAGGGGGCTACTTTCAGGTCTCAGATGCCAAATTTGACCATTTGCCAGGAGAAGCTTGTTTTTCTGGGAGAGGAGCCACACATTGCCTCCCAGCTTCCCAAACTTCCTCCAGAATGGGCTCATTTCTCATTAACCCCAAAGCAAAAGCCATTATCAAATTCTCTGCCTTTTGCCACCATGGAAAACTACTTGGCCACCATTTGACAGGCACAGATGGTACCACCAGCTGCAAGTTTCTTCAGTTCTTGTTGACTCTAAACTGCCCTTAGTATTAATCTTTCTGCAGTTTGCTCAGTAACATGAAAGATGGGGCCAAACCTCTAACCTGGGAATAAAATTCATGGTAGGAGATTTAGCAGGGTCTGTTGGAGAGTGAGATGGGATTAGAGATGTTGGAAAGATGAATGGAAGAACAGCCCTGGAAAGAAAATGTGTAGATAGATAAAATGAATTAGAATTGGTTAAACAAAAGATAAGGGCCCATAAGGGGAAAAGGCCCAAGGAGAGAGAAATAGTCTTTGGTCCAAAGATAATTTTTTTTCTTTTTTGCTGGTCTGAAGTGGAGCCAGGACTTCACACTATAATTTTGTATATCAAGTAAGAAATTAGGGGAATGAAAGAAAGACCCTCTCAAAGAAGTACCTTCTTTGTGGTTAGAGGAGATTAGGATAACCATTCTGATTGATGCACCATCTTTTCTAACACACACACACACACACACACACACACACACAGCCCTCAAAAAACAAACAAAAAATAACTCAAAGAGTTTTATATATATATATATATCTCTCCAGGGTCCTGTATAAAATAAGTAAATGTCACATATTTTCTGCAAGAGATTTTTTTTTCCAGAATTCTTATTGCTAGGGATAAAGTTAAAAGTTCTGACAACTTCTCATCCTCCCATGGTAACAAAATATAAGTTCACATTCAACTGCTTTTGACTCTTTCTTTTTCATATCAAAACTACTATTTCACATACCAAATACCAAAGCCATTAATCTAAGGGTAGGGAAATGGGCCAAAAGGCCTGGAATAAATTCCTCCTCACCCCAAGCATATGATATGGTAAAATCTGGCCTTCGTGGGAAGTGCTGGAGGATGCCATCCACACAGTCAGAGGAATGACCCGTGTTTAAAGGATCTGTATGCATGTCTGCGGGTGCTTTCTTCCCCAGCTGAAGAATGGTACATGTCCCTGTGCACCTGCAACCTGAGGCCCCAGTGGACCCTCCGGAAAGTTCAGCTATATAACAACAATAATGTGTTTGAATATTTTCATTGATGGACAAGACACAAAGAACTTTACATACATCATCTCATCAGTGAACCCTCACAGTGATTCTATGAGGGAGGGTCTATCATTATAATTGGGGTTTAAGTGCTGGAGTGAGGTCACCCAGATAGTAAGTGGCAGGTCCTAAGGACCTAAGGACTGGTACTCAGCTCCATGCCTCAGAAGTTCTGGGCAGTCCTTGATTTTGTTTCTTAGGCTTCCCCTGGGGGAAAAAAAAAATCTCCTTTAATGCTTTATTCTTAGGATTTCTTTGAGCTATTCCATCTGAAAGGCTTCAATCTTCACTTCTATTCCTTGTCTACAACCTGACTGTACCTAAGTGAGTTTTTATTTGTGGCATTTACTTGAGTGAGTGTGGATGGGGGAGTGTTTTGGCTTGCTAGATTTATTTATTTTCTTAAATTTAACTTGTATGATAATAAAATGTAACCCAAAAGGTAAACAGGGAATGTATATTGATAGAATTTGTTAATTCGTATATGTATATTATAATACCTAGAGTAACCATCAAGAAAGCTATTCAAAAACACTATAAATGAATAAATACAGAATCCTAAGAAAATGTTCAAGCAGCCCTTAGGCAGATAAGAAAAGAAAAAAGAGAAGCATGAGAAATTGAGATAATTATGAACAGAGAATATCAAAATGGTAGACTTAAGCCCTAACATATTAATAATTACCTCATGTGAATGGTCTACCCAATTAAAGTTCAGATTTGCAGAATGGATTAAAAACCACATTCCAACAATGTTCTGTCTATAAGAATTGATACATTCAACAACTTGGATGAATGTCAAGAGAATTTTGCAGAGTTTAAAAAGCTAATTTCAGAAGATCTCATCGTGTATGATTCCATTTATAGGGCATTCTGGAAAGGACAAAAATCATGGCTATGGAGAATACATTAGTGGTTGCCAGGGGTAAGGTGGGGAGAGAAGGAGGAAGTTGGCTTGAAGGGGCAGCTCAAGATAAACTTGTGATGAAACTGTTTTATAGCTTGACTATATTATTGGTTACACAAATACATGACAAATTTGCAGAACATTAAAACACACTCACAAATGCATGTGAAACTGATAAAACTCAAGTTGGGTAAATTATATCAATATCATCTTTCTAGTTAGGATAGTAAACTGAATGTATGCACCGTGTCACCTTTGGAGGAAAATGGATGTAAGTTATATCGGCTCTCTGTATTATTTCTTTTCTTTCTCTCTTCTCCCTTTCCTTCTCTTCTCTTTTCTTCTTCTCCCTTCCTTTCTAATTAGGATTGACTCCATACTAGAGTCAATAAAGCTAGACGCATGCTTTACCCTTGAGCTACAATTCCCAGCCCTCTCTGAATTATTTCTTATAACTGCATATGAATCTGTAATTATCTAAAAATAGAAAAAGTTTCTTTTCCTTATTTTTTTTAAAGGGGAGGGAAGGAAATGTATACTGAAAAGCAGGTTTCCCATCAACCAGTCTCCTAATCCTTCCATTCTCCTCCCAGGAATGATTTCTGGCCATTTTCTTACATATCCTTCCACAGATAGTCTATACTGTCTTCACACATCAACATGCATGGATGTACACACTCATATAAGTTTACAGTTTTTGCATAAAATCTAACACTATGTACACTTTTTGTTGTTGTTATTTTTTTTTTTCCTGCTGTGACTTAAAGACCTGACAAGAACAATTTTGAGGAGGAAAAGTTCATTTGGGGGTTCACAGTTTCAGAAGTTTCAGTCCATAGACAGCCAGCTCCATTCCTCAGGGCTTGAGATGATGCTGGCCATCATGGAGGAATATGTGACAGAGGGAAGAATGTGGCTCACATGATGACTGGTAAGCAGAGAGAGAGACTCCACTCTCCAGATACAAAATATATAATACCACAAAGGCACATCCCCAATGACCCACCTCCTCCAGCCACACCCTGCTTGCCTTCAGATAGAGATTAACTGAAGGCTAAGGTTAAGGTTAATTAATCAGATTGGGTTAAGACTCTCATCAACCAATCATTTCACCTCTAAACCTTCTTGCATGGTCTTACACATAAGCCTTTGGGGGACACCTAATATCTAAACCTTAACAACACTTTCTCCCCCGCCCCCTTTCTTTTTAAATCAATTTACATTTGATTTAAAAAGTAGTGACAAAGCTCTTTGTTTTTAATTGCTGCTTAGTATTCCATTGTATGAATAAATCTTGATTTATGTATTCAATCCTTTTTCCACAGAAAAACATGACCCAATACAAAAGAGACATTTGGTTTATTTCTAAATATTTTCTATTATAAACAATATTCCAGTGTAATCCAGTGATCACTGAACTGATTTTTTTCTAACCATGTCATCCCATCCCATCCAAATATCTTTGCAATGCAATGCTTACTCTTGGGATTCTGGGAGCCAGGTCTAGGCTTTCCAATCACTTCACAGGGCCCCACTCTGTTTACTTAGGAGATGCTGAGCAGATTCTTGTATGTTTTCATGATTATGACCAAGACTCTGCATCACTTGGCATCTTGTTGTTATTATTTTACTTTATTTTAGGACTCTACATTTTACTTAGCAAAAGTGAACCTACTAGCTGGATGCAGTGGTTGAAGGGAAAGCAAGGAACAAGAGACCAGTAAGCAAGAAATGAAACACAGAGACCAGGCAGAGATACACACGAGAGTTTGTCAGAACTGACAAATAAATGCCATCTCTCTATAGCAGAGAGAGGCAAAATAGGCTTGGGTTCCAGGACTTTAATGGGGCAGACTCAGGAATCAGATCTGGGTGGGTCCTAATGCAGGCAGTTAGGGGTTGGGTTGGTATGAGGGAGCAGTGAGCCTTTCTTAAAAACAGCCTTGGGCAGGAAAGCAAAACTTTTCCCTTAAAATGGCAGCTGTCATTTAAGATGACCATCCAGATGCTAAGCAAGGACCTTATCTTGGTGCATGCCTCTAATCCCAGCAGCTTAGGATGCTAAGGCAGGAGGACCCAAATTAGTGAGGCTCTAAGCAACTCGGAAGACCCTGCCTCTAAATAAAATTTAAAAGGGGACTTGGGATGTGTCTCAGTGGTTAAGTGCCTCTGGGTTCAATTCTGGTACCAGAAAAAAAAAAAGTGAACCTATTTATGATTTCTGTCAGACATTTTTTTCTCCAAGGTAGAAATATTTTTACTCTGAATTCTCTCCCAATACCTAGACTATGATTATGAGTGTCTGGTCTTTATCAGTTTCCTATCACTTCTTTATGACTTGTCCTCTTTGAGGAAATAGTTTTTCTATTATAAAAATTTTGTGTTAGTCAACTTTTTGTTGCTGTGACCAAAATACCTGTGGTACACACAACTTAGAGGAGGAAAGATTTATTGTGACTCATGGATTCAGAGGTTCGAGTCCCTGGTTAGCAGGCTCCATTTCTTTGGGCCTGAGGTGAGGTAGATCATTATGGTAGAAAGGGCATGGTAGAGGAAATCTGCTCAGCTCACGGAAATCAGAAATGGAGAGAGAGAGAGAGAGAGAGAGAGAGAGAGAGAGAGAGAGAGAGAGAGAGAGAGAGAGAGAGAGAGAAGGGGGCTGAAGATAAGCATACCCCATGTTGGGGTAGACACAAATCAGTGCCTAGGAAGACCTGTTGTTCCTGGTGCTAAAATAAGAAGGATTCCAAAGAACATGATGTTAAAAGAAATGGAGAGGGGATACTGGTCACCTTCCTTATCTCCAATCTTTAGGTAGGGATCAAAGCAGAACAAACTTGGTTATAAAGTAAAAGAATGTAATCATAAAACATCTGAAGAAATTCATTTGCACAGTGGGCCTGTGATCTGTCCTGTGTATTCTCGCTGTTTTGTAGGCACAGTGTGGCCTTCCCTTTTGTCCCAGCCTGCTGTCACTGAGGAGCACATGAGTAATAAAATGTTCAAACCATCTCCATTGAGTTCTCTAAGTTCTTTTGGGGGACAGTTAAACAGTACAGTGAGGCTTTTGCTGTTGAACACCCCCAGTGACTGACTTCCTGCCACTAGATCCCACCTCTGAGTAGTTCATTTAGCCATCAATGGATTAATCCACTAATAAGGTCCAGTGATTCAGTCACTTCCCAAAAGCCCAGCCTCTGAACACATGAGAGTCTGGGGGACATTCTAGACCCAAAACATAACAAATCCCATTGGACAAACAGCTGAATCAAAAGTGTAATTCTCTTCTTCAATATATTGAAAGGAAGGTGTTCTAATACACCTTGCAGATGCATAAACATGTATTAATAATGTGATAGACACTCAAATGGGGTGCAGGCACTTAGATTTTTGCATCATATGATCCTTTTCTCTTTCTCATGTACCACCTTCTCTCATCTCTGTGGAATTTACACTTTAAACAGAATATAAGGTATAGATCAATAAACACTACTCCAAAAACAGGAAAAAGGAAAAGAAAAGCTGGACCTTTCTCAATGCCCATTGCCAAAAGCTACAACAAAAAGCATTTTTTTAAAAAAAATTTGTTTTCATCACTAAAGGTGCAGCTCAACTTTTGCATTAGGATGTTAGCTCATTTCTGCCAATTAATCAACAAAGAAAAATGTTGAATGGATTTAATGTGCACGTGTGTGTGTGTGTGTGTATGCACATGCATGTGTGTCAATATTTTTGTAAAGTTAAGGTACGTGCACCATTATATATGCACAATCATTTTACAGCTGTCCCTATGTAATTTTAAATGTACATCTCCAGTGTCTAGTAAGTGGTCAATACACACTGGTTGAGTAAATTTGAGTGAATAAATGAGAATGCCCGTTTCTTGCAAATGGGTTCTTAGTGCCCCTGTGTCAACGTGTCTATTTCATTAGTCTTGCACGTGTCTGTGATTATGAAAGGTGTTAATAAAAATTAGGTGAAGAAGTTTCTCTTTAGCTTTTCTTCTTTGGGTAAATATTCTGTAACCCTTAGGATATTCCATTGTGTGCAAGCTCTGCCTTATCCTCACCATAATGACTCTGCGCAACAGGACCATTTTAACGTCTGATCTATTCCACCAGGTGAAGCAAACAAATTAGACAGAGCACCACAGCTGCTTGATATAGGATGTCCTCATGTTTTTGCTCCCATTTTTAATACACCCAAGCATCACATTTATTTTTTCAACAGCTGCTGCACATTGAGCAGACTTCTTAATTAGCTAATGTTTGGAAAGCCCTTTGAAGATAAAAAGCCCTATATAAGTGCTAAGTGTTATTATTACCTTGACAAAAGAGTTCTCTTTTACCTTGGCTCACTGAGAAATGTGTGAGCTTTCCTTCTCTCTAACTAGCAGTAGTCAAACTATAGAAAACATAAATCACAGGAGAAAGAACTTAGAAATTCAGCTGTGGCCTCTGAAAGCAGGCAATTGGGCACCCTGGAGTGTTCCTTCCTGCCCTAATGTAATCTTCAACAGAAGCCAAAAGAAAGGAATTCTGGTGCTTGGAGGTGGTTAGAAAACACATTTTCAGCCTCTAGGATGTTTAAAAGGAAATGAAAATACTTACAGCACCCTCTTTCATGAAAAGGCTTTTTGGATGTCAAAACTAAAGAGACCTTGTTTCTTTTAGCTTCATTTTGGAAAACAAAACAAATGTTTAGTTCTCAAGGACTATGTCTCTGCAAATAGACATCCATGGTCCAGAGACGAAAAACGATTTACCTGAACCAAATTCATCTCTGAGTTGCCTTCTTCCCCTCCTCATTGCCAGGAGGCAAAGTACTAAAGAGAATCTAATGGAAAATGAAAAGCAAAGGCTAAGAAAACTCAACAACTAGTGGCTACACTGTACCCCTGAGACTCACCTCTGCTTATCAAAAACAACAACAACAACAACAAAAAACCACAGCAACAAAAACACCCTACCCCTCACAGAGTATAATGCAGCTTCTGCCTCTGGGGAAACTTGCATTTTAGTATTAGTAAAACAAAACAACAGTAACAACTGCCCACCTATTTGCCAGGTCCCATGATATATGCATGTGCCTTTGTGTATCATTTACTTTCCACAACAACCTCAAAAGACGACTATTTTTATTTTTATCTTAAGGATTAGAAAATAGTCCCAGGAAGGCATGTCCCAAGCTATCAGTTAGGCAGTAGAATCATCCTTTGGACCCAGGTATATCTGGCCACAGACCTGAGCTCTTTCAACAAGGATGACATATCAAAGCCATGGTTGTCAGAGCTGCAAGACCAGTGTAAATAAACATGGTACCCTTCCTCTTAGGATGTACTCCTGGAGAGAAGGCAAGAAGCACATGTGTCTAGTGATAGGAAAGTCACGGTGAAATTAATTCGAGGGCCTTCTTGAGAAGATAGGTTTCCCACATCTAGCAAAGTGTAAGAGGTGGGCACTCTCTCTGATCACCATGGATATCACTCCCCTGCAGAATTTGATTAAGAGATAGGAAGGAAAGGGATGCAAGAAGATGAACTGAAAATATAACAAAGAATAACAAAACAAAACCAAATCCATGCTGTGGAAATAAATGCTGGCCTTTAGCCAATTGTTCTTATTTATTATTTAAGTGAATAAATCACTTAAACTTTTTAAAAATAAATTATGCTATTACCAGTTTTTCCCACTGGCATTCATGTTTCAAATCTGGGCACTTGTGAAGATAGGACAGAGGTGGCATTAAGTGACAGGGAATGTAACTTAGAGGGAAAGGATCTGGAAAGGGGGAAATAATAAAAACTACCCAAAGATTGTGAGTTGGAAATGTTTCCCTTATAACCTTCAAACTCTCTTGGCTACTGGAAATAATGCCACAACACAATGTATACGTGTATCAAAACATTACATTGTACCCCCAAAATATACACAATTACCTTTTCTTTTGTCTATTAATTAAAAAAAAAATAAGTTTAAAGAAAAATAAGCCCCAACTGAAGTGATTTCTGCAAGGATAATGTAAACAGCTTTAGCATGTCCGCCTGCGTGAAGCTCTGAATCTCCCACTATCCCCATCACTCTGAAAGCCGATGCCTCTGCTTCCTGGTGCCAAAGTACACTTATGGAACAAGGCTGCACTCAACAGGCTCATGTGCCAAGATAGAAACACTCCTTTGGTGTCCTCCCTAAATGAGGCTAGCCGTGGAAAACACTTGCTGTCATGACACCGCTCTAGGGCTGCAGGCTTAACGTCTGTGAAGGTAGAAATCAGTACTCAACATCAACTTTGCATAAATCTCTAGGAACTGGGGACAACTCACTGCTCCCTAAGGAAAGGCCAGAGCACGGAAGTGAGATGCTCAGCAATGAGAGTTTGTTTGTGGCTAATATATTAGATAAATTATTCAAGAGCAACATCCTTGTGAGCCCTGTAATTACTGCCAAGTAACTGAGCTTGTTGACCTACAAAATGTAGATCAAAGACTAAATCTGCATTTCACATAAGATTCCTTCCAGGCTCTAGCACACTGGGCTGCCCAAGTGGCTGCTTTGAAACCCAAAACAGGAAGCATAAAATATTGTCCCTCAGAAGTTATATGATGTAGGGGAGACCAAGAGGGTGAATTCACCTTCGCAACAGGTAACATCAAAGTCCTCCAGAGTCTGGCCCAACTGCTCTTTCCAGTAGATTTTGCATTATAATCTGCAAGGTTTCCAGGCTCACTCTAAATGGAAACAATTGCTTTTCCACCTGATACATACCCTGCATTCCCCACCTACCCTTGTTAATTCCTATTGACACTTTTTCCTAGACAGTCTTTCCACCACAAGTCCCCAGTTTCAATTTCTTCCTTTGGTTCAAAGTGTCTTATGCTATCTCTTCAGGGAAAGTTTTTTTTTTTTTTTCCCCCCTCAGGTAGAAATATAAATAACACTTACATCACATTTCTCAAATGAAAACATCTTTCTCCTGCATACTGATGCCATTAAAAGGATTCATTTTAACGATGACATCACTCGTCTAGAATCACCATGACAGGCATTCATGTCCATTTCATCTTAGACCCTTTTTGGTACTCAGTTCAGTGCCTTAATAAGAACTGGATGCGAATGAAATATTTATCTAATAAAAATTCACTCCATGTTCCTCAAATTTATTATCATTAATTGCCATGAAGTATTCTAGACCCTAAGGACATGTCATGAACAAGACAGACTGGTATTCCTGATCTAATGGAATGACATTCCAAAGGAGGAGGCAGACAATAAACAAAATTAACAAGTTGTACAAATAGCAGAAGATGAAAAGTGCAAGGAGGAAAAGTAGAGAAGGAATATAGAAAGGGCCGAATGTTTAGACTGGATGGGTAGACGGGTGAGTAGATGGGGAGGTGAATGGATTCATTACACTATAAAAAAAAAAAAAGAAAGAAAAACTGGCTTTATTGGTGGGAAAATAAACCACCCAAGAACATTTTCCATTCTCTATATAAATCAGCTTCCGAGGCTAAAAGGTGATGGTTCATCTCATCCATAATAATCTTAGAAAAATAAAGAACAAAGAATGGGATCTCTCAATTTATTACTATACTGACTTCAGATGTCCCTAAATAAGTCACTCTGGATGACCTTTCAAAAAAAAATATGTTAATTCCTAAGAGTTTGTGAAGAAGCAGTGCATTAGGTCAGAAAGAGCATGTCTTAGTTTGGGATGTTCCTACAAAAGAGAATGAGAATAAATGATTGAATATGAATCTGTTAGCAGGAAAAAGTTTATGTGGACTGAATGAAGCCTTTTAAGTTGTGGGTGGATGAGTTACCTGATTCCCTCCAATAACGTCTGGAATGAAGACGGTTTTCACTAAGCAACGGGAATGCGGTATCTTCAGACCCAGAGTGGCCAGTTCCTGGGTCACAAATCAGCTCATTGAATGTCTCCAACCCACTGACTCATTTTCATCTGCAGCATGGATTAGATTGGCTTCATGTCTCCCATTCTGGAAAGGAGAGTGCACCCAGTGTGAAGGCCAACAGGGGGGCCATGCTTCTCATGATTGGTCCCTGCTGCTTTGCCACTGGAGAGGACAGCACTATATTCTCCACACTATTTCACAAATTGATTTCAATTTTAGGGAAAAACATTTATTTGTAGTGAAAACTCTCCTTCATCTCTAACAGTGAGAATCACTTTGGTGAATAAGAATACACTCTTGGTGTTACAAGCTCATTTTTTGAAAAAACAACAACAATAACAACAACAAAAACAAAACTGCACAGCCAGTCATGGGCATTTCTCTCTCCCTCATGATTTCCAAAGCTTAGACTATCCCAGGCTTGGAACTGTCTGCCTGTTATGGAGGTAGCATTGGCTAATATCCATTATGGCCTCTGAACATTTCCAGTTAAGTCTCAGCCTCTAATGCAAGTTATGCTGTTAAGTTTTTTTCTGTCCCTCCTTTATTCCTATTTTCCAAGACCCTCAGAAATTGTAGACTGGAGGGTGGATATTCTATGGGGGTGGAGGTAGTCAGCAATCACTGTGCCAGCAGCATGGGTTTAGATTGTGCAAGTTCAATTCCTAGCTCCCCAATTACTAGCTCTATGTCTTAAGGTAATACGACTAACTTCTCTGTGCCTCAGTTTCTTCATTGATAAAATAAAAAGAATGTGACAAAATTTCTATGAGGGTGAAATAAATCACTTACAAATAGTAAATGGCTGGCACATATAAGCATTTATTTTTAGTTGTTGTTTCCCCTGTAAGAGGGAGAGGAATAAGACAGTGGCCAAGGTCCTGGCTAGCTCATTGGGATTTATAGTGATGGTCAGGCATGCTCATCACTGGAGGGGCAGGACCTTGAAGTATGTGCCCTAGAGGGTTACAGAAGTTTACTAGGAATAATGCTTCCCAAGGGTCCAGCCAACAATTTGGCCCCAGTAACAAAGCACCGGTCTTGGTGGAGGGAAGAATTTTTCTGCTGACATCTAATTCTGGTTGATCAAAAGAACTTGTCTGGGCACCAGAGTGACAGTGAGCTACATTAAAATGGAAAAGAGATATTTCTCTAAACATTCTGTAGAACACCAGAGCACAGATTGTTCTAAACTGAAGCCCCTTGTAAAAAAGAGTTGAAAGTCACACTGACAGAAACAGAGAAGTGCTTCCTCCACCAGAAACAGCAAACCAGCAGGACAGGGATGTCAGAGCAGGTGGCAAAGTCGTTTGCCAGAAGAGCTTTTTTAACTTGGCTAAAAAGGATGAAAGTGAATGATTCCCACAGCTTTCTGAATGCTACTGAATGCAAGCCTTTGTTTTCTTGCAGTTTGGTCAAATGGTGATGTGGCTCTTAAACTGTAGAGCTGTAAATACATTTCATCTGCTAAACTTATGATCTTAACACAGTAAGGGATGTAAAAAAACAATTCCATTTATTAAGCATTAAACAAATATTAAGCCCCCCCCCCCCCCAGTTGTTCCAGCTACTGTGTGTTAGGTGCTAGGGACAAAGGGAGGAGAAAAAGCAAGCAGGTTTCTGCCCTCCCAAGGCTCACAGAGAGAGAAGTCACCAGCCAGCCAGCCAGGAATGGGTCATGATTTGAGTGGAGGCATACCACCAGATTTGAGCATCAGTACAGATTCTTCCTTCAAAAAGTGATCACTGAGAGCTGAAGAATGACTAAAATTTAGCTAGGCAGAGAGAGGGAGGCGAAGCCCCCCCCACCCAGTTATGGAAACGGTATGCACTAGGGTCCAGACATAGTGCCCTAGAAGATGGCTATTAGATAGGGTCAATAAACTAGACCTTGCCGAACTCTGGTTTTGGAAACTTAGTTTTATGGAGACACAACTGCATTCATTCATTTGCATATTGTCTATACTATAGCTGGTTTTGCACTACAATGATACAATGACAGAATTGAATAGCTGTGACAGGCTATGAGGTCCATAAAACCTAAAATATTTACAAGCCTATCTGGCTCTTTGTAGAAAAAACTGCCAACCCTAGGCTAGAGCATGGGGGGACAGTGAGCAATCTCTCGGCACAGCTCCTTCAGCATCACTCAGGTGCTGGGTGACAGTAGTATAAAGTAAAATGGATGAGTCGACAGGTTCACTTTTCTGCACACTTTAGAAGTCAGATTTGTAGCAATTGCCCCCATGGCACTAGGAAAGGAAGAGGTGTTTTCGTAGCACAATTTTATGTTTGTACTTCATAAAACCTGTTTGTAGAATATATTTTTATCCAAGGGACTGGGGGGTTGGGGGACCACTAACTCACTACATGCCACTGAGACTGAGACCTGTGTTGCTAGTTTGTAGGCTCAAATTTCCAGCAACATGCTGAATAAATACACTATCTGATGAGCTCCATCACAAGACCTGTTAAGCAAAAAAATGTTAAAGGGGGATGGCACACTCCATCTGGCCCCAACATCAGTTCTTGACTGAAGTCACAGTTGGCATTCATCTAGTTCTGAGAGCTATCTATAATATATACTTCAGAGTTTTATAATAACAACAAAAGCTTCACTGAACTTTTGGTCCATTCAAAATTTAGCACCAGCTTCTGCCTGAAACCCTCTCCTCTGTCCTCTGGAATATGCCCATCTTTGGTCTTGGTGAGTGTGGATGTTTTCCTTTGCCTGCAGATTCAGACTGGTGACCCCACCTGCTGCTCCCACATAATGTCTCTGTCCTTGCCATCTGCTCCATTCCTGTAAGATCCTTGAGAGGAAAGCTACATCCTTTTCACCACCGTAGCTCCATGCCTGAGATGTCTGCATTATATGTTTACTTAATCTAAAAAGGAAAAACTAATAATGATCTGATTTATACTTTGGAATAAGAATTCTGTATATTGTTAATAGTTAACCAACATGATTACATGAACACTGAGCCATGTGTTTCTGATGTTAATTCCCATTTCCTTCACAACAAGGACTTAGCCTGGTGCCACTCACAATGTTTGCTGATAGAGTGTCATCTTGTTCTGTCTTTATTTACCCAGATTTTGCAGATTTTACCTTGGAGGTCAGCACTGTCATGTTCTAATGCTGACCCACTATCGTGGTCACTTTCTTATGTCAGAATTTCCAATACTTACTATGAAGCCTTTTCAATCTCTCTGTTATATAAACTTTGGTTCATAATTTATATTATAGAGATTTAACTACAATATTTCTATGGAAGTATGTTTACATTAATTTGCCCTGCAATGTGCTGGCTTCCATATTTTATACCTGGCAATGGTAGTATTTAGCTGATTTTATCATTTTCTGTTTTCAGAACCTATGTTTTTTGCCAGGCCAGGGAGAAAAGGAGACAATTCTTACTCAGTAGATAAAGTAGTTTATTGATTGATTTCAAGTTATGATATCAGGGCACCTTCACACTTGCTGGGTAGGAAATTTCTGTTTTGTCATTATACAATGATTATATAGAAATCAAACCAAATAAGAAAGGATCTTAAACGCGTCAGAAAAAAAAATGTTCAAAATGGGAGAAAGATAGTATATAGCAGTCTGCAATCAGTAACTTTATGTTATTTTTTTTCTTGTCATTTAATGCTTTTGGTAAGACTTCATGAGGGGAAAATATCAGAGTTGTTCTTTCCCCAAAACAGGAATAAACTAGAATTGACTATGCAATTTTTTTTTTTTTTTTGCACTTAAGATCTACTTTCAAACTTCTAGCAACAAAAATAGTAGATAACTCATTTTTTGGTGAAATTAAGAGCCAGGAGAAAAGACTGAATTTGGAGGGGTCAATCAGATCAAGTTTTTTAAAAAAAAAGATCATGGGCTTGAATTCACAGAGTTCTTAAATGCCATGGAAGCAAAAAAGGATCACTGGACAAAATTAAGCAGGGTAGAAAATTTAATATTTTATGCCCAGGTTGATTTATAAAGAAACATGACATAGGGGCAAGGGATTCTGAAAAGAATTCATTGAAAACAAATTCAATACATTAATTTTTTAAGTGAAGAAAGAATTTAAATTTAAAAAGAGGATCTCAGTTTGAAATAGCAAGGTAATAGTAATTTCTAATCTTCACACCCAATATCTGTATCGCTAAGGACTGTGGATAAGACAGGGACTGAGGGAGAGAGAGTAGAGAAGGAAAAGCGAGGGTAAGTGAAAGATTACGTTTATCGATGCCACATCAATACAGTTGACATAAGAACTATAACAATGGAGTAAATTAATGAAACTGATCTTCAGAAAATTAGAGACCAGTTAAATGGTACTGTTAGTGCATCACTTTTCAGAATGTGAAAAATTGAAAGACTATGCTTGTCATTATTATAAAAGAATGCTAGGACTTATTTTTACATACATAAAGACCTTGTGAATTTTTAGAAAAGATCATGATTATGTGACAAGGCACTGATTTCCACTGGCACAGGCTTCTACACCACAGTAACTTGGCTCATGGAATTAGCTAAGATATCACAGGAAATTCTACTCACTATAGTATTAAAGCAAAAGTAAATGCTTTACCTTCAATAGTGTGGAAAGAAATTTAATTTCAAAGACTTCTTTTAAAGGAATAGGTTTGTCTTAAAAAAAAAAAAAAAATCTGTCCCCAATGTCCTTGGTCCTTTGGGAACTTAAAAAACTATTTCCATAGTCTATTTAACTATCTGACAACCACATTTAATGTCTAATTTTCAGAGTATTAAATGTTTCTGATACTGATTTTCATAATATTATTCTGTCTAAATAAATGGTTGGTACCCTTTTTACCAGAGGATAACAATTTAGAATAAGAAGTGGTAAGTGACAAACAGTTTTAAGAATTTTTCAAGTGCATTAAAATATTCTTTTTTCCTTCCTATAGAAGAAAAATTGAAAATGGATGTGACCTAGGAACTTTATATTTTCAAGCACATGTAGCTGAAAAAAGTCAGAGTAGCAAAGAAGTACAAGTACCTCAAATATCTGTAGGCAGAAGAATTCACATAATATGTGCACAAAATGAAATACTACTTAGCCTTAAAAAGAAAGAAAATGCTGTCATATAGAGGGACATGAATAAACCTTGGGGACTTCATGTTAAGTGAAAAAAGCTAGCCACCAAAAACCACAAAATGCATGATTCCACATAAAATAGGGATACCAAGAGTCAAACACTGCAGATGACAGTTACTGAGTGTGGGGAAGGAAAGAAAGAGTCCCTATTTAATGGATCAGCAAAATGAGCAAGTCCTAGAGATCAGTTCAACAATGTGAATACACTTAAAACCGCAGAACTGAACATATAAAAATGGTGAAGATGGTAAGTTTTGTATTAAAAATTTTAACCCAATTAAAAAAAAAAAAACCCAAGGTATGTTTCTGACTCATTTACATTTATCGCTTGTTTGCAGAGGACTCAGAAGGCCATGAAACCCTTGCCTTCAGTCTTTTAATTAGCCTCTAGCTCTTTTTCCTTAGACACAAAATCTTGTATTTTGACAGGATTAAATGAACAAGAGTACATGAAAGGAAAGCTTTAAATTTTCCTTGAAATTGAGGCACAAATTCCCAGAAGACCAATGAGGTTCTAAACTTGAAATGTACACTTGACAATCACCATTAATAACTAAGATATACCTTCAAACGAATTCCCCAATCTACTTATTATGTATGAACATAAGCAATTATGCCTTTGCACAACACATATACCATATACTGCAGAGCATAGAACCAAATTAATGCATAATATGATCTCACATGGATAATTGATAATAGGAATATTGATTAGCTAGCAGAAATATTTTATCTCAACACTTTGTATTTTCATTATAAGCAAGGAAATGGACAGGCATATTTATTACTAAAATATTGAATGAAATAGCTGAGGTAGAGAATATTTGAAATTGAGGTCCACAATTGTGCATCTCAACAGAGCAGCAGATATTAAGTGATTATGTATACAGCTTAGCATTAGGCTCCAATTGCTGGCAAAATTAACAAAAGTTGGTCTTTGCTCTTAGAAATTTGACCACAAAACGAAGAAGATCACTAGGCCTTTACATAATCAGAATGTAAACAGAACAATATGAGAGCTATAAACAAAAAGCTATAAGAATGCAGAAGAGAAGGATGACCAGACTAAAATCTTAGACATGTAGTTATTCGGAACTGACATCAGAGATAGAAATCTACACCCTAAAAGAGTCCATTTCATTTTGGGAAGCTCTGGTTGATGAAAATTTCTTTTTTAAAGTAGAATGAACGTATAGTTCCCTTTAACTTCCCTTTAACTTTTACTTGGAGAAGTTATATATTAAGCCTTATTTCTCATCTACATGGTAACCTTTATTATTAGTCATTAATTATAAAAGTGACTATGTAGAGTTGGCAAAGTGAGTTGAATTAGCACTCCCATATGAAAATCTGAAAGACTAGAGAGAAGTCATAACTAAACATGCATGTTTGGGAGTCATTGATTAATAAATGATAATTGAAATCCTCCATCATTCTCAAGCCACTCTTCTCAACTTGGCCGGGCAAATCATTCATCCGTCTCAATTGATTCTCCTTTCAAATTACCTTTCTAATCTTCCCCACAGTCAGTATCATCTCTTATTTTTATAGCCTTAGATCATCTCCTCGTATTCAGTTTGCCCACTTCCAAGCCATTATTGCCTGCTCTGAATTGTCCTTAATATATGAGTTTGCCAGGACTGTTTACCAAAGGAATCCAGAAGTTTGAGATGACCTTGTGGGCAGAGCCAGGCTACCTCTGTGGGTGCTAGTGAAGGATGGCTGCAGCCCTCTCTCATAGCTTCGGACAGGGCCTTGGCTTATAGAGTTGTAACTCCATCTTCCTGTGGTGTTCTCCTTGTGTGCATTTTTATCTCTTCCATACAGCATTTGTAAAAATAAAAACACTAGTCTCGTTGGTTTAGATGCCCACCCTATTCCAGCATGACCTTGTCTTATTCATTATATCTGCAAAGACTTGTTTCTAAATAAGGTCTCTTTTTGAAGTATTGGGGTTAACACTTTAAAAAACAAATCATGAGGGGTCACAATTCAACCCATAACACTTTCGAAATGTAAATATGATATTGTCATTTCCTCTAAAAATGATCTAAAGGCTCCTCATAGTCTCCAGCACAAATTCCAAAACTTTTAAAATCTAGTTTGCTATACTCTCTTCTTCTTCTTTTTCTTTCTTTCTTTCTTTATTTTTGTACCAGGGATTGAACTCAGCTACATCCCCAGCTTGTATTTTTTTTGGTGGGGTGGTGGTGCCAGGGATTGAACTCAGGGGCACTCGACCACTGAGCCACATCCAAAGCCCTGTTTTGTATTTTATTTAGAGACAGGATCTCACTGAGTTGCTTAGTGCCTTTTGTTTGCTGAGGCTGGCTTTGAACTCATGATCCTCTTGCCTCAACCTCCCAAGCTGCTGGAATTACAGGCGTGCGCCACCATGCCAGTTTTTTGACAGGGTCTTGCTAAGTTACTTAAGAACTTGCCAAGTTGCTGAGGCTGGCTTTGAACTTGTGATACACCTGCCTCAGCTACCTTAGCTGCTGAGATTACACATGTGCTCCACTAGGCCTGGCTTAACCTGGTTTACTAAATTCTTCACAGTCTGGCCTTTAGTTTTTCTTTTATTTTGTCTCTTGCAACTCTCTTTCTCCTCACCCTGTTCCCAGAAATAATCAGCAACAAATGTAAAGTTATAATAGCAATGTTTTTACAACATGGTGCTAGGAGAGAGTCTAATAGTAGTTTTGACCTAATCTGGGACATCAGAAGATGCTTCCTCAAGGATACAAGATCAGGGGCTGGGGTTGTGGCTCGGAGGTAGAGCGCTCGCCTAGCATGCATGAGGCACTGGGTTCGATCCTCAGCACCACATAAAAATAAAATTAAAAAAAAAAAAAAAAAATATATATATATATATATATATATATATATATATATATATATATATAAAGGATACAAGATCTGACAGGTTTGTAGGTGGACACTGGAGAGAACAGCATTCCAAATAGAGGGAGTGATTTGTCCTCCTTGCCTGAAGGATGGACTGAAGGAAGGCCAAAGGAGCACAGCTGGAGATGAGGCTGGAGGCTGGAGGAATTGGAAGGCCAAACTGAAAAGGCCCCTGTGGACTATATCTAAGAATCCTAGGAAGGCACAGGCAGCCACTGAGAATACTCAGGGAAACATGATAATTAAATCTGCATTTGGAAAAAAAAAATCACCCTGGCAACTACATTGTAAAAAAATCACTCTGGAAAATAGCATAGAAGAGGTGAGTGTAAAGATATTGGAAAAGTCTAGGAATGGAACCATGGTATCCCATATGAGGATGATCTATCTTTAATGAACAATAGATACATTAGAAGGTAAAATTGAGAGCTTGGGGTAGATTGATATGAGGAATGAAGATGCCAGAAGTCACTTGCAGAATTGTGGCTCATATGTGAGGTGCCCTACATTACCATTCATTAACACTGGAAAGAGTGGAAAAGGTTCATGAGCTCTGTAAGTACTTGTTGAGTCTAAGGAGCATTTGAGATACCTTAGGAAAATAGGGGTTCAGAGCTCTTGTCCAGGGTTGATGTATAATTTTTTAAATTAAATTATTTATTTATTCTAAGTTGTTATATATGATGGCAGGATGTAATTCATTTCATATTACACATATAGAGCCGGGTTTTTCAAGTCTCTGTTTGTACACAAAATATTTTCACACCATTCATGCCTTCATACAGGTACTTAGGATAATGATATCTAACTCATCCCACCGTCTTTTCCTACCCCTTTTCCCCATCCAACGTTCCTCCATTCCTCCCATGCTCCCCCACCCATCACCATTAAGAGTCAGCATCCTCATATCAGAGAAAACATTCGGCCTTTGTGTTTTGGGGATTGGCTTACTTCACTTAGCATTATATTCTCTAACTCCATCCATTTACCTGCAAATGCCATGATTTTATTCTCTTTTAATGCTGAATAATATTCCATTGTGTGTATATACCAAAGTTTCCACTCTGTGTCCTCTATTCTGTACCACTGGTCTACAGGTCTATTTTGGTGCCAATACCATGCTATTTTTGTTACTATTGCTCTGTGTATAGTTTAAGGTCTGGAACAGTAATGCCACCAGCTTTACTTTTCTTGCTAAGGATTGCTTTGGCTATTCTGGGTCTCTTATTTTTCCAGATGAATTTCATGATTGCCTTTTCTATTTCTATGAGGAATGTCATTAGGATTTCGATTGGGATTGCATTGAATCTGTATAGTGATTTTGGTAGTATGATCATTTTGACAATATTAATTCTGCCTATCCAAGAACAAGGTAGATCTTTTCATCTTCTAAGGTCTTCTTTAATTTCTTTCTTTAGTGTTCTGTAGTTTTCATTGTAGAGGTCTTTTACCTCTTTTATTAAGTTGATTCCAAGTATTTTTTTTTGAGGGTATAATAAATGGGGTGGTTTCTTAGTTTCTCTTTCTGAGGATTCGTCACTGATGTATAGAAATGCCTTTGATTTGTCAGTTCATATCAGGTAGATTGCAACTGTAGACACAGACATCTGGAAGTCAGAACTGAGAAGGAGAGAGTATCTAAGACTGTACTTAGGTTCTAACCTTTAATTTCAAGATTAAACATTTAATAGGGAAAGAAAAGCCCCTGAAAGAGATAGAAAGGATCAGAATATATCATGGATATTCAGGGGAGAAAAAGCAATATTTAAAAGAAGAAGTTATCATCATTAATAAATATTGCCAGAAATCAGTTAAGAAAAAGACTGAGAAAGAAAGGGGGTGGGGGAGACTAATGCATCTTGTCTATCACTACTTTTCTCCTCTCCAAGCCAAACATTCCATGTCTTTAACTGATGAAGCACCTCACATTTTACCATTACAGGTATTACATTTTAGCTTCATCTGGTGGAACTCCAGTGTGGCCACATTTTTTAATTGTCACTGAGTGAATGTGCCACTGAGCACATAAAGCTTCTTTATCCACAATGTGCACAGTCCTGGCATGGGAGAAGGACAAAGTACCAGTCAGACTAGAAGCCCACCCTCAAAGACCTTTAAGCCTGAAAGAAAAACAGCACACACCTGTGTAAGTAAACACAATGCAGAGTGGGGAAAAAAAAGTGTTTATTGTTTACATTCTGAAGAGGAGGAGATTGTATCTATTAGGTTTTCATAGCAGAGGAAATATCCAATCTGAATCCAATAAAGCAGATAGAATACAGATATTGAAGAGATGGCAGAAAAGGATCTTCCAGTTAGGGGAATAAAAAAAAAAAAAAGCAAATAAAGCAGCAGGCATAGGAATTGGAAGATGCGGGAGGGTATGAAAGGAAGCATGAGGAAACAAGCAGGATATGGCCAGGGTCCCTGTGAAGGCATGTGCTCAGTTATCTCACTTCTTCCTCTGGGTCCTGCTCTTGAAAGTTCCACCACCTCCAGATAGCCCCACAGGCGGGGACCAAGCCTTTCACAGGCAGGAACTTGGCAGGACATACCAGACTCAAACTGCAGCAGGTGTTGTCTCAAAGGGATAGAAGAGCTCAGTGGCCATTTTTTTAAAATCTTTTATTGGCTTTTTTAAAAATACACAACAGCAGTGGAATGCACTACAATTCTTATTACACACATAGAGCACAATTTTTCATATCTCTGTATTTGGCGGCTATTTTAATACTGTCAATGCTTATGAGTTTTCGACTTAACAGTGGTGTGAAAGAGACATGAATTCAGTAGAATTCTTACTTCAGATTTTCCCAGGCTAGCGATATGTGATCAGATACTCTCCCGATGCTGGGCAGTGGCAGGAGCCACAGCTCCCAGTCAGCCCCACTATTAAGGGGAAACAACTGACTCCCTATAGTGCTGCTCTGTGAGGCTAAAAGACTTCTGGTGGGTCAGGTGCATTGCATGCCTCTTCAGATTAGTGTATGTGGAATCCACAGTAGGTTTATCAGATATTCCCTTCACAAGTCAAGGAGCATTTGCAGTTCCTGTTGCATTATGCTTAGGCATAGGTGATCTCTGTGGTTTGGTATCAGGACTAGGAGATTCAAGAAACTAAGTGATAGAATCAGGATGCTTTTTGATATATTCTTTTTGCTCATAACACTCCTTTGAGTTTTCACTAACTTTCATTGTTATTCTCATGATCTGCTTTTGATCCATACCTTCCCTATCCACTCCCAGCTCTCCCTGTGATCCTTCACTGCTTTACTTTTCTTCATGCACTTAACAACATCCAAACACTATATTTCCTTTCTTTTTTGTTTTTCTCTTATCTCTGTCTGGATTCTAGAACATAAGCCACATTAGGTAACTTTATTATTTGTTTAACTCTATTGCTCACAGTTATATCCCCAGAGTCTAGATAGGAGTTTGGTGCAGGTTAGGCAGTCAGTGTTATTAATTACTTCGTATGTTTGGACTTTATAACTGGATCACCCAAAAGCATTCTAAAACAGATCACCTTCCTTCTATGAGGACAGCAGCAGCAGCCTGAGTCCAGGAAATAAGGACAACAGAGGGTAGACTCAAAAAATCAGCAGGAGAAAGAATCCAAAGGAGTGGACTGTCCAATAAATGTCTGGAAGAGGGGAGAGAAGGAAATCAAATGATGATTCAGGGTTTCATAATGAGTGAGTTGGACAAGTAGGAGCTACTGGCAAAAACAGATCCAGGAATTCTAGCAAAGAAGCAGAATTAGAATGTCATAATGTAATGTTCTAGAAACTAATCAACTTTATAATATCATTTCCTATAAAATATCACTTCCATCCATAATGTATTATTTTGTAAAAGTGAAGAAACCTGGTAAACCTCTGCATTCCAAACAACCTTTTTGAAGCCAACAGTGTACACATGTGAGACAATAGCATATGGGCAGGCGAGACAGAGGGAGGCAGAACAAAGAAACTCTGACTTTGATAGATTAAACCCTCGACTTGATAAATGGTTCATGCAGATCAGTAACGGGAAGGCCTACATGCCAACAAGAAGAGCCAAAAATAATCTTGTAGTTTAAAAGAGTGAATGAATGATACAGCACTCTGCATTTGGAAAAGCCTCAGCCGTGATCATGAAATATGTATCAAAAGCCTTGGCTCTATGGGTGATATGTAAAGTTTCCTCTCTGGCTGTGGTGAATGTTATTTTTTCTGATACAGACTGAGCCAAATTCACATTACAGATTCTACGTTTTATAATTCTTCCAGCATAAATTGCTTCAAACCAAGCAAAATCCAGAATTCACTTTTTCTTGCTTGGTAGAGAAGGTGGCAGTCTATAAAAGGAAATGAGCCAGCAGATTTATCCTCTTTATCACACAGGGAAATCACAATGCATATCTCAAAATGATCATACATCAGAAAAATAACTGAAAGGAAATACACTAAAATGGAAATTACCTTTCATAGGAATATACATAATTTCTATTTTATTTCTTTACAATGAGTATATATTATTCTCCAATTAGAATAAAAAATAAAAGGTTCTCTTTAATGAATGTTCACTGGTCCAAAGCTGCTTGGGGATAAGCTTGTAGGTTGTTTTTTAAGAAATTTTGACAACATTACATCTCCATTGAGAGAAGAAATTAATCCATGGGGTTGGGGAGATGCATTTCATTCTAAATCATTTTGAATTTAAGCAAAAAAGAATCTATGATTGGTTTGGAAACAACTAAAGCACCAGCAATTCTAATCACCCAGATGTGATGCTAAGTACATTACATCAAATTCATAGATACTTCTTAAATTCAGTTTTAGTCAATAAAGTCAACCTCTACATGAAAAATTATTTCAAATTGTTTCACATGTGTTAACCTCTTTAAAATGTTCCTTCTGATCTCAATGCCTGTCTACCAAAACAGTTTTGTTTTTATTGTTTTTTGTACTGGAGAGATCAAACCCAGTGGAACTTTACCACTGAGCTACATCCCCAGTCCTTTTTTCTTTACTTTTTAAATTTTGAGACAGAGTCTTAATAAGTTGCCCAGTCTGGCCTTGAACTTGTGATCCTTCTGCCTCAGTCTCCCTCATCATTAGGATTATAGACATTCACCACCACACCCAACTTTGCTTTGCTTTGTTTTAAAGGACCATAATGAAAAAGAAAAACAGCAGATTGGGTTAGAGTTCAATAACCAACCTGACAGCTGAATGTAGATAGTATACACAGAATTGTCTATTTGATACATTTCCCCCAAACCAGCATTCCTAGAAGTTCTGGGGCAGTACTAGCAAAGCATAACTAGTCATTTGAAACAAATAAAAGAGAGACCTCTCTCCAGTATACTCACCAGTACCAGCACACACCTCATCAAATTTCACATACCTAATGGATACCTTGATTTTAAAACCAACCAACCGGTCGATCAAAAAAACCCTCTAAATATAGTCAACCCTCAATACTGAATTATTTCATAGACATCATCTATGAGAATTAAGCCCAAAGTCCATAAAATAAAAAATACACACAAATATGTACACAGGCGCAGTTTGAGATACTAAGAAAATAATGTGCTGAACAAGTCCCCAAGGAGTTGACCTGACCCAGCGGGAGGCCAGGAGAAAACATGGAGCTATATGACAAATTAGGATAATTCTAAGAAGACCATATAGGACAGGCTACACCTGGCCAAGGAGGAAGGACAGTAGGCTGCAGGGTCCAACTGAAGCTGGTGGGAATACCTGCTGTGGGATGTGAAATTGGCATGACCTTCACTGGGACCACCATCATGGAGTCATAGCAGAGGTAGTTGGCAGGAATAGGACAGCTACTGGAAAGGGACGGGTAAATAAATATCCTCAGTTTCAGTAGTGGCTCCCCAGCCATGGTCTCTATAATGGTGGGGATATGCCATACTGGTGTTGATGGTATTTAAAGGGAAGTGTGGGGACCCAGTGAATCTGAGAAAGCTGTACCAGGACAACAAAGGCATGCTGTTTGGAGTCCCTGGGGCATTGCCCCTGGCTGTTCAAGACCCACCTGCTAGGGTTTTGAAATACTGTGGGCCTTTGAAGACCATAGGGGCAGAGGTCCATGTCTGAGTGTGTGTTCTTATGACTGGCTAGTGGGGACAAGCCCACAATATGGGGCCTCTGGGAAGGAGACAGTTTCGTGTCTAGATGATTTTGTTGCCGATGCTCTTTGGGATGAAGGATCACCAGCTTCTCCAGAGTGATGGAGGGCAGCATATAATGAAAGCCCTGAGTGGGTCTGACCACACTGAGGCCTCTCCTCCAACACCATCTCACAACTCAGACCCACTCAGTCCCCCTCCCATCACCCTATCCTGGCTAACTGCCCTGCCCAGTGCAAGGGCCCAGACCAACCTCAGTTGGGCCACACAACTAGAACTGTGGGCAAATTTCTGCAATAAACACTGATTCAAAACAAACAAACAAACTGGATAGAGCAATTAAGTCACTGGAGGAGAAGAGATGGCAGTAGTGGTAAATCTAGTCTTTGAGGGAATGACATATAAACTGAAATTTCTCAGAAAAGCATGGCCAGCCACTTGGAGAAGGGGACCTAAAGTGTCTGGATGGAGTTAGCAGCCAGCAACTCCATGGCAGACACTGGTATGTCATGTTCTGGGAGCAGGTGGAGGCCAGTGAGGCTGGAGGGGAGGTACAGGCAGGAGCCTGAGTGGCCATGATAAGGATTACCACTATTCCAACTGCACACAAAGGCCAGTAGAAATTTTAAGAAGAGGAATCAAGTAATCTTTATATTTGCGTTTTATAGCTTTCAAAGATCTCTTGGGTGGCTCTGTGGGGAATCAATTATGATGATGGGCTGGGAGGTGAGAGTGGAAAGCAAGAGACCAGTCAGGAACCAAATCAAAAGTTAATGGGTTAGAGAGGAACATGGAATGTCGAGACAGGCCTGGAGACATAACTGACCTGCATGCTGATGGATAGAATACGGAGGAAGTCTGGGCAGCAAAATTTCTAGGATGCATTTTAGTGTCTGGCTTGAAAAACTCAGTAGATGGCAGTAACATTTACTGAAATGAGGAGGCATGAGAAGAGCATTTGTGAAGAGAACACTGTATTTTGAACATGTGCCTAATTAAGGAACTATCATACATCCACATGGGGATGTCAAGCAGGCAATGGGATATTCGAGTCACAAACTCATGACAGGTGTCAAGTATTACTAACCAGACCCACTCTGCCCATCACACAGCATGCAATCACTGAAGCAATGAGTTTTGCAAGAGACTTTATTCACAAGGCAGCCAAGCATGTGAAGATGGAAGAGCCAGTCTCAAATCCACCTCCCCAAAGATATGGTTTAAGGATAGTTTCTAGGCTGAGGTTGGAGAAAGGTGATTGGAGGTTAACTAAGGGCAGATTAAGTCTAGAGGGCTTATTCAGGAACTATGAGCAGGTGAAATGGGTTAAGTCTAGTGGGTTTGGTCAGGTTTTCCCTGGGTTTCATTATGGCTGCAGGCATAAAGTTATACAGAAGGATTTAAAGTAATGAAATCAGATGAGGTCACCTAGGAATGGGATGTAGAGAAAAGAAGGCTCAGGCTCTTCAGCACATCAGCAGTTAGGTATTAGCCAGAGGTGCAAAAGCAAGCCAAGTCTGAAAACAGCCAGTTAGGCAGAGGGAAAAGTGAGAGACAAGCACACTGAGCACTTCACTGTCTTAATTTCCTTTATCCTATGAGGCAGGTAGTATTCACAGGAGGAAGTAGTCAATTTGTTCAGATGTTCTTGAAAGGTGATCCATGTCAAGAAAGGATAACCGTGTGGGCAATGATAATGTCACTGGTGATGTCCACAAGGGTGTTTCAGTGTTGAATGGGACTAGCTTTGGGGGTTGGGGGTATAGCTCAGTGGTAGAGCATGTGCTTTGCATGCCCAAGGCCCTGTGTTCGATCCTACCACCACAAAATAAAACAAGCCTTGCTTAAAAGGAGCTACAGTTACTTACAAATTATTAAATGCCTAAATACCAATTAAGTTTTTTAAAAGAATTAATTAAACACAACTTTTAAACAGCATTATGTCAATGCTTTTCAACTTTCTTTTCACTTTTGTCCCTCTAAGGGGCCTGGTTTAGACCATCTTTCCCCCACCCTCATGAAAATTTAATACCATAGATAAACTTTACAGTCAACACTTGATACATTACCAGAGAACTGGTCACCCCATGGCCACCAAAATCTAGGATGCTCAAAAGTCTCATATAAATTCATGTAGTATTTGCATATAACCTACCCACATCCTCCTGAATAATTTAAATCATCTTTAGTTTATTTATGATACATAATATGATGTAAATGCTATGTAAATTGTTGTTATCCTGTATTGTTTAAGAAATAATGACAAGTAAAGAAATGATAAAGATTAGATACAGATGCAATTATTTTCCCCAAATATTTTCAATTATTGGTTGGTTAAATCTGTGTATGCTGCTATGTATCTATTTATGTACTATTGCCCTTTAGATAGCACAAACTGTAATATCAAGGACCTTGTAATTCATCCCCCCCAACCTCTAGGGAATCAATTTTCATATCCGTTATGGATGTGACATCACCCTGCTCAAGAATACATGCATTACAATTACAGGTTATTACTCTGTGGGTTAGTCAGTTTTGCATTGCTGTGACCAAAATTACTTGACTGTAACAATCTAGAGGAGGAAAAGTTTATTTGGGACTCATGGTTTCAGAGGTTCAGTTCATGGTTGGCAGAGTCCATTGCTCTGGGATTGAGGTGAGAAGGAGAATCACAGTGGAAGAACATGGCATAGGAAAGCAGCTCAGGACACAGCAGCCAGGAAACAGAGAGGAAATGGGCAAGGGACCACAGGAAAAGTAAACCCTTCCAAGGCACACCCAGTGACACACCTCCTCCAGGCACGCCTATAGTTGCCATCCAGTACAGTAGTAGTCCTTTCAAATTATTAATCCACCAAATGGATTAATCCACTTACTAGATTACAGCTGTCTTATTCTAATGATGAGCTCTCAGGGTATAATTATCCACAGCATAACACTGTGTTAAGGGGAAATTATATAGTTTACTCATCATTAGATTGGCCATCTAGTTTACTTTCCAACTGACAAATTTTTGAGGAGAAAGGTGGTACTACTGGTGACTACCCTGGGATAAAGAAATACACTAGAATACCCCAGCAAACTGGGATAGATGACCAGCCTACTCATCACGAAATCTGAAAAGAAATAAAGAAAATGTGAAAGATAAATTGACAATATATAATTCTGAAATGGACAAATGAATCTAAGACTCGTTTTGTCAGAAAAATGAACAAAAATGGATGAACATGAAAAATCTAATTAAGACAGAAAAATAGAAAACAAAAAGCAAATCAGAAGTTAAAACCATAATATAAAAACATAGACACATTGGGCTTAAAATGTATCAAAGAATCCTATATACACTTTATACTAAGAAATTTGAAAAGCTAGGATAAAAAGATAATTTTCTAGAAATGTACAAAATTTAAAAACTGACTTGAGAGTAAAAATTAATAGCTATAAACAATTGTTTTAGTCAGCCTTTTCGCTGCTGTGACTTAAGGACCTGACCAGCACAATTATAGAGAAGGAGTTTATTTGAGGGCTCACAGTTTCAGAGGTCTCAGTCCATAGAAGGCTGTCTCCCTTCCTCAGGGCTTGAAGTAAGGCTGAACATCTTGGTGGGAGAGGGTGGCAGAGAGAAACAGCTCACATCACAGTGATCAGGAAGCAGACAGAAGTCTCTACTTGCCAGATACAAATGTATATAACTCAAGGCCATGCCCCAATTCCCACCTCCTCCAATCAAACCTAACAGTTCAGTTACCACTCACTTAATCCCTACCAGGGGATTAACTCACTGATTGGGTTAAGACTTTCTTTTAACCCAATCATCCCTCCTCTGAGCCTTCTTGCATTGTCTCACAGGTGAGCTTTGGGAGGACATCTCACATCCAAACCATAACAACAATCATGAAACAAATTAAAAATATTATCCATGAAATATTTTCAAAATGAAATTTAGACCTTTATATTTCCTTGAAAAGGAATTCTTTTAAATCTTAAAAATACATAATGCAACTAGGCAACTTGGTCTGTTCCCAAGCTGAACAAAAGATAGAGTTATGTCATTCATTTTATGAAACTAACATAAGCCTGATGCCAAACTTGACAAAGTTAATACACAATAAAGAAAACTCTCACCCAATCTCATGTCTGAATATAGACGTGCACATCCTAAAGAAAATCTAGTGAATTAACATCCCAGCACAAGCTGTTTAGTATGTAAGATCGAGGATGAATGAAATCTGCCTTGCTTCTCAGCACTAAGCTACACTCTGAACTTTTGTACTCGGTTTTAACACTTTTCTCAGTCACATGAGCAAAGAGTGAGAGAAGAATGTGATGCTGCAAATCCTTCAAATTATGAAAGTAGGGGCTGGGATTGTGGGTCAGCCGCAGAGCGCTCACCTAGCACGTGCGAGGCCCTGGGTTCCATTCTCAGCACCACAAAAAAAAATAAATTTAAAATAATGTATAAAATATATACTCTTTAAAAATTATGAAAGTAAAAAACATGACAGAAACTTGAGTTGTGGCTGAAGGTACAGCTCAGCAGTAGAGTAATTGCCTAGCACAGGCAAGGCCCAGGGTTCAATCCCTAGTGCCATGGAAATAAATATAGAAAATTGAGATGTGTTGAAAATAGTATGATCATTTATCAGTATAATCATGCTTAGGAAAGTTCTAAGAAGCTAGTATTTGTTCCACAACCATCAGGCCTTATAATAGCACATATACTAAAAAACATTATGACACTAATATTTCATGGTTTAGATGAGATAAACCAATTATTTTAATCCATTATCATAAATGCAACCCATGTCAGGGTTGGCATAATAGAAAAATTATCCAAGAAGCTGGAAAACGTGTCTATTTTCAAACCTGTCTTGGTTTAAAAATTTAAGACTTGATTCTCATTTTACTCATCTTAATCATGATTATGAAGATTATTACTTGCACTTGAGCTGAAGAAATCTGATTCAAGTTAATGCTTTAAAATGTGTCATTCAAAGGACATTTTCACATTCTTTTTTCTTAATCTTATAATTATTGACAGCTATACCTTCAAAAAGTTAAATCTTAAACATTCCCTTTTGATTCCAGTACTTAGTAAATTGTATGAAGGGGATGTAAGCCTGTTTACATTCATTTATTTTAAACTTGTTTAAACATCTCTATTTCAAAATGGATTAGGTTTTTTTTTCTTCAGTTTTTATTTTGAAAGAATTTAAGCCAATAGAAAAGTGACAAGAATAAGAGAATGTACACAGGTACTCCTTGCACCTAGGTTCACCAAATATTAACATTTTGTCACATTTAATTTATCTTATTTTTTATATAAACATATTTTAATGGTTGTTTATCTGTTTTATTTATTTATTTGAATCGGTTATAGTAGAATGCGTCTTTAATTCACTGTACACAAATGGAGCACCATTTTTTACTTCTCTGATTATACACAAAGTAGGGTCACATCATCCGTGCAATCATAAACATATTTTGCTAAACTATTTGAAAATATATTGCAGACCTTGTGATCTTTCAGGATGCACATTGTAAATCTAATGACAGCCCTGGAGGTAAGTACAATATACTTAACAAATTCAGAAAAATTAACTGAAATAATATTTTCTAATTTACAGTCCATTTCCAAATTGTGCTAGTCAAAATAATAATATAAATCCAATTCCCTGCTTTTCAACTTTCATAATAAGGCTGTTATAAAAATGACAAACTTTAAATACGGATGTAGTACAGAACATTGACCTTGACAATGAAAGAAGGAGAGTGCAGAGTACTGATCTAATGCCCCGTCAGGTGGACACTCAAGAAAGGCTGCCTTAGGTGATGTGACAGGAGATCTCAGTTCATGACTAAAAACTACAAAGGAAAACATCAAAATCAAAATAATAATGTCTATCAAACTTTGGGAAGAGAAGGAAAAGGAAGTTAGGAAGGAAGTATGAATGAATCCCCCTTTTTTTAGCGGCATCAACAGATAACATCTAAAGTTGATAAATCAATGAATAGTAAAATACAAAAATACAGCCATCCCCCCACACTGTGGTTTCCCATTCCACAGTGATCTACAGTCAATAGAGTGGCCTGATAGTACATGAAATATACCAGAGATAAACAACTCATGGATTTTAAATTATGCGCCATTCTGAGTGGCAGTGATGAAAACTCAGGAGTTCTTGCTGCCCCACCCCCGAAAATATTCAGCCCTGGGTGCAGCCCACCCATGCAATGGAGCTGAACACCGGTTGATCACTCAGTGGCAGTCTCTTTTATCAGATCTACTGTCATGGTATCTCAGCACTCCTGTTCAAGTTAACACTTGTTTCACCTCATAATACCCAATGCAAAATAGCAATGCTGCAAAGGAAGCACCAGTGCATAAAACAGGTAAGGATCATTGAGCTCTGGTCCTCTATAGCCACACTACAGAGAAGACAGGGAAACAACACAGTATATATGGGGTTCCGAGTATCAGTTTCAGACACGACTGCAGTCTTGCCACATACCCTCTGTGGATAAGCAGGGACTATGCTAGCAGGATGGTCCTGTCCTGAAATATTAATCTAGCTGTTCTCTGCATTTCCCTCCAGAGCTTTTGTATCATCTGTACCCCAAGAGCTACTTTCCTTCCCCAGGCACCTTCCCCTCGTCCATATTGAAGGGGAAAAATGAAGATTCAAAGTCACAGATCAAGATGTCTGTTTGAGGGTTTCTCTTCTTGGAGACCCCAGAACATAAAGAAAAGTGTGAGAGAGGACAACGGAAACAAAGAAACAGGCAAGGGATTACATATCAAAAGGACAAAAGGGGATCCCCCAGGGTAAGTTTGGAAAACAGTGCAGAATGGACTTGGGAGATGGGCAGTCCTCTCCTGTGCACTACCCATGCCAACTCATTTCCTTAGACAACTGTTCTGGTATCCAGCAATCATGGGGGCCTGTGAGAATCCTACCTGGAAAACTTGAAAAAGGGACCTTTGCCCCTGGCCAAGATGAGGTTCGCTTGGACCAGCAGGAAATTTCCCTACAAGAGTTCAGGGGCTTGTACTATTTAATGCACAGTAAGAATTAGAAGAACTGAATGATTCTTTTTTTTTTTTTAAGACTCTGAAGACTATGACTAGGAGAAAGTAGAAGCAGCATGAGGAGTTGTTGCTTTTCCCCCTGATAACCCTTCTGTACTATTTACTATGTACACTTACTACTTACATAAAATTGGAGAGGGAGGTGGAAACTAAAGGTTTTCATTACTGAATACTCTGCTAGCTGCATTCAATACATTGTCTTACTTATTCTTCAACAGTAAAGGATTGCATTTGCAATGCCATAACCAAAGGGGCTGGCACATTATCAGGGAATCAACATTGATTTAATCAGTGGACTACTAAATGAGTGCACAGATGTTGCATATAAAACGTCAAGAGGTTCCTACAATCTCCTCCTCTAGCCACCTCACCACATATGATCATTCTGCCTGGCCTAAAATTGGCATCAGTGTTTTCAAAATTTTTGGTCTTCAGGAAAGAAAAGAAATTAGAAAATCCATCACACAATGATAATTTCAATTTCTGTAGCCTCCTTCTGTCTTGGGAGTCCTCAGTCTCCAGTGGTTTGGAAGAGAGGAGTTTCATCCTGGCACTGAAAACCTTAAATTAGAGTGAATAAATGGAGACTTGGCATAGCACTTCTAAAAGGTTGCCAACCTCTGCTCAGTTGCCTTTTCTACATCAACTCTCATGTGCAAAGGAAATCAGAATGTACAAGTTGCTGGGAAAGATACTTCCACGTTTTGAAATGCACAAAAATCACAGGTGGTCTCTCTCACACTAAATTAGACTTTCAGGGTAAATCAATAGGGTCAGAAAGTGCACAAGGCAATAAAACTACAGACTAGACCAGTTGCTGCTAAATAATAAGTTATCTCTGCCAGCAACACAGTATAGAAAGTTAGAAAATAAATAGTGGAGGCCATTTTTCAAATCCATTCTGTATGGGCTATTTTAATTTGTAGGGCTCTCTAAGAACCAAATACGCCTGTCATGGTAAACACTTATTTCCAGAGATTCTCATTGGCAGGCTTCTATGAAAAGCAGGAAGAATGTTGTTGTACAATTATTGCCAGAATTTGCAGAGAGAGTATTAAAATCAAGCATTAACAAAATTTTAAAGTTCCATTTTCATTTAGCTCCTAAAATAAAGATCAAGGACAATTTATAAGTAACATCTATTAAACATCATGGAGCTGACTCCATGCTGAGCACTTTTTAGAAGGTCCCCAACTTATGATGGTTTGACTTCAAATTGTTTTACTCTATGATGATGAGAAAGTGCAACTGGATAGCCAATCTGTTTTTCATTTTCAGTACACTGTTCAATAAATTACATAAAATATTTAACACCTTATTACAAAATAGGCTGGTGTTAGATAATCTTGCCCAATTTGGGGATAACGTAAGTGTTCAGAGCATTATTAAGGTAGGAAAGGCTAAGCAATTCTATTCAGTGGGTTAGATGATTCAATGCATTTTTGACTTGATATTTTCAACTTGGGATAGGCTTATTGGATGTATCTCCATCATTATTGAGGAGCATCTGTATATGCATTATTTCAATTTACTGCTCAAAATTGTACTTTGTTGATATGATTAAGAAACTTGTCCCACATCAGAGTTAATAAGAGCAGAGCAAACACTTAAACCCAGGCATACAAGCTCCAGAGCCATACTTCTTTTTTTTAATTCATTTTTTAGTTGTAGTTGGACACAATACATTTATTTATTTATTTATTTATTTATTTGTTTGTTTGTTTGTTTATTTATTTATTTTTATGTGGTGCTGAGGATCAAACCCAGGGTCTCACGTGTGCTAGGCGAGTGCTCTGCCGCTGAGCCACAACCCCAGCCCAGAGCCATACTTCTTAACCACTGTCATATACCTTCTGATATGTAGCAAGCAAATGTACAGTAAATTCTACTATAAGTATTCAATTAAATCAGGAGTAGCAGCATAGGACCTAGGTATTGGGTATGGGTCACCAAAGTTTAAATTGCTTACATGCTACCAAATTTTTCCTGGTAGATCATCCTGTATGAAATAACCATTATCTTCTCCTCTCCTTTATCTTCTCTTTCCTCTCTTTGCTGTCTCTCCATCTGTCTTTTTCTGTCTCTGCATGCGCACACGGTGCGTACACACACACACACACACACACACACACACACACTGAAACTTTCTCAATATATAGGTAGTAAATAAACTTGATAATGATTATAACAACAGTAGTTTCTTGAGTGCTTAGTATTTAAGTCATTTTTTTAATGGTGTAACCAAGAACAATTTTAGGGGAGGAATAGTCTATTTGGGGGCTCATGGTTTCAGAGGTCTCAGTTCATAGACGGCGGACTCCATTCTTCAGGGCTCAAGGTGAGGAAGGACATCATGGTGGAAGAGTGCAGTGGAGGAAAGTGGCTTAGGCTATCACATCAGGAAGGAGAGAGAGAGAGAGAGAGAGAGAGAGAGAGAGAGAGAGAGACTCTACTCCCCAGAGACAAAATATATACCCCAAATGCAAGGCCCCAAAGACCTACCTCCTCTAGCCATACCCAATGTCAGTCACCACCCAGTTAATCCCTATCAGGGGATTTTGTCACTGATTGGGTTAAGGCTCTCATAACCCAATCATTTCATCCCTAAACCTTCTTGCATTGTCTTACACATTAGCTTTTGGGGAACACCTGATATTTAAACCATAATACATACTGAGCCCTACATGAGCCAGGTACTGTGCTGAGAACAGTGTATACTGTCCTATTTAATGCTTAAATTCACCCTCAGGGTAGGCATTTTTCCTTTTTATCTAACTCACTTTCATGGAGGAGAAAGTGGATGCTCAAGAGTATTAGATAACTTGGCCAAAGTCTCAAAACTGAAGAAATAGATCAGTAAGAATTTGAATCCATAACTTCTAACTCCCCAAATCCCTACCTGCCACACACCACTGCTTTTCCAGCCTATGGCCGAAATAAATCAGACAGGCAAAGCTTTATCACGTGGGCTGCCACCCACCCTGCCTCACAGTCTGGTTTTGCTGTCTCTTCCTCTGGTCTTGCTTTACACAATTACATTTGACTGTGAATAAAAAGGCATTTCCTAATACCAACCTGCCCCTTGGGTCAGGTGTCCTAACAGTGTGGAAAACCCCTGGGGAGCCCTCTAGCACAGGGGTGAAGAGCAGAGGCTCTGGACATAGGCAGAGCTCTACTGGAAGCCTAGCTTTGCCACCTCCTATTGACGACCTTGAAAACTTGACTTACCTGATGTGGCTTCATTTTTCTGTCTACCACACTACGAAATAGAAATAGTGAGTGCCCATTATGAATCAAGAAGAAATCTGTCATAGTCACTGTACTCATTTCTAGAAGCCAAAGAGGAACAAAGGGTATAAAGTAATATCATATACTTGGTGGTGATAAGAAGTATAAGGACATTAAAGGAAACTGAGGAGGCAGATAATGTAGGAATTGCCAGTAGGGGGAGTGGACTTTTATAAGGTGTGTCCGGGGAACTTTTGCTTAGAAAGTGAAAGAAGAAGAACCTGTCTAAAAGGAGTAAAGGAGAAAGTCATGACTACATTTGGGAGAAGTTTATTCCAGGCCAAAGAATAACTAATGCAAAGACCCTGTGGTAAGACAATTAGTTTGCTCAAGAATAGCAAGGAAGCCAGCATCCCTGGAAACAAGTCAGTCAGGGAAAGGGCATGAGGTGGGGTGGGGGACAGATCCCAGTAGGATGTTGGCTGTCACTCTCAGTAAGATGGGGCAGATTAAAGAATTTTGAGCAGAGGCATGATTGGATTTGCCTTCAAAGGAATGGAACATTTGATGAAGATAACTAATACAAGCTCTTCGCATGGTGTTTGATGAAAGTTATTTGCTATTACTTTTATCATTAGAAATACTATTATAAAGTAGAGCAATTTACTATGCCGCACTAGGGTTTCCATGGAACTTGCTGTCAACATCACTAGATAAAAGCTAAGCCAACACCTAAGAGGCTCTCTTTACTCTCTGCCTTTCTTCTTATTTTTTTTTCATTCATTCTCTTATCTCCTTTCTCCCCCCCTTCCTCTCAACTCTCTGTACTCTCTCTACCTCCTCCAGAATCTTTAGCTTCGATTTCTTCTTTCTCCCTTTTCCTTTCCAGAGGGAAAAGAATTCAAAAAGCTTTCTTGAGATTAGTTAGCAAACTTTGAAATGGGAAAGTAAGGATGTAACCCCTGCGGTGTTTCCTCAAGCCAGAGGAAGGGAAACCTGAACCCAGGAGCAGCATGGGGTGTGTCTCTGCGTGCTGTACCCATTCTTGCTCACGCAGGACAGAGGACTAGCAGTCAAACTCAGGGTTTAGCACAAACTGGTTGCGGATGAATCAGCTTTCTCTTGTCAACCAGAGCCAAGGACCCTGAGGGATTAGGAAGACAGATGGGAGGACTTGGTGGGACAAGAGGAAAGAGAAGAACTGGTGAGGGGTGTGTGACAGAGGGAGGCTGTGGGAAGGCACTGAAAGAAACTAGGGGGACCCCCAACAAGGGAATGGAGAGTGTTAGACATCACCTCCTCCTACTCCAGTGCCTTGTAACTCTCACTCCCACAGCATGTGCCGGGGAGGAAACAAATGGGAAACCTCCAGAAAATGATCTTTAGTTGGCGCTTATGTATACCAGATGAAACTCATTTACTCTGTACATTTTCTCCCTTTAATCTAACAACCCTGTAAGGCAGAGCATATTCTTCCAGATATGGTCAATTTCAAAACTCTTAATCTCTCTTCTCTATCACTCTCCTCTTGGGAGGTGGGGAACCACGAGAAATCGCTCAGAGGAGTAGCAACAGCACTCACTGAACACCTGCTCCGAGCCAGTTACTCTTGCAGGCACTGGGACACAGTCCTCGCCAACAGAACAGATGAATTCAGCTCCTCTAAGAGCTCACAGTCCACTGGTGGAGTGCAGTGATTTGGATGTGGTCTGAGTGTGTCCCCTTTAGGTTCACGTGCTATGGTTTAGTCCTCAGTTCGATAGTTGAAGTAGTGGAACTTCTAAGAGTCTCTTCCTACATGGGGCCACTACTCACAGCAAGGATTAATGCTGGTCTGATGGTGTGAATTTCTCAAAAGAGCAGGTCTTTAGAAAGCAAGGCCACTGCTTAAGCTTGACTCTTTGGGCACACAGCATATTCCCTTTCTGCTTCTCTGCCACGTGCCAAGATGCCACACTGTGTTGTTAGGACCCTCCAGCCAACAGAATTGTGAGCTAAATAAACCTCTTGATAACTTACACAGCTTCAGGCATTTTGTTATAGCAACACCATGGATTGATATAAGGAAACAAACCAGATAAATAAGTAAATTAGAGAGTATGTCAGACATTAGTAACATCAAGGGGGAAAAAAATAACACAGGAAAAAGGAATATAAAATATAGGCAGGGAGTCAAGAGAACCAGGAAAGTTCTCTTCAGAAGCATAGGGGTGAAATTCTCCTCTTTAGACCGGGTGACCTTGTAAATCAAGATCTCTCTTTGTAAACACATGCTTTCATCTCTTCCCAGAATAGCCAGAGTGAAAATTGTTTCTGTTTCTGACCTATAATAATACACCTAGTTCCATCTCACCCATCAGGTCTCAGATTAAATTTCAGGAAGGTCTTCCCTGGCTACTCTATCTAAAGTTGTTTCCTTCTTCCTCTGCCTGCCTGTCTTAACTCTCTAGCTTGACATCATGGCTGTTTCCTTCATAGCACTTTCAACAATTTGCAATTTAATTGCATACTTGTGTATTTGCATAGTTGTCTTTCCCACCATATACATTATGAATTCACAAGTCACAGGAGAAGGTCTTGTCTCACATTTGTTCCTCATCCAAAGCTCGGCTCGATGCCGGACATCAAGTGGATGCCACAACACTTTGATGAATAAATGAATGAATACACCATCTGAAGTAATTCTCGTAGCTGCCTTAATTCCTCTGTAGAGACTTTTCTGACAATTGCTTTACACTAGCACATTTATCATACAAGGCAAGGGCATCCCGCTATTCCATGGCATTAACACACTTTGGAGGCTTTAAAAGAAAAAGAAGGCAAAGATTATCAAAGGACTTCTGAGCTGGAAGTCCTTGTTTGGTCCCCATTCCTGCTTTGTACTCTGTAGGGTTTTGCTTTAGATGCGAAGGAGAGAAGAAAGGAGAAGTACCGTAGGTAGGAGTTTGTTCTAACCTTGCAGGCAGGGGAGGCTGCCTGCACACCAGCATTTGACAGGCCACGGTTCCAGAGAGATTTTTTAGCTGTTCGTCCTGGCTGTATGCCTGGTTTATTTCTGGTTTGGACTACTTTCCTGAGCTTTCTAGGATACAGATTCAGCTCCCACGGAACTCACAGAACACGCTGATCTGACCCTCTTTCTATTTTCCTTTCTCCAGATGTGGAGTTTCCCCGTCTTGCTTGGCCTTCCTGTACTTTCCTTCCTCTTAGGGCTCCTCCAGGCTGCAGAGGCAACTGATACCAAAGTGCAGGTCACAGAGGGAGGTCCTGTTGGGGAAGCAGCAGTATAGCTAAAGATGTTCAGTTTGCTTTCCTTACTATGAATATGAAAAGGGAAAGCTTTCTCAGTCAGACAATTCTGGAAATATTTCATTCGTCTTATCAAAAAGTAGAGAAAGACAAGCTTAGAGAAACTCATTTAGGAACAGAAAGGTTTCTCCTATGATAATCAAATTAATGAGAAAAAAAAAATGCCTTTTACCTAAAAATGGATATTCCAGCGTAAAGGAAAGAGAGCACATACCGCTTCCCTGACCATGCCTTGGTCATTCTTAGAGGTACAGAAGGCAATGACAGAGTTCCTGAAAACTGAAGTGTTAATGGGCCAGCTCTTGACCTTGAGAGTCCTCTGGGTGTCTCACAGTCTGAGCATCTTCTAATCCCACCCCAGATTCTAAGGAAAGTCCTACTCCTACACACAAAGGCCATGAACAACAATTTAGCACTTTCATTTCTGCAGCCTTTTGTGAAACAAACAAACAGCTCAGACCATTTCACCATCTACCTTGGAAAAAGTAGCATATGGGTTATATTTCAAATGCTTCAGTTTCATCTTTTGGCAGAGCTTTGATTCCTTCTGGGAAGTCAGTTGCTGGCAAGGCTGGACCAGAGACTATCCTAAGTGCTTCTCACTGGGTCCTGGCCAAGAGGGGCAGAGGTCTTGAATTCCTTGATGATTTCTCTCTTAGAACGTCTGTATGCTCCTGTGAGGGAACTTCTCTGAGCCCACCTGACTGATGGGGAGTATCCTCCTGGACATGGAGGTGTGAGGGCCACAAAGCCAGCCATCTCCCATCACTACCACTTGAAGTTGGCCTATGTGAAAGGCACACACAGAATCACCTTCCGCTCCAGGCTGGGAAAATACTCCAATTTCTGGGCTCTGTGCACAATTTCCAGGACGTTGGCCGGCAGCGTGTTGCTCTTCATTTTAGTGTAGACAAAAAAGTAAAAGTCACCCTACAGGTTACTTGTCAGGCCCACAGATGTACTCTTAGGGACCACAGCAATGATAACTACTTTTTGCATCGTGCTTTGAAGTTCAAAGGGTTTCTTGTATATTGCCCCAAATTCTCACCACAGCCTGGTGAGGCAATTCCTATCATTATACATGGCAGGGCCCTCTCTATTCTTGGAGTCTCTGAAGCTCCTGCTAGCTCAGGGCGTGTAGTTCTTGCTGTTTCCTCTTCCTTCAGATATTCACATGCTGTCTTTCTCATTTCTTTCTGGCTTTTACTAAATGGCACCATATTACACAATCCTCTGAATGCCCCCGTAAGAAATAGCCACAGAATCCGGCTTCCTTTCCCTGCTTCATTTTATCTTCATAACACTTGTCACTTATGTATCCCATTTATCTATGTATTTTTGGTAGCTTATTATCATCCTCCTGTCACTAGATTAGAAGAGGAGCTTGGTCTGAATTCACTACTCTATCGAAAGTGCCTAGAATGATGGACACATAATTGGCTCTCAAAAACTGTTGTTGAATGAATAAATGAATGGAGGAATGAATGAATACTCAAGGCCTATTTTATTGTAGATCAAGCCTTATTTTACAGAGGCAAATTCAAGAGGAAGAACTATTTTCTCAGTGTATTAGTTTTCTCTTGTTACTATGGCGTAGTACCACAAACTTAATGACTCCTACAAAACAGTACAAATCTTTCTCTCACAGTTATAGAGGTCACAATATGAAATGGGCCTAACCTGGCTGAAATCAAGGTATCAGGTGACTGTGTTCCTTCTGAGGGTTCTAGGAATAAGTCTATTTCCTTGCCTTTTCCAGGTTCTAGGAGTTTCTCACGTTCCATGGCTCAAGCAGGGCCCTTTCCTCCATCTTCACTCCATCTTCAGAAACAGCATCATAATCTCTTTAAATTACTGCTTCTGATCTTCCAGTTTCTACCTTTTACTAATAAGGACCCATTTGGCTAATCCAGGATGATGTTTGCTTCTCAGTGCCCTTGACTTTATCACATATGAAAATCCCCTTTACCATGGAAGGAAACATATTCACAAGTTCCAGGGGTTAGAATGTAAACATGTTTGGGGACCATTTATCTGTCTACTACCCTTAAAGTCAAACAGCAGAGCTAAGCTGAGCCCATAGTACGAGTTACGCTTCCAACCCACGGCTGATTCATCAGAATAAAGGGAAATGAAGGCTGGGATGACCTTGATGGCAGAATGGGAACCAATGATAATGTCAGACTTCTCTAGGCAAGTGACAGTGGATTCTAGTATTCTTGTATTATAAACTCATCATATTCCCACCCTGGGTGTATATCCCAAAGATAATATTAGATAACTAGAAGTGATCCCAATACCTAATTTATTTATCTGTTGACAAACAGAATCTGGTCCATTTCTTTGGGTCAGACCCACAAGCGGGGGTGCTGCAGAACAGGGTTTCTCCATCTCAGCGCTATTGACACTTTGAGCCTGATAATTATTTGTTGTGGGTTATTCTATAAATTTTAGGATATTTAGCGTCAGCATCATCTTTTGTGCCCAATTTTTCTCCCTGAGTTGTGACAATTAAAGTGTCCCCAGACATTCACAAATGTCCCCTAGGGGGCAAAATCACTCCAGTTACAAACCACTGCTATAGAGAAATCAGACTCACCCTTGCCAAAGGCTACCACCAGGACAGGGGGCGGGACAGTCAACCCTCTGCAGGCATCCCTGTCCAAGAATCTGGCATGATTGGAGTCTTTGTCTTTTTCAACATTTAGGTGCCTGTCATTTACAATATAGGATTCTGGCTGAAAGACATTTGGCTACACCAAGCATAAAATGCTTTCCCATCCTGCTGGCAAAACATAATTAACCAAATGACAATGGCTTTCACATCCACATTGATTCCTATAATTTCAAGTCTCTATTACTAGATAAATCAACAGCTGAATTATATTTATCAGCAAAAGCCTCCTCTCCTGGCAGACTTTTTGTTAAATATATTAATCCTAGAAGAGTAATACTTTTCCTAAGCTTTGCAAAGCAGTCCACCCATAAAAATGTTAATAGCCACAGCATCATTTTCAGTATGCTGCTCCAGTATTAGCTATGCTGGTCCTCCATGCGGGGCAGCTGTTGGCTTTTCTGACTATAAGGTGCAATATAGTACATAGCAGCCCCATTGAGGATCATGTGGCTCAGGCGCTGCCAGGAGAAAGCTTTGTAGTGCTCTTGTGATTTCTAATTCCTTGTCTGGACATCTAGCACCCAACTCGTCCCTTTGGATATGTGAGTCTGGGACAGAAGAGACAGTAGGGTTAGTACTACCCCACTTCAGATTCTAGGAAGAGATCCCCACTAGTAGTGTATACAGAAGTGCATACTACAAAAGTATATAGGACGTTTCCCAGACTTGTCATCTCTCAATGGGCTCATTAGTGTAGGCAGGCCTTTTCAAATACAGACAAATCCCCTAGCAATCTTGTTAAAATGTAGGTTTTGATTTGGTAGATCTGGGATAGGCCTTGGGATTCCACATGTCCATCAGGCACCAGATGATGGTCTCACAGTCCATACTCTAGGTGTCAAGTATTAGACGACATGCATTTTAACATCCTTACTGCTCAGAAAGGCCTCTTTCCTAAAGGAGGACACCTCTGAATGCAAACCACGGATTCACTGGCTGCACCTCACACAGAAACAGAAGTTTTTGTGCTGCCTTGGTTACCTGGGATTCCAGACCCAGTGAAGAGATAATTTCTCAACTTCTTTCTGTGTCACTCTAGTTGCACAGTAGTTCCTGCCACTTATTACCAGGCACATCTGGCTCTCCTCTTGCCCCCAAGCCAGCAGCTCCTGCAGCGCCTGGGCCAGCATCCAGTTGCTGACACAGCACCCAGAGAGCACTTGGGGAATGTGCTCAAGTCCAAGGGGTCTCAGCTTGGCCTTTGCTTAAGCAACAGGAGGGGATGGATCTGGGAGAACCCAGAGCCCAGAGATTAGAGGCTGGGCTCTGCATGAGGGACCTATCATCCCTCCAGCCTGAGCAGATTTGAATAATTGGGACTGAGAGGCAAATGCAGATGTCCTCTTGGGCCTCTGAAGTGAGCCCTGCCTGTCTCCACTCTGCCAGCACATTAGCTCCTCTGAAGGAAGCCCTGGCTTACTTGCTCATGCAGCTGCTGTTCACAAACATGCCACAGACCAAAGGAGGAGGGGGAATAACTAAGAAATCCCTTGGTATGGCAGTGTCAGGGGATTTCTGCCTAGATCTGGGAGATGTGATTCCTGAGCAGCTCTCACAAGGTCATCCTTTCTGTCCTTGACCATGTCACTCACCTGCTCCCGCCTCATATTTTTCTTGTTAAACAATTAGTCATAAAAGAACCCCTCCTAATCAAGGTGCTGGGGGATGTGTCCTTTGTCAAAATATGGGTGTTTAGCAAGGGGGAAAACCTGAGATGTTGCCGTAGCCCTCACTACTCATTAGCTGTTTTATTTTTCACTAATCATTTAAATTTCAAGTGACTTAATTTCTTCGCCTATATTCTGGGGTTAATGTTTCAATGATTATCTCATGAATTTCTAATGAAGATCAAATAACTATATGACTGCATTGTAAACTGTTTAATGTGCTGAGT